>NC_056684.1:96000312-96610729 GCF_018350215.1 Panthera leo
GAATATAATCAATATGGAAATGGCCATTACAATAGTTGTCATTCATTCATCATTTATCATTTTTTTTTTTTTCAGAGAAAGAGCACAAGCAGAGGAGAGGGACAGAGGAAGAGAAAGAGAATTTTTTTCTTTTTTAATTTAAGTAATTGATTTATTTTGAGAGAGAAAGAGAGTGTGGAGGGGCAAAGAGAGAGAGAGAATCCCTGTCAGCTCACAGCCCAACATGGGGCTCAATTCCACAAACCATGAGATCATGATCTGAGCTGACATGAAGAATCAAATGCTTAACTGACTGAGCCACCCAGGGACCCCTATCATATTTCCAATAAATGTTCATTGAGCAGCATTTGTTATTTACTAGTAAATGATGGGGATATAAAGAGATTTCTCTGTTCCAAAGGAATCACAGTCTACCAATAAGCACAGACATGCAAAGTAGCAATGCCAATATGTAGTGCTGATTGTGCACCACGAATTATGGAAGTACAGAGGGAAGTAACTTCCTGAACTTTTGGAGCAGACAACATAAATGACCTGGAGAGAGTAGCAATGGCAGAAAAGGGAATCTCTGCATATTCTTATATTCTAGTGTATTTTGGGGGCAGTAAGGATTTCAAAATCCAGATATGGGAATTTAATTAATAAGATTTAAAAATCAAAGATGTTGCTATTGTTCTTTTAACATGCAGCATTTTAATTACTGACTTCTTGCATGGATAAGGGAAGTTGGACAGATTGAGCAGAACAGAGATAAAAAAATTACTGGGCCTGTTTAGGGAGACTGGAAGATGGATCTGGCAAGTCAGGTTAAGGTCCCACTACCTCCACCTTCTAACTGGCCTTCCTACTGTCAGGATTATCCCCATTCCACATTCCCAACTCTTGCCTCTCACACTGTCTTTCCACTAGTCTTCTGATAAATGCCTCTCCAAGCATGACATTTCTGCTTCAAACCTTCCCCTTACTCCTCCCAACAAAACTCAAGTAACTTGCAAGGCCTACCAGACACTCAAATTCCACACTTGACAGGATTCATTCCTTTACCTGTTATTCATCCCTTACTGTCCATCAATTGCAGGTGGTTACTGAACCTGACATTCTTTTTCATGCTCATGTCTGTGCCATGAAAATTGCTTTCTTTAACTCGTTTGTTTTACTTGTGAAAGTCAATTCTGCCTTCCAAAGTCAGTTCAAAGGCCACTGTATTAGTTTCTTATTGCTGATGTAACATGTGACCACAGACTTAGTGGTTTAAAACAAATCAAATTTATTATCTTGCCATTCTGGAGGTCAGAAGTCTGAACTGAAATGGGTCTTTTGAGACTAAAATCAAAGTTTTAGCAAGACTATATTCCACTTGGAGATTCTAGGGGACAATCTATTCCCATGCCTTCTCCATTTTTGCAGTACAACCTGTATTCCTTGCTACTTGACTCCTTCTTCCATCTTTAAAACAAGCAGTACAGCATCTTCAAATCGGGCCCAATGGGATAATCTAAATTAACCTTCCCATCTCTAGATATTTGACTTGATCTTATCAGCTCAATCCCCTTTGCCATATAAAGTAACATTCTCAAGTTTCAAGAACGAGATGCAAATACCTTTGGGCATTATTTTACCTACCATAGTCACCTACTGTGTAGTTTCATATCATGTCCATTCCTCCACCCAGGGTTAACTTTTCTTATTCTGTGTATATTAGTCAGCCTAATCTGCCAAAATAAAATATCACTGACTGGCTGGCTCAAATAACAGAATTTATTTTCTCAGAGTTCTGGATGGTGGAAGTTAAAGGTCATGGTGACAACAGAGTCATGTTCTCTTCATGGTTTGTAGATGGTCACCTCCACATGACAGAGAGGGACCTCTAGTTTCTTTTCCTCTTAAATTTTTTTTTTCTTAATGTGTATTCATTTTTCAGAGAGAGAGACATGGAGCAAGCGGGGTAGAGGCAGAGAGAGAGGGAGTCACAGAATCTGAAGCAGGCTCTAGACTCTGAGCTCTCAGCACAGAGCCCGACGTGGGGCTTGAACTCACAAACTGCGAGATCATGACCTGAACCAAAGTCAGATGCTTAACCAACTAAGCCACCCAGGCACACCTCTCTTCCTCTTCTTGTAAGGGCACCAGATCCACTAGATGATGGTTCCAACCTTATGACCTCATTTAACCTTAATCAAGCTCCTTAAAGTCCCTATCTTCAACACAATCACATGGGGGAGGGGAATTAGGGCTCCCAGAATCATGTACATATGAATCTTTCCTGTACTGTAATTAACTGATTTCATATCTCCAGTTTTAATTAATTAAACTGTGAGATTCTTAAGGGTAGGGTACATGCCTTTTTAATACTCTAAGTCTAGTGCCTCAAAAATGACAAATGTTTGTCTCACCAAAAATTTTTGATTAAGTGTAGAAAAATCATCTCAGCTATCCTTAAGAAGATAAAGGTAACTGCAAGTAAAATTAACTGTAATGAGAAATCACCATCACAGACCACAGGACAGGTTATGATCTCAAATAGCCTTGGTAGTGGGAAAACCACTAGTGGTACATGTACTCGATTAAAATTTACTCATGCCCATTGCCCCAAATATCTCTGCTATTTCTAAAAAACCTCTTCCATTTATCAAAATAACAAATGGCAAAATAATAGAGAACCGTGCCATAAAAGAGCAAAGGGAAAAGTCTTATGATCCAAATGAATAAGCTTTTAACTCACCTTCCAGATTATGGTAATTGCATTTATCAGAAACCATTTGGAATTACAAACCTTCACATCTTGATCTCAATTATGCTTTCCCCTCTGAATTCACTTTAGAACTTTAGAGTGTATGATAAATTCAGCATCATAGGTACTTCAGTGCCTTAATAAATAATAATTTAATGAGCAATTTCAGGAATACATTAAAGTATTTTTTACTTGATTTTATGAACCAATGTATAAATAGAAATGAAATTATAGCACTAAATTGCTATTGAGAGTAATTACTTCTTATTTATATCTGCTAGTAGCCAGAAGGTGTTTTATATCTCTTATTAACTTCTTTCAGTGGACTAAATTTAAATCAGAATTAGAATCAGAAATAAGAAGACTGTCTTTTTATTTTTATCTTATTCAGAACTAGAAGTAGAAATAGTCATATAAGTAGAGAGATTTTCTGTGAGAGATTTGTAGTATAATACTATAGTCTTCTTTATTTGTGATATTTGAGATAAGTAAAGCTTTTCATTCTACCAATTCATTATCCATTATCCTATTTCATACAAGATAAAATTTATATCAGTGTAAACATTGACATAGCATTCATTGTAGAAATAATCAATATAGTTGGCACGTTACATATATATAAAATATTTATTGTAATACAGGTTAAATATGATTGCCCCATAGAAACTGTATTTTAATAAATGTTTAAGAAATAAATTTAATAAACTATAATTTAATAAATGTTTAAGAAATAAATTTAGCAAATTAAACTATAATTTAATATATATATAATTTACTAAGGGAATTTGTTTGCTTTATGAAACAGAAATTTAGTTAAAGAAAGATAATAAAAGTGTATTTATCTTAATAACTGAACACTTCATAACACACAATAGGAACACATTTGGCCAAACTTTAATGGAAGACCTATCCAGTTACCTATAACTCTTAAAATGAGGATTTTTGAGAGAATGTTGTTGGCTCAGCAAACTAGATATGGATCCAATCTCTAGTCAATCATGTAGGGAAAGGGCGAAAAATTGCAAATATGACTACCTAGGCACAACTCTACAGTAGAGATCATGGATGTGGGAGGTAGGAGTCCTTTGGGAGGGCCAGTAGGGAGGAAATATTGGTTAAGTACAATACACAGAACAGTGGCCAGATACCTAAAACCCAATAAAAATAACCATAAATTCCCACAATCTCATCAGTTCTAAAGTACATGTCTATGGGCATTTATTGATTATATTACATGTAAACATATTTTTTTCAGGTCATTGTACAGATTATAGATGAGGATATTGTGGCCTAGAAAGTGTGTTTGTTTGTAGCTTAGACTAGTTAATAAATGGCTTATAAATGGTGGGTTCGAGGGTCCAATAATGGAAGACATTATCACCATTGTCAAGCAGGATGTATTCAATGCTCAACAAGGATCTGAAAGTGAGGTTCTACTGGTGATGTGAATCTTCCCCACTCCCATCCCAAATTTCCAAAAATATGTAGATTCCTGATCAGTTCACTAACTTTAGGCAGAATATTTAACTTTGATTATTCATAAATGACCATTGATTGTTTTGGACACTGAGCATAGACAGCAAGTACATCCTTTAGCAAAATTATAGAACTGTGGTGCTTTTCCCTATTTACTTCCAGTTGGTCCAGCTGGGCTTGAAGTTGTCTTTTTCTTATAGTACATTAATGAAGGACTTGCCAAGTAGAAAAGGCACTCAGTATTCTAGCATTTTATGGCCATAACTCAGAGGACAGAGCCTCACTGGACATGTGGTCTGAGCCAGGAGAGAGCCAGAGACAGTGTAACAAGAAGCTTTACTACTGCATAACAGGGACTGCAGATGGCCCTAAGGTGCCATTGTTTTCACTTTCCTCTGCACAACCTAGATTCAAAGGGCTCCATATTTTTGTTTTCAACAATTGCACCACCATTATACCAGTCCAATATTTACATAATTGTTAAGACTCACAGTCTTAGAGAAACCCAATCTAAACAAAATTGAATTAAAAGAGAAACCCATTAGAAATTTATCTACAGGGGTGCCTGGGTGGCTCAGTCAGTTAAGCGTCTGACTCATGATTTCAGCTCAGGTCATGATCTCGTGGTTCATGGGTTCAAGCCCCATGTTGGGCTGTGAGCGGACAGGGCTTTTTCTCTCTCTCTCTCTGCTCCTCCACACACTCTTTTTCTACCCCTCCCCTGCTTGCTCTCTATCTCTTTCTGTCTCAAATAAATAAACATTAAAAACAAAAGAAATTTATCTACAAAATCTCTGACAAAACAGGAAGCCTTTTCATAAAACATTCCAACCCATCAGGAAATCTATCAGTTTCTCTTACATGTCTTCTCTGCTCTTGCGCCCCTCCTGGAAGTTATCCCTCCCCTGAGGGATATGCCTCCCCTGATGGTTTGCTAGCTCCAGGTTCTGTTGCCCAGACTGTATATTGGCATCTTCCTTTCTGATGGTCTAGAATTGCCTTTCATTTCTTTCTATATAAGAGCCTCTTAGATTCCTGGATGTCATGGTTTTCCTTTTCCTTGTTTTACGATAGCTTTTGTATGGAGCACATCCTCTAGAGGCTTTCTGCCAAATGGTACACAGAACACAGTTTTTTGAGTCCTCTCATGTCTGAAAATATTATAATAGACTCAGTCTTACCTTACAGCTTGATGATTAACCAGTAACTAAGTTTGAAATATTTTTTTCCTCTGAAACTGAGGACTTGTCTTTTAGCTTCTTTTGCAGATGTTAAGAAATCTGATAACACTCATCTTTTCTTTGTTCTTTCTCGTGTTTTGTTTTGTTTTGGTTTGGTTTCTTTGGTTTCAGGATGTTGGGAGTGTGTGTGTATGTGCACTTCATGTATTATTCTGGGCACTTACAGAAACTTTTAATTTTGAAACTCTTGGCTTTTGGCCTGAAAAAAAAAATTACTTCTTCGATAATAAGGAGATCCCAGTTTTCATCTTCTCTCTTTTCAGAAACCATTGTGAATCAGATGTGGAATCCTTTAGATTAATCTTCTAAATCAGCTTACATTTTTCCTATTTCATCTTTGTCGATTTGTTTCAATTTTGTGGCATTTTTCTCTACTTAATGTGCAACCTTTCTATTGTTTCTTTTATATAAACACCTATTATCATCTTTTTTTTTTTACATTCCAAGAGTTCTTTCTCGTTTTATGATTGTTTGTTTTACGGCTTTCAGTTTTTATTTTGAGTCCAATCTCTTCCTCTGAAAACATTAAACATTCCTCTGAAAACATTAAATTCCTTCATGTCCAAATTTACTTCTGCTTCCTCCTTGCAACGTTTCCAGCCCAGTTTTTTCAGACCCTACTTTTATTACTATATGATTTGATTTCTTTCTGCCAGTTCGGGTACTTTCCTCAAATATCACCAATCTTTGGCATTCAACAAGCATACCAGAAACTCCATCTGTGGGTGTGGCTTGAAAACAAAAGACCTTGCTGTAAGATCCCCAGTTACAGGTTTCTGTACATTTTTTTTCTTGGGTCTTGTCAGGTTTCCTGAGATGAATTTCCCAACCTCTTCTCTGGGAGTAGAAGTCTAGCTGTCTACCTTTCTGAAGCAGTATGGGGGGAGAGAGAAGGCCAGGTAGATTTTCACATATACAGAACCCCTCCATTCTCCCAAGTGTCTCTTGGTTCAGAGTACCCAATGTCCTCCTTGAAATGGGATAGGAAAGTATCTAGGAGCCCAGCTGTTCTTCATAAAAACTTTTAGCCATTTTCGGCTTTATGTCTTTGATTCCTGAGAAGTTTGGGAGTTCTTTAGTCTGTATCACCTTGAGTCTAACTGAATGTATACTTTAGAGCTTTAGATGTCAACAGTTTCCAGTGTCCTAAGTCACATAGTCATCTTTCATCTACTTTCAATGTTCCAAAATTCTGTTGTCATATCTAGTCTCCTTTATCTACTGTTGGTCCTCTCTCTCTCCTTTTTGTTCTAGTATGCTTAGCCCTTTGTTTAGGTTTACCCTCATTTTAGGATGCTTTCTAAGCGTGAGCAAAAAGCACATTACCAATGTGCATTTTAACTGACATGCATTCAACTTTTTAAACTATGTTTATGTATTAGTTTGATAAAAGAAAAAATTGAAGTAAGAAAATGTCCTTCCTTAAATGATGATCCTAGTATAGCAAATACTAAGCTATTATGATAACAAATATGCCTTTGAAAATGGGAACCAATCTTTTTAAAAAATTTGTCCCTGGATTTCCCATATTGGTTATTCAAGTATTTTTTCTTCACAGTGTAAAAAAAGACTCAATTATCTTCCTTGAATGGTAATCAACATCAAAGACACAAACTACCAAATTTTAACCTTCCTCTAAAAAACTTTTAACCTTGCTCTAAAAAACTTTTCTAAAAACCTTCTCTCTTAGCCCATAGCTCAGCATATTTCTTCATTATTACAGGATCCAGCTCTTTGCCGTTGTCAGCTTTTTATTAGGATTAAATATTCCTCTTTTGACCATCTATTTCATACACACACACATACACACATTATCTCTCTCATATGCAGAAATATGCCAACTCATTATGCACACAAAAATACTCATTTTCAAAGTATCTGAAAGAGTACTTTATCCCCAAACTCCTTTGTCCTTTCCAAATATTTGTATAACCCCTCTTTTATGACTGCAAATTCAGCAGAACATGTAAGAGAAATAATGTTGTTGTCTAATAATTATAATAATTCTTGGCTCATTAACTTTTCCTATTTTGGTTTTAACAACCTCTTTGTAGTAGGTTGAATTGTGGCCCTCCAAAAGATATGCCCACATTCTAAACACCGGCGCCTATGAATGTTACCTTGAATTGAAAGGATTATCCTAGATTATATATGTGGCCACTATGCCCAATGACAAATTTCCTTATGAGAGAAAGGCAAATTTCAGACAGAAGAGGGGACGACATAGAAGTAGAGAAAAGAAAGCAATGTAAAGACTGAGGCACTGATTGGAGTCCTGTGGCTATATACCAGTAACGCCAAGGATTGCCAGAAACCATAGAAACTAGAAGGGAGCCATGGGATGGATTCTCTAAGCCTAAGGATCTAAGCCTCCAGAAGGAACAGACTCTGTTGACACCTTGATTTCAGACTTCTGACTTCTGGCTTCCAGAACCGTGAGAGAAAAAATTATATTATTTAAAGCCACTCGTTTTCTGGTCATTTGCTATGGAAGCCCTAGGAAATTGACTATACCCTTTTTTTACTTTCTGCTACTCGAATAAACAAACTGAAGATCCCCACATACCAAATCCTATTCCCCTGCTGTCTGGTAGTTAGATCTTGCAGGATGAGGGAGCCAAGGTAAGGTGGCATGGGTGTTAGGAGCACTTACTGAAACTCTACAAGTGATGTACTACACTGAAGGAAGTGGCCTGGGTGATTTGAGAAACTTTAACTTCAGAAACTGGTGTTATTGGCTGAGGATAATACAAGTGGAGGTTCACCAGGATACCATATCATTATAGCTTACTATTAACTTGACCTCAGATTAAACCTCCCTTGTGTCGAAAGCATAAAGCTGAATTTTCAAGCATCTATCAAATATCAGTTCCATGGTCAATATGCGAGTCACTTTTATTAGGTCATGTTGTAATTCACACCACATTGAACAAATTATATCATTAGTCTGTTAAATAGATCACCGTGAATTTCTTTGGAAATTGTTGATTTACCAAAAGGAAATACCCTAATGCATTCTATTTAGTGTAATATTCTTCTTCAGATATATTTGCTGCAAATTTCTGACAGTCAGCTAACTAGATAAAAAACCTCCTTCACATTTATACCAGGTAAATAGTGTTATGATGTTTAGTTTAACAATAAACAATATCTAGGATGGTAGTATATTTTAGTAATTTTTCTCATCTTTCATTGCAGCTATGAAGGCATAAAAAATAAAATGTCCATTAGTATTATTCAGGTTTAAAAACATATCCCAGGAGATCTTTTCTGCTTTTTTCTATAATGTCAGGAAGGTTTTGGTTTCATCGATATTTCCTGTAACTGTACTAAGAAAAATTGGAGTAAAAATCTAGAACAATTCATTCAACAAATAACTATTAAACATCTTTTCTGGGCTTGGTTTAGTGCTGAATGCTGGAAATCTATCTTAATAGTAGTTTTGTTTTTTTTTTTTTTTTTGGTACTTTCTTATGAATCAATCTCCAAACATTGATATGAAAATACACACAGATACACACACACACACACACACATATGCACACATGGAAAGTTAACATAAATCAGTTTTAAGTTTATGGAGGATTTATATCTCTTTTTTTAACGTTTGTTCCTTTGTTTGTTTGTTTGTTTGTTTATTTTTAAGAAAGAGAGCACTAGCATGAGAAGGGGAGGGGCATAGAGAGAGTGGGAGACAGAATCTGAAGCAGACTCCTTACTGTCAGTGCAGAATCTGACACAGCGCTTGAATTCATGAACCATGGGATCGTGACCTGAGCTGAAGTCAGGCATTTAACCAACTGAGCCATCCAGGGGCCTCATACATCTCTTTTCTAAGAGCAAAGTCAGGAGAGAGGACTGCAATGAGATTTAAATGTTGAGGAGTGTTAATTTTGCCTGTTTTTTAACCATTGTGATATCCAAACGTATTGGACTAATGTAACGACATCTAAATTCAAGTAAGTAAGGCTTTAATTCCTCGTGTATGGTAGTAAAAGTACCATAACATGGAGATATGTATATGACAGGGTGCAGTCCCTTTAAAAAAATGATAAGGGATAGAATATATTTTTTTCTCTAGGAATTTATCTTTAATTGTAGACATAATTGGTATTCTATGTATGTGTGATGCATGAGAAAGAGTCATTGTGTTGTGTATATCACTTTTCTTTGGGTATCCCAATCCATACTTGCCCAAATTATATTTAGCTTCCTTGTATCACTTCTCTACCAAAGGTTCTGCTACTTTGTTTTCTGCAGTTTCTTGTTTTTTAATGTTTATTTACTTATTTTTGAGAGAGAGGACAAGCAGGGGAGGGGCAGAGAGAGAGGGAGACACAGAATCTGAACCAGGCTCCCAGGCTTTGAGCTGTTAACACAGAGCCTGATGCAGGGCTCAGACTCATGAACCACAAGATCATGACCTGAGACAGTCAGATGCCTAACCAACTGAGCCACCCAGGTGCCCCTGTTTTCTGCACTTTCTTAAAAGCTAGATATATGGAGAATATTTACTCTTCCCCAAATAAGCCAGATATTAAACAAAAACTCCAAAACCTTCCCTTATGAATATTCTAAATTCTCAACACGTTTGAAGTGTCAATAGGAAATCTTATTTCCAGTTTTGTTTGAATGCAGAGATAATAGCAGGTAGGCAGAAAATGCCACCTATTGTCTACGGAGACAGAATCACCAATTCCGTTGATCACAAGAGAGTCCATTGCTTGAAATAACATTTAATTGATTTTAATTAGTATTTTTGAGAGCTCATTATGTGCTAAGTACTCTGTCAGTTACTGAGACTAATGCAAAGAGGTTGACAAAAATAGTCCTTTTCTGGCTTACACTTTGAGAAAATCCCAGTTTAAAAAGATGGCAAAAAAAATTTAATATTTTAATCTGAGGACAATGGCAGTACAGGTAGAGAAGAACAAACTTTGGGGGCATAAAGAAAAGTTTACAGCATAAATGTAGCAGATGCTTCATTGCCATATGCTCACATCCCTAGAGTCATACTACTTCAGTGAGCTATAACTTAATCCTAATCAACCAGACTTGCTTTTGTTTTTGTTTTTGTTTTGCCCAGAAGACACGAAATGGCACACAGCCTTCATGGGCAGCAAGCCCAGAAAATAATCCTTAATCAAAGGCTGGAGGGCAGGGGTAGTGGATTGTATAAAGACCCAAGGCCGCTTGCCTCTAGGGTCAATTAATGCTGAGATGTGTGTCGTCCTCCGTTTCTCAAGTTTCTCCATGTGTTAAGCTCCAATCATCCCTTGATAATGAACCTTTCACTAGCTGCCTTTCCTCCCAGCTTTCCTACAAGGCTTCCCTCTACCTCTCAAACAAACTTCTTGTACTTAAATCCTGTTACAGGGTTTGCTTCTGATGGACATTGATAATAGAAGCGGTCTAAGGGAGCAAATTCTATAAACAGGACACTAAAGTTGGAACACTAGTCAGACAAATGTCAAAAACCCCCTTTGGAGGTAGTTCTTAGGGGAATGATAATTCTTGGTATGCTAGAGTATCACATTAATAAGATTCCCACATGAAGTGAATTGGGGTGAGATGCAGGTAGAGAGAAAGCATTCACGTATGCAGTATCTCTAGCATTTGAGATGTGTTGGTGATGGGAAGTCTGAGGACTTGGAGTTGATTGGTGGCTGGGAAGGAAGGTAATCAAATTGATGAGAGATAACAGTAGAATAATACTCCCTTCTTCTAATGGAAATCACAATCACATTACCATGATCTATAAGGTGTCATTTTGTTTTGAAAAGTAAGTCGTACAAATAAAACCTTTTGGGTTCCTTAGTAGACTGAATAGTGTCCCCCAAAAAGATAGATCTAAATCACAATCCCTGGCACCTGTGAATGTAATTCACTGCAGATGTAAGTTTTAGAATGGGATCATACTGGATTAAAATGGACCCTAAATCCAATATGAATGTCCTTATATGGGGCAGGAAAGGGCACACAGAGTCACAGGAAAGAAGCCATGTAAGGACAGAAGCAGACAGAATTTTGCTGCTGCAGACTAGGCAACCATCAGAGGCTGGAGGAGATGAGGAGGATCCTTGCTAGAGCTAGCTGATGGACTGTGGTCCTGCTGACCTCTTGACTTTGAACTTCTGGACTCCCAGAGTTCCATTGTTTTAAGCCAATATAGAGACTTTTAAACCCTAGAATGAAAGCACTTCCTCTGACTTCACTGAAATCTCAGATTATTTTTGTGAATGTCCCAAGGAAACTGAAAATTGTCAGTGCATGTGCATGTGGAGGGCTTGAGATGAGCATGCGTGGAGAGAGCAGGGGCGTGGCACGTGTCCCAGCCTACAACTGCAACTTGGAATGATAATTTGTCTTTCATACATTTGTTAAAAATTAGGATTCTTGGAATTCATATTGATTTCTTATTTAGTTTTAGAACTTAGTACTTCTGACACAAAGCAGTTATTTAGAGGGAAATTAACTTACTTTCCTTGAGCCTTAGTTTCTTCATACGCAAAACAAGAAATATCAAGTTGGTAAAAAAAAAAATTCTAGAAGAATCTAATTCTAATTTTCTGATAAATTTTAAACATAAATCAATTAATTTTATCATAAAAATATTAAACCGATCATTAAATTGACATAAAAATTCATGAGTTAGTTGTCTGCATTTTAATTGTATTCAATTCATTTCTTTTCATTTTTGAGGTAGTACAATGATTCAAACACATGGATTTTGTCAGCAGTGACAAAAATTGAGTGTTGGTAGAAGTCTTCCTACTCAGTGGTACAACTGAATTATGTTCAATACCATTGATTCTGTGACCTATTTTACATAATCACTTATAATATTAACAACTAATTATCACTGTGTAGCCTTAATGTTGAGATGAAAAACTTGCTTCTAATAACTAAAGTTTTATTGAGGATCATTAAAATCTCATTGATTTTTTCTTATTATTAATGGAGTAAAACAAGTTTGCATTTGTATTTGAATACAAAAGCTAACACACACTAAATAAATTGAGAATAACTCAATTGGAGATTCAGTAGATGGAACAAACACACATTCAGTATTTTTAAAATTTTTGCTCTCCATTTCATATATAGGAAGCTTTTCATCTTTGGGGGGCCTGGGTGGCTCAGTCGGTTAAGTGTCCGACTTCGGCTAAGGTCATGATCTCAGGTTCGTGAGTTAAGCGTCCGACTTCGGCTAAGGTCATGATCTCAGGTTCGTGAGTTCGAGCCCCGCGTCGGCTCTGTGCTGACAGCTCAGAGCCTGGAGCCTGTTTCGGATTCTGTGTCTCCCTCTCTCTGACCCTCCCCCGTTCATGCTCTGTCTCTCTCTGTCTCAAAAATAAATAAACGTTAAAAAAAGGAAAGAAGCTTTTCATTTTCAGGTGTGTACCCAATCTTCCTTTTGCCAGTTCTAACTCATCAAAGAGCATTTTGTTTCTCTATTGTGTTTATAATTAGGAAGTTTTTACTTGGAGTATTTTAGCTATTGGCTTGCAAATATTCAAGGTGTCAAAAAAAATCAGCATTCTTTTGCTTCAAATAAAGTTTAGGGGTATAGCCTGCACGGCCTAACAAGTAATCACTAGCCATATGTGACTATCGAGACTCAAATGTTTCTAGTCCACATTGAGACGGTTATATGTATAAAATGCAGAGCAATTTTGAAAATTTAGTATATAAAAACTGAAGATTATCTCAATGGTTTTATATTGACTTCATGTTGAAATGATAACATTTTGACTATATAAGGTTAAATTTTAAAAGATATTAATGTAATTTCATCCTATTATTATTTTCTTTTAATGTGGATACCAGCATACTGAAATATACTCCCAGTTTGGGCTTGCATGATTTTTCCACTGGACAGTGTTAATCAATTTTATATACTTATTAAAGCTCCTGTAGGACTACAAACTAGCATATAAGAAAGAAGTTATAGGAAAGGGACAATAACACCTGTTAAACACATATAGTGCACAGGGCTTTATACTATGGCTTGATCAAGTCTCACAATAATCTTCTGAGAATGATGTCATTATTTTCCCTATTTTGCTATTAAGACATCTAAAGCTTAGAGTGATTAATTAACTTACTTTTTATTTATTTTTAATTTTTTAAATGTTTATTTATTTTTGAGAGAGAGAAAGAGCACAAATGTGAGAGGGGCAGAGAGAGAGAGACATACACACAGAATCCGAAGGAGGCTCCAGGCTCTGAGCTGTCAGCACACAGCTGGATGCGGGGCTCAAACTCCTGAACCACGAGATCATGATGTGAGCTGAAGTCGGACGCCTAACTGACTGAGCCACCCAGGGGTCCCTTAACTTACCTTTTAAATAGGACTAGTTAAAAGTAGAGTCAGAAACCAGAGCATTTATTACCTGCCACTTGCAAGTTTCTTAGTTTAAAAAAAATTAATTTCCAGTAGAAGATATCAGAGACTGCTTGTTGTCTCCAAAATCTTTTTTACCCTTTATCATAGCAATAGAATTCCCAATTTTAGTTGGGCCTTGCATGTCTCAACCCACCTGCAGTCACATATACTATATGACTAAGGTGTGGCCAATGGGATGCAAGCAGATGGGAATCTTCCTCAGAAAGATGATGTGTGTCCTTTGCTCCTTCTACTTCCCCCACTCTCTCCTTGAACATGTGTGATGTCTGGAATCAGAGTAACTCTTTTAGGCTATAAGACTTTAGGGATACAAACCACTCCTAGGAGAACAGCAAGATAAACTAACCTGACTTTCTGGAGATTTCATCCAGGAGACTGGCATAAACATAGTTGTATGGCTTGCTTACCTCAAGACTTCTACATGTGAGAAAAAGAAAAGCAGATGTTGATTAAGCCACTGATATGTTTGCTTTCTGTGATTTTTATTTTTATTTATTTTTAAAATTTTTTAAATTTATTTTTGAGAGAGGGAGACAGAGTGAGAGGAGGAGGGGCAGAGAGAGAGCTAGAGAGAGAATACTAAGCAGGCTCTGTGCTGTCAGCATGGAGCCCGATGTGGGACTTGAACTCATAAGCCGTGAGATCATGACCCAAGCTGAAACCAAAGTCAGATGCTTAACCGACTGAGCCACCGACTGAGCTCCAATGATTTTTAAGTAAACATAGTCCTAACTTGATACCAATAGTAGCTAAATCTCCCTTAAAATGGAATAGAAAATGTTTTTGTAGGTGGTTTCAAATTTTTAGATAAATAGTAACTGAAAAGCCTAAAGGATGATGATAACTTGGCAGCAAGGAATAGGAACATTCTAACCAAGGGATTTGTAGGGCTTTTCTGGCAAAGATAAAAAAACAGAAGGGAAAGGAGAGGGATAATAGAACTTAACCAAACATAAATTACAAGCAAGAAGACACAACCTGACCTAGTTTCTCTGTAATTGTGCATAAAACCTTTGTGTCTTGGGACACCTTTCACTCTTAATTCATACCATTTGGTGCTCAGATCTCTTTCCTAGCATTGTCTTGAGATCAGACATGGCATAAACATGCCTTTACATTGGTAGACATCTGCTATACGCAGTAACAAGATCACTACTTTCTCTATTAGCCTAAAATCATCAGAATGGTAAAAGAAGCAGAGAAAAATGCCCATTCCTGATCTGTCTCAACCATAAAATCAGGGAGAATGTACAAGACATGTGGGAGAAGGCTCCTTTTACACACCACTGCCATACAAAAGTGTAGAGCTGAAAACCAATACAAAAATGCCAATAATCGATGCCTCCAAATGCAAAGAGGACAACTAGAACCAAATGGGGAAGCTATTTATTTTATTTTGCTACATGCTCAAGGCTTGATTTTCATTTTCCCCACCTTCAGGTTGTCATTTTGCCCATGACGTTTTTCATTAAACTTTCAGCTGACAAGCAAGTGATAGTCTTCAAACCTGAGATTAGTTCACTAATAGGAATTCTTGCTTGAGGCTCTGTTTGCATCTTGGAGGCAGGATGGTGTCCAAGAGTTCTGCCAATGGGAACTTTTAGAGGTGGGAGCAGATTTGAGATTAAGGACTCCCTCCTGTGCTTTCCCTCCACCCAACCCTTCCATTCATATTATTGAATTTATTTAAGCAGTCTTGCCCTCTTGGAATTCAAGCTGAGGAAGAAAAATAGGCAGGCATGGAACTGACCACGAGAGACAATATCGTCTCTCATGACTTTGTTAAAAATACAAACCAGTGTTTACTAAACCTGTTTACTGAGTTAAATTTACAAGTTACTAACAATAACTCTCAATGGCCTGCTGAAATTGTTTTCTTTACTTAATTTTTTCTTTACTTAGTATTCTAATTACATTATTTTCTTAAATTTATATATATATATATATTATGTACTGAAATAAAATTTCCCCTTTGAAAAAGTTGGAAACTAAAAGCAGATAAAACTTGGGTTGTTTTTCTACACTAAATAATATGTTCAAGGCTAACATATTTAAGAAATGGGATTTTTGCTTTAGAAGAGTAAAAAACCCACATAAAGCATTAATCTCTAACTTAGGAAAACTGGATTAAGGCTTTAAAACTAAGGATCAGACAAAATACACACAATAATTTTTGTAAATGTTCTCTTTTTCTCCAATTATTTTAAAGTTTTAAAAGCATTGCCTCTGCACCGAGGGTGCTACTGAAAGAATCCAGTCAGTTTAAGGATTTAAAATAATTGTCAAATTTCAGCATTCCTGGGATGCAGCTATATTTCTCAGAAAGCCTATAAATATTTCTCAGATGACTTTGAATATATGAAGTGACTCTAAGCTAATGAAAATTGAATGGGGGCTGGAGTTTTTCCCCAAAGCCTAATGTTTAGAATTTTAATCTACCATATTCAGTCAGCCCTAATTAGAGGACTTCAGCAATACCCAGACATCTATCACCATGATGTGACTCTGGGGAGGCATGTGAGTGTAATTAATCAGTTTGAATACCTGCCGTTCTCTCTTTTCCCTTGTGAAGATTAGAAGAGAGAGAGATGACTAGAGTCACCATGTTGTGTAAACAACTCCATACCTTACCAGTTCAAATTATTTTACTTTTGTAGAAGAGCCCATGTTTTTAAAAGTTGCCAATCTCCATTTTTCATTCCTTTTAATGTTTACATTCATAAGCATTTTCTTCTCCTCACCTGAAAATAACAAAGTGGCTTTACTGGAGGGGCCGGGGAGGCAGGGATTTATTGTCTTATCAAGAATGTGCTGCTCTGTCTCAAAGGGCAGAGTTGCTCCATGTGAATCCCTAGTGCTTTATCCATGAACACCTGGCTTTTCTTTGGAGATTTCCATCCAAGTATTGAGAGTCTGACCTTTCTTAACTCATGAGATAATGACAAGGCTGCCAAACATGTGTTGTCTCATAATTGCTTTTACAGATCTGTGCCATAAGCTATGATTAAGTACTAGGAGAAAGGTCATTAAAAGATTTTAAAAAGATGAATAAAATGGCTTATTAAGGGAAATTAATGAATCGAGAGTTCTGTAGTACCTTTGTATTAACAACAAAGATGGAGAGACAGTAAGCATTAATGAATGTTAAATGTTCAAGAATATTTTTCTGGTGGGCCATCACAGTTTGGGTATGAGTGGCGGCTTTTACATGTTAGATGCTCTTATGTGTACTCTATAAGACAGTTATGAGAAAAAGGTGGTAGTTGTCTTTCAGTGGAGTGAAGAATAAAGGAGGCTAGTCTCTATTTTCCCAAAGGAATTACATACTTTGAGCTATTCAGCTTAGATGTGTGCCTCATTCAAAATTTGAGATTCAGAATTTTTTCCATTCTCAATGCCCATCACCCATTTTCCCCTCTCCCCTGCCACTTTAGTTTGATGGGTACTCCCCTGCCCCTTCAGTTTGATGGGCACTGAGAAGGGCACTTGTTGGGGTGCACAGTGGGTGTTGTATGTAAGTGATGAATCATAGGAATCTACTCCTGAAGCCAGGAGCACATTGTATACACTGCATGTTAGCTAACTTGACAATAAATTATATTTAAAAACAAATAAATAAATTTCCAGCACACACACACAATTTTTTTTTTTCCATCAGCAAATCAGAGTAGGCAGAAACAACATAGGTCACTGGACCTAAGGTTCAAAAACCACTGGAGTATCAGAGTAGACCATAAAAGATAGTCAGAATGAAGCTTCTACTGGACTTTGGCCAAAATTTGCTTTCATGGCAACTCTTCTTTGTAGATAAAGCAATGTATCTTAAATATATCACGTTGGGGTACCTGGGTGGCTCATTCAGTTAAGCATCTAACTTTGGTTCAGGTTATGATCTTGTGGTTTGTGAGTTTGAGCCCCACATCAGGCTCTGTGCTGACAGCTCAGAGCCTTCAGCCTGGTTCAGATTGTGTGTGTTTCTCTGCCCCTCCCCCGCTCATACCCTGTCTCTCTCTCTCTCTCAAAAATAAACATTAGAAAAAAATTTTTTAAAAAGATATCATGTCTAATTTTGGGGGCCTTTGGTCTGAAGACAAGTCAAGAGTTTCTTAGAGCTCTCTGGAGGAGTTGGTAAAGGAGACAGCTTATATTTCTAATAGAAACAAAAGACCTCCAATTAAAAAGCCCCAAAATAAATGCAACCAGTGGAAATGTAAAGCAGAAATTGTTCCAGGACCAAAGTTATGGTAGCAGAGACTGAATAGTGGAACTTGAGTTGTGTTCTAGAATTTGGACTTAAATAAACAAAGAATTAAATGAGACTTCCCTATGGGGGGGAAAAACGGCAAACAGAATTTTAGAAAATAATTTAAAAATCAGACCATGGAAAGCTAATATTTTGCTTATGTTTATAGGAAGCTTGGGTAATTCCTGAATTCTTAAAGCATATCCATGTTGCCAAGACTCTTGACTACAATTTTGGCCATTTAGGATCCAAGGAAAAAGTCCAGAAGGAAATACTAGTCATGCAATCTTATATAGTCTTAATTTTATATAAGTCTTGACTCCAGTCCTTATCAGGGAAGCAGATTATGACCAATCCAAAGTCTGTCTCACAGAGGAAAGTAATTTGGATGATTGTTATCTATTTTTATAGATGTTATTATACCTTCTTCTAACACATCATCCCAATATACCCCTGCACAACTCCTACCACATACTGACCAGTCAAAAAATACTGGTAAGAGAGTTTGTATTTTGGAATCTTTGTTTTGTTTTCATCTGGTTATACTATTCTTGAAATTGCTCCAGATACTCAAGGGTCCTGATGCCCTTCCTGCTGTGTTACCTATCAAAGATTTCATATTATGTAAGCGTTTTTCCAATAATCAATGATCCAAGAGCTCCACTGAAGAAGTTTTTAACCAAATTAAAGAAGTGAAGTACATTAAAAAAATTAAAAAAAAAGAAGTACAGTTTGATTCATCAAGCAAAGCAAAAGACCAAAGGAAAACTACTAAAAAAAAAAAAAGAAACAAGCAAAACAAATACAACAAAAACTGTCTGATTACTAAACTGGGTTAGATAAGTTATCATTGCTTCTGTTTTTAAGGTTCCAAATGAAAGAAATCCATTTGTATGTAGTCAAAAATGTCACCCCCAGGTGAAAATTTCACTGTGACTGAAAGTGAAGCCATTTGCTAATATAGTCATTCTGTATAAAACTAGCCTGTGTACTGGATTTTCTCTGACTTGAGTATTTTCAAGTTTATTTTATAATTCTCATATTTTTTTTCTTGCTCTACCCTGTATGAGAGAACAGGCAAGAAGTAACATTTTCCTGACAGTGGTGCTCTAAATGAAAACATGCACCTTCAGAGCAGGTCAATAAGTAACATCAAGTAATGAGCATAGTCATTCTAGAACCCTGGGTTTATATCACTAAAATTTAAATAGAGTAATTTCAGATCATATTAGCAAAGAAAGTTCGCAGATGATATTTTGCTATTTAAAGCATAATTTGAATTCAGGTATATGTTAATTACTAGCAGAAAAAGGGATGATTAAATTTGTGTAAATCATGAAAATGAATGCATGTGCTGATAATATTTTATGATCGAACATAAAGCACTTTCCCGCCTGAATTTTAAGATTTAGAAAGCAGTCCATTCCTAAAAAAATGTTTTTATAAAATTTTATGATTATCAATTTTTTTCTTTGGAAACAAAGGAAGAGTTCAATTAACCCTCTTCTTTGTAGAAATGTACTACATTTATGATTTCTAAGGCATCAACAGAAGAATAAAGTTAAATAGCAAGAATAATACTAGCAGTGCTAAGAGAGCATTTTATGAAGTCAGGCAAAGCAAAGACAATGTCTGATTGCGAGCACCCCAAAGACAAAAGTAATGAAAAGGAGAATGAATAATCTTGGCTAAAAGCTTTTTCTTCCCCGCCTCCCCCTTTGTAGAGTACTCATGTTTTAGGTCATCCTTTCATCCAACAGTGCTGATTCATCAGCTTTGAAGAAAATGTCATGTTCTTTGTGGGAGCTTAGTAAACAATCAAGAGAGCTGATAAGAATTTACAAAGCAGAAAAACGGTATCATCCACCTATTTGTTACATGCTATAGACATTGTACTGGCTCTGTATAGTTCCTTTTTAAGTTAGAAAAATGAAAAGAGAAACTAACGTACCAACAGTGGTCTATCCAGATTGTCAAAGAACCATTTTTAGCATCTTTCTAAATAATAAAGATATTGGTAACAGGTACAGAAGTTGCAATGACTGGATCTGGGGATTTTACGTATTCATAACTATACATTTTTGTAATTCAATAGATAAGTATTTAGAAAACTCACTATGAGCCAAGCTGTCAAATATTGATGCCATATTTGTCAATTATTAAAGTTATCATTATGATTAGGCTGATGGTGGTGGGATAAAGGGGAGAAGTAGGGGTGGGGCATAGGTCCAATGAGAAGAAATGCAAGAAAGGAAAGTAATGTTGATTCTGTAGATACTTTCCTATATACCTCTTTTCCTTAGTCTTTAACTTTTACATTACCCTAACAATACAGGAGTGATCATCGATGTTCCCTATATTTTTATTATTTTTTTTCTTAGCAAATGAAAACTCCTTGGCTTAACGTCATGTGATTCTCATAGCAATTAAGCTACATACTTAGGATTTGAAACTATGCCTATTTTACTTCTGATTGTATAGTTTTAAAAACTTGCCTCAGGACCTAGGGGGAAACTTGGGCTACTACATTCCTCCTCAACAGTGTTAAATGATTTTGCGCTATAAAACAGACAAATGGTTCCAGGAACCCATAATAACAAGTTTGAATTAATGGCCCCCTTTGCCCAATGACACAACCATTTCAAATCCCACTGTTTACTGTTATTTATTGTATACATATAAATATGAATATGAATATGAATATTTATAATTTCCAGAAACCACTATCCCGGTTTATACATTATCACCTGAACTCTAATTTCCTTACCATCTTGGACATGTTCTAATTAGGTCTTATCTTTCATCCCCTTTGTGAGGATCAGGTTTAAAACACTGCACCCATGGAAGCCCTGAATCAGTTAATTAGAAGTCCATAAATCTTCAGTCTTTTACTTCTGTTCACCTCTTGACCTTATCTAAAATGTAACTGTCTGTCCAGGCTAATGCTTTGCCTGTATCCCACAGATCTAGGGGGGGTATACAGATTGTGTTCTACTTTCAAAAGGTTTATTTTAAACATTTTTCTTTCCAACCACCACTTCTTATTTACTGGTCCCAACTTATTTATTCTACTTGTATTCATTTTCTCCATTTATCGGTCGGTACCCTCTTACCTGCACTTCCATTTTCACTCAGTCTGTATAAATTGAGATATTATTAAAGTGACCTCATTGAAAACATTCAGAAGTCTCTTGTCCACTCAACCACTCTCATCCTTGAATGCAGGGTTTTCATCTCTGCACCTGCTATCAAACTGCTGGATGTAGCTATGGGAAAGTATCGGTTTCACTGTTAATTCACAATGGCAAGCACAAATAAATAGCACTGCCAAGGAAACCTACTATTTTTCTGTTGGTGCCTTTTCCTTTACCTTCCAAATTCTAACCATCTCCCTTTCCTACCATCATGTACTTTCAGATAATGATTTCACTTCATATTTCATTGAGAAAATAGAATCCAACACAGAAAAATAACTATTTTTCCACCAATACATCTATAATCCAACGCAAATTTGTATCCTTCATTTGTCTTTGCTCTTGTTCCCTTACTCCTATCAGTCAACCTTTCTTTTCCTTGGTTCTGAATAATATCTATTTGATATTATTTTGCTCAAAATTTTGCTCAAAATTTTAGCATACTGTATTCATCACTTTCTTCAGAATTATTGATTTACCCTGCTACACTGGATTATTACCATTAGTTAATTGGCTCCTACTAAATGAATTATAATTCCACTCTCCAACAAACTAATAAACACATTCCTTCTTGATGACATAACTATCAGACAGGCCATTTTCAATTCCTCTTTATAGAAAAAATATCCAAAGCATCTTCTATAATTTTTGTCTGATTTTCTCACTTTCCATTTATTTGTCAACCAATTTTCATTGGACTTTGTAGCGCCACTCTCCAGACTTAAGATATTAAGATGATAAAAAACCATCATGTTCCTCACTTATCAATATTTCTTTACCCTCATCTTACTTGAAATTTCATCAGCCTCCCCTTCTTTTTTGGATTCCTTGAAATCACATATCCCTGGATTTCCTCTCCTCTTTCTCCTTTGCTTCTTTCTAGAAACCCATCCCAGGATATACCAATTCAAAATTTTAAATTTTTTTTTTAACGTTTATTTATTTTTGAGACAGAGAGAGACAGAGCATGAACGGGGGAGGGTCAGAGAGAGAGGGAGACACAGAATCTGAAACAGGCTCCAGGCTCTGAGCGATCAGCACAGAGCCCGATGCGGGGCTCAAACTCACGGACCGCGAGATCGTGACCTGAGCCGAAGTCGGACGCCCAACCGACTGAGCCACCCAGGCGCCCCTCAAAATTTTAAATATGGGTATGTCCCAGAGGTCAAGTTAGAGTAACTTTTTTTTTCCATTTGACCTCCACCCTGAATGATTGAATCTAATAAATACCATAGCTGTAAAAAATATTTATATGCAATGATTACTCAATTTGTATGTTCAGATGGTTAATCCAATATTTTATTATACATCTTCAGTTGCATGTCTAATAGGCATCTCTAATTAGTGTGTCCTTACACACTACAACTTGTATCCCTTCCCAGGAGTCCCTTCTCAGTAATAGCATTGCAGAGTCCATAACCAAAGCATTCCGTAGTTTCCCCACTCATGTTTTCCTCATTCAACCTATCATCATGTGCTTTTGGGAATAACTCAAATATGTCAAAATATGCCAACTTTACTGCCTCAGTTTCTGGTCCCTATTCAATCACCAGTTCATGTAACATTCAGAATGACAGTTTTGGTTTTTTTAATCCAATAAAAAAATGTCTCTTGGCGTGCCTGGGTGGTTTAGTTGGTTAGCACCTGACTCTTGATTTCAGCTCAGGTCAGGATATCACAGTTCATGAGATCGAGCCCAGTGTCAGGCTCTGTGCTGACAGTGTAGAGCCTACTTGGGATTCTCTCTCTCCCTCTCTCTCTGCCCCTCCCCCATTCATATTCTCTCTCTCTCTCCCTCTCTCTCTCAAAAATAAATAAATGAATTTTAAAAGTGTCCCTTTCCAGCTGTAAAAAAAAAAAAAAATCAATGGCTTGGCATTAAAAAATAAATAAAATCCAAACTTCTTACTGTAGCCTTCAGGACTCCTAGCTGTCTCATCCTGCTCATTCTCAGCTCTCCTGTAATCATACAGGCAGACTTGCTGTTTGTTCCACTCCCTCACCTCAGCACCCTAGCACCTGCCCTTCCCATTCTTTGCCTGAATTGCTTTTTCTTAGGGACTTCACATTACTGATTCCTTTGTGTTTCTTGTTTCTCATCTGCAGAAAAGCTCTTCATTTTCACACTATGAAAATTTCCCCCGTTATTCCATCGAGTCATCTTGATTATTTCAAAATATATTATTTTCCTTTCCATTAAATTTTTTTTTTGTTTCAGGTTTTTATTTCAATTCTGGCTAGTTAACCTACAGAGTAATATTGTTTCAGGAGTAGAATTTAGTGATTCATCACTTACATATAACACCCAGTGCTCATCCCAACAAGTGCCCTCCTTAATACCCTTCACCCATCTAGCCCATCCCTCCACCCAACACCCCTACATCAACCCTCAGTTTGTCTCTATCATTAAGAGTATCTTATGGTTTGCTTCCCTCTCTTTTTTCCCCCCTTCCCCTCTATTCACCTGTTTTATTTCTTAAATTCCACATCTGAGTGGAATCATGATATTTGTCTTTCTCTATTTTGCTTAGCATAATACACTGTAGCTCCATCCACATCTTTGCAGCAAGATTTCATTCTTTTTGATGGCTGAATATGGATAATTACTCAGCCATCAAAAAGAATTAAATCTTGCCATTTGCAAATATTTGAAGACATATATATACATACGTATATGTATGTATATATGTATATATGTATATATACACATATATGTATGTATATATGTATATATATATGTATATATATATATACACACATATATACGTATATGTATGTATGCGTATACACACAAACACACACACACACACACACACACACACACACACACACACTGCTTCTGTATTCATCAGCTGATGGACATTTGAGCTCATTCCATAATTTGGCTATTGTTGATGGTGCTGCTATAAACATCAGCGTGCATGTGTCCCTTCGAATCAGTATTTTTGTATCCTTTGGGTAAATACCTAGTAGTACAATTGCTGGGTCTTGGGTAGTTATATTTTTAACTTATTGAGGAACCTCCATACTGTTTTCCAGAGTGGCAACCAGACACATGAAAAGATATTCCACAGCACTCATCATCAGGAAATACAAATCAAGAGTCACAGTGTATACACTAAATCTATTTTGATTGAATAGGTACACAGGACATGCAATGGGGATAGAGATAGTTACATTAATGAACTTTATGTTTCCTTTTAGAATTAGTTAAATACATATCAGAAATGCTACTATGATTTTAACTCTAAATCCATCAATCTCCTTTTACTTCTTTTAGACATTCCTTTCTTGATGTCTAAACCCTTTAAATTCTGTTTGTTTTTTTTTAATTTTTTTTAAACAAAACCATCACTCTAGAGAATGGATGGAGGCCCTGTTAAAACAATTCTCAGGGAAAAATGGAGCTCCAGAAATGGGTAGGTATGTTACACAGTGGTCATCCTTCACTACCCACAAGTGTAAGTGCTGGTTTATTGATTATTCCAGAATCAAAACCAATTGTTAAGATGGGTGTTATATGTAAGTGATGAAACCAGCTACATTGTATATTAACTAACTTAAATTAAATTAATTGATTAAACAAACAAACAAAGATGCCCAATGGTGATCCTTGTTCAATTACTCTAAAGACCATTGTTGAGAGGGTCGCCTGGGTGACTCAGTTGGTTGAGCATCCGACTTCAGCTCAGGTCATGATCTTGCAGTTTGTGAGTTCGAGCCCCATGTCAGGCTTTGTGCTGACAGCTCGGAGCCTGGAGTCTGCTTCGGATTCTGTGTCTCTCTCTCTCTCTCTGCCCTCCTCCACTCACGCTCTGTCTCTCTCTCTCAAAAATAAATAAACATTTAAAAAATTTAAAAAAAAAAGACCATGTTGACAAACAATTCTTCATAGATCTCTCATATTTCTGCATGTCTTCCTAGCAAGACACTAACTGCCCTTTTGTCCAGAATCAGTTTTCAAGGATGTCTGTATAACAAACAACCTTGAGGAATAGAGCCAGTGTAGCAAAGGTTGGGAATGCTTACTGTCCATGATAAAAGACTGGGGTTATCTATGCCCAGGGTTACTCTACTGTAATCAAATACATTGCTTGTTTAGTTATCTTAGGCCATACTTACATTGCCATGTGAGAATTGGGGCTTGGAAACTGATACATAGTGATATATTAAAAATATATATTTTTTAATTTAAGTATAATTGACATACAATGTCACATGAGTTTCATGTCTACAATTCCCTATACATTATGCTGTGCTCACCACAAGTGTAAATACCATTTGTCACCATACAATGCTATCACAGTATCATTGACTATATTCCCTATACTGTGCCTTTTATTCCCGTGACTTAATCCATAACTGGAAACCTGTCTCTCCCTCTCCCCTTCACCCATTATGCCCATACCCGTGCCCCTTCCTCTGGCAACCTTCAGTTTGTTGTCTGTATTTATTTATAGTTCTGATTCTGCTTTTCATTTATTTATTTATTCATTTATGTTTTTTAGATCCACACATGAGTGAAGTCATATTTTATTTGTCTTTCTCAGTCTGACTTACTAAAGTGATATACTGCTATTACTCTGAGTAATCAACCCTCCTTTGTCTCTGGCCTAGATGTTGTCTGCCTTCTATAAGCATTTCTGCAATGATAGCAGGCTAAATTGTTTGCTCACGAGTAGGTTAGAAGTCCATAGTTCTTGACCGTCATTGGTATTTATCTGTCGTCTATGGGCTAATCAATGCCTTTAGTTTCCTATGTGACAGTATCTTTGTATCTCCAGTTATTAAATATTTGCTTTGCATTATGGTACTTTTTGTACTGTATAGATCCAATAATAATAATATTAAAATGAAAGTCCATAGATATATAAATATCTATCATTCTCTATTTTCAATCTTTTAATAATTAACCTTGACTTTTTAATTTTATTTACTCTAATCTTAGAAACATGTAACAATAAATATATGTGTTTTGATTCAAGTTTAGCAATTATTGTATTGAAGATGTGTTCTCACAGGAATGTTAAGACGTTTTCTATGATAAAAATCACTTTGGGGAAATCTGAGCATTTACTATACAGAGTACTCTACATTTGAGAGATTCTGTGCATTTAGAGTTCAGAAAAAACTCAGAATGAGTTAGTTTAATGAAAAATCACTCTCTGTTACATAACCAACTCACTTGGAAACATATGAGTTGAAATACACCACAAACCAAATTGTTATTACATTAAGAAATCTTCATAGCTTTATGAGGTATGGATATTCAAATAACTACATTGACTGAAACATCACTTCCTGGTTGGTTGGCTGGGTGGTTTGTATGTTTATTTATTCATTTATCTTCAAGAATTCTAACTGAATGAGATACTGAATGGCCTTGTACTTTTAAACTTCCAGATAGAAAAATAGATTCTTATTTGTCTAGAAATACATACATATCCTTTTATGTATAACTTCCTATGTAAACTCACTAGATGTTTTGACATGCATAATTAGGTGACTAAAAATATATCCCAACAACTCATTAAATTTAAACATTTTTTAAAAAGAACTATTGTAGGAGTGTACATACACTCACAAACTGTGAGATCATGACCTGAGCTGAAATCAGGAGTTGCGTGCTTCACCAACTGAGTCACCCAGGCATCCCTAAGTTTCTTTTTTTAATGTTTATTCAGTTTTGAGAGAAAGAGAGACAGAGAGTGTGTGTGTGTGTGTGGGGGGGGGGGGGGTTGGTGACGTGCAGAGAGAGAGGGAGACACAGAATCTGAACCAGTCTCCAAGCTCTGAGCTGTGAGCACAAAGCCTGATGGGGCTGGAACTCATGAGCCTCGAGATTTTGACCTGAACCGAAGTCAGAAGCTTAACTGACTGAGCCACCCAGGGGCTCCCAAATCACAGTATTCTTAAGAGAGTGGTATTTGGGAAGACAAATTTGAATTTAATAAATCAAAATTTGATCAAACATATATCAAACTGTGTTAGTCCATTAGGATTGCTATAACAGAATACCATAGAGTGGATAGCTTATGAACAGCAGAAATTTATTCCTCACAGTTCTAAAGGCTGGAAGTCCAAGATCAAGGCAATAGAATGGCAAAGGCCCTCTTCCGGTTCATAGCCAGTGCCTTCTTAGTGAAGCTCTATAGGGTCTCTTTTATAAGTACACTAGTCCTAATCATGAGACTCCACCCTCATGACCTAATCATTACCTTTCAAAGGACCTACCTCCTCCTACCATAACGTTGGACTGTAGGAATTCAATATATGAGTGGGGAGATATGTGACTCATTCAGACCATAGCACAAGGCCAGCTTAGAGACTGAAGCTTGTCATTAGTAACATGCAAAATATACCAAATGCTTACTGTGTGTAAAGCATTGTGTATAATATAATGATCAAAATAGATACAAGTCCTAATTTCCTGGAGCTTGCAGTTCAGTAGACATTGACTAACTACTTATTTAAATTCAAGATTTTGCCAAATGCTATGAAGTAACCACTCCAGTGTTATAAAAGAAACAATTTAATTTCACACCCATGAAAGCCTCCTAAGGATATGCTGTACACATTGGGATGGAATATCAGTAGAAGTAAGCACAGCAGAGTCTCTGTGAGGTGGTTATGGAGATGGGGCATGTATATAGGCAGATTCCAACACTCACACTCCTTTATCAAAGCTTCCCAAAGTGAAAGATAATTTTTGTTGCTAGCTAGCTAAAAGAGACTTCTTAATATCTGCTAATTCCTTTGTTCTGCTTTCCTGGTCACCACACTTTTAATAATGTGGTGCTTGATTTAACTTGCCTTTGCTGTGAGAGAATCAGTCACAGTTCACATGATTGTGCATTTTATAACATATTATTTGAATTATAATATGACTTTATGGTTAGTAGTCTGCAGAAAGAAAAAACACTAACCAGCATTCTTGGCACATTTGCAATTTTAGTACAAATTAGCATATTAACATTTGGGCATTTCTCAATCAGTCTATATGAACCTAGTTAATGTATGTCCAGCTCGGAGATATAGACACCTTTAAAACGTGCCCCTCAAATTAGTCTGTGTATATCTAAGTCTTTACCAGATTTTAGACAGTGATGGATTCATTAAATAGCATTTATTAATGGATGCAGGGACCAGTTCGGGTAACCAGAAATTAGCACATTCTTCTTTGTTAAATGAGAACTGTTTATCCCTTTAGAACTGATTTATAGGGGCACCTGGGTGGCTCAGTCGGTTAAGCGTCTGACTTCAGCTCAGGTCATGATCTCGCGGTCCGTGAGTTCAAGGCCTGCGTCGGGCTCTGTGCTGACCGCTCAGAGCCTGGAGCCTGTTTCCATTCTGTGTCTCCCTCTCTCTCTGACCCTCCCCCATTCATGCTTTGTCTCTCTCTGTCTCAAAAGTAAATAAACGTTAAAAAAATTAAAAAAAAGAACTGATTTATAAACAATTGGGAAACATGTTCTTATTCTTGCCTATTCAATTATTAGAAGTGACTAGGAAGATAACTTGAGTGGAAGTTATACTAGGTAATTAAAGACCATAATTGATAATCAATATTACTTGTTTCCTCTCTTCAATGGAGATAGCATGCATCTAGTTAAAGCATGATGAAAAATAAATTTAAAAATATACAAATAGACTGTAATCAGTTTTAACGTTCAGAGATGACAATTACCAAATGCAATAGATTATTAAAAATAAAATTAATTTAGAAAATCATTAATAGCAATAGAAAGTATAAAGACAAACCAAAATCATTGCAATAAATAAGTGCAAAAGAGATTATACAGATAAAAACTGATCAGGAAATGATCTAATTTCTTTGCCTACTAACTGTTAGGAAAACATTTAGACTGAATTTTCATTGCTGTTATATTAGTGTGTATGTTTGCATATATGTATTTGTGTGTTTTCTTAACTAGTATGACCTTTACCACATAGACTATATTTTCCATAATACAAGTGATTTAGCTGCATATTAACATGTCCTGTCTTACATTATTTATAGTAATGCACTCTACTTTCAAACTGACATCTCTCAATGACAAAGAACAATCAGTGAAAATGGAAGTCAGCTAAACCACAAATCAGTAACCAATGAACTTGCCTCATTTAAAATTCTTAAAGTCCCTAAGGATCTTTAGGTCATGAGGTTGGAAAGTTTTGACAAAGCTAAATGTGGTAGTTGATATTCTTCCTTCTTAGAATAAATTTGGTAAGGTTATTAATTGGGAAATTTAATTACAATTATTTAGTATTAGTATTCTCTGTGTAATAGGCAACAATTACATGAGCTTACAAATTATTTGATCTTAAATACATAAACATTTTACCTTTAATATTCTAAGAAGACTTTAAATATTGCATAAATTATGATATATGCTCTTAAATGTTAACTTGCCTTATAGATGTTAGAGAGATATATAAAGAAAAACATCCTGCAAGATAGAGTTCAAATATACAAATATAAATTCCTATAAGCTGTATGAAAAGGCTTTCCTTAAAATTTTCACATTTAATACACAGGGCTAAAATTTCCCGAATTGGTTATTTCTACCATATTATGTTTTTGGATTATATGGCTATATAGACAGATTAACAATCATCCTGGTGAATAAAAAACATTATTTCCTCAAATTTCTAGTTAGGGCTTTTCACCTACTCTTCCTTTGGCTTATATTTCTAAATTCATACTTTTAGTCTTTTATAACATAATCTCTTGGATATATCTCTTGTACTATCATTGGATATACAGAGACTCTGTTGGAGAAATTTCACTGCACTTGAAACTATTTAAAAATTATCTCTGAAAAAAAAATAAAAGTAAAATAAAAATTACCTCTGATGTGAAACCACTGTTTCAAATAGTAGCATGATTAAGACTTTCCTAAAGAGAAAGCAAACTAATAGATTTTTTTCCATGGAGACTCCACTGAGTTTACTAACCTTGATAAAGGCCAAAAAAAAAAAAAAAAAAAAAAAAAAACAAACAAACCCCCCAAAAAAACAAAAAAACACTTACTCTCTTTTTTCAGTCATGATTATTTTGGTTACAAGTGACAAAACAGCTCAATCTATCCTTAGCACAAAAAGCACTTAATGACTCCAAGGATCACACTATCTTCAGGCATGGTTGGCTTCAGGAATTCAGTCGGTGGGAACTCTTTATTTCTCCCTTTCTCTGCTTTGTTTGACTTCATTCTCAGAAAGATGCTGTTCAAGTAAAGCAACAAGTTGCCCCAGGCAACAGCCAATTTGTATGTTCCTTGGAGGTTGGCATGCCAGAGAGAAAAATAAAAAGCATGTGTTTTTCCAGATATCTTCAGTGAAAATCCCAACAACGATTCTTATTAGCCCAGCTTGGGCCCTAGATTGCTTTTGGACTAATTATTTGCCCATGGAAGAAAGAACCAAAAAGTCAGAAGCAGATATATACCTACCACTGGGGCTTGGAAGTTATGTTCACCCCCCAAAAAACTGCTCATTGATCAAGATAATGGTAAAATAGATCTTTAAAGACAGACATCCTGAGCAAACAGAAATGAATGTTTTTCACTCTTCCTAGGCCTGAATCCACGCATTAACTATTTTAAGCAAATTCAGATAATGCACTTTTATAATTTCATGTTAAAATGATACCTAAATAACACTTTGGAAGTTTCTTCAACATTTAGTCATTACCAGTAAAGTAAAACATATTTCTCAAAATATTCTACTTTTTTTAATGAATGAAACATGCATAATATTCTGAATGTGAGTAGCACTTTGTCCCAAGTAGATAGCAATGATTATATTTATGGATTGGGGAATAATTGTAAATTGGTGTTAAAATAATCAGCTTAAGATTATTTGTAGGACAAAAAATGAGTTTGTGGCTATCCTGATCTGTTTGTTTCTTCTTTATTCTCTTGTTATCCACCCCTCAATTCTACCTTCCTACTAATTTTGCGGTATCATGACAGATATATGATGAAGTAGCTAAGAATATAAACTTTGAGATCAGGATGAATTGAGGTTTATGAGTGCAATATTGCCTTTTCCAACTAGCTGTGTTCGGCATATGTCTCAATTTATTTTAGCAGCAGATAAGAGCAAATGGATTTAGAACTCATGGCCAATCCCTGTATCTGGTGGCCAATCCCACCATCTTGCCAATAGTATAATTTACTTTGCCCTGACACTTCACCTAAAAACCAATCCAACCCTCTGACTTTTCTGAATCTGAACTTCTGAGCAATTATAAATAAAATCACACATCTAAGCAGCTGCATGCTGATCTATATGGGTGGCCTTCCATCTCTACAAAGGCCTTCAACACTTCCTAGAAATACTCTACATTTTCCAAGGCTTTTTTCTAATCCAGTCTTCAAGTTGCTTCAAACCTCTATTTCTCTTCACAAACCTCCCACATGACCACTTTCCCTCTTCTTGTTTGTTCAAGAAGTCCGCCCACTGCGCAGTCGGTTAAGCGTCCCACTTCAGCCAGGTCACCATCTCGCGGTCCGTGAGTTCGAGCCCCGCGTCAGGCTCTGGGCTGATGGCTCGGAGCCTGGAGCCTGTTTCTGATTCTGTGTCTCCCTCTCTCTCTGCCCCTCCCCCATTCATGCTCTGTCTCTCTCTGTCCCAAAAATAAATTAAAAAAAAAAAAAAAAGAAGAAGTCCGCCCACTGCCAGCCTCTTAAAGCCCAGGCTTCTCTGCACCCTCACCCTCTGGTTCCTCCTTTCCAGGTTCAACTCTTCCAACTGGCTTCAGATTCCATCTCCTCCTGCTTCTCAGGACTATGCTGCTATTGATTTCCCCTCTTCTCCTATATTTTACAGTTTTCCCCCTCTGTACTAATACCTTCTGCATTATTTTCTTATTGTTGCTGTAACAAATTACTAAAAACTTAGTGGTTTTAGAAAAAGACAAATTTATTATCTCACAGTTCTGGAGCTCAGAAGTCTGAAATTGGTCTTAAGAGGACTGAAATCAAAGTGTCATCAGAGTTATGTTCCTCATAGAGGATTTGTGGGAGAATCTGTTTCCTTGCCTTTTCCAAATTCTAGAGACTTCCTGGATTTCTTTGCATGTGGCCCCCAGCAGCAATCATCTGATTCCAATCTCTGCCTTCATCCCCACATCTTCTGCTCTGGCTTTGTCACTCCTGCCTTCCTCTTATAAGAACCTTTATGATTCTGTTGAACCCACCCAGATAATCTAGGAGTATCTTTACATCTCAAGATAGTAAACTTAATCACATCTGCAAAAACACTTTTGCTATGTAAGGTGATATATTCACAGTTTTCAGAATTAGGATATAAACATCTTTGGAAAACCATCATTCTGTCCACTATCCTTTCCTATCACCACTACCCAGTGCTCATTCCTATCCTTTCTTCTTAGCCCTGCTTTGTAATTACCTCATTTCTGACCTCTTCGGGGTGAATCTTCTTGAATTGTCTACTCACATTTTTTTCTTCTTCATCACCCTACTTACATGCACGTTCTTGGAACCCAATTCCATCAAGGCCACTGTGAAATTTTTATCACAAAATCCTTTTCCGTTCTTACCTTACTTGACCTTTCAACAACATTTATACCATTGAAAACACATTGCTTCTTTTTTTATTTTGTTTTTTAATGTTTATTTATTTTTGAGAGACAGAGGTCAAGCAGGGGAGGGGCAGAGAGAGAAGGAGACACAGAATCCAAAGGGCTCCAGGCTCTGAGCTGCCAGCACAGAGCCTGATGCGGGGCTTAAACCCACAAATGATGAGATCATGACCTGAGCTAAAGTTGGAGGCTTAACCAACTGAGCCACCCAGGCACCCCTAGGAAAATAATTTAATTAAGATGTTTGTAAATAGCATAACATAGACACTAGTAGAATATCTTACAAATTATGAAAGGATAAAATAGAAAAGAAAGTTAATACGTATAGTCAGAGAAGAAATGAAAGAAAATTAAAAAGTCAAATACTAGAAAAAAACTGTGAGATCATGACCTGAGCCAAAGTTGGTCACTCAGCCAACTGAGCCACCCAGTCTCCCCCAACAACACATTGCTTCTTGGAAAACATTTTCATTGGCTTCTATGACACCTGCCTTTCTAGTTTTTCACCTATGTTTTTCTCTTTCTCTTTTCCTTTCTTTTCTTTTCTTTTCTTTTCTTTTCTTTTCTTTTCTTTTCTTTCCTTTCCTTATTTCTTTCTCTCTTTTGTTTCAGGATATTTCTACATTTTTCATGTTAGTTTTCTCTGGGTTCTATTCACAGCCCTACCCTCTACTCACTGTACATGGTCTCTGTAAATTGTCTCAAAAATACCACCATTCAAATTCTTTTAGGAATGCCAATGCTTTCTAGTTTCTATTTTTAGTATATATCTCTTTTTTATTTCACAGCATATGTACGACTGATAACTGTAATTTCCAATTAAATGAAGATAGCACTTTATGCCCTAATACTTTTCTATTTCTTATATTTCTTATACTCAAACATATGTCTTGAAATCCAATCTTGAATTTGCCTACTTCTCCATCAATCTCTTAAAATTTGTCTTCTTCATTCTAAATCCTACATCCTAAAATTTTGTAATTCACTCCATTTTTATGGCCTTTACCATAGTTTATGCCAATATTGTCGATCATCTGAATCATTTTTTAGCCATCAGGCAAGTCTCCCTTCTTCAAATATGGCTTCCCTTCCAAGCTATACTCTGATAGAAGCAAAGGGATATTTCTAAAACTAAAATGACCTTTTAGTATTCTCATACTTAAAACCTTTTATAGTCTCCTATTAATCTTAAATGGAGCCAGCTTCATGGGCATGTGACACGAGCATGCACAAGGTCCTGCTTTTAGAAGGGCCCCATACTTGATTTAATGGTCTGCTCTATGTTCTTGAAATTCTTAATCTTTGAAAAAAGAGCCCTGTACTCTCATTCTGCAAATTAGAGAGCCAGTCCTACTCATAGATAAAATTTTCATGTCTTAATATAGCTTATAAGATGTTCATAACTAGGTGACTCTCCTCTGTCCCTTCATCTGCTCCTATTTCTCTTTTTGCCTGAAACCCCCACACCACACCACACAGCACACACACACACACACACACACACACACACACACACACCCCTCAGGCATTTACCCTCTATCTCCAACCCTCTATTAAACTACTTTTCGATCTGTAGATCAGCTTCAAAATTACTTTCTCTGAGAAGCCTTGCCACATACCATTCCATAACTAGCCCCAATTACAGACTGTCTCTGCTTCTCTCATATGGCACTCGTCTCTCTATGGTAGCTGTTATTTGCTTCTTTTTATATCTTCCAGATGATGCTAAGGTCCGTGACACTGTTTACTTTATCCATAGTATGTTATATAGATATTTATATGTACTTAATACTTAATTGCGAATGGGTAACAGTTTTCTTTTCTTTCTTTTTTTAATAAAAATAAACAGATAAATGCTAAAACTGTCTACTTATTATGGACCTGTACCAGCAAATGAAATATAGTTATTATACTTCCACTGATCAGATTTGCATATCTACCAAATTCAGAGAGACACCAGCATCTTGGTTTTTTACTTCTACAAGTATCATAAGAAAAGAGAATATTTTTTCAAACCAGAGCACAAGTCTTAAAATGATAGCATTTATCATTGACTACTCTCTCTCTCTCTCTCTCTCTCTCTCTCTCTTTTTACTTTTATGGGGATGGTTTTTTATGGTTATACAAGTATTATTATTATTATTCTGAAAAAGCAGTCTATTGCTAGCTAAACCCTATGATGAAGACCAAAAGAAGTGAAAAATTTAAGGTCAATTTTCCTGTTACTATGATTTTTAAAATAACCCTATTTGTTCCATGTAAAATAAAAGACAATGGGAGAAATGGTATTTTATAAATGCATAGAAGACAGAGATATCCCAATGTTTTTGTTTTGTTTTGTTTCTAAAAGAATGAGCACCATGGTACACAGTGCTTGAAAGGCATTGCAAAGTAAGCATCTGCAAATGTCTGGAGTGGATGGGGGTAAGAAATACCTCTCCACCACACAGTTTTATCCTAATGCCTATCTTCATGGAGCTCCTCAGAGGTGTTAGGCAGTAAGATAAACCTGAATTGGCTACAGCTTTGCCAAATTATCTAGACTTTATTATCATCACTCACTGAATGATGATCATCATTCTCATGAGCTAATATTTACTAAAGAATCCACAAAGCTCAAGTTGCTAAAGGAATTGCAATCGATAAGAATCAATACAGTATCTTAACTTGATTAATTTACAACTTTTAAATTTTATTTTATTTTTTTAATTTTTTTTTAACGTTTATTTATTTTGGGGACAGAGAGAGACAGAGCATGAATGGGGGAGGGGCAGAGAGAGAGGGAGACACAGAATCGGAAGCAGGCTCCAGGCTCTGAGCCATCAGCCCAGAGCCTGAGGCGGGGCTCGAACTCACGGACCGCGAGATCGTGACCTGAGCTTAAGTCGGACGCTTAACCGACGGAGCCACCCAGGCGCCCCTTAAATTTTATTTTACACTGTGTCAAAGAAGGGTTCACGACCCTCTTCCTTGGTATGCAAACGAAAATGTGATTTTACTTCCTTAAGACTCGTCATTTATGCTTCTGCAAAGTGATTTAGCCATATGTCCATGTAGTTCCATTAACCTCAGAGCATTTCTCATATAGTTAAAGAAGTGAGCAGGAAGATTAAGTTAGGTAAAAACTTGCAGACACTATAAGCTTTTGTGAAACCAATGCAAAACAATAAAACATAGGATGAATTGCAAAATAATGCAGTGAGAAATCCAAGAAAAATCATGTGATCGTATGTACGACTAGCACCCAGGAAGGAAGGATCTGTATGCCGGGCACAGATATGGCACCAGCACAAAAGACAGGTGTTCTCATTCGCACTATTCTATAACCTTATTTGGGTACACCTTGGGGGCAGGGGTGGGGGTGGGAGAGGGATTGCCAGTCAGATCCAGGCAGTGTTCATTAGAGAAGCAGTGATAACAGAAACTCATTTTTCCCTTCCAAGAACTATCTGCTAAAGGAGAGTTGTCAGTCAGCCTTTGGGAATCTTTGCCTGTGTGCAGATGCTACTGTTCTCTCAGTGCATAATCAGGTCTGTCATTAACACCTCCACAGTTTCCTATATTCGGCAGAGAAGAGAGTGTTTCCCTCTTAAGGGGCATCTAAGTGTCTTGCTAGGCCATAGTCAAAAATAAAATGGTAATTCTTTCTGGGATCTCATTTATGCTTTTCTTGTGTGAAAATTTAGGTTCCTCCTCAATATTTTGGCAAGTGTTCAAATTGTCTAAACATATACCTGCCTAAGAAAATGGTAGGCTAATTAGCTAGGCAATGGACGTTTCCTCACCCTGTGCTCACTTTCACGACTTATTTTTAATGCTGTTCTACCCTTGGCTATGAGAGCTCACTATTTGCTGAATGTTTTCCCTCAAAGTTTAAAAAGGAAAGAAAAAAAAAAAATAACCTCAAAGTCCTATTGATTCTTCAAGCATGTTCTAGTTTTGCAAGTTAGAGATGGAATGGCTAATTAATTTAAGGTTGAAGGTTGATTTCCTGTTCTCCTCAAAAGCAAGGATAATAGGTTATACTTATTTTGTAATAAATAACTTAGAAATTATTAGACATAGGGATGCCTGGGTGACTCAGTCCCTTAAGCATCAGACTCTTGATATCAGCTCGGGTCATGATTTCAAAGTTGGTGAAATCAAGCCCCGTGTTGGACTCTGCACTGAGCGTGGAGCCTGCTTAATTAAGATTCCCTCTCTCCCTTTTTCTCAGCCCCTTCCCTGCTCTCTCACGTGCATATGTGCATGTGCTCTGTTTCTCTCTCTCTCTCTCTCAAAATAAGTAAATAAACTTAAGAAAAAAAGAAATTGTTAAACATAGAATACGTACTCGGGATATACCTTTAGAATCTAAAAGCTGCAAAGCCAGGGCTGATATGGGTAAATATGATGCGGTTTTTATCGCCTTGATGACAAAGCGATAGTCACAAACGCCTGGTTCTTCCACTGGGCACAGTTGGACTATACTCTTAATACTCCGGTTTGAGTCAGGTGTGTTCAGGTGACTTGCCTCAGCTTATGAAATATGGGCAGAGGTAATCTGTTGTCTTTTGAGTGGAAGCCTAAAGAGCCAGGATTGCATGCTGTATTGCATTTCCTTCCCTATTAATTGTCATATCTCAATCCTGAAAGAATGAGATAGGACTCTGCCAGCCTTCAGGGCTTACAATTAACAGAACCTCCTGCCAGCCTATATCAAACATATGACATAGATGAAAAATAAACATTTGATGTTTGTAGCCATTAAATTTGGGGATTATTTGTCACTTCAGTATAACAGCCATCCCAACTTAGGTGAAGTGAGATCAAAATTGATCTAAAAGAAGGAAAAGGAGTTAATTAGAAGAATGGAAGGGGAAGAGTGTTCTAAACATAGAGGGGTATCATAGGTAAAGGGACAAACAGATTTCAAAGTCCATTACTGGGGGAGAAAACACAAAATTAATCACTTGTGTTTGAGCAAATCAGCAGAGAAATCTCTAAGGGTGGGTTTTTAACCACACATTGGAGGCATTGAACAGCACTGGTGAAGTTTTCAGTGGAATATGGTATGATAAGACACATCAAGCATATATTGGAAAGAATCAAATTCTATTTTCCTAGAAAGCATATGCTTCCTGGAAATCTTCTCTCTGTTACCCTCCCTACTCCTTTCTGTTGCTTCTGACAATTACAATCTGTGAGGACTCCTCAAACTCAGCTTTTGACCTCTCAGAAAATCTGTAGACTTTTTTGGGTACCTTTTATAGCCTACATGTATTTAAAAAGGTGAACAGGAAAATTAAGCCATAAAATGATGTGAAAAGTTTTAACAAAATTTAGGATCTTTTCCCAATTACAAAGCAACACAAATAAGGTTGAAACTTCATGGAATAAAAGTTGTAACACACTGTATTTCTTTAATATTAACTGAAATGCTTTTGAAATATTATATTTGAATTGTAAATATCACATGGTGCTTTTTATTTTCAAGCTGAACTTTTGTTTAAAATGTAAAAGAAATGGTTCTTGAAAATACTGATGAATCGGGCAAAAGGATGTAGTGTTCTCCTCTTGCTGGTCAGTCACCCATCCATGGACAGGATGATAGTACTTATGTGCTCATAGAATTTTACAGTAGTTAGATCACGTAGATCAGTGCATGTAGTTAGATCAGTGCATGATCTTAGTTCTGGGTTTACACCTTTAGTGAGCATGAACAAGGGTTCTGTTCCTTGGCCAGAGCCTGTCTCTCGGGCCTAAAGTTCTTTGCATGGTATCCTTTACAATAGGTCTCATCTTCTTTCTTAGAGTTGCTGATTCAAGACCCTTCCCACACTTGGCACATAGGAAACAGTTTCTGTGCTAGGGTTTTCCAGTTCCAGTTATCTTCTCAGCAGCATATACAGAATCCCCACATCTGGAACACTTCTCGGTACCTCTGTATTTCTGAGCAAATTTAGAAGCGTCAGACATTTCTGGGGTACCTGGGTGGCTCAGTAGGCTGAGCATCTGATTCAGCTGGGGTCATGATCTCATACTTCGTGAGTTCGAGCCCCACATCGGGCTCTGTGCTGACAGCTCAAGACCCTGGAGCCTGCTTCGGATTCTGTGCCTCCCTCTCTCTGTCCCTCTCTCACTCTCTCTCTCAAAAATAAATAAATATTTAAAAAAAATAAAATAAAAAGTTGTCAGACATTTCTAAATTGGCTGTGGTCATGTGAGGTTGAACATACTTGGTTTTGATGCCCACCAGCCTCTCCCCACTATCCATGTTGAGTGTACCAGTGCCCCTGCTGTAACCATAGCCTTTCGGCCCATCCTTTCCATAGCAAGATTTGCAAGTAGATCTTTGCATCGTGCATCACTGCTCCTGTGCCATCTAATTTTTTCCTGCAACCCATGTACAGAAGGCAGCAGCTGTGGAAGCTTCTCCCATCACCCTGTACCTTTTCTACAGAGTCCCACATTTGGTTCCAGCTCCCTAGACAAGAATTTGAGTTGGAGGTAGGACCACACACCACAGAGGGTAGCTAGGGAGGCAGGGGAGAAGGAACATTTGTGGAGTCAGGGAACCCAGGGAAGTCTTTACAAGTTTGGATCTCTACACAGCTATTTCACCGAGACTTTATATTTTTACTTTTTCCTAATATTTCTGTATTATCTCAATACTGATTAATTTCTATATTCAATTGTTGGATATTGGTGCTTTAAAAAGCACCAGTTATTTTGGGGGCACCTGGGTACCTCAGTTGGTTAAGCATCAGATGGTTGATTTCAGATGAGGTCATGATCTCACGGTGTGTGAGTTCGAGCCCTGCATCAGGCTCACAGTAAGAGCTGCTGGCTTGGAATTCTTTCTCTTTCCCTCACTCTCTGCCTCTCCCTCATTGTGCTCACTCTAAATAAATAAATAAATAAATAAATAAATAAATAAATAAATAAAATAAAGTTTTAAAAAAATAAAAATAAAAAATAAGAATAAAAACCACTAGTTACTTTTAAATTCTCTGTTGTTATTTGAAATTCTTCTTCTTCCTTAAGAACCATTATTTATTTGTTAATACTATGCATGTTCAATTATTTTTCTCTAGATTCTTAAAAAATAATAACTTTATTGGGAAAAAACAATTTAAACAAAATGTGCAAACTAATTCGGTTACAAATCTTCAAAATAACAGTCAAATTTCATTGACTGGTTGTTGTATGGTTAGTATGGAAATAAATGGGCTATAAATAATCAGGCTGTGGAGTATAAATCTAAACTTGTCAAGCTTAGCTAGTTAGAAACAGCTTTTTTTTTTTTTTGTATTTCCATTAGTTATGAAAGATACACAGAATTGCTTCCATGTCACTTTTAAGTAGCTGAACATTTCTATATATGCATATTGCCTGGGGATATTGGAAATAGAAATTCCCCCAAATTAAGTACCAGATTGTTGAGAAGCATAAACACAAGGGGTAAAATTTTACCTTTAGCTATGTTAATGCAAATCTAGACACAGTCATGAATATATTATTTTTATTCTTCTGGATCTGAGATTGCTGTATCAGAAATGGTATTTTAGCCCATTTATCCTGTGGATATAACATATTACATATGTACCAAAGAGCACATCTTTTTGTTGTTGTTGTTGTTCCTTTTTTTTCTGGTAATACAGATAGAGCCGGTAGCTCATTTGCTTATAGAATCTGTGAACTCTCTTCAACTCTGAAATGCCTATGCTACCAACAGATTATCATTCCATTGTAAACCAGGGCAGTGCCTAAAGCTATCTGACCCTGGCAGGCTCCCTCTCCAGGGTTACCAGATCACATAAGTTGATTGAATTGATCAGTGAGATCAGTGAACCACTGGCTAATTCCATGAAGCAACCCTACCTCTTATGAAACTGATGAGTTGTTTTTCAGTCTTTATCAAATTGAAGAGTCTTGTTAAATTTGACAGAGTTCAAATTTATCAGACTTTGCTCAGGATACTTTATAGATGGTCATATTCCCATAAATACATCTTGAAATGTGTAGTATACTGTGTGTGTGTGTGTGTGTGTGTGTGTGTGTGTGTGTGTGTGTGTGTGACAGAGAGAAAGAGGGAGAGGGAGAGAGGGAGAGAGAGAGACTGTGTAGAGGAAATGGGAGTTTGTAATTCTTAGATATCATGTAAGAAAATGGAAACACACCAAGATAATTTGAAACTACATTTCCATTAATATTTTAGCTTTTATTAATATTGCTGATATACATATCAGAAGTATTATTTTTTCCTGTCATTTATTTTACTCGTTTTCGTGAACTCCACAGCATAATTACAGATGGGCTTGCTGGGATGGTGAGATGCCCATCCCATATACACACTGGACAATCTATAAATTACAGTGTAAAACTTGTCTAGGAGCTGGTCTTTAAGAGAGATCATGAATCACAATAATCAAAGTGCTGGGTCCCAAAATATACAGGTAGCTAGTATTTAGTGAGTAGTTGCATAGGCCAGGCACAATCCAAGGGTTTTACCTGAGTTATTTCACTTAATCCTCTCAACAGCCCTGTGAGATATGCGTTGGGCAGACTAACAACATTACCTAGGCTTATCACATGGCTACACTTGAAATATCAAATAATGGAGTGTTTAAAGAATCAGAGCTAATAGGTCGATTCATTTCTTTACATAGGTGCTCTTATTCTTTTCAGATATAATTTAGCCCAATCGTATTAAATATCACACACTGTGTGTAGAGTTGGGTAATGATCTCCATCGAATAATGAGTGCAGAGGGTACACTTCACTTTGGGCTCCTTCTGTTCCAGCTGTTGCTACTTATCTTAATTTTCTTAATTGGGTTACGATTAGGCTGTGAATGAGATGTTAGCATGGGAATTGGAGCTCTCCAACAAAAGGGTTTACTTCTTTATTGTTTTGTGGTTCTTAACTTCCAGAGGCCTATTTCTTGCTACATGTTAATTAAAAAAATGTTACAAAGTGTTTAAGACAAGCTTATGGCATGTAAAGGATCGCCCATTTACATCTTCACAGATCTAACAACTTGCCTGCAAGAAAACCATGGTTTTGGGTAAAATTCTTCAATTTCTTTAGGGTATAAGATAATGTTTATTTAAAGATGATTGTAATCGCTCATTTGTTTCTGATATTGTCTCCAGGCCTGACTTCACTTACTAATATGAAAGCTATCAGGTGGACAAGGTTAGAACTGGAATGGTAAAAGTGAAGTCTAAGTTCTTGCTACTCGAGGTACGATCCTTGCCTCAACAGCATCAGCAGCACCTGAAAAATTGTTGGAGATGCAGAATCTTAGACCCAGTTTAGCTTCCATGCTATTGAAACAGAATCTGCATTTTAACAAGATTCCCATGTAATTTATATGCACATTAAAGTTGAAAAACCTTGTTACAGTCTAATTATAGCAACAAATGAGAGGCAACTCCAAATTAAAAAAAAAAATTAACTGTCTCATCCTGCATTCTGATCATATATTAAGAACATATGAAACCTCAACTAGGTAAAGTAGTCTTACGACAATTAGATTTAAATTTTTAATAACACCACTGCTTTAGATTAAAAACCATAGACTGAAAGATTTTAAAAGCATTAGGTAAGAAAAGTATAGAGCCAAAGTTGAGTTGGAAAGCTCTATTATGTTGGTTTTTTAGGCTGATGTTCTCTAAGGAAGCTAGACAATCCAATTTTCTTATCCTCTGTGGGTCAGTGGGCTGTATGTTTGCAGACTGATGTAATGCTCAAGAGCCTATGGAAAGTATTTCATTCCATCCATAATTTCCCCCACTGTTTTCTTATTCATTTTAACAACTGTAGGCCTTTTATTTTATTTTTTTTTTAATATATGAAATTTACTGTCAAATTGGTTTCCACACAACACCCAGTGCTCATCCCAAAAGGTGCCCTCCTCGATACCCATCACCCACCCTGCCCTCCCTCCCACCCCCCATCAACCCTCAGTTTGTTCTCAGTTTTTAACAGTCTCTAATGCTTTGGCTCTCTCCCACTCTAACCTCTTTTTTTTTTTTTTTCCTTCCCCTCCCCCATGGGTTTCTGTTATGTTTCTCAGGATCCACATAAGAGTGAAACCATATGGTATCTGTCTTTCTCTGTATGGCTTATTTCACTTAGCATCACACTCTCCAGTTCCATCCATGTTGCTACAAAAGGCCATATTTCATTTTTTCTCATTGCCACGTAGTATTCCATTGTGTATATAAACCACAATTTCTTTATCCATTCATCAGTTGATGGACATTTAGGCTCTTTCCATAATTTGGCTATTGTTGAGAGTGTGTAGGCCTTTTATTTATCATGTAACTTCACTTTACCCAATTAAGTGTACTTTCCCCTTAAAAAATTAATCAGTAATATATTTTCAAAAATTCTCTTCCAAAGGAGAAGATTTTTGAGGAATCCCGTTTAACTATTTATTTGAGTTGCCAACCCTTGATGTCAAAGGGTCTTGGCTGAAGTTTTTGCAGTTATCCTATGAGAAGCAGAACACGCCTGTGGGGCTTTACATCCTGTCGTGGTCACTGTTCTCTTTCTTCACCTGTGTCTTTGCTGTCCTGAGACTTAAAAATGTCATCCATAAATTTTATCTGTGCTTTAATTATTGGACTTCCCAGTTCCTGGCTGAAGAGGGGTTTTAGAATTTCTGTAACTGGTTTGATGGCTAGGACTGGAACTGTTTGGAACAAATCATTGGAGGGACAATTTACCCAGGCTTCGTGATTATTTTTGCTGCAATTTACCAGGCACTTCATTTTATCCACATTATAATTGGCATTTGGAATGTGAGTATGTCCCTGGCCTATCTTTTCCTTCACTGTCATCATCAAGTATTAGCACTCCAAAGAGCTCAAGGATGCAGGGGCTGGGCTTCTTGCTGTTTCCATAACAACTGTAGTACCTAAATATATCTCCTGAGCTATAGCTCTATTCTGAGATAACAATAGGATTGCCATCTTTTGCATTCTGTTCACCTGCTCCATATTGATTAAGGCAGCAAACACTGGTTGCATATATTGCCGGCCAAATATGTCATTCCTTTTTTCTTTTTTTTTTTTAATGTTTATTTATTTTTGAGAGAGAGAGACAGACAGACAGAGAGACAGAGAGACAGAGCTCGAGAGAGGAAGGGCCAGAGAGAGAGGGAGACACAGAATCTGAATCAGGCTCCAGGCTCCGAGCTGTCAGCATAGAGCCCGATGCGGGACTGGAACTCACGAACCGCGAGATCATGACCTGAGCCGAAGTTGGACGCTTAACCAACTGAGCCACCCAGGCGCCCCTGTCGTGCCTTATTTCTATTTGGTATCTTCACTGGAAGAAATTTGTATACTCCTGATCAACTAAATCCTTTTCCATATACTCCTGTAGGTGCTTGCTGGACATTTCTCCCAGTAGATCTCTGTGACTTCTGTACTGTTTACTTCCTGAGCACCACTTTGGTTTTATAAGGATGTACTTTGACTGTTTATATCTCAACCTATCATCAGAGAATATGGCAACATTTGTATCTTTGCTCTTTGCTAGATCTGTGCCTTTGTGGATTACCTGTGTAGCAAGTTGAATTTCCAGAAACTTCAAGCTCTTTTTTATAGTGTTCCCTCCCTGATGCTTTGTCTTTTCACCGTGGGAACTCTTTTCATGCTGATGCTAGATGGGGTATTTTCTGCTCACTGCTGGATCTTTGGTGTGCTCGTAACCATATTCACATTCTCCATGCTGGCATCAGCCAACAATTTGGCTCATACTATCCTCATACTATCATACAACATCCTCATGCTATTTTCTGTTACTTCCAATAATAAACCCTAAATAATACAGGTACACAAATGTCTTCATTGTCTCTGTGATGCTTCTTAGAAGGTTGGAGGAGGGTCGGTATTCTCCAAACTGACAAGGTTCTTTGAAACCAAAGTACAACGCAAGCCACAACATACTGTTTACACAGAGTTTTATTCAAGGTAATTTACAGACAGAGAGGAAGCGGGGCTCACAATCCAGGTGGTAAGTGGCCATTCTCTGCCCCATTCTCTGAAGCTATTCTCCACCAGGTCTGGACCTTAATTCCCAGCTTCTATAGAGAGATGGACGTGATGGTGAGGTCACAGGGTAGTTAACTACAGCGGGGCCATCTGTGTGCCAATCATCTCTCCTAGTTCTCTAAAGTGGAGACTTCTATGTTTCCACTTTAGGAAAAATCAGAACAAGCTTTTCTTCATTCTGGTCAGGGCTTGAATTAACCTCAAGGGAGCCTAGAACTCGTAGCTCCGAGGGAGGTCATTGGGCATCAGCAAGATGGAGGGCCAAAGATGGACTCAGTGTTGTCCACACTCCTACAGATGCTTGACTTCCTCAAAAGAATTTTGGAAAATGTGGCAAAAAATTTAAGATTAAATTTAAGGGGTGTCTGGGTGGCTCAGTCAGTTGAGAGTCCAGCTTTCGCTCAGGTCATGATCTCACAGTTTGTGAGTTTGAGCCCCGTGTCGGGATTCTCTTGGGATTCTCTCTCTGCCCCTCCCCGACTTGCGCATGTAGTCTCTCTCTTTCTCTCTCTCTCTCTCTCTCTCAAAATAATAAATTTAACTAAAAGAGTAAATTTGAGCATAGGTGGTGTGCAAATATGTTTGGCATATTCTGTTTACTGTTTTGAAGGTTTACGTTGCTTCACAATAACAGTTCTAAATTTAATTGTGTTATATTAAAACAATTTTAAATATTTAAAATGAAGAAAACTGCAAATCTTCCATGAACCACTTTGTCAAGCTTTTATTGGTTGTTATACTATTGCTGACTCGGGCAGAGCAGTGATGCCAGGGAAATTTAAGCTTTAAACTAAACAAAGCTGTCTTGTGGTTCCTTCTGTCCGAATCCTCTTCTCTCCCCCAAACACAAATCTTGGTGCCCACTGTCCAGATGTTTGGCTAATTTTAACCTCAAAAGAGCCTTTCCTGCTCAATAACTAATAATCTCTCATCTCAGTCCTTCCTATTCATCTTCTCTACTTTTTTTTTCTCTACAACAGGTGACATATTTTGTACTTTTACATGTATTGTTTAAGTGAATGTCTCCCACCACTAGAATATAAGCTCCATGAGGACACTGTATATCCACTACCTCGGGGAGGGCCCGCCACGTGGTAAGCAGCAAAAATAAATATTTGCTGAAGGCGCAAATGAACAAGCAAGTAAGAAACTTAATGTCTGATCATATGCCCTTACCCCCTTAGGATGTCTTAGTGTGGGAGTTGGATTCTTATTTATTGAAAATCTCACTGAATCCTTGAAGTTTCTCTTTCTTTGGCATCTTTGCTTCTCATGTTCTGCTACCTCCTGACATCAGGATCCAGGCAGATAAACCCATTTGAACCATTTGATGGTTCAAGTGCATGAGAGCATCTATTAAGACTTACTCAACAGGAATAGAAAATGTGACTTACCAGAGTTATCCAAGATAATTGAATCCTGAATACAGCAGACAGTGGAGAAGATCTTATTTTTAGGATTCTTTACTCTTCTTAGCCACTCCGCTGTGAGTTACCTGAAAGAGATTGGGATTCTTTCCTCAAGATCTACAATACCCAGAAGAAGGGTAAATAAATGTTATGTTCTTTACCCTCCTCCGTATTGAGAACTAATAACAGGAAGTGGGAAATAAAAGAAATGATAAGCTCTCAAAACACTTACAGGGAAAGTAGTAAACTGGACTTCAGAAAGCCCAGAGAAAGAGGAATAGCATTGTAACAAGTACCTACTTGAAAGGTCAGCTTTCTGATTTCTTTACATACTTTGAATGTAGCTTTCAGACAGGAGTTTAAGGAAGATGTCGATACCAAATGAGTGATAAGCAAGCTATTTCTGTTCTATAATGAGGTGCTTTCAATTAAGAGTGATAACTCACATCAGTTATTCCAATTTGTGTGAAAATGACTTCATACGAGATGCATATCAGGCTGAGCCATCTCCCAGAGCAAAGGTATATGGTTGCCCCCCAGCAGGACCATCATGTGATGATGCATATGTCTCAAGATGATAAAGAAGATATTTTAATTCAACTAAGAAACAAAAGTGAAAGACAATATTTTATATTTAGAATTAACGTCTTTCCTAGTCTTAGAGTAACCATACATTTTCTTTTCAGTTTTTTTCTCAAGGAATTCTGTAGACTCTGACCCAGAAAACTGGCCACAGTAAGTGCATTTCTTTATCTGTGAAGTTGATATCAAGAACACATAAGACTCCAGTTTTTGAAAACAGGAGATGAATTATTTTATATTGGAAGCACATGGTGTTCTTTGGTAATGAAAAATGAAGAAGTAAGAAGCCATTGACAGGGACTGGAAGGATATTTTTTCTACTAAGTTGAAATAATTGCCATAGGGATTATTCATTTACAATTAGCAAATATTTTGTTTCCTTTATACCATGATTTTGCCTATGATATTTTTCTCTTTGATAAGATTTACAATCCAATTAGGGAGCGGCTAGGTGGCTCAGTCAGTTTAGCATCCAAGTCTTGATTTCAGCTCAGGTCATGATCTCATAGCCCCAAGTCAGGCTCTGTGCTGACAGCATGGATCCTGCTTGGGAATCTCTCTCTCCCTCTCTCTCTCTACCCCTCCCCTGCTTGTGCAGGGGTGGGCTCTCTCTTGCTCTCAAAATAAATAAACTGAAAAAAATACATGATGTTTAAAAAAGAGAATCCAATTGGGCTAATGAGATCTAAAATTTATAAACCGCCCTCCCCTGACACACACACACACACACACACACACACACACACACAAGAATTGTCTATTTAGTAAGTACATGTATAAACACTATATCCTGTTAAACTGGAAGATCTACACAGGAGAGTACTATTGTAAACTGAGATTTCCACTCTTGTTTGAGCCTCAGTGAAAGTTATCCTGGTGTTTTTCTGATAACTCATATTTCTACCTTTAGTAAATCGTTTCTGAAATTTATGAGATTGTGTCTCATTTTGACATGGATGTATTTGGGGAGATTGCCAAAGACAAAAATCTCTTACCATGTGTTTACAATCTTGCATAGGTTAGATTTTTCTTCCTCTTTTCCTTTCCCTGTCTCCCTCCATCTCCACCTCTCTCCCCCTCTCTCTTCTTTCCTCTCCTTTTCCTTCTTGCTTTTTTTTTGCTTCTTTGTTAATGTCTGAAATCACTGTGTGATCACTCAGTGCTCCCAGAGAGAATTGAAAAAGCACAAAGTCCCTCACTCTTTGCAAATATTTTTCACTCTAGCCTTAAGAATACTAAATGTACAGGCTGTTTAATTCTAACTGAATGTAAATATCAAACTTCTGTTCTATGAGGTTGTTTGTTCCACTAGAAGATTCAGGGCTAAGTGTCAATGAATGGATACCAATTCTAACTCTTTTTAAAATTTTTTTTTTAATTTTATTTTGTATTTTTTTTAAATTTCTATCCAACTTAGCATAGTGCAACAGTGATTTCAGGAATAGATTCCTTAGTGCCCCTTACCCATTTAGCCCATCCTCCCTCCCACAACCCTTCCAGTAACCCTCAGTTTGTTCTCCATATTTATGGGTCTCTTCTGTTTTGTCCCCCTCCCTGTTTTTATATTATTTTTGTTTCCCTTCCATTATGTTCGTCTGTTTTGTCTCTTAAAGTCCTCATATGAGTGAAGTCATATGATTTTTGTCTTTCTCTGACTAATTTCACTTAGCATAATACCCTCCAGTTACATCCACATAGTTGCAAATAACAAGATTTCATTCTTTTTCATTGCCAAGTAATACTTCATTTTGTGTGTGTGTGTGTGTGTGTGTGTGTGTGTGTGTGTGTGTGTGTACCACATCTTCTTTATCCGTTCATACATCAGTGGACATTGGGCTCTTTCCATACTTTGGCTATTGTTGATAGTGATGCTATAAACATGGGGGTGCACGTGTCCCTTCAAAACAGCACACCTGTATCCTGTGGATAAATGCCTAGTAGTGCAATTGCTGGGTCATGGGGTAGTTCTATTTTTAGTTTTTTGAGGAATCTCCATACTGTTTTCCAGAGTGGCTGCACCAGCTTGCATTACCACCAACAATGCAAAAGAGATCCTCTTTCTCCACATCCTTGCCAACATCTGTTGTTGCCTGAGTTGTTAATGTTAGCCATTCTGACAGGTGTAAGGTGGTATCTCATTGTGGTTTTGATTTGTATTTCCCTGATGATGAGTGATGTGGAGCATTTTTTCATGTGTCAGTTGGCCATCTGGATGTCTTCTTGGAGAAGTGTCTATTCATGTCTTTTGCCCATTTCTTCACCGGATTATTTGTTTTTTGGGTGTTGAGTTTGATAAGTTCTTTATAGATTTTGATACTAACCCTTTATCTGACATGTCATTTGCAAATATCTTCTCCCATTCTTCCAGTTGCCTTATTAGTTTTGTTGATTGTTTCCTTCACTGTGCAGAAGCTTTTTATTTTGATGAGGTCCCAGTAGTTCATTTTTGCTTTTGTTTCCGTTGTCTCCGGAGACTTGTTGAGTAAGAAGTTGCTGTGGCCAAGATCAAAGAGGTTTTTCCTTGCTTTCTCCTTGAGTATTTTGATGGCATCCTGTCTTACATTGAGGTCTTTCATCCATTTTGAGTTTATTTTTGTGTATGGTGTAATAAAGTGGTCCAGGTTCATTCTTCTGCATGTCCCTATCCAGTTTTCTCAGCACCACTTGCTGAAGAGACTGTCTTTATTCCATTGGATAGTCTTTCCTTCTTTGTCAAAGATTAGTTGGCCATATGTTTGTGGGACCATTTCTGGGTTCTCTACTCTGTTCCATTGATCTGAGTGTCTGTTCTTGTGTCAGTACCATACTGTCTTGATAATTACAGCTTTGTAATATAGCTTGAAGTCTGGGATTGTGATGCCTCCTGCTTAGGTTTTCTTTTTCAAGATCACTTTGGCTATTCAGGGTCTTTTCTGATTCCATACAAATTTTAGGATTATTTGTTCTAGCTCTGTGCAGAATGCTGGTGTTATTTTGGTAGAGATTGCACTGAATATGTAGATTGCTTAGGGTAGTATCGACATTTTAACAATATTTGTTCTTCCTATCCAGAAGCATGGAATATTTTTTCCATTTTTTTGTGTTTTCTTCAATTTCTTTCATAAGCTTTCTATAGTTTTCAGTGTATAGATTTTTCATGTCTTTGGTTAGATTTATTCCTAGGTATTTTATGTTTTTTTGTGGAACTGTAAATGGGATCGATTCCTTGATTTCTCTTTCTGTCGCTTCATTGTTGGTGTATAGCAATGCATCCGATTTCTGTGCATTGATTTATATCCTGGAACTTTGCTGAATTCATGAATAAATTCTAGCAGGTTTTTTGGTGGAATCTTTTGGGTTTTCCATATAGAGTATCATGTCATCTGCGAAGAGTGAAAGTTTGACCTCCTCCTGGCCATTTGAATGTCTTTTATTTCTTTTTGTTGTCTGATTGCAGAGGCTAAGACTTCCAATACCATGTTGAATAACAGTGGTGAGAGTGGACACTCCTGTTGTGTTCCTGACCTTAGGGGGAAGCTCTCAGTTTTTCCTCATTGAGGATGATATTAGCGTTGGGTAGTTCATATATGGCTTTTATGATCTCGAGGTATGCTCCTTCTATCCCTACTTTCTTGAGAGTTTTTATCAAGAAAGGATGCTGTATTTTGTCAAATGCTTTCTCTGCATCTACTAAGAGGATCATATGGTTCTTGTCCTGTCTTTTATTGATGTGATGAATCACGTTAAATGTTTTGTGGATATTGAACCAGACTTGCATCCCAGATATAAATCCCACTTGGTCGTGGTGAATAATTTTTTTAATGTATTGTTGGATCCAGTTGGCTAATATCTTCTTGAGGATTTTTGCATCCATGCTCATCAGGGAAATTGTTCTGGGTGTTGAAAGTGGTTTGACAGATTAGAGAAAAAAAAGGGGGGGAAGAAAAGGAAAAAAAAGGAAATCATTTGAGAATTTGAAAAAATGAATACACTGAAGTAGACTAAAATGAGATGATGGGAGTAAAATAGAACTTGAAAAAATATACACAAAAGTAAAGAATATAGTAGAAAAAAATAAAGAAATATATTTTTAATAAAAATTAAAAGTTAAAATGAATTTTTTTTCTTTTTCTGTATTCAAGAAAAAGAAAAGAAACGAAAAAGAGAAAAAAGATTTAAAAAAAGAAAAAAGGAAATCTTTTGAAAATTTGAAAAGGTGAATACACTGAAGTAGACTAAAATAAAATGATGGAAGTAAAATAGAAGTTGAGAAAATTTACATAAAAGCAAAAAATATAGTAAAAAATTAAAGAAAAATATTTTTAATAGAAATTGGAAGTATTAAGAAGTTTTTCTCTTTCTGCTTTCAAGAAAAGGAAAAACAAAAAAGAGAAAAAAAGAAAAAGAAATAAAAAGGAAATCGTTTGAAAATTTGAAAAGGTCAATACACTGAAGTAGACTAAAATAAAATGATGGAAATAAAATAGAATTTGAAAAAATTTGCCCAAAAGTAAAAAATATAGTAATAAAAATTAAAGAAAAATATTTTAAATAAAAATTGAAAATAAAAATGAATTTTTTCTCTTTCTGTATTCAAGAAAGAGAAAAGTGTAAAAGAGAAAAAAAAGAAAGAAAATTGAATAGATGGACCTGCTAACAGATTGAAGTAGGACTGAATTTACTTCATTTTCCCCTAGAAGTAAGACTATATAGCACTTCATAGTCCATAGACTAAGCAGAAGGTGAGATTTGTGTTCTTGAAGAGTGAAGTTGGCCCATTTGGGTGGGGCTCAGTGTAATGGCTCAGCTCTCCACTAGATGGCACTGTTAGCCTACCGGGGTGGAGTGCTGTGGCGCTCCTAGGTGCGTATGCGCATGAGCGGGAGTGGTGAAAATGGTGTCATCCAGCTACCCAGTCTCTAATACTGGAACTCTGTTCTCCCAGATCAGCAATGGCACACCCGTCCTCTGTCTTCAGCTTTCGTCCACTCCCCGCTTTTTCACTCTCCGTGACCAGGCCACAGGCAGTACCTCTCTGCCGAGTTTTGTCTCAGATGTGGCTGTTGTACCCAGCCCCTTACTTCTGAAGGACTGCGGCTTTGACCCGTTCTGCCCCTCTGAGGGAGGGTCTTACTGAGCAATGGCTGAATGAGCAATGGCCAAATGTTGGCTGCACCCAGGAATGCTTGCTGGACCCTGCCACTGCTGGTGCCCTGAGACTGTGGCCAGGTGCCAGTCCGCCCCACAACAGGTTTGTGAGATAGTGTAGCAGCAGTTTTTCAGGGATTATGGAAAATCACAACACACATCTGGCACCAGGCTTCACCCTTAATGACCTTGCCCCAGCACCAGCGAATGTGGCCACCTTCTGGGGTCTGCTGGGACCAGGTGGTTTCAACAGTCTCTACCAAATGTCCTTCCAGCAGTGGAACTGCTTTTCCCCGTGGGGCTCAAGAACCTCCTGTACCCCACTCTGCTCCTGGGGATTCGCCCTTCCCACCAGAGCACCGCCAGGTATCGAGCTGCAGAGTTGCAGCCTTTGCGTTCCCCTTGTTTACAGTCTTAATGGAATTTAAACCTCTCCTTTCTCCTTTCTCCCTTTTTAGTTTAGTCCCTGTGGCTGTTTCTAATTTTCTACTTTCTCTCCAGCTGCTTTTGGGGAGGGGTGCTTTTCCTGTATTCTCCCCCCACCCTGGCCAGTCTCCGTCCTCTCTCTGCTTGCAAAAGCACCTCCCTTCCTGCTCTTTCTTGCTCCCCAAGTTCGCCTCTCCACGCACCTGCTGAATTCTGTGATTCAGGTTGTACAGATTGTTGTGTTAATCCTCCAGTTTTCTAGGTGTGTAGGATGGCTCAGTGTTGGTCTGGCTGTATTTCATGGACAAGAGACACACAAAAAACTTCCATGCTCTTCCGTCATCTTGGCTCCTCCCCAATTCTAACTCTTTCAACAATAAACTTGAGAGAACTGATGCCCAGAAATCTGGGGCCAACATTGGCTAATAATGAAGATGTGTTAGTTATTGATAAGATACAATTTATAGTTTGAAACTCCCCTATAGATGCCCTGTGCCAAATTGCCCACATTGCTTAGGGATGGATTGATGGCTTATACTTGGTTCAACCTGTACAGCCTGGCTCTTACAACAAAAGGCATAAAAAAAATTCTATGGGTGCCTGGGTGACTCAGTTGGTTGAACGTTCAACTTCATCTCAGGTCACGAACTCATGGTTCATGATTTCCAGCCCTGCATCGGGCTCTCTGCTGTCAGCACAGAGCCTGCTTCAGATCTTCTATCTCCCTCTCTCTCTCCATCTGTCCCCCACTGTTTCTCTCTCTCAAGATAAATAAATAAACTTAAAAAATAATTCTATAAACTTTTGACTGGACAACCTTGAAAACAAGATACCTTACACATGTCTTGTTGATTTATAATCTAATGACAAAGAACATCTGCAATTGAGAATGAATATGGGGCTGTACCTGGAAGTATAAGACCCTCTATGATAGTATGTTCTTTATTTATCCTGATGTACTCTACTCTTCACTTTTATTAAAGCTTTTTGTCAGTACACCCTGCGAAGGCTCAGAGTCCTATTAATTATCAGGCCCTTCGGAACTGATACACTTGAACTTTTTCTGATACAGTTGAGAGGCCGATTTACATTTTTTCTTCTTCTTTGCACACACTCTGAGTAAACATATTTGCAAAATGGAAATAGGGAATAGTAATAAAGGATTTGTTCTTATCTCCAAAGCCATTTAGCATGTAAACCATTTTAGAGAAATAATCAGATTATAAAATATAAGGATACATAATTTCCCAAGGAATTTTGGGGAGAAAAAAACACTAGGAAGTAGCACTTGACAGTTATTTTGACACAACACAATAGATTTTTTTGCCCATAATATATTGAGTATGTTTATGCTTAGTGTTATATTATTGTTTTTCCTGAAAATCGACAAAAATAAGGCCTTCTAAAATGAATTGACCAGTAGGTGTTCACAATTTACAGATAGTAATTTAGGTTCCCACCTTAGGGATGGTGCATTTAAGAGTCTACAAGTGCCTATTTGGCATCGATTAACTAAAATTTTAACCAATTTAAGGAGAATACTACTTAAGGCAGTCTTAGTTTATAGTTATTTTATAATAATTCTTATTAGAGCATTTTACAATAATGTTTTATCTTATTGTTTATTTTCCATGGTGTCCAAATGAATTATTGTTAGATGTCCCTACCATGTTTCTATAAAAGCTAAAATCATTAAAGGATGCATTTAAGCATTTGAAATCCTCAGTAACATTCATAAAATGAATATTAAAAGACACTCTATATTTTATTATCCTGAATAAAAGAGAATATTATGACTTTCATGCCAATTGTCAAATGTCACTTTAGTAAAAAATATGCGTATATATATATATATAGATATAGATATAGATATAGATATAGATATATATAAAATACATAATAAAATACATCATACTACACACACAAGCACACACTGTGTTAGTTTTTAATGTCATGTTTTTCAGACTGGGCAACAAAAGGAGAGATACTAATAGATTATTGCCTACTTTAAACTTGTCCCTACATCTTTAATTTCAATCATGAATCTCTTTTTAAAAAAATGCTAACATATACATCCACATTAAAGCTGCATTGATACCATTTCTTTTAGGATATAGTGATTTCTAGCCCCCAGGGCTCAGGATGCAGAAGAGGTTTTAACACATTTCTTTCAGTTTTTACTACCTTACCCCCCGCCCACTTCATATTTTCTATTCCTAAGATTGCCTGAATAGCAATACTGGTATTTTTCTTTTGAAAGAACATTATCATATCCTATCTTCTGAGATAATTCTGCAACTTTTTTCTCTTTTTTAAAGTTTGTTTATTTATTTTGAGAGACAGGGAGTGTTGCATGTGAACAGGGAGGAGGCTGAGAGAGAAGGAGAGAGAGAACCCGAAGCAGGCTCTGAACTGTCAGCTTGGAGCCAGAAGCAGGGCTCGATCTCACAAACTGAGATCATCACCTGAGCTGAAATTAAGAGTCAGAAACTTAACCTACTGAGCTACCCAGGTGCCCTAATACCACAATGTTTTCAAAGTGATATTCATCTATGCTCTCTTGATCTCTCAAATTAAACAGTTTTTACCTTTTTTTACCTTTAAAATCAACTATACTTTAAAAATTATCCCAAGGAAATTCAAGCACAGAAAAACTCAGCTGTGATAAATCAGTTTCTGATAATAAGCAAAGAAGTTTTACTCCTTTTATAAATGAACATTTCAGTTGTAGTTTGACTAGATTTATCAATCTAAAGAAACAAAAAATTTTCCTTTTCTCATCTTCATTAGATCATAGTTTTTATCAGGCTTGGATGTTGAATGCCAGGTGCATTCAATGAAAACAAGACTGATTTATCATATTCATTGTAAAGCAGTGATATTTGGTAAGAATACAAGGTAAATGTTTTGCCTTTAAAATAAATTAAGGAAATTGTAGTCAATATGTTCTCTAGAAACTTGGAGGAAACTTCAAGGCTATGCTGAGAAAGACCAGATATTGGACACAGTAACTGGAGGAACAAAGAATAACAGTATCTTTCTTACCTAGTTAGAAGAACAGGGAAAGATAAGCTTCAAAATAGTCTTGAAGCCCATGAAATTTTATCATGGAAACAAAGCAAAGCAACAATCAAGTATTTTTAACTTCTACTAAATGAAGTTCTAAATAAATGAACTATAAGGGCTTATGTCATAGCGTAAATATATGAGATCTCCACTATCCTGAACATGAAAAATGATTTAAATTTTAATGGTCTATTCAATATATTGTCAAATTATAGCTGAGTGTGTATGGATTTGATGATTTTCAAAAAATCCTCCCAGCTCCACGAGATGCTGAGTCTATCAAAGTATCGCCTTTCACTGTTTGATGTGGTTATAACCACAAAACATCTTTCCATCATGTACAATAAAACAGACTTCAAAAAACCAGATGAAGCTAGGGATGTTTAATCTAAATTCTTTTTACGGAAATGGAGGAAAAAAAGCCTAAGATTTTGCAGTGCTTGGGTTTTTTTTTTTCTCTCTATAAAAGTAATTTCATTTTTAAAATAAAAACTGTCATTAGATAATTTTTTACATCTCAGTGGTTTTGTGTAGCTTTGAGCAATGTACAATATGTTCTTTCCTTGAGGTTGTCTGATATAAGTGAATTTGTGGTGGTATAAATATATTAAGGGAAACGGATGTTTCACTGTTTAAAAATCGCTAACGTCAACACTTCCCTAAAAGGAGAGGACGAAAAAAGAAGTTTATCTTATGTGTAAATTGTCTTCTTTATGCAATCAAAGGCACCCCAAAGTAAACACCTTCATTTTCACAATAGCCCTATTTAACCAAAACATAACACAAAATAGCAGATAATTAGTAAATTTTAAGTCTTCCGTACATATGTATATATAGCAATACATAAAATATACATGCATCTATAGCAATGCATAAAATCATTACATATTTGCAAAGAAGGAGCAATCTCCTCAACGTGGGCTAATTCACTTTGAAACGCCCACAACCAAATGGTTTAAAAGTTATCAACTTTTTCATATTTATCTCCCATATACAGAGTCATGCTTCATCTTTTAAAATTAGATTATTATAAACATCCCTTTAAAAAAATGCCACCAGTCTATACAAATAATCCAAGGCTAAAAATTTATACCCGTTCTTTCAGGTATAACACTGAAACCAAAAGAGCCGTGTTTATATAAGATATCATATAAAACCTAAATTGGATGCTACAGTGCTCTCAGAATAGTAATAGCACAAATAGCAAATAATAAATATTGTAACAATAATAAGGAAGCTTTACATGGGACTTACTCTGTGCCAGGTTCTACTGATTGTAATAGCAGATGCATTTATTTGGTCTAATTTTGAGGTACAATTATTATTTCATCGCCTATAAAAATGAGAAAATGGCACCACAGATATTAAGCAATTTGTTAGGGTTACCCACCTAGAATATGGGAAAGCTAGGATCTAACACAAAGTAGGTTATTTCTAGAGACCTTCTGAACTCTTATGCTGTCCTACCTACCTGTCTACAGAATTAATGTTTTTAAAGGCATAACTAATTTCTGGTATTTTTGTAATTTATTTGACCTTGGTAATATGAGTCTTTGAATATTTTATTTCATTCTATTTATTTCCTACTGCTGCTAGGAAATTACCACAAATTTAGCAGCTTAAAAAAACCACATTATATTATTTCTGGAGCTTAGAAATCTGAGATGGCCTCACTGGGCTAAAATCAAATTATCAGGACTGCATTCCTTTCTGGAGGCTCTAGGAGAGTATCCATATCCATTGTCTTGCCTTTTCCAGCTTCTGGAGGCTGCTCTCATTCCTTGACTTTTGGCACTTTTACATCTTCAAAGTGAGGAATGACCCAGAGAGTCTGATGATATCACGTCTCAAGTTCTAACTCTTCTGTCTCCTTTTTCCCCATTGATGAACCCTTGTGATTGCCCTGGGCCCACCGAATAATCCAGGATAATCTCATTTTAAGGTCAGTTCACTAACAACCTCAGTTTCATCTGCAACCTTAATTCCCCCTTGTCATGTAATATAGTCACAGGTTCAGGGGATTATAACATATGCATCTTCCGGGACAATTATTCTGCCTAGCATACTCGTTATGTATTTATACTGGGAATTTGGTACTCAGGCTTGTGAGTGAATTGTGTGTGTGCAAAATATCATCATATATAACGGGAAGTGAATTTAATGACCCACTTAATTGACTACCTTAGATATTTTTTTTTTATTAAAATTTAGAAAAGGTTACCGGTACTAACTACTGATAAATTTGTTTTGGTTGGAAATTGCCATTTGGTCAGTGAAACTGTAGCAAGGCATGGCAGGCTTATCCACTTTCCCAGAATTTTGGGAACCAACTGGTAATAACCATAATTTGAATACTTAACCTGTTTCTCTGCTGTAAAGTATAAAATCCTCAAGAATAGAATTCTGAAAGCATTTGTGAAAACTGATTGCATTTTGATGACAAGTCTGTTATTATCCTGGGTCGCTTGCTTACATTTACTTTGCTTTCTTCTTTAAAATTTTCATCATAAAAAGCAGACAGAAACTGGGGCACCTGGGTGGCTCAGTCCGTTAAGCGTCCGACTTTGGCTCAGGTCATGATCTCAGGGTTCGTGAGTTCGAGCTCCCTGTCAGGCTCTGCGCTGACATCTCAGAGCCTGTAGCCTGCTTCAGATTCTGTGTCTCCCCTCTCTCTCCCTGCCCTCCCTTGCTCATGCTCTGTCTTGCTCTCTGTCTCAAAAATAAACATTAAAAAAAAAAGCAGAGGGAGATTTAAAAAAAAAGGTAGTAGATATACTTAAATGAACACATATGCTTGTTGTGTTTCCAAAATGTTGAATTCAAATACGATAAGAAAGAGCATTCTTTATAGTAGTATACTTTGTATCTAACATTAAAAAGTAGAGGAAAGTTTCCTAAATATTTATTTGGGTAGTAAACTGAATTATGCTTAAATTTTTGCTCCATTTTAAAATCATGCCTTGTAATTCAGAACTAACAAAGCCAATAATTCTCAGCGTAGAGGGAATATTTATTTTCAAACTAGAAAATTTTCTCTACATTGTGTAAATTTATTCCTGAGGGAAATTTTATTTAAGGTTCAAGTCCTATCTTGGAAATAATGACCTAAAAACATAGGCTGGAAAGCAATAAAGAATGTATACATTCAACCAAACACTGGACAAAAATTAATCACTGTAAACACCTATATGTATGACCTACATTACCTGGTGATTATAGGACTAGATGGTGTCAGTGAAAAAAGGATTAAAACGAATTGTACAAATGATTTTAGCCTGGGCCCATGGAATAAGGTGCATAAATGCATGGAATAGTGTTTCTAAACTTTTGTTGTTTTTGTTGTTGTTGTTGTTGTTGTTGTTAATGATCATTTCCTAAGGAACCTTTCTAAATATACTGTTCTTAATCACTTTTTTCCTTTCCTGGATTTTTAAAACCATGATTTACTGTTTATAAGTTTATATATGGTGGCCCTTTGGAAGGTCACACACTATTATAACATCTAGGATGCCACCTTCCCCCAAGACAATTTTCATATATATCCGTGGGGGATAATATCCTCCCCATCGTGAATACATAAACAGAGAGTGACCGCAGTAGAAGGAAGCTCAACAGCTGTATTCAAAACCCTTTATTTTACTGACAGGAAGCTGGGACACAGAGAAGGGAACTTATTTACCTAAATAGATACATACTTAACAGGTAGTATGGATAAAATAAAATAAACATAAAGCTTGAAATTTTGTCAATTTGCTTTCATATACAAGTAATATTGATCAAAACAAGAAGCACTACAGGAAGGGAAAAAAATCCATAAGTACCTGCAGGATAACTAAGTGATGTAACTGTCAGGACCCTGAAGGCATTACCTCTTAGTCTGATATTTTGAAACAAACAGAATGTAACATTATTTGAAAATTCAAAAACCAAGTATTACTTGTATGATAATTTATAATAGGGAAAAAAAAAACTCCTTTGAGAACAGCTCAGGCACAGAGACTTCCAAATTCCAATAGAAGGCAAGGCTTGTTTAAAGGTCAATCACATGTATACTCTTGGTATTTTCGCTGAGTTAGAGCTTGTTCAACAAAGTAAGGAGTTCACAACTGTCAGACGCTGGCATTTCAAAGGGTAAAAGACATCTTTATGAAATAATCAGGACAAAAATCTCTTCATGTACAATAATGTATTAAATATCACCTGGAAAAGATATTAAAATTTCTTCTTCTACCTATTTGTGAAAAACTATCTCCTCTCTTAGAGTATAAAAATAAATAAAAATAAATCACAGTCGGAAAGGAAAGCTGCCATTTGAGGTTAATGCCTTCATATTCCTGATATAAGTGATTGTAAAATATTTTGCAAAAGATTATCGTTCAGATTAGAGCAATAAACAATGTGACATGATTAAATTGCATCAAGAAGAAAGAAACAATAAGCCATGTTCCTTGGTCTTCAGCAAAAATGGTGTCTGGTGGACCACTACACACATTTCTAGTTGGGGCCCTGGACCACTAACTAAAACTAGCGGGATTCTCCTAGTCTAAGAAAGTATTCTAAATTGCTTCATGCTACTTGCTTTACTCTTAATTCATTGCTTAATGGTTTAGGAATACCTGTTGTAAAGTAATACAAATAGAGTGGATCTTGTGGAGAACACATAATAGATGCAGTGGGTGGTAATATGTAACATAGCAGGTATTTAAAGTTTGAAGAAAAAAATAAGTAGTTATATGCTTGCCTTGGGCCATAACTTTGATCATGGTAACATTTGTTTTCCTTGAAACCAACTCTGTTCAGCTCACCTATCCTGCATGTGTCTCTAGGCCAGTAAATTCAAGCAAACCTCTCTTCAATTTCATTCATATGAATTTCCTAGGATTTGGTCAGTTTCTTATTAGCCCTGCTCCTAAATTTTGTTTTGCCTGGCCCCAGACTCCTGATTAATGTCACATTGTGGTTTTCCTCTTACCCTTCACCTGCTATACTTTTAAACCTAATAGACTTTCGGTCTAATATTTTATTCCTAGGTGTCAACTAGAATATAACACCCAAGCCCCAAATCCAGGTACCATATTGCCCAAACTGTCATCATTGGCTGATACAACAGCTGAAATTGTCCTATAGAAATCAGACAATAACTTTATTTCTTCATTTACTCATCTCAAAAGTATTTATTGAACAGTTCAATAGGCAGGGAACTCAGTCTTGGGGACACAATGGTAGACAGGAAAAAGTGGTTCTTTATCATGGATATTACATTCTCTTTGAAGAGACAGATATTAAAAAATGATTGCATAATTGTATAATTAATTATCTCATTATAATTTTGATCAATTCTGTAAATAAGCTCAGAGAGCATTCACATTATATAACTAGAAACTTGCCCTAAGCTGGAAAGTCTGTAAAGATTTCATTGGATAAATGACATTTAATCTGAGGATCGAAAACTACAGTTTACTTTTCATAGAATGAGGAGAAAAACAAAAGAGAATGAAAAGCACAGACAAAGGACCTAAAATAAGGAGGAGTCTGGTTCATAGAGGATGTATGAGAAAAATCAGTGTGGTAGAGAATAAGGGGTAAAAGGAAATGTATAAAGATGTTGGAGATTGATGCCAGATTATATAGTATAATTTTAAGCATTTTGAATTTTTAACTTGAGAGCTTTGGGAAGACATAAGATTTTGAATGCCATGATAATATTTAGGCTTTATAGCCATTTTTTGAGAGGGACTATGGATAATGAATTGGAGGCTTATAAAAAGAGGCTACTAAAGGTCAGATCAAAGGACACAACAGTGAAAAGACAAGTAAAGAATGGGAGAAACTACTTACAAATCTATATCTATAAGGGGTCAGTATCTGAAATACATAACTCCTACAACTCAACAACTGAAAAGTTAAATAACCTTATTTAAAAATGGGCAAAGGACTTGAATAGACATTACTTTAAAGATTATATGCAAATATGTACAAAATTATATACACAAATTATATACAACAAGCATATGAAAATGTGATTAACATCACTAATCATCAAAGAAGTATAATTCAACACCACAATGAGATATTACCTCACTCCCATTATGATGGCTACCAGTAAGAAAAAAAAAAAAAAAGAAAGGAAAAGAAAAGAAAAGAGAAAAGAAAAGAAAAAGAAAACAAAAGAAGAGAATAAATGCTGGTGAGGTTGTAGACAAATCGAAACCCTTGTTCACTGTTAGTGGGAATGTAAAATCTTGCAACTGCTGTGGGAAACAGTAGGACAGTGCCTCAAAAAATTTAAAAAAATAGAGCTACAATATGATCCAGAAATCCCACTGCTGGGTATATATGCAAAATAATTGAAAGCAAGGTCTTTAAGAAATATTTGTGCACCCATGTTTGTAGCAGCGCTATCCATAGTAACCAAGACGTGGAAACAACTTAAATGTCCATTAACAGATAAATAAACAAAACGTAGTGCATATAAACAATAGATTATTCAGTCTTAGAAAGGAAGGCAATCCTGTCACATGCTGCAACATGGATGAACTTTGAGGACATTAGGCTAAATGAAATATTTAGCCAATCACAAAGGAGCAAATACTGTATGATGCTACTAATATGAGGTATCTAAAGTAGTCAAAATCTTAAAAACAGAAAATGGAATGTTAGTTACTATGGTCCTAGGGGAAGGAGGGGAAGAGGTGTTGCTCAAAAGCACAGAGTTTTAGACTTGTAAGATAAAAAGGTGAAAAAGTTCTGGAGATCTGTTTTACAATAGTGTGAATGAATATACTTAGATACTACTGAACATTATATTTAAAAATGGTTAAGATGATAAATCTTATGTATCTTAACTGAAATAAAATCATTTAGGAGTTATTGCTACAGTTAAAAAAATATGAATGGTAGTTTGGATTAGAATTGTAGCAGTGGAGAGCAAGAGACAGGGATAAATTTGTGAGGGATTTAAAGTAGAATTAACATGTATATTACCTTAAATATGTGGGACAAGGGAGAAGTAGTCAATGAAGTACTGAGATTTTTTTTTTCAATTGTAAAACTGTATTCATGGCACTACTGTGCCTGAGATACACGTTTAAAATTTGTCAGCATACAGACAGTAAGAAAAGTTATGGCATGAGATGAGATTATGAAGGGAGTAAAAGGCTGACAGTAAAGAAAGAATAAAGTGAGACATAAAGGGAATCTAGAGTTTTATCTGAACATATCCAGTTTATAAGGGAAGGGAATGAGTCAAGAGAAATGAGTTGAGGGGGAAAAACAAAAGGCTGAGAAGAAAGTACATTACTAGGTGTACTTCAAATCAATTAATCACCTAGACTCACATTTACAAATTCTTTGTTCATAATGGAGCACCTGGCTGGCTCAGTTGGTTAGGCGTCCAACTTTGGCTCAGGTCATGATCTTGTGGTTCGTGAGTTCAAGCCCCGCATCGGGCTCTGTGCTGACAGCTCAGAGCCTGGAGCCTGCTTCAGAATCTGTGACTCCCTCTCTCTCTGTCTCCTCCCCTTCTCATGTTCTGTCTATGTCTCTCAAAAATAAATAAATAAATAAATAAATAAATAAATAAATAAATGTTAAAAAATTTTTAAAAAAACACTAATTCTTTGTTCATTACCTATTAATATTGACAAAAAAAAAAGATTACCATAAGGAAGGAATTCGCTCTCTAGTCTAATCCTACACTCTATGATGATCAGTAAAAGAAAGTACAACATTTCAATTCTTTTTTTGCTTTGATTTCTGTAAAGATATGTTTATATGACTATGTTGTAGGTCAAGATGAAGTTTCTAAATAAGCAACTTGATTTGTAGCTTCACAATCATATTCAAATCCATAGATGTTTTAAATTCATCTGTAAATTTTTAATTGTTAAAGGGCTGAGGAAACAGAAACTGTCTTTTCCAAGCTCAAGATTACAAACATCAGCAATGATGTATGTAAAAACTACTATCAAAAAATAGCAACAAAGTGCCCTTATTTAGAGTGACACACAAAGAAAGTTTAATCAGAATGTGCTTATCTTCTTTCTTCAACAAAATTGGAAGAAAAATTGGAAATTTTATTTCTGTTCACATGAGATGGCATATTAAATATGCTTGGGATTCACATGTTTGTAGTTTATTTGGCGGCAGAAAGAGTAAGATTATATAGAAGTTATTTGAGGTGTGTTAATATAATAATCCCTTTAAAGGATAGGCGAAGTCAACTAATTATGCATATTTACTGTTAGCCAATTTATTGTGTAGATTCGCCCGTGAGTTCAGAATATTTTGTTATATAATAAAAAATTGCTAGTGTCTGGAGATAACCATCCCTTATGTGCATAGTTCATGGACAAGTTTCACTACATGATTATATCATACCACCTGTTATTCAGCACTATCTGAGCACACTGAAAACACTCAAAATAGCATCTAATTCTTAAAATTAATTATTAAATTATGGATACGTTAACATATTAATGTTTAACTCATTATTTCTTGTAAAGAAACTAAAAAGGGAGGGTGACTGGGTGGCTCAGTCAGTTAATCCTTTGACTCTTGGTTTTGGCTTAGGTCATGATCTCATAGTTCCTGAGTTTAAGCCCTGGGTCAGGCTCTGTGCTGATGGTGTGGAGCCTGCTTAGGACTCTGTCTTTCCTTCTCTCTGCCCCTCACCTGCTTGTTCTCTCTCTCTCAAAGCCAATAAATAAACTTAAAAAAAATTAAAATGCGATGTAGCCAAATATATTTCCACTGTACTGCTAGTCACATTATAGATAATATTATTGAACAGAGATAGATACCTTATTAATAAAGAAATTTTAAATCTTATCCTTAAATCTCTACTTTATGAAATAGTGAGTCTTTTAGGCATAGTAAATCGCATAAATTTTTATTATTTTGTGCTATGCTGTTAAGATGACCTGATCGTAGTTTCTCTATATTTCAATTTACACAAATTAGTGTAAGCCACATATTTATAAATCTACGCAGTGAAAAATTTGGGATATAGGGCAAGTACCTACTTTAGTAAAATTGTTCTTAATTTTAAGACACTACTAAGTAAAATATTTCTTAAAATTTGTTTCTGCCGATTTTGTGCTGAGTTTTTGTGAGGGGGAGGTGGAATTGAAATCAGGCTATCCATCCAATAAAATTTATTGCAAAAACATTTTAAAAATACTACTCTTTTAGAAACTAAAATAAACTTTCTCATTCTAATCATCTTGCTTTATTGAAATGTAATTTTCAATATGTTAAAGTCATTCAATATGTTAGCATTGATGTTTACTTTGGCATGAATCTTGCTTTTTGCAATTTTGTTTATCCCTGGGGTAATTTGTAGACATTTGAATTTACTTTTTTCTTTTGCCTTTTCTAAAAAGATTCTATCGGTTACTCTGATATAATTATTATGACTATATTGAAAGCAGACAGTGACATACTATTTCCATTTTATTATGAAAAATTTTTCATTGAGAAGAACTGCAAACATATAAATAATTACCTTGATATTTTTATAGACTGTAAACGTAGGACTGTGGAATAGAAAATATAATCTGAAAATGAAGCTCAATTATAAGAATAAAACACAAGAACATGAAGGCATTTTAAAAATAATCTTTTTGGGGCACCTGGGTAGCTCAGTCGGTTGAGCATCCAACTTCGGCTCAGGTCATGATCTCATGGTTGGTGGGTTTGAGCCCCACCATCGGACTCTGTGCTGACAGCTCGGAGCCTGGAGCCTGGATCCTGCTTCCAATTCTATCTCCCTCTGTCTCTCTCTGCCCCTCCCCTGCTAGTGCTCTGTCTCTCTCTATATATCTCTCAAAAAATATATATATAAATAAACATTAAAAACAATAAGAACAAAAAAAGTAATCTACCTTTCATTTCAACAGGCACAGTGGATCATTGCAGGGAATTATTATGTAGCTTTAGTGAATTCTGAGGAAAAATATTATTATGATAAAGTAGTTTTTAATAAAATAGTTCTAAAACAAAGGAAATACAAAAATATTGATGGGATCCTAAACATAAATATTTGCTTATATATCAGATATATGTACATGTGTATGATTTATAAAAATTATATATGTTATACATTATTTATAAAAATATAACCAGTAATAGTTTACTCTTTAGATGAATACACAATAATTATATTGAAGATGATAGAGAATAAATGAATACTCCTTACATATATTTTATAGGCTCTAATGTTTAAAGTATGGTTTTAAAATCATCCATTGAAGGGGCACCTGGGTGGCTCATTTGGTTAAGTATCTGACTCTTGATTTCCGTTCAGGTCATGATCTCACAGTTATGAGAATGAGCCCCCACATCCAGCTCTGTATCCAGCCCCACAACCAGCCCCATGTCAAGATCCATGCTGAGCATGGAGCCTACTTGGGATTCTCTCTCTCCCTTTCTCTCTTCCCCTCCTCCACTCACTCATGTGCATGTGTGCTCTCTCTCTCAAAATAAATAAATAAATGTTTAAAAAATAAATTAATAAAATCATCCATTGAAAATGAAGTTTAAAAAATGAAGTTAATGGTGAAATACATACATATATATGTATATATATATACATATATATATATATACACACACTATACACACTATATACACATACACACATATATGACACACTTATATATATAAAATCCTGGTGCTTTCTACCTAAAAAAACTTATTTCCAGAATTTGAGAATTGTATAGATATTTGAAATAGTTCTTATTCCTATTAAGCTGGGGCACCTTTCCTTTTTTGGAATAAGTTAATACTAATATTTAATTAAAGTCAGTACTTCAGTAAGTGTCCATTTGCTCTTAGAGAGACAAGTCACTGGCTCAGGGGAGAGAAACAGAGAGTACACAAACTTAACCTTCTATTTAGAGAAATACAGTGACTATATTGTGACATACATCTCTATCGCTGACCTCTGAAAGCACTGGTAGGAGAGTTTTAACAAAGAAAGAAAAGAATCATTAAATTGTTAAATATATTGAATAAAGAAAGCTAGTAGAAGCAAATATAAGATAAGCTAACCTAGATATTGAAAAAAAGATTAAGAAAACTTTTAATCATTACTATGTGGTTTTAAACATTGTTCAAATGAATATGTTTTGTATAAATTTTTGCCCACAACATGAAAGAGTTAAGTTACCATAATTATTCCACATCATAAAGATCCATTGGAGTGTTAAAGCTAGTTTTTCTCCTGTGGTCCCATATCACAACCAAATTTAAATAGAGATGACTCATTTTAATCCAATGACAGGACATTCTTTGTATACTGAATTCATGATGAAAGCTATGCCACTGGAGGAAAATGAAAATAATAAAATAGATAAGCTTCTAGGAGGAAGAATCGAGATTGTAAAATTATGTTGATACTGAAAACGTAGGGTGCACATATGCTGCTTAATGATGAATACTTACCTACAAGTTAACAACTCCCATCACTTCCTCCCATCACTTTCTTATATAACAAGGAATTGCATATTGGGCCACAAGACAGTTATGTCTAGTGACACTTCCCTGCCCCTAGATAACTAATGGTGCAACAGATATTTTCCATTTAACAACTCAAAGGGCAAAGGGAAAATCATATTATTTAATTTTTTCCCAACCATCACTCCATTTCATTCTTCTTCTTTTTTTTTTAATTTTTTTTATTTTTTAATATATGAAATTTACTGTCAAATTGGTTTCCATACAACACCCAGTGCTCATCCCAAAAGGTGCCCTCCTCAATACCCATCACCCACCCTGCCCTCCCTCCCGCCCCCCATCAACCCTCAGTTTGTCCTCAGTTTTTAACAGTCTCTTATGCTTTGGCTCTCTCCCACTCTAACCTCTTTTTTTTTTTTTTCCTTCCCCTCCCCCATGGGTTTCTGTTACGTTTCTCAGGATCCACATAAGAGTGAAACCATATGGTATCTGTCTTTCTCTGTATGGCTTATTTCACTTAGCATCACACTCTCCAGTTCCATCCACGTTGCTACAAAAGGCCATATTTCATTTTTTCTCATTGCCACGTAGTATTCCATTGTGTATATAAACCACAATTTCTTTATCCATTCATCAGTTGATGGACATTTAGGCTCTTTCCATAATTTGGCTATTGTTGAGAGTGCTGCTATAAACATTGGGGTACAAGTGCCCTTATGCATCAGTACTCCTGTATCCCTTGAATAAATTCCTAGCAGTGCTATTGCTGGGTCATAGGGTAGGTCTATTTTTAATTTTCTGAGGAACCTCCACACTGCTTTCCAGAGCGGCTGCACCAATTTGCATTCCCACCAACAGTGCAAGAGGGTTCCTGTTCCTCCACATCCTCTCCAGCATCTATAGTCTCCTGATTTGTTCATTTTGGCCACTCTGACTGGCGTGAGGTGATATCTGAGTGTGGTTTTGATTTGTATTTCCCTGATAAGGAGCGACGTTGAACATCTTTTCATGTGCCTGTTGGCCATCCGGATGTCTTCTTTAGAGAAGTGTCTATTCATGTTTTCTGCCCATTTCTTCACTGGGTTATTTGTTTTTCGGGTGTGGAGTTTGGTGAGCTCTTTATAGATTTTGGATACTAGCCCTTTGTCCGATATGCCATTTGCAAATATCTTTTCCCATTCCGTTGGTTGCCTTTTAGTTTTGTTGGTTGTTTCCTTTGCTGTGCAGAAGCTTTTTATCTTCATAAGGTCCCAGTAATTCACTTTTGCTTTTAATTCCCTTGCCTTTGGGGATGTGCCGAGTAAGAGATTGCTACGGCTGAGGTCAGAGAGGTCTTTTCCTGCTTTCTCCTCTAAGGTTTTGATGGTTTCCTGTCTCACATTCAGGTCCTTTATCCATTTTGAGTTTATTTTTGTGAATGGTGTGAGAAAGTGGTCTAGTTTCAACCTTCTGCATGTTGCTGTCCAGTTCTCCCAGCACCATTTGTTAAAGAGACTGTCTTTTTTCCATTGGATGTTCTTTCCTGCTTTGTCAAAGATGAGTTGGCCATACGTTTGTGGGTCTAGTTCTGGGGTTTCTATTCTATTCCATTGGTCTATGTGTCTGTTTTTATGCCAATACCATGCTGTCTTGATGATGACAGCTTTGTAGTAGAGGCTAAAGTCTGGGATTGTGATGCCTCCTGCTTTGGTCTTCTTCTTCAAAATTACTTTGGCTATTCGGGGCCTTTTGTGGTTCCATATGAATTTTAGGATTGCTTGTTCTAGTTTCGAGAAGAATGCTGGTGCAATTTTGATTGGGATTGCATTGAATGTGTAGATAGCTTTGGGTAGTATTGACATTTTGACAATATTTATTCTTCCAATCCATGAGCAGGGAATGTCTTTCCATTTCTTTATATCTTCTTCAATTACCTGCATAAGCTTTCTATAGTTTTCAGCATACAGATCTTTTACATCTTTGGTTAGATTTATTCCTAGGTATTTTATGCTTCTTGGTGCAATTGTGAATGGGATCAGTTTCTTCATTTGTCTTTCTGTTGCTTCATTGTTAGTGTATAAGAATGCAACTGATTTCTGCACATTGATTTTGTATCCTGCAACTTTGCTGAATTCATGTATCAGTTCTAGCAGACTTTTGGTGGAGTCTATCGGATTTTCCATGTATAATATCATGTCATCTGCAAAAAGCGAAAGCTTGACTTCATCTTTGCCAATTTGGATGCCTTTGATTTCCTTTTGTTGTCTGATTGCTGATGCTAGAACTTCCAGCACTATGTTAAACAACAGCGGTGAGAGTGGGCATCCCTGTCGTGTTCCTGATCTCAGGGAAAAAGCTCTCAGTTTTTCCCCATTGAGGATGATGTTAGCTGTGGGTTTTTCATAAATGGCTTTTATGATGTTTAAGTATGTTCCTTCTATCCCGACTTTCTCAAGGGTTTTTATTAAGAAAGGGTGCTGGATTTTGTCAAAGGCCTTTTCTGCATCGATTGACAGGATCATATGGTTCTTATCTTTTTTTTTGTTAATGTGATGTATCACGTTGATCGATTTGCGAATGTTGAACCAGCCCTGCATCCCAGGAATGAATCCCACTTGATCATGGTGAATAATTCTTTTTATATGCTGTTGAATTCGATTTGCTAGTATCTTATTGAGAATTTTTGCATCTATATTCATCAGAGAAGTTCTCTTTTTTTACTGGGTCTCTGTCTGGTTTAGGAATCAGAGTAATACTGGCTTCATAGAATGAGTCTGGAAGTTTTCCTTCCTTTTCTATTTCTTGGAATAGCTTGAGAAGGATAGGTATTATCTCTGCTTTAAACGTCTGGTAGAACTCCCCTGGGAAGCCATCTGGTCCTGGACTCTTATTTGTTGGGAGATTTTTGATAACCGATTCGATTTCTTCGCTGGTTATGGGTCTGTTCAAGCTTTCTATTTCCTCCTGATTGAGTTTTGGAAGAGTGTGGGTGTTTAGGAATTTGTCCATTTCTTCCAGGTTGTCCAATTTGTTGGCATATAATTTTTCATAGTATTCCCTGATAATTGTTTGTATCTCTGAGGGATTGGTTGTAATAATTCCATTTTCATTCATGATTTGATCTATTTGGGTCATCTCCCTTTTCTTTTTGAGAAGCCTGGCTAGAGGTTTGTCAATTTTGTTTATTTTTTCAAAAAACCAACTCTTGGTTTCGTTGATCTGCTCTACAGTTTTTTCAGATTCTATATTGTTTATTTCTGCTCTGATCTTTATGATTTCTCTTCTTCTGCTGGGTTTAGGCTGCCTTTGCTGTTCTGCTTCTATTTCCTTTAGGTGTGCTGTTAGATTTTGTATTTGGGATTTTTCTTGTTTCTTGAGATAGGCCTGGATTGCAATGTATTTTCCTCTCAGGACTGCCTTCGCTGCATCCCAAAGCGTTTGGATTGTTGTATTTTCATTTTCGTTTGTTTCCATATATATTTTAATTTCTTCTCTAATTGCCTGGTTGACCCACTCATTCGTTAGTAGGGTGTTCTTTAACCTCCATGCTTTTGGAGGTTTTCCAGACTTTTTCCTGTGGTTGATTTCAAGCTTCATAGCATTGTGGTCTGAAAGTATGCATGGTATAATTTCAATTCTTGTAAATTTATGAAGGGCTGTTTTGTGACCCAGTATATGATCTATCTTGGAGAATGTTCCATGTGCACTCGAGAAGAAAGTATATTCTGTTGCTTTGGGATGCAGAGTTCTAAATATATCTGTCAAGTCCATCTGATCCAATGTATCATTCAGGGCCCTTGTTTCTTTATTGACTGTGTGTCTAGATGATCTATCCATTTCTGTAAGTGGGGTGTTAAAGTCCCCTGCAATGACCACATTCTTATCAATAAGGTTGCTTATGTTTATGAGTAATTGTTTTATATATCTGGGGGCTCCGGTATTCGGCGCATAGACATTTATAATTGTTAGCTCTTCCTGATGGATAGACCCTGTAATTATTATATAATGCCCTTCTTCATCTCTTGTTACAGCCTTTAAATTTTTTTTTTAACGTTTTTTATTTATTTTTGAGACAGAGAGAGACAGAGCATGAACAGGGCAGGGGCAGAGAGAGAGGGAGACACAGAACTGGAAGCAGGCTCCAGGCTCTGAGCCATCAGCCCAGAGCCCGATGCAGGGCTCGAACTCATGGACCGTGAGATCGTGACCTGAGCCGAAGTCGGATGCTCAACCGACTGAGCCACCCAGGCGCCCCTCTTGTTACAGCCTTTAATTTAAAGTCTAGTTTGTCTGATGTAAGTATGGCTACTCCAGCTTTCTTTTGGCTTCCAGTAGCATGATAAATAGTTCTCCATCCCCTCATTCTCAATCTAAAGGTGTTCTCAGATCTAAAATGAGTCTCTTGTAGACAGCAAATAGATGGGTCTTGTTTTTTTATCCATTCTGATACCCTATGTCTTTTGGTTGGCGCATTTAATCCATTTACATTCAGTGTTATTACAGAAAGATACGGGTTTAGAGTCATTGTGATTTCTGTATGTTTTATGCTTGTAGTGATGTCTGGTACTTTGTCTCACAGGATCCCCCTTAGGATCTCTTGTAGGGCTGGTTTCGTGGTGACAAATTCCTTCAGTATTTGTTTGTTTGGGAAGACCTTTATCTCTCCTTCTATTCTAAATGACAGACTTGCTGGAAAAAGGATTCTCGGCTGCATATTTTTTCTGTTTAGCACACTGAAGATATCGTGCCAAGCCTTTCTGGCCTGCCAAGTTTCAAAGGAGAGATCAGTCACGAGTCTTATAGGTCTCCCTTTATATGTGAGGGCACGTTTATCCCTTGCTGCTTTCAGAATTTTCTCTTTATCCTTGTATTTTGCCAGTTTCACTATGATATGTCGTCCAGAAGATAGATTCAAGTTACGTCTGAAGGGAGTTCTCTGTGCCTCTTGGATTTCAATGCCTTTTTCCTTCCCCAGTTCAGGGAAGTTCTCAGCTATAATTTCTTCAAGTACCCCTTCAGCACCTTTCCCTCTCTCTTCCTCCTCTGGGATACCAATTATGTGTATATTATTTCTTTTCAGTGTATCACTTAGTTCTCTAATTTTTCCCTCATACTCCTGGATTTTTTTATCTCTCTTTCTCTCAGCTTCCTCTTTTTCCATAACTTTATCTTCTAGTTCACCTATTCTCTCCTCTGCCTCTTCAATCCGAGCCGTCGTCATTTCCATTTTGTTTTGCATTTCGTTTAAAGTGCTTTTCAGCTCCTCGTGACTGTTCCTTAGTCCCTTGATCTCTGTGGCAAGAGATTCTCTGCTGTCCTGTATACTGTTTTCAAGCCCAGCGATTAATTTTATGACTATTATTCTAAATTCACTTTCTGTTATATTATTTAAATCCTTTTTGATCAGTTCATTAGCTGTTGTTATTTCCTGGAGATTCTTCTGAGGGGAATTCTTCCGTTTGGTCATTTTGGATAGTCCCTGGAGTGGTGAGGACCTGCAGGACACTTCCCCTGTGCTGTGGTGTATAACTGGAGTTGGTGGGCGGGGCCGCAGTCCGACCTGATGTCTGCCCCCAGCCCACCGCTGGGGCCACAGTCAGACTGGTGTGTGCCTTCTCTTCCCCTCTCCTAGGGGCGGGATTCACTGTGGGGTGGCGTGGCCCGTCTGGTCTACTTGCACACTGCCAGGCTTGTGGTGCTGGGGATCTGGCGTATTAGCTGGGGTGGGTAGGCAAGGTGCATGGGGCAGGAGGGGCAGGCTTAGGTCACTTCTCCTTAGGTGATCCACTTCAGGAGGGGCCCTGTGACAGCGAGAGGGAGTCAGATCCACTGCCGGAGGTTTGGCTCCGCAGAAGCAGAGTTGGGTGTTTGCGCGGAGCGAGCAAGTTCCCTGGCAGGAACTGGTTCTCTTTGGGATTTTGGCTGGGGGATGGGCGAGGGAGATGGCGCTGGCGAGCGCCTTTGTTCCCCGCCAAGCTGAGCTCTGCCATCCGGGGGCTCAGCAGCTCTCCCCCCCTTTGTCCTCCAGCCTTCCCGCTTTCCGAGCAGAGCTGTTAACTTATGACCTCCCAGACGCTAAGTCGCGCTTGCTGTCGGAACACAGTCTGTCCGGCCCCTCCGCTTTTGCCAGCCAGACTCGGGGGCTCTGCTTGGCCGGCGAGCCGCCCCTCCGCCCCGGCTCCCTCCCGCCAGTCCGTGGAGCGCGCACCGCCTCGCCGCCCTTCCTACCCTCTTCCGTGGGCCTCTCGTCTGCGCTTGGCTCCGGAGACTCCGTTCTGCTAATCCTCTGGCGGTTTTCTGGGTTCTTTAGGCAGGTGTAGGTGGAATCTAAGTGATCAGCAGGACGTGCGGTGAGCCCAGCGTCCTCCTACGCTGCCATCTTCCCTCCCAGCCTCTTTCATTCTTCTTCTTACCAAATCCTGATAGCCTTTGTAGTTATGAATGACAAGCAGTTCACTATTGCTTTAAACAAAAAATGGAAATGAACATGGAAGGAAGAAAGAGGGCAACTTGTTTATCAGTGATTTTTCTCCTGAGAACACAAGATTTTAACTTTATTAAAAGCTAATAGACTCCTGGTTTCCAGTCTGGCATATAAAGAGCTTGAGAATCATCACTCCTTCCTAACAACAAATAAAGAGCTACACGAGCTGAAAAAGCAACAACTCTTCTTAGATTCATCAGAGAAGGTGGTCACAGGGCAAACTGCTGATTCAATAATGGAGAGACAGACAGGTGGATAAATATAATTTAATTTCTCTTAGTAATGCTTTGTACTATTTGTTTTGTAAAGATCTTTCAGATCATTCATAGATTTACTGCAAGTATTACATTGTTTTTGATGTTACTGCAGGTTACATCAATTTTAATTTTTTTTATTAATTCAGTCTTTCAAAGATATTGAACTATGATTAGTTTTGAATACTGATTTTGTATTGTTGATATCACTTACATTTACTTTCATATGTATATTTTTGTTTTTCTTCATTCCTTTCTACAATTTTTTAAATCTGTTTTTCTTCCTCTGTCTAAAAAAAATTCTGTAGCATTTGTGTCGATGTGATTTACTGGTTATCTTGTCGTTTAGTTTTTGCTTATTTAAAAGTTCTTTTTTCACTTTTTATATTTACATTTGTTCTACTGGATTTAGAATTACTGATTGGTGGCTGTTTTATTTGAACACTAAAATATATCATCAAATTTTATTCTGTCCTCTATATTTTTGTTCAAAAAGTCAGATGTCAGATTTATATTTGCCCCCTAGAAGGTGTGTGTGTGTGTGTGTGTGTGTGTGTGTGTGTGTGTGTGTGTTTCACTATTTGAATTCATAGAGTTCTGGAATCTGAGGCTTAATGTCATCCATTATTTTACAAAAATTCTCAAAGTATCTCTTGACTCCTTTGTCTCTGTTAGTCCCCAAATTAACTATTTTGGTTTCTCACTATGCCCCATTTATCTATTATGCTCTTTTCTTACTTTATTTTTTTCTTTATACTTCAGTCAAAAATTTTGTGTTTTTCATTTTCCACTTCACCAATCCTGACTTCAGCTATGCCTAATCTACTGTTAAATTTAACAATTGTATTTTTAATTTCATTCATTGTATTTTTTCATTATAGAATTTCCATTTGACTGTCTTTTCTCAGACTACAGTATCTGGAGAAATTACTCATCATTATCTTGAATGATTATCAAGATACTTAAAGTCTTTATCTGATTAGTTTCAAGATCACTTATATATCCTTTTTTTCTGTTTTTGTTTTCTCACTTAGGACTTGGTCATTTACTTGGTGTAAAATTATTGACAGGACTGGGGTCCCTGGGTGGCCCAGTTGGTTAAGCTTCCAACTTCAGCTCAGGTCATGATCTTGTGATTCACATGTTCAAGCTCCAAATCAGGCTCTATGCTGACAGCTCAGAGCTTGGAGCCTGCTTTGGATTCTGTGTCTCCCTCTCTCTCTGCCCCTACCTTGCTCATGCTCTCTCTCTCTCTCTCAAAAGTAAATAAAAACATTTAAAAAAACCAGTAAAATTATTGACAGGACTAATTTCAAGATTTGTTTGTTCTCTGTGATAGAAAGTTAGAATAGTTGCATATTAATTTAATATAATATGGGATTTAGGTAGTTTGAAACTGAGTTTCTTTCTTTGTAAGAGCTAGCCAATCTCTGCTTTTGCACCTTCTTTGGTAATAGAACTAATGTCCTTACTACAAATATGCACGGTATAAGGGTCCCTCTTTGTCAGTCTCTGAATCCAAATTTTGTCACCCAGTTTTATAGAATTACTTAAATCTGTACTTACTTTCTGGTGTCTTAGTTATTTTGTTGGTTTGTTTATTTGACTATAACTCTCTGGACACATTACCAGTAACAAACCAGTAAATGCCTCAAAGTGAAAAACAATTGACAAAATTTCAAGCTCATCTAGAGGTATGTAGCTTTCATTGGGATTGAGTCCCTAATGTCTGAATAGCTTCATAGTTCATATTACTTGAAACAAGTGTTGTGTGTTCATTTTTTTTAAAATTTGCGTGGCTTTTCTAGCTTTTGTTGGTAGATGAATTGGTTCCACAACAAATAACTCTGCCATTTCTATAAGTGGTAATTTGTATACACAAAATACCATAAATGGAAAATAGGTATATTTTATGTTAATTATCAAGAGGAGGCCTATTTACCTGATTATAAAATTATTGAAGGAAGCTTTATTGTAAACATAATAAGGTTTGAAATAGGCTAATATTTTAAAAGCAAAGTCTTATGAACTGATTCATCTGCAAAGAATCATACATTTCTTAATTTTCAGAAAGTCGACTAGAAGATAGATTTTCTGTTTCCAGACACAGGCTCTTAAATAGTCAAACAGTTTGATAACACAAGTTCAAGTTTACAAAATGTTTTCTGTGTACCTCTTGGTTAATTGTGCAACTATTCTTTTCTATCTAGGAAGCCATAGCAACATTCCCTGGCTGATAGTATGAAAAATCAATGTTCCAATATTGTTATATACACGTATATGACAGCATAATGTTTCAGTGGCCTGCTCACTGAAAAGCAATTAAGAAATAAAGTCCTCTTTCAACAATATCTATGTCATTTTACCTTCTCTTCTTGCCAGAAGTATGTAGTTTTAGTCCTGTAGCCAAACTTTTGAATCTCTGCCTTTATGTATGAAAATTTCCAAACTGATTTGGAGCCGAATTCACTAACCCACACACACGTACACTCAGAGATATACCATAAAGCACACTCCTGGCCAATATTAAAGCTATCTCTATGTCTCCTCCATTCCCCCGTCCCACCACCATTGCCACTTCAGGAAAGCATGTGTGTGGTGAGTTTGTCATGGATCTGTGACCCAGAAATAATACACATGCCATAATTTTCCCTTTATTGCTGTGTTCCAGAATTTATTATCAATTACCTTCAGATTGCAAACACAGGTGCTCAAATCTGAGCAATTCAAGATGTTTAACAGGACAAGTCATTCAGGGGCACCTGGGTGGCTCAATCTGACTCTTGAGTGAAGCTCAGGTCATGATCCCAGGGTTGTGGGATTGATCCCCACATCGGGCTTTGCTGAGCAGTGAGCCTGCTTAAGACTCTATCTCCCCCTCTCTTCCACTCACATGTGCATATTCTCTCTCTCTCTCTCTCTCTCTCTCTCTCTCTAAAAAAGAGAAAAAAACAGAAAAAATAAAAGTCATACAGTATGTAGGAATAATTTACTTTTAAACAAAGCTTTCATAGAAAATAAATAACAGGAATATATTTCTGTTTCATGTGTAAAAGACTTTGAAAGTGAAAGTATGGGGAAAAAGAATAACTGATTATGCAATATGTCTTTTGTCTTTTATACTCTATTGAACATTGAGAAACTTTCTTATACATGTTTATTAAAGGGATTTTTTATCTTCTCTTTGTATTATATAGAATGTCAATTACATATTCCTCTTTTGCCTTCAAAATATAAAGCTAACCAAATCTCTTATTTCAAATAATCTCTAAAAGTGTATGGAGTGATTATAACAGGGAAGAAATTTAACTTTATGAGCATGATATATTTATTCCAGATGTCTAATTCTGTAAAAACTGTAAATACACTAAAATAAAAAAGAGAAAAACTTTGATAAGCAGTTATGATTTCCTCTAAACTATTTAGACAATTTTACTTTTTAAAAACTGATGTAGATTTTATTCTCTTTCATATTTGTTGAGATTAAAGTTTAATTAATTCTTGTTGCTTAGAGGAAGCCTCTCCTTTACAAAAAATCAAGCTGGAATATCTTGAAGAACATTAATAATTAAAATATTTTTTTAAAAGCACCCTTTCTAAAACTGAAAATTAGAAGCGAAAAACACTTCAAAAAAATAAAGCTCTAAATATATATATCATCGCATGAAACAATGAGTAAATGCAGAAAACCTTATAAGCAACAGTGTGTGATTTACAAAATATACATTTGCAATCAAAATGCAGTGTCATTCAGCCATTTAGTAACTAGGAATTAACACCAGGGCACTGCTAGCATTTTAATGAAGAACCACTATCAAATACTCATTTACCTGTATTTCTGATTCTTTCTGTGATTCGCTATTCTACTAACTAAAACATTATTCAGTTTTAAGATGCCAGCTGCTTGAGTGTCTTTCCTATGGAAGATATTTGCATTTTAAGGAAACGACATACAATTATGCTCCAACTGGGTTAGAACCAACCCTGTGCTATAATATAACCATATTGAAGCCTGTTTTCTTCTTACCAGGCTTTTCTATGCTAGGAAACGTGTCTCTGTATTTTAATCACCATACTTAAGCTGCACTTTAACAGTATTAATGAAGTCATTTAATATTAACCGGAATTTAGAGAATGCAGAACAAAAACTGATTTTAAATATTTGAAACAGCAAGGTAGATAATTAGTTCTCACTGAAGCCATTAATTGTCAGAGTACTATTAAAGCATTTATTAAACATTTTTTATTACATTTTATATACTTGCTTATTTAAATGATTTCTAATTACAAAATGATATGAGAAAATTATTCCACTTATCTATTTTCCCTCTCCAGTGCCTTGACTGATGAAATTTCCTTACCACCTCAGGACTATAATTAATATTAGCACATTTTTAAAATTTTAAAGGATATTTGACCATTTTACTTTGTGATTTATATACATATACATATATATTTATGTAAAAGAAGTTTTCATTAAAGTAACTTCTAATGCAATTTTAATTGTACCTGTAGTTTAGTTTGGTATTTACCAAGAATACCTTCACAATTTAAACAGGACAGGAGACTATTCACATTCAGATCAAATTCTTTCTTACTGAGAGTGGAGACTCAGGAAGGAAATCTAACAGGTGTCAAGCTCTCTAAGCAAATGAAACTAATGAGGCAAATTTTCATTTTGCATAGAATAAAAGGAAAGAGTAAGACACATAGCATCAATTAAGGAATATATGATAAGCCATCTGGCTTGATGATGTAAATAGATAAAAAGTTCCATATGCAGTTCTCAATATTGGCACAAATGCAAGAATACTAAATGAGCACCAAATCCACTTAAACATCTGCCAGGACTCTCATGCAGGTAAAGCAAACTTACCTAGCTGATACCTGATTAATCTTGTTGACCAGTACATTCTCCATTCGCAAGGCAAACATTAAGGGAATCTGATAAACTAGATCATACTATGACCAAGACAATTATCGGGCCAAATGTAACTACCAAGTGGGTCCCTAGGAGTAAGTGACCGTGAAACTGACAAGAGCACAGGATGCAGAAAGCAATACTTTCAGCTTGTAGAAAAGTGTTCTATAGAATTTAAAGAAACAATGTGTCACCTTTCATGTACAAATACTTAAAAGGGAAAATAGAATCAAAGAACCCGGAAGCTGAAAAATAGGTAACGCTGACTTGCCAGTCACATATTGCACTGATTCATTAATTTATTTAACAAAGACTATTTCCTTCCAGGTTTTAGGCACCATTTTTTCTGAGGAGAAAGTTAAAAAAAAAAAAAGAGAGAAAGTGATGTTTAAATAAGCCAGTGTTTTTTTTAAACAGAATATTCCCCGCATAGTTCAGATTTTTGTTTAATGCATACAATGGAAAACAAAGTTAAGTAACCCCTGAGAAAATGTATTGAATCACAAGAAAGATATTAAGAGGAATTTAATTACCCAATTAATTTATTTTTATTATATTCATAATAAAAAATATGTACATTGGAAAGGACAATGCTTGCTTCTGTTTTATCTATTAAAAAGCAATCCCAGAGAAGAATGCAGCAAGTTGTACTTTCTTAGCAGCAGTTCTCCAATTTGAGATCCTTACCAGTGCACAGTTAAGACTTTTTTTATTAAGAGATAGGAAATATTTGAAATTATAACCATAATTATTGGTTATCTGATGATATTGGTAATATATTCTTAGCAGACAATAAAATGATGGCTACTGTGGTTGCAGTTGACTATAATATTTTTTTACTTCTTATAGGCAAAATAAATTCTTGCATAATTAGCATTGCTACTGATTTTATATATTCTTGTTTATTAGGTATGTGAACTGAGTTGTATATATGGATAATATAAGTATTTTCATCCATATATTCATTAAACAAATATTGTGAAGCACCTACTATTTCTAGACACTGGTATATCACTTGTAAATTCTCAGAGACTCAACCAGAGCTGTTGGCTTGTGGATCCATTTTGAAAGGAGAACCATCAGAATTCCCTGACAAATTGAATGTAGGTTGTGAGAGAAAAAAAAAAAAAAAATCAAAACTGACTCCAAAATGTTTTTCTGGAGCCAAATTATTCTATGGATTTATAAGAACAAATTTAAGGAAAAAAATGATTTGAGGGGAAAAGAGGTACTATAAATCAAATTTAATTAAGAATGCTAAAGCAGGGGCACCTGGGTTGCTCAGTTGGTTAGGCGTCCAACTTTGGCTCAGGTCATCATGTCACAGTTCGTGGGTTCAAGCCCTGCATCGGGCTCTGTGCTGACAGTTCAGAGCCTGGAGCCTGCTTCGGATCCTGTGTCTCCCTCTCTCTCTGCTCCTCCCCCTCTCATGCTGCCTCTCTCTATCTCTCAAAAATAAAATAAAACATTAAAAAAAAATTTAAAAAAAAGAATGCTAAAGCAGAGCCATCCTCCATAGGACACAATAATTAAAACTTTGGGACAACCTTCAATGATTCACACAGGAAAAAAAAATACGTGTCTAGAAAAAAAAATAAAATTGTATTTAAAATCTGTAAAAATTGAGAGGAAGGTGATAGTACCATTAAGGGAACAATTAAGTTAACAGCAAGCCTCATGGGTAGGAAAAGAGAAGGTAAGATAAAATAACTCTTCCAGTCAATAAAAGGTATCATAGTTCAGTCTTGTATATATCACAGACTCAGTGCCTTAATGATGTCAGATTTGAAGCAAAGACTGTCCCAAAATCATATGGTTCCACTGTGTTCACAGCTAGAGGAATAGGATCAGTGAGAATGATAGAGGAATCCGATTTAGAAGCTAAGCCCTGGGAATAATGTCACTAAAACGGAAGAAAGGAGTACAGAGAGAAGAGACAGATTTTGTAACCCCATGATAATAGGTATGAACTAATGCATAGTAATATTCTGAGGCAATATGCTCCATGTGCTATGGGAGAAGCATGTCAATGAGAAAAATCATTTTGACATCCTAGTTACTTCCAAAAATAATTTAAATGTTCTGTATTTTTTCCCATCAAAACAGAAGACTGAACCTGTAAGGACAATAGATACATGTGACAGAATAATATTTTTTTTATTTTTGAGATATTGATTTTTTTACTTGAAATGGCCTCCCTTTTTTCTCCCCCCTCTATCATGTCATTCAGTGAAACAGATTTAGAAATATTATCTTGGGGTAAGGGATATTAGTTTGATGGAAAACAGAAAATATTTGCTAAGTCTTTGCTTTTTGTCCAAAAATAATATAGCCCTTGAAAAACTTCAGGGTACTTCTAGCATGTTTTAAATATTTTGGAGAGTGACGTTTGAGGATTGAGTATCATTTTGCTGGAGCAGTGCTCTTTATCTGGGAGTGATTTTGTGCCCCTCCCGCTGCCCACCAGAAAACATTTGGCAAAATCTGGAGACATTTCTGAATGTCATCAGGAAAATGGGGTGGGCATTTTGGAATCTGGAATCCCTAGAGATCAGGGTGCTGATAAGCATCTTACAGTGCACGAGACATCTCCTCCACCCCTAGCCCAGTCCAATATGTCAGGAGTGCTGAGACTGAGGGGCTCCTTACTCTAGGGAGACTGGAGAATATTCTTTTAGTTTTGTAGGAAGACAGAGAATATGGGTGAGTCCAAAAAGTAGAGGCAGCAGGGGATCTTAAAGGAAGGAATCCATTGATCTGGTAGATCCCTGGATGCTATGAGGACATCTTGTCCCACAAGCTGACACCTAGAGGTGCCACAATAAAGGAAGGACAGTGCATTGTGTTCAAGCTATTCTGGTCTGAGCCTGGCAGAAATGATGGCACTTTTGTAAGTCAGGGAAGCTATAGAATGATCCCATGTCTCAGGACACAGAAAAGGTGGAGAAAATGCTATGCAAAGGACGGGCAGGAGCAGCTCAGTGAAGAACCCGAGACAGAGGCCCAGGGGTAGCCCTTTAATCTACTAACTCTGCGACAAAGCTATGGCTTGAGATGGATACAGAAAACTGAGCCCTGGAAGAGAAGAAACTCTGTGACAGCTCAAAGAGAGTGCCGTCTGGCAACAGGGGAAAATATTTTCCAAAGAGCCAGTAAAGTTTAGGAAAGCATTCCACATGAAGAAAAGTTTTCATAGATGTAAGTTTAAAATCATTCAGTTTTAGGTGGTTATACTTGATCTTTGGTTGTGCAAACCAAATATTATTTTTTTTTAATTTTTAATGTTTATTTTTGAGACAGAGAGTGTGAGAGAGAAAGAGAGAGAGGGAAGAACAGAAAGAGAGGGAGACACGGAATCCCAAGCAGGCTCCAGGCTCTGAGCTGTCAGCACAGAGCCCGACGTGGGGTTCAAAGCCACAAAACGAGATCATGACCTGAGCCAAAGCTGGACACTTAACCAACTGAGCCATCCAGGTGCCCCCAAACATTAAAATTTCTAAAGCTTAATTTAAATACATCACATTAGACAACAGAAAAATTCTTCACTTTTCCCAAGTACAGAGTTTTTAAGATGAGGCTATGGATGGTTTAAAAATGTGGATGAAGCTTGTTGATACTGTTTTTTGCTTTGTTTTTGTTTAGTTGTGTGTGTGTGTGTGTGTGTGTGTGTGTGTGTGTTTAAACTTAGACATTCTAACTAAAATGGGTGGGATTGAAAACACCAAAGAATGCCATTTTGCAAACTTGCAGGCTTTTATTATTATTCTGCTGCAAAGATTTCTGGCAGAGCTTAGCGGGGTGACAGGAAAATAGAAGGTTTTTTGTCTGAATAACCTGATCTCTTTATATCATGTATCTGTGAGGATATTAGTGTTATAATTCTTTTAAAGGCTTCACTATTTAAGCAACTTTTTAAAATATCTAATTTATCAAAATCTAATAGCGTGTCTTTATAGTACAATAACTACATTTACTAAGCACTACCTATGTGCCAACCATTCAAACCTAAGCAGACTGATTTCAAAGTGTATTGCAGTGGCTTATATCTACCCTCCATCCCAGGAGAGAAAGTTCCCAGAACCTACCAAATAATACTTCTACTTCTAAGACTTAATGCTAGCTGCAAGGAGTCTGGGAAATGAAATTTTTATTTTGGATATTCATGTGGCCAGTTGAATTACTAACGCTATGAAAGAGGAGAAATCAGGTTTAGGAGACAACTAGAAGATTGTGCCCCTGGCTAATTAGAACAAATGAGCATCGTATCTCCATCTTTCTCTCCTAGTATAAGCATCAATATTGATAAACTTTTCTAAATGTTCTATCCTACACCAGATTCTCTGTAGGCTACTTGATCAATGCTAAAATAATTTGTCTACTAAAATTATTTTAATATCAAAATAAAATCGAATTTTATTATCAAAAAGTACCCTGCATTATTTTTAAGAGTTACCTCTGTGGCAATGCCTGACCAGTGTTTCCAAGATAAGCATTTAGGTCATACAGCCTTTGGGTAAAATTAGCAACTAAAGTACTGTGTAGGATTTGTGCAAATACTTTCCTTGTCTTATGAAACCTAATATATTTTACGATTTTCAAAGAATGCATGATCCCCCTTTTGGTGTGTCTAGTGGCTTGAACTCAGGACTGCTTGATGGCAGTGTTCACGGCCTTCACCACCGTTTCTGGCTATTCCTGCTAGTGGGAAAGTCTTTAAGTATCTTATGAAATGCTACTTTTATATATATATATATATATATATATATATATATATATATATAATTTTTTTTTTAACGTTTATTTATTTTTGAGACAGAGAGAGACAGAGCATGAACAGGGGAGGAGCAGAGAGAGAGGGAGACAGAATCGGAAGCAGGCTCCAGGCTCTGAGCCATCAGCCCAGAGCCCGACGCAGGGCTCGAACTCACGGACCGAGAGATCATGACCCGGGCTGAAGTCGGACGCTTAACCAACTGAGCCACCCAGGCGCCCCAAAATACTACTTTTATAAACTGCCAAGTGTTTCCTACTAGGTTTTCAGGAGGTACTGCTCTTCTCCTTCTTCTTTTTCGGTAGACAACCAAGATATAATATTGAAAATTGAGACTCTTTTCTTCCCTTCCCTTCCTTACCCTCTCCTCGCCCCCCCTCCCCTCCCTTTCTTTTCTTTTCTCCTCTTTTCTTTACTTGGTGGACACTCTTTTCTAATAGATATAGAATTTAATTCCTTTTTTTTTTTCATTGAATATTTTTAGAAGAGTATTTGAGCTTATGTTAACGAGGTACTAACGTTACCAGTGGGAGAGTATGTGTTGTGTAAACGGAGGTCTCGGTCCTTGGATTCCCCACAAGAAGCTTGATGTGGGGATCCAGGCTTGACTAAAGACAGCCAGAAGGAAAGTAGTAAGCATAAAGCAGTTTTTTAAAACGAAAGTACACTCTCAAGGTGGGAGCACTGACAGGTTCTACGAGGTGGAACTGGTCCTAGGTTGCTTCCCATCGGCTGTTTGTTGTATCTTTCTGGGCTGGGAGGAGCCATGAGGTATATTGGGGTGGTCTCTACTGGCGGTTGCTTTCAATCGTTTGGGGGACTCCTCCCACAGGTTGGAAGGAAGAGTTTTTGACCTACAAGATTCGCACCTCAATAGTCATGGCAGCCTTTCTCCATGGGGTGGGGTTATAACCACAATGCAATTACACTATCATGAGAACAAAGGTTATCATGGGGCAGAGGTGGAAGAGGAGAACACATGCTCCCCACCCGTGGCTCTTGATCTGTCAACCCCAAGGTCTTGGAAGCCACAAGGTCAGGATGTTGTGCCCCTGGGCTTTTAATGTATAGTTTATTTATTACCATCCTTGCCTCCAGCTGATGTCTCCATCATTACCCTTCAAGGACTTGGGACTTTGCCTTCTGGTGTTCCTTCCTCTGCTCATGTCTAGCTTCTACCTAATACTAAGTGATATTATTGTCCATTTCTAATTTTAGTGAGATGGAATCAAGAGTTTAACTATTAAGTTTAAAACTGACCATGAACAATGTACCTCTGAAATTATATTTGAAATCTGAAGATTTAGAGACAGAGTCTTGGAGCTTTTTGGAATTAGTATATTAGCATTAATATCAGGAAGAAGCTGTCCAGGATCAAGAAGCAAAATAATGTTTGTCAAGGCAGGTACAAGATTCACCAAATTGGAGTGAAGGAAAAGAGGTTTGACACTAGAGGACTGGATGAACACACATTCCCAGGCAAGCTAAGACATGATGGGTTGCCATTAAACATGAATTAGCACTAAAACTACACACAAGTTAGAATAGATTATCATTAGTCTTTTTTTTTCAGTGTGTTTACATTCAAAGTGTTAATATATAATAAATAAAATTCTTTGTCTCTACCCTATATTGCTGTCTACTGTAAAGAATCAGATTTAATAATAAATGCCTCTTTTAATTCTTTTTAATGTTTTCTTTTTTATTTTCCAAGAGACAGAGCGCAAGTGGGGGAGGGTCAGAGAGAGAGGGAGACACAGAATTTGAAGCAGGCTACAGGGTCTGAGCTATCAGCACAGAGCCTGATGTAGGGCTCAAACTCACGAACCTGATTATGACCTGAGCTGAAGTCCATGGTCAATTGACTGAGCCACCCAGGTGCCCCAATAATAAATGCATTTTTAAGAGAGAACTCTTAGATCAAGTCACCAATGTGACATTGTAAGTATCATTCTGGTGCATTTGTTTATAAAGTGAAGTGATAGGACTTTACAGGATTGTTTCCAGGAATTCTGTCACGATTACTGCAGTACACAGGCCCCACAAGTACACCAGGATATAGAGTCTACTGTCTTGTAGCTCTGTCTGAAAATTATACAACATCATCTTATTACTATACTTGTTTGTGAAATATTTATAATGTCATGCTCATGGGAACATTGAATATTGTGTACTTTAAAAATAACATGATTTGCAAGCAGTTTCAGAGTTGTTTATTCTTAATCCAAAAACATAATTTCCATATTATGGAAATTCACTACGTGCAATTTTGGATTTTTATTTTTGCAGATAATCACGGATAGTTAAGAATAAACAGATTTTTGCCTTCCAAATGACCATGTTGGTAATATATCTGAAAGTATATATTCCAGTGTACCATTTTCTTCTTCAACATAGATTTTCAGCAAATCTGTCAACCTGAAATTCCTATTTCACTTTTGAGTACAATTTTCATTCTTTTATATTTGGATCAAAAATTGCATTTTGGAGTAGTGGGGGCAGTGGCAAAATGTTGGCTGCCAGAGCGTTTAGCCTAATTGGCAGGCAAGCAATTCCCACCTCAGTGTGTACGAGCACACATGGAAGTGTCCGGAAGAGTGAAGACTATGCTTTCCCCCGAGCTATGCCCACCAGCTATCTCTGCCTGACACACCTGCATCAAGAACCTCTATGCCAAACTAGAAGATAAAGTTATGGATAAAGAGGAAGCTGAAAGAAAGAGAGATAAAAAAATCCAGGAGTATGAGGGGAAAATTAGAGAACTAAGTGATACACTAAAAAAAAATAATATACGCATAATTGGTATCCCAGAGGAGGAAGAGAGAGGGAAAGGTGCTGAAGGGGTACTTGAACAAATTATAGCTGAGAACTTCCCTGAACTGGGGAAGGAAAAAGGCATTGAAATCCAAGAGGCACAGAGAACTCCCTTCAGACGTAACTTGAATCTATCTTCTGGACGACATATCATAGTGAAACTGGCAAAATACAAGGATAAAGAGAAAATTCTGAAAGCAGCAAGGGATAAACGTGCCCTCACATATAAAGGGAGACCTATAAGACTCGTGACTGATCTCTCCTTTGAAACTTGGCAGGCCAGAAAGGCTTGGCACGATATCTTCAGTGTGCAAAACAGAAAAAATATGCAGCCGAGAATCCTTTATCCAGCAAGTCTGTCATTTAGAATAGAAGGAGAGATAAAGGTCTTCCCAAACAAACAAATACTGAAGGAATTTGTCACCACGAAACCAACCCTACAAGAGATCCTAAGGGGGATCCTGTGAGACAAAGTACCAGAGACATCACTACAAGCATAAAACATACAGACATCACAATGACTCTAAACCCATATCTTTCTATAATAACACTGAATGTAAATGGATTAAATGCGCCAACTAAAAGACATAGGGTATCAGAATGGATAAAAAAACAAGACCCATCTATTTGCTGTCTACAAGAGACTCATTTTAGATCTGAGGACACCTTTAGATTGAGAGTGAGGGGATGGAGAACTATCTATCATGCTCCTGGAAGCCAAAAGAAAGCTGGAGTAGCCATACTTATATCAGACAAACTAGACTTTAAATTAAAGGCTGTAACAAGAGATGAAGAAGGGCATTATATAATAATCACAGGGTCTATCCACCAGGAAGAGCTAACTATTATAAATGTCTATGCGCCAAATACCCGAGCCCCCAGATATATAAAACAATTACTCATAAACATAAGCAACCTTATTGATAAGAATGTGGTCATTGCAGGGGACTTTAACACCCCACTTACAGAAATGGATAGATCATCTAGACACACAGTCAATAAAGAAACAAGGGCCCTGAATGATACATTGGATCAGATGGACTTGACAGATATATTTAGAACTCTGCATCCCAAAGCAACAGAATATACTTTCTTCTCGAGTGCACATGGAACATTCTCCAAGATAGATCATATACTGGGTCACAAAACAGCCCTTCATAAGTTTACAAGAATTGAAATTATACCATGCATACTTTCAGACCACAATGCTATGAAGCTTGAAATCAACCACAGGAAAAAGTCTGGAAAACCTCCAAAAGCATGGAGGTTAAAGAACACCCTACTAACGAATGAGTGGGTCAACCAGGCAATTAGAGAAGAAATTAAAATATATATGGAAACAAACGAAAATGAAAATACAACAATCCAAACGCTTTGGGATGCAGCGAAGGCAGTCCTGAGAGGAAAATACATTGCAATCCAGGCCTATCTCAAGAAACAAGAGAAATCCCAAATACAAAATCTAACAGCACACCTAAAGGAAATAGAAGCAGAACAGCAAAGACAGCCTAAACCCAGCAGAAGAAGAGAAATAATAAAGATCAGAGCAGAAATAAACAATATAGAATCTAAAAAAACTGTAGAGCAGATCAACGAAACCAAGAGTTGGTTTTTTGAAAAAATAAACAAAATTGACAAACCTCTAGCCAGGCTTCTCAAAAAGAAAAGGGAGATGACCCAAATAGATCAAATCATGAATGAAAATGGAATGATTACAACCAATCCCTCAGAGATACAAACAATTATCAGGGAATACTATGAAAAATTATATGCCAGCAAATTGGACAACCTGGAAGAAATGGACAAATTTCTAAACACCCACACTCTTCCAAAACTCAATCAGGAGGAAATAGAAAGCTTGAACAGACCCATAACCAGCGAAGAAATCGAATCGGTTATCAAAAATCTCCCAACAAATAAGAGTCCAGGACCAGATGGCTTCCCAGGGGAGTTCTACCAGACGTTTAAAGCAGAGATAATACCTATCCTTCTCAAGCTATTCCAAGAAATAGAAAGGGAAGGAAAACTTCCAGACTCATTCTATGAAGCCAGTATTACTTTGATTCCTAAACCAGACAGAGACCCAGTAAAAAAAGAGAACTACAGGCCAATATCCCTGATGAATATGGATGCAAAAATTCTCAATAAGATACTAGCAAATCGAATTCAACAGCATATAAAAAGAATTATTCACCATGATCAAGTGGGATTCATTCCTGGGATGCAGGGCTGGTTCAACATTCGCAAATCGATCAACGTGATACATCACATTAACAAAAAAAAAGAGAAGAACCATATGATCCTGTCAATCGATGCAGAAAAGGCCTTTGACAAAATCCAGCACCCTTTCTTAATAAAAACCCTTGAGAAAGTCGGGATAGAAGGAACATACTTAAAGATCATAAAGGCCATTTATGAAAAGCCCACAGCTAACATCATCCTCAACAGGGAAAAACTGAGAGCTTTTTCCCTGAGATCAGGAACACGACAGGGATGCCCACTCTCACCGCTGTTGTTTAACATAGTGCTGGAAGTTCTAGCATCAGCAATCAGACAACAAAAGGAAATCAAAGGCATCCAAATTGGCAAAGATGAAGTCAAGCTTTCGCTTTTTGCAGATGACATGATATTATACATGGAAAATCCGATAGACTCCACCAAAAGTCTGCTAGAACTGATACATGAATTCAGCAAAGTTGCAGGATACAAAATCAATGTGCAGAAATCAGTTGCATTCTTATACACTAACAATGAAGCAACAGAAAGACAAATGAAGAAACTGATCCCATTCACAATTGCACCAAGAAGCATAAAATACCTAGGAATAAATCTAACCAAAGATGTAAAAGATCTGTATGCTGAAAACTATAGAAAGCTTATGCAGGTAATTGAAGAAGATATAAAGAAATGGAAAGACATTCCCTGCTCATGGATTGGAAGAATAAATATTGTCAAAATGTCAATACTACCCAAAGCTATCTACACATTCAATGCAATCCCAATCAAAATTGCACCAGCATTCTTCTCGAAACTAGAACGAGCAATCCTAAAATTCATATGGAACCACAAAAGGCCCCGAATAGCCAAAGTAATTTTGAAGAAGAAGACCAAAGCAGGAGGCATCACAATCCCAGACTTTAGCCTCTACTACAAAGCTGTCATCATCAAGACAGCATGGTATTGGCATAAAAACAGACACATAGACCAATGGAATAGAATAGAAACCCCAGAACTAGACCCACAAACGTATGGCCAACTCATCTTTGACAAAGCAGGAAAGAACATCCAATGGAAAAAAGACAGTCTCTTTAACAAATGGTGCTGGGAGAACTGGACAGCAACATGCAGAAGGTTGAAACTAGACCACTTTCTCACACCATTCACAAAAATAAACTCAAAATGGATAAAGGACCTGAATGTGAGACAGGAAACCATCAAAACCTTAGAGGAGAAAGCAGGAAAAGACCTCTCTGACCTCAGCCGTAGCAATCTCTTACTCGGCACATCCCCAAAGGCAAGGGAATTAAAAGCAAAAGTGAATTACTGGGACCTTATGAAGATAAAAAGCTTCTGCACAGCAAAGGAAACAACCAACAAAACTAAAAGGCAACCAACGGAATGGGAAAAGATATTTGCAAATGACACATCGGACAAAGGGCTAGTATCCAAAATCTATAAAGAGCTCACCAAACTCCACACCCGAAAAACAAATAACCCAGTGAAGAAATGGGCAGAAAACATGAATAGACACTTCTCTAAAGAAGACATCCGGATGGCCAACAGGCACATGAAAAGATGTTCAACGTCGCTCCTTATCAGGGAAATACAAATCAAAACCACACTCAGATACCACCTCACGCCAGTCAGAGTGGCCAAAATGAAGAAATCAGGAGACTATAGATGCTGGAGAGGATGTGGAGAAACAGGAACCCTCTTGCACTGTTGGTGGGAATGCAAATTGGTGCAGCCGCTCTGGAAAGCAGTGTGGAGGTTCCTCAGAAAATTAAAAATAGACCTACCCTATGACCCAGCAATAGCACTGCTAGGAATTTATCCAAGGGATACAGGAGTACTGATGCATAGGGGCACCTGTACCCCAATGTTTATAGCGGCACTCTCAACAATAGCCAAATTATGGAAAGAGCCTAAATGTCCATCAACTGATGAATGGATAAAGAAATTGTGGTTTATATACACAATGGAATACTACGTGGCAATGAGAAAAAATGAAATATGGCCTTTTGTAGCAACGTGGATGGAACTGGAGAGTGTGATGCTAAGTGAAATAAGCCATACAGAGAAAGACAGATACCATATGGTTTCACTCTTATGTGGATCCTGAGAAACATAACAGAAACCCATGGGGGAGGGGAAGGAAAAAAAAAAAAAAGAGGTTAGAGTGGGAGAGAGCCAAAGCATTAGAGACTGTTAAAAACTGAGAACAAACTGAGGGTTGATGGGGGGTGGGAGGGAGGGCAGGGTGGGTGATGGGTATCGAGGAGGGCACCTCTTGGGATGAGCACTGGGTGTTGTATGGAAACCAATTTGACAGTAAATTTCATATATTAAAAAAGAAAAAAAAAAAAAGAAAAAAAAAAAGAACCTCTCTGCCAGCCAGTGAAAGGGCGGGCGTACGCCGGCCGACTCCATCTTGTTCTGTGTCCTCCACCTTGAGTGACTATGTCCCCGACAGGACCCCTTTTCCGGGAAAATCGCAGAAACCTAGACCACGCCTCCTCCCCTTGAGTATCAACCTCCCGCTCACCGGTTCAAACTTCCCGATCAAAACACGCCCAGCGACCTGCGTAACAGGACTCCGACCCTTCCCCAGCCAATCAGCTGAGGCCACAGCCATTACCTCACCAACTGCCCCTAGACCCCTATAAAACCTTTGTGCTTTTGAAACTCGCTCTCTCTCCCCAGTATCTCACCGATGCGTCGTGCAGGTAGGGGATTGAGCTCGAGCTAGCTCGAATAAAGGCTCTTTTGCTTTTGCATTGGACTCGGCTCCCTGGTGGTCTTTGGGGATCATGAATTCTGGGCATAACACCAGAAGGCCTTGAATGAGAAGAGGGCTCCCTGGAGCAGCCTCTCCCTTAATGAAAAAGTTGAATTGTATCACATTCAGTTCAACATGAGATTTGCTGAAATGAACAGGAGCAGGAAGGAGCTGAAGACCACCATGGGCACCGCCATGTTCTTCAAAGGCTTTGACTGATCTCATTCCCATCTGGTAGAAGCACTATGTTGTAGGATATCATCCACACACCTTTGAAGAGGAGTGGGTGGCCAAACAGACCAAGAGGATACTCGACATGAAGGTCAGGCTGATGCAGGGCTTCTCAGCTGAGTGGGACAACGACAAGAATCAGTGGAAGAAATAGGAGCCTGTCACTCACCCATCTGAGCTTCACCATGTTCTGCCACCTCTGTGCAGCTCAGTGTATTTACTGGAAACTGTTACATTGCAGAACCACTGCTGATAAGTGAGCAGTTCATGTGGGGAAAAAATTGCACTTTGATTTCTGTGTAACTCTGAATAAATGTCTCTCTTGGGTAACAGACCAGACTACATATGTTTGATCCACTCATCTTTTCTAGAAAACACATATCACTTCTCCATATGGATGTTGTAAGGAAGTTGATGTTTCCATAACTTTTACTAGTTTTCTCATTTGTTGATCTTGTTTCCTGTGAAAACCGTCTGGTGTGGTCTTTTCTTTTTCAACACCCTCCTAAAATTTATTTATTTCGTATTTAATTTTCACTTTCATGCATTCCTGTATCTATTTTAATATTACTTTACTCTTATGTCTGCATATACAGGATGCTTTTATGTTTGAAGCATCCTTTAAAAAATCATTTATTAAGGGGCGCCTGGGTGGCTCAGTCAGTTGAGCGTCTGACTTCAGCTTAGGTCATGATCTCACAGTTTGTGAGTCTGGGCCCACGTGGGGCTCTGTGCTGGCAGCTCAGAGCCTGGAGCCTCCTCCGGATTCTTCCGCCGCTCATGCTCTCTCTCTCCTTCAAAAATAAATAACCATTAAAAATTTTAAAAAAAATTAAAAATCATTTATTCAGACAGAACTGGAAGGGCAAGAGAAATTTGAGCCTACCATAGGACTTACTTTCTGATATCCACAGTGGCTTTGAATAACAGTTCCACAGTGGCTTTCATGTTATTCCTTTTTATTCTCTGTTGCTACAACTGATGTTTTAGAATAACTGTTATTTCTCTTAGGCCTCTGATAGGATTCAGCTGCACTAATTTACAAATACAAAAAAAAAAAAAAGGACATTTTTAGGGATTTTCAGTGCAGATTCCAAACATGTCTGGAGTTGAACACGGGAAAGTATGTGAAAGGCCCTAGATAAGATGGAATCTGAAATAACTTTACTTACCTTTTTTATATGAATCAACTTTAATGATCATAGCTCATTAATAGGAGGGAATAACATTATAATAGTTCAGCATATAAGTGTCTGTCAGATTTTCCTCTTTTCAACTGGACCTTCTGATATGGTAAGCATACATTCTCTTAGATTCTGTCTTAAGATCAATAAAAGGTAGCCTCTCTGTTCCTAGGTTCACAAAATGATTAGATGTCCTTAATGTGAATGTCCTCAGCAATTGGACCTCCTCCAACTTGATACTAACTCCAAGCATTTCTTGCACTTACTCTCCATTTATTCCCAACACTTAAACCAAGCTAATTTCATCCATAGGAAGTTCTTGCTTCAAAAACAGCTAAGAAGATGTACATATGGCAAACAAGCATGTGAAAAGATGATCAGCAATTTAAATAATGACATACCGCTGAGTACCTATTAGATTGGCTAAAATCCAAAACACTGACAATAGCAACCGCTGATGAGATTGGGGAAAACAGGGACTCACATTCACAGTTGGTAGGAATGTAAGATGATACAGCCACTTTGGAAAACAGTGTGGCAGTTTCTATAAAACTAAACATACGGTTACCATATGATCCACCATCATGCTCCTTGTTATTTACCCAAAGGGGATAAAACCTTACATCTACAAAAAAACACGCACATGGATGTTTGTAGCAGCTTTATTCATAGTTGCCAAAACTTGAAAGCAAACCAAGTTGTCTTTCAGTAGGCGAATGGATAAACTGGTGTATCCAGACAATGGAATATTATTCAGCACTAAAAAGAAATGAGCTATCAAGCCACAAAAAGCCATGGTGAAAATTTAACTGCATATTACTAAGTAAAAGAAGTCAATCTGAAAAGACTACTGTCTTTAAGATTCTAACTATATAAATAACTATATATATAGTATTACAATATAATAATATATTATATATAATATATATAAATAACTATAACTATATAAATACATCTTGTAAAACCTAATTATATTATATATAAATATATTTAAAGTTTCTTTATTTTGAGAGAAAGAGAGAGAGAGCAAGCAGGGGAGGGTCAGAGAGAGAGGGTGAGAGAGAGAATCCCAAGCAGGCTCCACACTGTCAGTGCAGACTGCTATACAGGGCTCGATCTCATAAAACGTGAGATCATGACCTGAGCCGAGATCAAGGGATGCCTAACCAACTGAACCACCTAGACCCCAAACCTGATACATTTTAAATCATCACAAGGCATTGTAAACTTTTTAAAAATCAAAGTTAATTTTGGTTAAATTAAATTTAACATTTAATTATTTCACCTAGAACATCCGGTTGGAAGTCTGATTGCTTGACTGCACCCAGTTTCAGTTTTTTGTTTTTGTTTTTGTTTTTTTTACCATCAGCAGTGTTTTATTATATGCAATGTTAGGGGGTTTTTTTGTCAGCAGAAACTAGAGCATGAAACTGCTTCAAACCCTTCTCTCCATTTATCTCTAATGTGTTCTAGGTACTGTGTTAATTGGTAGGTGTTCCTTGTTTTGGAAAAGATGGGTTTGGGATGAGAATGGGATGCTTGAGGAGTTTAGCTCACATTGGCTGAAGACAGAACCACTTCCTGTCCCATGAATGCTTCAATTACTTTTCATCTTGATCCCTACAGGTCTTCAAATTTTCCAAAGATTTTTCTTTTCAAATTTTTCTCCACTGTTGAAGAAATGATAAGCTAGGTGTATCCCAGTGGGAGATGTGGACACAGAAAACCTTCTGTCACTGATGTCTTTTGAGTGAGAAAGGGTCTTAAAAATCAAGTCGTGCAGGGAATGGTGAGATCACATTTCAACCCTCTGCTGTCCCGCCTCCCACCTATGTAATTTTTATTTTTTTTAATTTAATTTATTTTTAAATTTACATCCAAGTTAACATAGAGTGCAACAGTGATTTCAGGAGTAGATTCCTTAGTGGCCCTTACCCATTTAGCCCATCCCCCCTCCCACAACCCCTCCAGTAACACTCTGTTTGTTCTCCATATTTGAGTCCCATGTTTTGTCCCCCTCCCTGTTTTTATATAATTTTTGCTTCCCTTCCCTTATGTTCATCTGTTTTGTATCTTAAAGTCTTCATATGAGTGAAGTCGTATGATATTTGTCTTTGTCTGACTAATTTCACTTAGCATAATAACCTCCAGCTCCATCCACGTAGATGCAAATGGCAAGATTTCATTCTTTTTGATTGCCAAATAATACTCTATTGTGTATGTATACATACATATATATATGTATATATATGTATGTATATATATATGTACATATATATGTGTATATATATATATACATATATATATGTATATATATGTATTTATATATATATGTACATATATATGTGTATATACATATATATATATATATATATATATATATACACCACATCTTCTTTATCCATTCATGCATCGATGGACATTTGGGCTCTTTCCATACTTTGGCTATTGTTGATAGTGATGCTATAAACATAAGATGCATGTGCCCCTTAGAAACAGCACACCTGTATCCCATAGAAAATACCTAGTAGTGCAATTGCTGGGTCATAAGGTAGTTCTATTTTTAATTTTTTGAGGAATCTCCATACTGTCTTCCAGAGTGGCTGCACCAGTTTGCATTCCCACCTGCAGTGCAAAAGAGATCCTCTTTCTCAGCATCCTCACCAACATCTGTTGTTGCCTGAGTTGTTAGTGTTAGCCATTGTGACAGGTGTAAGGTGGTATCTCATTGTGGTTTTGATTTGTTTTTCCTGGATGATGAGTGATGTTGAGCATTTTTTCATGTGTCAGTTGGCCATCTGGATGTCTTCTTTGGAGAAGTGTCTATTCAAGTCTTTTGCCCATTTCTTCACTGGATTATTTGTTTTTCGGGTGTTGAGTTTGATAAGTTCTTTATACATTTTGGATCCTAACCCTTTATCTGACATGTCATTTGCAAATATCTTCTCCCATTCTGTCAGTTGCCTTTTAGTTTTATTGATTGTTTGCTGTGCAGAAGCTTTTTATTTTGACGAGGTCCCAATAGTTCATTTTTGCTTTTGTTTCCCTTGCCTCTGGAGACATGTAGAGTAAGAAGTTGCTGCGACCAAGGTCAAAGAGGTTTTTGCCTGCTTTCTCCTTGAGGATTTTGATGGCTTCCTGTCTTACATTGAGGCCTTTCTTTATTCTTGTGTATGGTTTAAGAAAGTTGTCCAAGTTCATTTTTCTGCATGTCACTGTCCAGTTTTGCCAGCACCACTTGCAAGAAAGACTGTCTTTATTCCATTGGATATTCTTTCCTGCTTTGTCAAAGATTAGTTGGCCATACTATTGTGGATTCATTTCTGGGTTCTATTTTTTGTTCCATTGATCTGAGTGTCTGTTTTTGTGCCAGTACCTTACTGTCTTGATGATTACAGCTTTGTAATACATCTTGAAGTCTGGAATTGTAATGCCTTCAGGTATGGTTTTCTTCTTCAAGATTGCATTGACTCTTCGTAGTCTTTTCTGGTTCCATACAAATGTTAGGATTGTTATAGCTCTGCGAAGAATGATGGTGTTATTTTGATAGGGATTGCAATGAATATGTAGATTTCTTTGGGTAGTAGTGACATTTTAACAATATTTGTTCTTCCTGTCCAGAAGCATGGAATATTTTTCCATTTTTTTGTGTTTTCTTCAATTTCTTTCATAAGCTTTCTACAGTTTTCAGTGTATAGATTTTTCACCTCTTTGGTTAGATTTATTCCTAGGTATTTTATGGTTTTTGGTGCAATTGTAAACGGAATCAATTCCTTGATTTCTTTTTCTGTTGCTTCATTGTTGATATAGAGGAATGCAATTGATTTCTGTGCACTAATTTTATATCCGGCAACTTTGCTGATTTCATGGATCAGTTCTAGCAGTTTTTTGGTGGAATCTTTTGGGTTTTCCATATAGAGTATCATGTCATCTGTGAAGAATGAAAGTTTGACCTCCTCCTGGCCACTTTGGATGCCTTTTATTTTTTACATTGTCTGATTGCAGAGGCTAGGACTTCCAATACTATGTTGAATAAAAGTGGTGAGAGTGGACATCCCTGTCTTGTTTCTGACCTTAGGGGGAATGCTCTCATTTTTTCCCCGTTGAGGGTGATATTAGTGTTGGGTCATTCATATACGGCTTTTATGATCTTAAGGTATGCCCCTTCTATCCCTACTTTCTTGAGGGTTTTTATCAAGAAAGGATGCTGTATTTTGTCAAATGCTTTCTCTGCATCTTTTGAGAGGATCATGTGGTCCTTGTCCTTTCTTTTATTGATTTGATGAGTCACATTGATTGTTTTGCAGATATTGAACCAGCCCTGCATCCCAGATATAAGTCCCACTTGGTCATGGTGAATAATTTTTTTAATGTATTGTTAGATCCGTTTGGCTAACATCTTGTTGAGGATTTTGGCATCCATGTTCATCAGAGAAATTGGTCTATAGTACTCCTTTTTAGTAGGGTCTCTGTCTGGTTTTGGAATCAAGGTAATGCTGGCTTCATAGAAGGAGTTTGGAACTTTTACTTCCATTTCTATTTTTTGGAACACCTTCAAGAGAATAAGTGTTAACTCTTCTTTAAATGTTTAGTATAATTCGCCTGGAAAGTCATCTGGTCCTGGACGCTGGTTTTTAGGGAGATTTTTGATTACTAATTCAATTTCTTTACTGGTTATGGGTCTGTTCAAATTTTATATTTCTTCATGTTTCAGTTTTGGTAGTGTATATGTTTCTAGGAATTTGTCCATTTCTTCCAGATTGCCAATTTTATTGACATATAATTGCTTATAATATTCTTTTATTATTATATTTTTATTTCTGCTGTGTTGGGTGTGATCTCTCCTGTTTCATTATTGACTTTATTTATTTGGGTCCTTTCCTTTTCCTTTTGATCAAACTGGCTAGTGGTTTATCAATTTTGTTATTTCTTTCAGAGAACCAGCTTCTGGTTTCATTGATCTGTTCTACTGTTTGTTTTTTTGTTTTGTTTTGTTTTGTTTTGGTTTTGATAGCATTAATTTCTGCTCTAACCTTTATTATTTCCTGTCTTCTGCTGGTTTGGGGTTTTATTTGCTGTTCTTTTTCCAGTTCTTTAAGGTGTAAGTTTAGGTTGTATATCTGAGACATTTCATCCTTCTTTAGGAAGGCCTGGATTGCTATATACTTTCCTCTTATGACTGCCTTTGCTGCATCCCAGAGGTTTGGGCTGTGGTATTACCATTTTCATTGGCTTCCATATACTTTTTAATTTCCTCTTTAACTTCTTGGTTACCCTATTCATTCTTTAGTAGGAAGTTCTTTAGTCTCCTAGTATTTGCTGCCTTTCATAGCATTGTGGTCTGAAAATATGCATGGTATGATCTCAAACTTTTTGTACTTGTTGAGGGCTGATTTGTTTCCCACTATGTGGCCTATTCTGGAGAATGTTCCATGTGCACTGGAGAAGAATGTATATTCTGCTGCTTTAGGATGTTCTGAATATATCTGTTAAGTCCATCTGGTCCAGTGTGTCATTCAAAGCCATTATTTCCTTGTTGATTTTCTGTTTAGATGATCTGTCCATTGTTGTAAGTGGCATGTTGAAGTTCCCTACTATGATGGTATTATGTTTGTGATTGATTTATATATTTGGGTATTTTCACATTTGGAGCATAAATGTTTACAATTGTCAGGTCTTCTTGGTGAATAGAACCCTTAATTATGATATAATGCCCTTCTTCATCTCTTGTTACAATCTTTATTTCAAAGTCTAGGTTGTCTGATATAAGTATGGCTACTCTGGCTTTCGTTTGTCGACAATTAGCAGGATAGATGGTTCTCCATCCCCTTACTTGCAATCTGAAGGTGTCTTTAGGTCTAACGACCTGAAATGTCTTTTGTAACAGCATATAGATGGTACTTGTTTTCTTATCCATTCTGTTACCCTATGTCTTTTGATTGGAGCATTTAGTTCATTGAAGTTAAGAGTGAGTACTGAAAGATATAAAATTATTGCCATTAGGATGCTTGTAGAATTGGAGTTTTTGGTAGTGTTCTCTGGTCCTTTCTAGTCTTGGTTGCTTTTGGTCTTCTTTTCTTTTCTGTCTTTTCTCTCCTCAGAGAGTTCCCCTTACAATTTCTTGCAGGGCTGGTTTAGTGGTCACAAACTCCTTTAGTTTTTGTTTGTCTGGGAAACTTAATCTCTCCTTCTATTTTGAATGACAGCCTTGCAATAAAGAATTCTTAGCTGCATAATTTTTCTGATTCAGCACAATGAATATATTCTGCCACTCCTTTCTGGCCTTCCACGTTTCTGTGGATAGGTCTGCTTCAAAACTGCTCTGTCTTCCCTTGTAGGTTAAGGACTTTTTTTTTCCCTTGCTGCTTTCATGATTCTTTCCTTGCCTGAGTAGTTTGTGAATTTGACTATGATATGCCTTCCTGATGTTTGGGTTTTGTTGAATCTAATGGGAGTCCTCTGTGCTTTCTGGATTTTGATGTCTGTGTCTTTCCCCAGGTTAAGAATGTTTTCTACTATGATTTGCTCACATAACCCTTCTACCCCTTTTTCTCTCTTTTCATCTTCTGGACAACTATAATTCTGATGTTGTGTCTTTTTAATGAGTCAATCATACTGTTTTGCCTTAGTCTCTCTCTTTTTTTCTGCTTCATTATTCTCCATAAGTTTGTCCTCTATATCGCCAATTTGCTGCTCTGCCTCATCCCTCCTTGCCATTGTGGCATGCAGTTCCATTATAACATTTTTTAATTCAACCTGACTAGCTTTTATTTCCTTTATCTCTGCACAAAGGGATTCTAATCTACTTTTGACCCCAAGTAATATTCTTATTGTCGTGATTCTAAATTCTAGTTCAGACATCTTGCTTGTATCTGTGTTGATTAAGTCCTTGGCTGCCATTTCTTCCTGCTCTTTCTTTTAGGGTGAATTCCTTTGTTTCATCATTTTAAGGAAGAAAAGGAATTAATATGGTAAAAAAAAATTAAAATTAAAAAATTAAAAGCAACACACACCCACCCACACACCCACAAATCAAATAAATGATGCTAGATCTTAGGTGTGTTTTGGTCTCGATGTTGAAAGGAGCTTGATAGATTAGATAAAAAAAGGAAAAAAGAGAAAAGGAAAACATTTGAAAAATTGAAAAAAATGAATACAATTAAATAGAAAAAGATTAAATGATGGAAGTAAAATAGAATTTGAAAAATTTACAAGAAAGTAAAAAATAGTAGAAAAAAATTAAAGAAAAATATTTTTAATAAAAATTGAAAATAAAAATAAATTTTTCTCTTTCTGTTTCAAGAAAAAGAAAGACCAAAAAAAAAAAAAAAAAAAGAAAAGAAAAGAAAACCAAATAGATAGACCAGCTAAAAGACTGTAATACAATTGAAAGTGCATCAGTTTCCCCTAGAAATCAAACTGTGAAGCACTTTATAGTCCATATACTAAGCAGGCAGAGAGACTTGTGGTGTTCCTGAAAAGTGAGGTTGACCCAGTTGGGTGGGGCTTAGTGTAATGGCTCCATTCTACACTAGATGGCATTGCTTAGGTTACTGGGGTGGATAGTTTTGGGTCTTGTAGTTGTGACTGCACATGCGCAGGAGGGGTAAAAATGGTGTCACCCAGCTACCCAGTCTGTAGTATTGGAACTCTGTTCTCCCTGATCAGCAATCGGGCACATGTCCTTTGTGGCTTCCATCCACTCCCTGCTTTTACACTGTTTTTGACCAAGCCATCAGATTTCCAGGCGGCACCTCCCTCCTGAGTTTTATCTCAGATGTGGTTATGTTTCCTGATCCCTCACTTCTGAGGGACTTCGGCTTTGACCCGTTCTTAACCCTCTGCGGGAGGTCTTGCTGAACAATGACTGGGTGCTGGCCCCACCCAGGAACATTTGCAGTACTGTGCTGCTGCCAATGCCCAGAGACTGCAGCTGGGTGCCAGCCCACCCCAGAAAAACTTCACATGATCGTGTAGCAGCAGCATTTCTAGGATTCTGGAAAATCACAACACACATCTGGCACCATGCTTCACACTTAATGACCTTGTTCCAGTACCAGCAAATGTGGTTTTTCTTTGGGGTCTGCTGGGAACTTTGCCTGTGGGAGGGCAGCACAGCTTCTACCAAATGTCCTCCCTGCAGGGGAACTAACTCTGCTCGTGTGGCCCGAGGACTGCCGGGACCTCACTCTGTCCTGGGGATTCGCTCTTCACATAGGGCACTGCCAGTCATTGAGCTGCAGAGTTTCAGACTCTTCACTCCCCCTGTTTACAGAGACTTAATGGAATTTAAACCCTCTCCTTTCTCCTTTCTCCCTTTTTAGTTCAGTCCCTGCAGCTGTTTCTCTGGCTGCTTTTTGTGTGTGTGTGGGGGGGGGGACTTTTCCTGTATTCCCTCCCCACTCCCCGTCTCCATCCTCTCTCCACAAGCAAAAACAGCTCCCTGCCCTCCGCTGCTTCTCTCTCCCCCAGTTCACTTCTCCACACAGCATACCTTCTGAGTTCTGTGGTTCAGTTTGTGCAAGTTGTTGTATTAATCCTCAAATCATTTTTCTAGGTGCACAGGATGGTTTAGTGTTGATCTGTGTTTCGTGGACACGAGATGAAAAAAATCTTCCACGCTGTTCTGCCATCTTGGCTTCTCCCCAGTTTCAGGTTTATTGGAGGAACAAACTTCCTCTGAACTGCTGAATACAAGCTTTGAGATCCTTTAATCCTACCACTCAGTCTCCTTCGGGTTCATAGTAACAGGGACATTTTACTATTTCTGTCATGTCAAGACAGTACAATATTGGAGTAATGCCCCAGTACCTGGAGCTGATTCATACTGCCTTATGGGAGTTGATCTGTTGCTTTTTTCTAATTCAATGATGCCATGTTGGTTGCTTGAATTTGGTCATGGTGGAGTATTTATACCATGGACATCAGCAAATGCTGCAAATCAGTTAATTTCTGTTTTGGTTTAGTTTAGAGAACTGGCTTATCAATATACCATTTATTAATGCAATATCTTAAATTTATTATAAAACCTTCTCCCCCCAAAAGACAAAAAGAGGACATTTATGATATCAATATCTTACAGGAAAAAAAGCTTTTTTTCTGCATATATTTATCCTCTTGATTTTCTAGAACCATACTAGTAGTTTATTTTGAAGTTTCTAAGTTGCATTGTTATAGCCAAAATGAAATCTAAGGGATCATAAAGCCTATATGCAATACAGATTGCAGATTAGCAGAGATGTCCATAAATGATTAATTGGAAGAATAGAAGGAACTGAAGGAGAGTCTAGATGCACACGCCTGAAGCACTGAAACAATTCTGCCTTAAGGTAATTGTCAAAACCTGGTGATGAAAAGATGATGGGGGAGAATACAAAAGGGTATTTTTTTTTCTTGCATGCCTGGTGGACTCCATGTTCTTTCATACTAAGCCTAAATAACATTAATGCATGTTGAAAGAATTATAGCACCAGGTTGTGAAATTCTAAGTAGCAAGATGAAAGTTAATGATGGTAAGTTGAGAACAAGAACTACATAGGGATGGGATGCAAAATCACTAGCACATATGTAACCTTGATTATTGAAAGAAATTAATACATTAATTTAAAATGAACAAGAAATCATGTGCCAGGCAATATACTAGGCATAAGAAATGCAAAAATGTTTCCTGGAAAAATTAACTCAGAGCTGGTAAGAGTTCTTAAGTGATGGAATATAACAATAAAGAGACTATAAAGTCCTCTGGAAACAGTAACAATGTGTTCTGTGACAGTTACTCTGCTTGTTTGTCAAGATCTTGATGCTTTTGAAAACCATATGTGCAGTAGCTTGTAAAATGTCCTTTAATTTGGGTTTGAATGATGCTTTCTCATGGATGGACTGGAGTTATGGATTTTGGAGAAGAATACTACAGAGGGGAGTTTGCCTTCTTATCACATCGGCTATCAACATGCCTATTACTGGTGATATTAACCTTGATCACTTGATGAAGGGGATGTTGTCAGACTTCTCCACTGTAAAGTTACTCTTTTTTTTTTTCCTTTCTGTTCTCTATTCTTTGGAAATTAGTAAGTCCAGCCAACACTCACAGGGCAGAGACATAAATTCTACCTTTTAGTGGTAGAAATATCTGCATACATTATTTGGTATTCTCCTTTAAGGAAAATTTGTTCTTTCTCTGCCATTATTTATTTTCTTAATCATTTATGTATATCAGTATGGACTCATTGATATTTATTTAGTGACGAGTTATCATCCAATACTATGTTATTTATTTTGATGCTTAGCTCTTCCAACTTTGGCCATCGGGAGCTCTTTCACATTGCTTCTGTGTCCTGATATAATCTATTTCTTTAAATTTTTTTTTTCCTGTTTCAGCACTTACTCACTTCTAATACTATAAAGTGCTTGACCTCATCATACCTGCTCTGGGCTTGAGATCAGTTATTTCTTTGGGAATATCTAGTTCCTTCTCCTGGAGAATGGGTATTTATAATCTAAAACCTGAGTGCTGAGTGTGCTTATTTCTACTAAGATATCACTACTTCTGCATGCTCTCTAATATATGCCATATTTGTATCAGTCTGTATTTCATTCCGGGGTTCTCCAACATCCTGGTCAATTTTTAAAATTTTCTTACATTAAATTTCACTCTTTTTTATACAGATGTTGACAAATACGAAAGTCATGGATACACCAATCCAGTGCCATACAGAGGAGTTATTACATAACCCTCAACATTTCCTTGCGCATTCCTTTTTTTTTATGGAAGTATCGTCAACAGACATTGTTATATTAGTTTCAGGTGTACAACATAGCTTTTAGACAACACACTACCCAATGCTCACCACCGTAAGTGTAGTTACCATATGTCACCATACAGCATTATTACAATATTGTTGACTATATTCTTTATGCTGTACTTTTCATACCCTTGACTTGTTTATTTTATAATTGCAAGTTTGTACTTCTTAATCTCCTTCACCTATTTTTCTATCCTCCCAACCACCTTTCCTCTAGCAACCACTAGTTTGTTCTCTCAATTAATTAGTCTGTATCTGTTTTTTGTTTGTTTTTTTTGTTTTTTAGATTCTACATATAATGAAATCATGTGGTATTTGCCTTTCTCTGTCTGACTTATTTCACTTAGCATATACTTTCTAGACAGATTCATGTTGTCACAAATGGCAAGATTTTATTCTTTTTTTTTTTATACCTGAGTAACATTCGATTACCACGTCTTCTTTATCCATTCATCTATATATGGGTACTTAGGTTGCTTCCATATGTAAATTTCTTTTGTAGTAAACTCTTTGCTGTCTTCAAAATCCAGAAAAAATCATTGAACTGTTTTGTTTCCCAATAGTTTTACCTTTTCCAGAATGTCACATACATGAAATTATACAAATATGCTTTGGGTATGGCTTTTTATTTTACCAGAGTGTGTTTAAGATTCATCCATATTTGTTATCTGTATCAATATCTTATTCTTTTTATCAGTGAATAGTACAGAATACTATCCCACATATCATTCACATGTTGAAGGAAATCTTAGTTACTTCCGGGTTTTGGAGCTTATTCAATAAGACTTCTATAATCATCCATGCACAGTATTTTGTGTTAACATAAGTTTTAAATTTATATATGTAAATACCTAGGAGAGTGGTTATTAAGATTGTAGATTACAACTTCAAGTAAAATGCAGATACCTTATCACTATTTGCATTTCTTTAACCTCCTTCCTTTACGATATAGTTATCTGAAATATTATCTCTTCACACATTGAGAGTCAGATTTAAACATTTTATAATTGGTTTTGCTTTTGACAGTCAAATGTAATTTTAAACACTCAAGAGTGTTATTTTTACTTATATGTTTATGCTTCCCATTACTCTTAATTACTGATGTTTCATATTTCCTCCCATTGTAATTTATTTCCTGCATGGCCTTCCCCAGTAGATTCTCTAAATTCCACATCCATTAGTAATGAGATGGCAACCAACCCACATTTGAAATATAACCCACAGAAATGAGTCAGGAAATGCATTCTGAATCTAAGCAAATTAGCTAACGACTAAAACAGAAGATTTATAGAGATGCCTGGGTGGCTCAGTCAGTTGAACGTCAACTCTTGATTTCACCTCAGGTCATGATCCCAGAGTCATGGTACAGAGCCCCGTGTGAGGCTCTGTGCTGAGCATGGAGCCTGCTTGGGATTCTCTTTCTTTCTCCCTATGCACCTCTCCCTTGCTCACATTCTCTTCTCTCTCTCTCTCTCTCTCTCTCTCTCTCTCAAAAACAAAATTAAATTTAAAAAATAAAAATTTAAAAAATAAAAATGAAGATTTACAAAGGAAACATATAGTCTTCTGACACAAAATATTTTCATGGTGCAGTGCAAGGTATTTGATATTCTATGAATAGCTATATCAGGCAAGATTTAACCAGACAAGAACCTGTAGAATATTTATATTAAGAAGTTTGTTGCAAAAAATTTGGCTTCCCTGACTGTGGAGGCTAGCTAGATGAGTCTAAAAGTCAAAGGACAGGCTGTCAGGAGGAATATACTGGAACTACTGGGGATGGGCTGACACTGCAATCTTCAGGGGAATTTTTTTTTTTCTATTCTCAACTACACTTTTGAGGCTTTTCAACTGATTGAATCACACCCACCTAGATTATCTAAAATAATCTCCCTTACTTAAAAGTTAACTGATCGTGGACTTTGATCACAACTATAAAATACATTCACTGCAACACTTAGATTTTTGTTTTGTTGAGTAACTAGGAAATATCCCCTAGTCAATGAACACATCGTAGTAAACAAGATCTCAACTTGAATTAGAAAAGATGATGGACACTAACACCAAGATGACACAGGTATTGAACTTCTCTGGCAAGGATTTTAAAGCAGCTGTCACTTGAAATACTCTAATGAGCAATAACAAACACTCTTGAAACATACTTAAACTATTAAAACTTTCAGCAAAAAATAATAGAAGACATAAAAAAGAATCAAATGAAAAATTTTAAATTAAAAACACTATAACAGAAATTCTAAAAAATCATTGAATGGGCTCAATATCAGAATGGAAACAACAGATGAAACAATCAAATAATTTCAAGATAAAGCAATAGTTATAAATCTGTACACCAAAGAGAAAATATATTGGAAAAGAGTAAATTGATCTACAGGGAGTTGTGAGACAATAACAAAATGAAGGAATATTTATCAGAGTCCCAGAGAAAGAAGAAAAGAAATTGTGGAACTGAAAAAAAAAAAAGAAAAGAAAAGAAAATATTTGGGGCTACAGATCCCTGTTTGGCAGGAAAAAAAGATAACATAATCCCTATAGATTCAACAAGTTGACAAACTGAAAACAAGATAACATCAAAGAAATCTATGCCTAGCCACTTCTTGATAAATTTCTGAAAATTAAAGACAAGAATCTCAAAAGCAGACAGGGTGAAACTATGCATTGGCTGTGAGAAATGACAATTCTAAAGGCAACAGATTTCTGATCAGAAACTGTGGAGTCAGTAAGAAGGTGGCACATTATGTAAGTACTGAAAGAAAAGAACTGTCTTCCCAGTATCTACATCTGTGAAAGTATACTTCGGTATGAATGTGTGAGAAAATCATTCCCAGATGAAAGAAATCTAAAAGAACTTGTCATCACAGATCTGCTCTAAAAATCATCTATAGGAAACCCTTTAAAGTCCAAACTTTTACCAGTTTTTATTTCTGAGAATTAGAAGAGAGAGGGAATTAAAGCACATAGCAATTATTTTATTTTAAATGCATGCATTATTCTATGATTAGTAGTTTAATAAGGTATATTTCACATTTTGAAACTTTGACATATAAATTGTGAAATGATCCAAAACAAGAGTAAGATAATAGTCTAGATATAATATCTTCAGGTAAAGCAAAGCTTGACCTTATAAATTAATAACCAAAAGAAAAATACTAAAATAAAAAAGAACAAAGAATACAAATAGACAATTCGTAGAAAATTAAATCCAAATGTTATTAAATATATGAAAATATTCTCAATTTCCCACTCAGAAAAACATAAATTACATAACAGTTAATAATCGTTTTATACTCATCAGATTAAAAAATTTTAAAGGAATAATTTCAGTCATAAAGATGTTTACTGAAGCATTGTTTGTTGAGATAGATACTAGAAACAAAAAGAATACCATCAGTAAGTGAAGAGTTGAATAAACCAGAAATGACACCAATATCCAAAAGCAGAATACAGTACTGACATTTATTTTTTTTTAATTTTTATTTAAATTCCAGTTAGTTAACATACGGTGTAATATTAGTTTCAGCTGTACAATATAGTGATTCAACACTTCCACACATTACCTGGTGCTAATCACTAGTGCCCTCCTTAATACCCACCACCTATTCAATCCATCCCCTCACCCACCTCCCATCTGAGAACCACCAGCTTGCTGTCTATAGTCAATAGTCTGAGGTGCCTCTGAGGCTCTGTTAGTTAAGCATCTGACCCTTGACTTCAGCTGAGGTCATGATCTCATGGTTTGTGAGATCAAGCCCCCATCAGACTGCACCGACAGTGTGGACCCAGCGTGGAGCCTGATTGGGATTCTTTCTCTCCCCTCCCTCTGCTCCACTCGTTCTGCCCTCTCTCTCTCTCTCTCAAAATAAATAAACTTAAAAAAGAAGAGTCTGTTTCTTGGTTTTCCTCCCTCTTTTCCCCCCGTTGCTTGTTTTTGTACTGTCATTTAAAAGTGTATATCAGATGTAAAACAATTGACTTAAAGATATTTTTTATGATATACCAAAAAATTAAAAAAGCAAGATGCAGAAAAACATGTGTAATATAGACCTACTTTAAAAAAAAAAAAGAAAACAAAAACATATAGGTGTGTAACTGCATGCATATGTGTATGTGTGCATATGAATGTATTTGCATGTAGTTATGACTATGGATCCACTATGCAAGGAGACACATCATAGAGTTAATTTGTTATCTGTGATAGTGTGGGTGGGGCACACATGAGACAGCAATAGAAAGGATTGTATGTAAAATAAAGTGACTCAGTATATTTTGATGAATTCAATACTAAAGACTCTGAAATACTAAGACAAGTAAGCACAAATTGGGAGGAAAAAATATCCAGTGTGGAAAATACTGTAAAAGTTGCAAACCTGTCCTCCTACTGAATATCTTAACGAAACATATGGTACCTTCAACCATACTGGTTCAAGGTTATTAACAGCTCCTTAGAGATGAACATTTTAAACTTAATTTCAGAATATATTTCATGTTGTACATATTAGTTTGTATAGAAATATGTGTAGTACATTATATTTTCACTTAATAATGAAAATGAAATAAAACTACAAGGAAGCTTATTTTTCTTTTGCACTTGCCAAATTTATACCTTTGAGCACAATGCATTCAGGAGTGGTGGAGAGGGAGTGCAGCAAAACAATGTGAAATTCTCCCATGAAAGCATGTAATTACTTCTGAAATTGTCAAACTTCCAAACTTGCCAGATTTGCATTTAGTTTAAAATGTTTCACAGATTTTATACTCTAGATAGGACAAACCACCTTCTGAATAAAAATTGCACAGAGAAAGCCATGAAACAAAATATGAATCTGTATCAAAGCTAATTACTCTTATAAATGTGTTGAGTGAACGGGGACTCCAGTCAGTTCTTAGCTGATAGAATTACATCTGAAGTGATTTCCCTGACAAAATACATTGGTCTGAAATCCAATGAAATCTGAATTAGATGTGTTCTCTGCCGATTCCATAAATTAATTAATTAATTAATTAATTACAATACCATACAATACAATAATGATCTCACTGCTCAAAATGAAAATTCCTAGTTTTACTGGTGGAAAATAAGGGCAACTTATATCACTAAAAAGGAAATTTGAAAGGTTTCTATTATCATTATGGACCTTTAAAATGAGTTACAATTAAACTTACTTTAGGGATAAATGAAAACACACACTAAGGTATCAGTTTTATGCAAAAAAATAAGGACATAGGATGATATCTTAAAACTGAATCCTTCCTGGGATGTAAATTTTAAAAATCCTCCATTAAAATAAAAATTTCCCAGGTGCCTGGGTGACTCAGTCAGTTAAGCATCCTCTCTTGATTTCGTCTCAGGTCATATCTCACAGTTTGTGAGTTTGAGCTCCTCATCTGGCTCTGTGCTGACAGTATTGAGCCTGCTTGATATTCTCTCTCTCCCTCTCTCTCTGCCCCTCCCCCACTCATACACTCATGCTCTTTCTCTCAAAAAAATGAATAAAAACAAATTTAAAAATAAAATAATAAAAGAAAATAAAAATTCCTTACCATTGGTTATAAAAATACTCACATTAAATTTATATTTGTTCTATCTAGGACTATTTGAATAAATTTTATATAAATGTCACACAGAATGCATTTAAATAACTTTTAGTATAGAGACAATTGGGATACTGAGACTATAGTATGATGATTCACATACACTATTAAGGTTAAGACTAATAAACAGTGTTATTTGATGAGTAAATAGAATTTCTTTTTTTAAAATTTTTGACAACTTGCACCCCAAATTTAACTGGATAAGCTACATACTGAGAACATATTTGCAAATATGAATGGAAAATTCTGAGATTTTACTTACACACTGTCAATCTTTTGGACTTACAAACCTAATTATCATGAGAACTGTTTGGCAAATCAATCATTAACTAAGCAAAAACTTACTGTTTTCAGTAGTTTTTAATTAATTCCTCCTCAGAGAGAAAGACTAGATTGATCCACCAGGAGTACACTTCCCAAGGATCTGAAATGGGAAATTTCATGAAAACATTGTATACCTAGAACTAGTCCAATTTGTATGAAGAGCTGAGAAGCTCACAGAACAGGTTAGGGTTAGAGGATTACAAGAAACTGACCAAAATGGCCATAACCACAAGGAAGTCACAGAACTATAATAAAAACAGTCCAGGATTTGGAGGGTCGGGGGAACAATTGAGGAGATAAGACATTATCAGATTGGCAGGCTAAGTGGAAGTTTGATGTTAGAAAAAATGAGAGAGCCATTACTCATAATCTCTGTGCTTAATCATTTAATAGGCATATTCCTGAAAAATAACTACAGTTGACTCTTGAAAAATATGGGTGTTAGGGGTGCTGACCCCCATGCAGTTGAAAATCCACATATTAACTTTTGACTTCCCCCAAATCTAACTACTAATAGCGTACTGTTGACCTGAAGCTTTACTGATAACATAAACAGCCTATTGGCACATATCTTGTATTTTATATGTATTATATACTGTATTCTTGTATATATACAAGCTTGTATATAGAGTAAGCTAGACAAAATGTGTTAAAAAATAATAAGGAAGAGAAAATATATTTACTACACTGTACTGTATTTAGTGAAAAAAATCCACATTTAAGTCGACCTGCACATTTGGAATCACTATGTTGTTCACCTGAAAATAATGTAACATTGTGTGCTAACTATACTCAAATAAGGTGATAAAAAAAATAAGTGGAACTGTATAATTCAAATCATGTTATTCAAGGGTCAACTGTATAGTGAATTTCATTAAAATATTTCCTATCGTAATTTCAGTCAGTAATTGTATCCAATAAAGATTCTTTTTAAAAAGTTGAAATTTCAAATCATGTTAAGAATAAAAACTCAGATATTTTTGTTTTGTACATCAAGGATAAAATGCCAGGAGAGCAGAACATATGAATGAGAGAAGCAAATATTTACATGATGGGTTTTTGATGTTTCAATTATAAAATGAGATTTCAAATTCTATTTATTCACAAAATAAATATCTGCTGAATGTTTATAATGTGGATTACATTCTGGCTGGCACTGTGCAAGACCAATTAAATGGCAGTAACGACAAATGATCTCTAAACATCAAAAGTGCATTATGATACACTATATCATAATTCTGATGCCAGTGACATATCATAAAAAATGTGAGAATTTCATATTAGGAGTAAAATTTTCTTGCAGTACTGTAGTGGCAGAATGTATTTTCATTAGCAAGATAGAAAAAAATTACATATGATAATTAAATAAAAATCAATATTTTGTTTTATTTCTAATACCAAAACATGGACTTTTGTAAAAATATTATAAGTACTTAAAAATCATACCTTTTTATAACCTTTCAACTCTAAAATAAGGATTTTTTTCACTAGAATCAATAAAACCATAGGACAAATATTCAATAAGAAAGTGGTTAGCCTATTTTACACTTCAGCAATTTTTTTTTTTTTTTTTTTGAGAGCATGAGAGCAAGCAGTGGGGCAGAAGGAGAAAACAAAAATCTCAAGTAGGCTTATAGATTCCGACATGGGCTCAATCCCTGACCATGAGATCATGACCTGAGCTGAAATCAAGAGTCGGATGCTTAACTGATTGGGCCACCCAGGCGCCCCAATACACCAACATTTTTATGAGAGAAGTCATGTTGCCTTTATAACAAATGTAACAAGGGCATCTGGGTGGCTCATTTGGTTACTTATCCAGCTTTGGCTCAGGTCATGATCTCTTGGTTTGTGAGTTCAAGCCCCACATCAGGCTTTCTGCTATCAGTGCAGAGCCTGCTTCACGTCCTCTGTCTTCCACTCTTTCTTTTGTCCCCTCCCTTGTTCAAGCTCTCTCTCTCTTTCCCTCTCTCTCTCTCAAAAATAAATAAACATTTAAAAAAATGTAACAGGGGACACAAAACTCACTAGGTACAAAGTTGTGTTTGTTGAAAAAAATTACATTTAAATCATTCAAACTGAGAAAAACAGCAAATATAAACATGACAAAGATGTTTAAAGAAAAAAAAATTTAGGGGAAAGTTTTTTCATTGACTTTTCATGATAAAAATAGGAATCACAAAGCAGAGAATAATGAAACAATTGATTACAACAGAATTAGGTGTAGAATTAGTATTGCTGTAATATTTTTTAACACATATTCTCTTCAGTATGAAATTGAGCTATAAAAGAAATTCCTGGAATATTGTTAAGAAAATATTTGGTGTTGTGTTTGAATTCAACATATAGTCTCTCTTAGATGGACAAGGGTAACTACCAATTCCTTCTGAGTATTTGATCTTTTGTTGTCATGATAATGGTCTCAATAATTTCATCTTAGTACCTTACCACTAACTCAACTAGGACACAGTAGTCCACTTAGATTAGGGCTATAGTCTATAAAGTTAAGGATAAAATATTTCATGTAAAAAACTAAAAGCACAATTGACAAATTAAAATCATAAGCTAAAACTCCAATGACATCGTGTCACATTTATCATGTATTTGAATTTAAACTACACTTTAGCCTAAAATTGTGCAACTTAAACTTATCATATTAGTGTTCTCCAAAGGCAGCACTCCTCATTATTTTATTATTATTATCAATTGTAATTTTTCAGTTAAGTGAAACTAAAATTAATTCTCAGAACCTCCATAACAAACTAAAATGTTCACAAGGAAGTGATAAATAGCAAATGTGTGAGATTACAATAGGTATAAGACAAAATGATACTGATCCCAAATCTTTTTAAGATTTTGGCATACACAGAAAATTCTATTTATAAACTACATTGAAAAATGAATGGGCTGTCCTTAGCTGGATGCAAGCCCACCCCAAAGTTTACCCTTCTATTTTCTGACTACTCTATGCCTGAGTAGATCAGTAACTGCATAACTCTTATATATTACATAGGGAATGCTTGGATTGTGGCCATCTAGAAAATGTATGCTCAAGCTAAGTTTAATCAGGCTCACTATTTAGAACAATTTTGATAATTTAAAAACCAATGTTCCATAATTTTAATTTTGATGTTCTTTTACCAATTGTTTAACAAGATTAAATTAGCTTCATAAATTACAGTGTAAAATTTTTCTCATATTCTCTGAAACACCTTGAAGAAGATACAGGATATATCTATCTGTCTTGAAGGTTTGGTTAACTTTGTAAAACTATCTGGGCCTGATGCCTTTTTGAAAGGTATTCTGGAACTTAATTCGCTTTCTTCAAAAGCTACAGTTTTTTGCAGGTTTTTCTGGAGTCAGTTTTGCTAGTTTAAATACTCTTAGGATATTTTGCTTCAATTTATTTAAACATACTTGGTATAAAATGTCTCCTATATATATCATTGCAATTTCTTCATGCTTTGTTGCTTGTGAAAATTAGTCCCTTTTTAAAATCTTAATATTCTAAGTTGCATATTATTTTCTTTTTCCTTGGACAATCTTTCTTGAGATTTACCTATTTTATTAGACTTTCAATGACTCTTTTGACTTTCTCATTCTAATTTCTTTTTTTTTTTATTTGTTTTAATCTTTATTTTTGAGAGAGAGAAGGAGAGGGAGAGGGACAGAATGGGAGCTGGGGAGGAACAGAGAGGGAGGGAGATACAGAACCCAAAGCAGACTCCAGGCTCTGAGCTGTCAGCACAGAGCCCAATATGGGGCTCAAACTCACGAACCATGAATTCATGACCTGAGCCAAAGTCAGATGCTTAACTGACTGAGCCACTCAGGCACCCCCAATTCTAATTTCTTAAATTTAGCAATGCCTGTACTGGCTACAGTATTCTATATTATACCTATCAGTTACAAAATCTTGGCAAAATACACATAAAAATTCTTGTCATTCATACTGCATGTCAGTGTTGTCTGACAAGTTATCTTCTCATATTTCTTCAGCAATCAGGCTGATGAAGGCCTTACCTTGACATGCATTTTTACAATTGCTGCAGCAGTAGAGAAAGGATATAGTGTCTCAAGATAACTGGCACTTGGAATTTCTGCCCAAACATGACACATTGAATTGTGACCCTCAAAATTCATTGGCCAAAATATGTCAAATATATGTTAAATTCAAGAAGAAAAAAAGTAAAATTCTATCATTGCCCAGAAAGGGACAAAAACCCAACATATTTGATAAGCTGTACTAATGGCGTTTGTAGTATAATGCTTCTGAGTGATTCTCTTTTTTTTTTTTTTTTTTTAATTTTTTTTTAACGTTTATTTATTTTTGAGACAGAGCATGAACGGGGAGGGTCAGAGAGAGGGAGACACAGAATCTGAAACAGGCTCCAGGCTCGGAGCTGTCCGCACAGAGCCCAATGCAGGGCTTGAACTCACGGACTGCGAGATCATGACCTGAGCCGAAGTCGGCCGCTCAACCGACTGAGCCACCCAGGCACCCCTGATTCTCTTTTGAAATATGCATTTTAAAATTAATTTATAGACACCATTTTCCAGATTTCAAATAGGTTTTGATTTATAGTGACAATGTTGCATTCAGTTTCAAACATTACCATAGTCATTTCTTCTTTGAACATATTAAGAATCTTTTTTGGGTTTTATTAATTATTTTTGTTTTATTTTAATTAAGAATTTCTTAGCCCTTTTTTGTAATTGATTTCTAATTTTATCATATTTTGGTCATATACTATATTTCATAGCATCATAATTCTTTTTATTTGTAGATATTTGCTTTGTGGCCTACTACATGATCAGATTTTATATATATATATATATATATATATATATATATATATATATATATGTATTATGGTACTAAAAAAGTGTTTACTTTTGCAGTGCAGAGTTCTAGGTATATGTATTAATTGTGTTGTTAATTTACATTATCCTTACTAATACTTATATCCTTAGTAATAAGGATCGTGTTATCAATTTTTTTCATAAGGCTTAATTAAAACTGACCACCTGATTTTGTGTACATTCATTTCTATCCATTTACATTTACATTTTTTACCATATTAATACTGATTATTATAGATTGTTAGTTAAATTTTCACTTTAGGATTAAACCATTTATGGTTAATTTTAATTTTTGTCTTAAAAATAATTCTCTGACATTTATATTGCTATGCAGACTATTTCATTATCATTTTCTTGGCATGTTATTTTTTAGCTTTTTCAGCTTTCTATGTTATTCAACAAAATCATTGTAACTTTACTGAAGGAAAATATTCTAGAACAGCAGAAATTATCAAAAGGTAAATCTTTTTTGAACAGCACATGGAAAAATATTTTTAATCAAACCTGAAAGTATATATCTCCAGATAAATTTAATATATTTAACATATTTTGTGTATATTTATAAACATTGATGTTTATTTATTATTTTATTGACCATGTATTTTATTTACATCTTATTTTTCTAAAAATGTTTATTTTGAGAGACAGCATGAGTAAGGGATGCGCAGAGAGAGATGTTAGAGAGAGGCAAGCATGGAGCCCAACCTGGAACTTGATCTCATGAACATGAGCCAAAATCAAGAGTCAGATGTTTAACCAACTGAACCACTCAGGTGCCCCTATATCTTCTTTTTACATCATTTATTGCATTTATTGATTTTCTTTTCTTCTTGTATGTGTTTCTTTGGAGCTATATATTCTATTTCCATTCTTTTAGAAATTTTTGATGATTACCTGGCTTAACTGTGTCTAAGATAAATCAATATGTACAAATTTCTTTTTTAATTCTTAAAATTCTCTTAATTTACCAAATATTTAATTTATATCTTGTTTTTAAACCTCCCTATGTAAATAATTATTTTATTTATCTAAATGTTTATAGATTTCTATGGTCATTCTTCTTGATCCTTAATTTTCACTCTTCACTTATTACTGAAGTTTGTTCTTTGGTTGATGTTTTAATGAGGGTATGTGTAGGATACTGTCTTTTGTTTATGTTTTGTGTCATGGTATTTGCATTTTGCAATACATTTTGAATAATAGCTTAGCTGGGTATAGAATTATTCTTGTGTGTACAATTATTCTTTAGTGTTTCTGTGATATTAATCTGGTGTCTATAGGCGTTCATTACTGTTGATGAGATCTTTGTTTTCAGGCTAATTTTTGTACATTTTATACTTTTTCTTATGTCACTTTTAAGAATGTTTTGTATATTTTATGATTTATAGATTCAAAATAGTGTATCTAGGCCTAGATTTTTCTCTTGTTCAGAATCTTCTGTTGCTTTTTGTAAAAATTATTTTTTTTATTTTTTTTATTTATTTTTGAGGAGAGACAGAGCATGAGTGGGGAGGGGTAGAGAGAAAGAGGGAGACACAGAATCCAAAGCAGGCTCCAGGGTCCAGGCTCCAAGCTGTCAGCACAGAGCCCGACATGAGGCTCAAATTCACAGGCTGTGAGATCATGACCTGAGCTGAAGCTGGAAGCCCAACCAACTGAGCCACTCAGGCACCCCTCTTTTCTGTTGCTTTTATCTGAACACTCAATATTTTTTTCAGTTCTGAAAATTTTATGATGAATGCCTCTTCAAATACAACTTGTCTTCCTTTTACTCCATTGTATGCTGCCAAGAGTACAATTAGAGTTTCTACTCTTCTCATGTTACTCCAGTGTTTCTGAAAATCTGTCTAGTATTTTCTATTTCTTTATTTCTCTTATGTTCTTGGTTATTTGCTCAAATATATTACTTTTGCTATCAATTCTTCCTTCAGATATACCCAATATTTTGTTTAGAATCTTTATTGTATTTTTTTTAATTTTAATGACTATACTTCTAAAATGTCAATTGCTACTTATTTATTTATCTGGTTTTTATTATTTTCTTCCCTTCACATATTTCCTTGCTGATTCTCCAGACTAGAGGGTGGAAATTTCTCAGTTCCTCATTCCACTGGTAGGAGGGGCCCCTTGTAGTATTCTAGATTGTGTAGGAAGCTCCATTCCAGCTTTCTGGCTGCCTTTGCATCCACACTAAACTCTGTCAACCTTGGGGTCCTTGATTCCTCTGGGAATACCCTTAAAGATTAAGTCCCTTGAAACCATTTTCAGACTTTAATTATCTTTGTCATTTATTGCATCTAGGGATTTCTCTTTCTTTATTATTTGGTTGGTGATATTTACCATTTTTTAATATTCCAAATTTCTTTGTGTGATGGGAGAAGTATTAGTTCTCAATATCCATTTAAATTACCTTATTATTTAAAGTTCAGCATATACAATACCAATATCCATTTTCTTGTATTGTTATTCTAATCTCCATTGCTTCTAGAATTCCTATATTATATGAATAATATATAACTCCTTTTACACATATAGAAGAATGTGTAGAATTGCAGATATAGGCCAGAGGCTTTGAAACAACGCATTTTTTGTTTGGAAGAAAAAGGGAATTAATCTGTATATAAAATTCTTATTTTTATATTTTACTTGAAAAATGTTTACATTTAGCCTAAAAACTTTTAATAACCTTAGCTATAGTAGATTTTGGTGGACCAAAATCTATGCCAATAGTATATACTGGTTTATATAGAGAAAATGAGCAACACTTCTTATGGGAAATCACTAATCAATCACCAAACCCTTTCCCACTGAATCTGGATGTAGCACTGAAACGTTTTCAATATAATCCTCCTGGAAGCCACAACCAATCCATCAACATTAGCATGTGAATTGAAACATATTAGTCATCTTGATTTAATACATCAGACCTAAACTGGTAATAATTTTAGTTAAGTGATATCAGATCTGAACTCAGACCATCAATCTCGGTGCTAAATTGGTGATAGCAATTTTAGACAGGAGAATTATATTTTACAAGACTGCTATGCAGTATATCTTTGTAGTTCTCTCATTTGGCCCTCACAACAAACCTGTGGAACTCAAAGCACATTAATTGAGGAAAAAAGATATATGTTAATTTCCTCGAAGATACAAAACAATAATTTAGCAAATCTAGAATATGAACCAAGATTTTGCTCTTGAAAGCCTATACTTTTTAGATATTCATTCCAATGCCAAAATAAATCACTGAGAATATTTTTTTTTCAACGTTTTTTATTTATTTTGGGACAGAGAGAGACAGAGCATGAACGGGGGAGGGTCAGAGAGAGAGGGAGACACAGAATCGGAAGCAGGCTCCAGGCTCTGAGCCATCAGCCCAGAGCCCGACGCGGGGCTCGAACTCACGGACTGCGAGATCGTGACCTGAGCTGAAGTCGGATGCTTAACCGACTGAGCCACCCAGGCGCCCCGGACACTTTTTTTTATTTTTATTATTTTTTTAAATTTTTTATTTACTTTTGACAGAGAGAGAGACAGAGCACGAACGGGGGAGGGGCAGAGAGAGAGGGAGACACAGAATCGGAAACAGGCTCCAGGCTCCGAGCCATCAGCCCAGAGCCCGACGCGGGGCTCGAACTCACGGACCGCGAGATCGTGACCTGGCTGAAGTCGGACGCTTAACCGACTGCGCCACCCAGGTGCCCCACTGAGAATATTTTAAATCACATTACTACTTCCTGTTAGAGTGAATAACAGTGGCAATTTAAATGGTTTTGAAAATATACATAATATTACAAACAATTTACAAATATTAAAGAAGAAAAAGATTTGGCAAATGCTTAAATGTTAAACATTTAACATTTAAATGTTAAAATGTTTGTGTTGCTTATTGTCTAATTTTTCCTCCATTTGACATATAAGTTTTATGACTGTGTTATTTGACAAATGCATTATATACAATCAGTAGATTTTAAGACTTAAATACGCATCAATAATGTGTCATATTCGAATTCTTTTAATAAAAAACCTAAGGTGAAGGAAATAATTAATATATAATTGGACAATAAACTTCTTCACCTGAGTAATCATACATCTTTAAGTAACTCCATTACTAATATTACAGGTTTCCCTTGCTATCTGAAAGAGCACTTGTATGTATGAAAACTTGCAGAAACTAAAACAAATAGCCTCTTAAGCTTTTCTGATACTTTAGGACCTATTTTGCTTACCCGTGCGCAAAATAAATTGAGATAAAGCACAGATACTCATAGACACAGTTCAAAGTTTTGGTGGTTTGATGCTGAGATGCTGAGCATATTTCCCAGGGAAGGAGCTTAGTGGAGCCACTCTCCCTGCTGAGGATACCACTGCCTCTATAGCAGCTCAGGTACCAGATTGACCTTCCTACTTGAAACATCTAAGTATCCCCACAAAATATATGAAACAACAGTTTTGAAGACTGAAGGCATAAAACAACGAAGAATAGCAATCCTCAGAGATAGGGAATAAGTGAGGTGAGCCCTGTAACTTCCCTACCGTATGATTTGAGAGAGATTCCTAATGACATTAGCAAGGTGGAGCCCAACCCTGATGTAAGGCAGTGCGGTTGAAAGCCTGGGAGATGAAGGCAGCTAGGATTTGCAGTAGAGAATAGTGGAGAGGAGAGGGCTGCAGAGAAAAAGGACTCTGGAGATCTGTAGGGAGTCTACCTGATCAGTGCATATGGGTGAGGAAACTACTTGAACTTGGGAGAAAAACACCACCACCACATGAAAATACTTGAGGGAACAGAATTGAGAGAATGCACAGGGCCAAAAAGAGTGTTCCCACCAACAAGAGTAGAAAATGTCATCATCCACAGGGCATTGACTAAAATAATCAGAAATATTTTGTCTATATAGTCAGAAAGATTTGTCCTTAAAATAATACTTCTCTGCTCTGCCAAATAACTATTAAAAGCAAATGTCAGAGGATTAAATTATTTTCAGAGAAAGTTGTTTTAAAACAAAATTCAAGGATAATTATAAGAAAAACTTAAAAAGAAGAATAATTGTAAGAATATAAAAATATCTAATACTCAGCAAGATAAAATGAAAAACGTCTAGCATCCAATAAAATCTTATTAACATGCAAAGAAATACGACACCTAAAGGGATTAAAATTCCATCAATCAAAATTGATGCAGAAATATAACATGTTAGAATTAGTAAAGAAATACAGTAAATATTATTATAGCTGTATTTCATGTATTGAAAAAGCCAGAGGGATTATGAGCATGGTATAGTAGTGATGAGAAGAAGCCAAATTAAACATTCCAAAATAAAAATTGTACTTTGTAAGATGAAAAATTCACTGGAAAAAAAAAGAAAAATTATTGAATAACATTAATAGCATATTATCCACTGCGGAAGAAAACAATAAATATGAAGATTTCTCAACATAAATAATCCAAATCAAAAATAGATTTTTTAAAAATAACAAATAGTTGTTGTATTGCTTAGCAACGTTAAGCATGCTTTACAAGTAATTTTAGTTTCCAAAGATAAGACAGGATAAGAGAAGAGTATTTGAATAAATTATGAATGATAATTTCCCAAAGTTGATCACACATACAAGGACTCCATCAAACCTAAAATACAAAAAGGAAAAAAAAAAAAACCTCAAGGGACAAAAGATCAATTCCTTGAAGCCAGTGATAAAAAGAAAACCTTAAAGCAGTCAGGGAAAAGTAATATGAGAAAACAAGATGTAAAAAGGAACAAATCAAGTTAAAAAAAAGTTTCAAATGATCTGCACATGTTCTTTCCTGCTACTTTGGCTCTATACCTTCATAATGACATATACAGTAAAACATGCATAGTGATAATTTGTATGTGTTGGAAAGTTTGTCATAATGCCAATGATAACTGAATTTATTGCTGGCCATGCCTAGGTATTTGGAGAATGATCTAATGATGGTTGGATATGTAATAACATAAAAACAAACACAAATCAGAAATCATTATTTATTTTACTCCATAAATTTCTTTGAACTTTTTAGTATGAAAATGGTTTGTGAATTAAGTTTTATGAATTGAATATAAAGCAGGCCACTAAAAATACCTAGAATCTAATCCTTAATATTATTTCCATAGAGCTAGCAGGAATGGCCAAACAGATAAACAGATGTTCTTTAGACCTTCCTCCTATTTCATGTAACCAATAGTTAGAATGAATTTGTAAGTTGGTGTCACAATTGTGTAAATAGGTATAGTCCCTAGACTATAGAATATATAGAATATATAGAATATATTCTATGCCTTGTTTACTTTATTGGCAATGTCCATCTAATTATCTAATGTAATTGGTCATATAATCTTTTTTTAAAAAATTTTTAATGTTTATTTTTGAGAGAAAGAGACAAAGACAAAGACAGAGCATGAGTCGGGGAGGGGCAGAGAGAGAGGGAGACCCAGAATCCAAAGTAGGCTCCAGGCTCTGAGCTGTCAGCATAGACCCAGACACAGGGCTCAAAATCATGAGCCATGAGATCATGACCTGAGTCAAAATCGGACACTCAACCAACTGAATCATCCAGGTCCCCCAGTTTGCTCATATAATCTAATTCCTACTCACTCTCTGCCCCAAATAATTGATGATAAGCTATTTTAAAATCAAAATTATCATTGACAGAAAAATATTTCTAAGACTGAGATATATTATAGATATACTGTTCACATCACTTTACTGTAGACTAGATTATGGTCCTGTTCTATTAACTCTTGCTGCATACTATAAATTACTTTTCTTAACACTTATTATAAAATTAATTATTCATGTAAGTTATTGTTTTTGTTTTGCTTTTTTCTTAACGTTTATGTATTTATTTTTGAGAGAGAGAGGGCAAGTGAGGGAAAGGGCAGAGAGAGTGGGGAAGACAGAGAATCTGAAGCAGGATCCAGGCTCTGAGCTGTCATCACAGAGCCCAATGTGGGGCTGAAACCCAGGAGCTATGAGATCATGACCTGAGCTGAAGTCAGGCGCTTAACTGACTGAGCCACCCAGGCTCTCCCATGTAATTTATTGTTTAATATCTATCTCTTCATATGACCTATGACTTCTTTTGCTCATGGTAGTAATTCTAGTACTTAATGTGGAGTTTCATTGGATGAATGAATGAAAAAAAAAAAAAACATAATTTCAACCCCAAATTAACTCATTGTATTATCTACATACACATTTTGTGATTGGCCAATATTAGGCACTATTTAAAAACAGACAAGTGAAATAGATTTCTGAATTTACTATAATGTAGCTAATTATAATGTAGCTGCCTTTAGATCTCACAGAAAAACCTTTTCTCTCAGCTCTCAATCTCAGGCATATATGTTGTCTTTCTAAATTACTGGACTTACACGTTAAGAACTTTATTTATTGTACAACTTATTTTTCTCTGTTTTGGCTTTTAGAAAGCATAGATACAGAATTTCAGCCTGCAATAAAAAATTTTACGCATTTTTTTAGTGCTCATTATGGCTACTAGCTGTATTCCCAGCTTTATCTTAACTCATTTAAGAGTTTGCTCATTTTTCATCTATTCTGGACCTCTGTACCTACTTTAGTTTCTGTTGTGTGTGTAGTCTTCCAACCCGCTTACACAATTAGTGTTGTAGAATTAGTACTTTTATGAGAGATAGATGTAAATAACGTAATAAGAAAACAATGATCAAATGATCATCTGGATGTTTAGTTTTTAAAGAATTTTGAAGAATTAAGTGCATTAGGAATATAGATGAAGAAAATTAACAAGAAAAATCATTCCAAGACAAATAGAAGATGGGAAGAATCATTAAGCCCACCACTATCAGATCAATATTACACATCCATTCTTTTAAATTTACCATTGAAAATTAAACAATGATAGCCAGTGAGGAGAAATAATTCAGAAGTATCTAATCTAATTCAGTTTCCTAAGACACAGCGCCCTGGTTTATAAGAAAATAGCCAAAGGATGGGCACAAGGGAAATGTTTGTTTTGTTTGTTTTTTGTTTTTATTTTGCTTTTTAAAATTTTTGTTTACATATTTTAAGATGTAGACAAACAATTTTGAAGCAAGTCTGATTTTTTTTTTAAATAAGGAGTCTTTCCCAATGAAAGTAAGATTTTCAAGACAAATCTTCAGTCTGAAAAAAAAATTACTGAGCTGATGGGAAAAATCTAAGGAGTTTTGTTTAAATCAATGAAGGTTTAGGCTCTGCCTATGTTTCTAAAAAATCAAGTACCAGTTCTCAAGGTACCAGTGCTAAAAGTTTCAGTCGAAATTGGCTTCTCAACACTTTTTTATTCTATAGCTGAAACTATCCATCTGTGATATTATTAATGGTTTCTTTTTAATGGGTGAAATATCATACAATGCATCATCTTTGTAAAAGTGCTACCCTTTTACACTCTTTAAAAATCTCAAAATTGAAGTTTAAAATGGAATCCTCAGTATTAATACTTATGAAGATAAAAAAGAAATAGCTTTAAACTAGCATTGCTTTTTTAAGCATGTTCTGATTTTTCAAATTCAAATTTTCTTTATTAAAAACTCTCATATACAAAGCAATAGACAAATGTTGCAGCAAAACCCATAAAAATTCTCCTAATTGATTACTTCCTACATCAAGCATTTTGATAACCCAGTATTTGAAAGACACTGTTCTAAGTACTGGGAATACAATAAATACTTAGTAACAAAGCAGATAAAAATTTCCTTGTCCTCACAAGTCTATATTTTACTGGATTATATAAACAGTAAACAAAATATATAGGGGCGTATGTATATAATTTAATACACTGATAATTTCTAAAAAGAAAAGTAAGGGAGAGAAGTAGGATAAAGCAGGTTTTTAGGGATGTGCACAATACTGGGGATGGAAGACCTCCCTGTGAAGTTTGCATCTGAGAAGAAACTTGAGTGAAGGAATCATATGGGTCTCTGGGAGAAATGTACTTCAGGAAAGGGAATAACACATGCAAAGTCCCTGAGACAGGAGTAGGCTTGGTTTGTTTAACAGTTAAAAAAGCTAACATGGTTCAGAGTAGAGTGAGCTGAGGGGAGAGTAACTAAAAGAAAAGATCAGTTAGAATTGTGCCTATCATATTTAGGGGATGATATGTTGGCTTTTTTTGTTTGTTTCATTTTTGTTTTTATCAGGACTTTAGTTTTTTAGAGCACTTTCAGGTTCACAGAAAAATTGAGGGGAAGTTTCAAGGCTTCCCATATTCCTCTGTCCCCACACATGCGTAGCCTTCCCTCATTATCAATATCCCCTACCAGAGTGGTACATTTGTGACAACGGATGAATCTAAATGCACACATAATTATCACCCCCATCCAACACCCATAGTTCATTTTTATATTTCCTGGATTTGGACAAATGTATGATGACATATATCCATCATTTTGGTATCATGCAGAGTATTTTCGCTGTCCTAAAAATTTTCTGTGATAATTGGAGTTTTATATGAACAAATTGGAATACTATAACAGCACACTGAATTGTTTAGACTCTCCCATCCCAGTCTTAGCCAGAAACACACAGTTATATAAGGCATACTTTTCTAATATTTGAAATAGATTATCATGATGTTTCTATGAATATCAGAATTTCTAAGAAAGTTAAGAATTTGAATAGATGTTACCAACATTGGTCACTGTAACTGAAAATATGTGACTTTTTCCACATATGCTGAATGTGAGTCTGAAGAACATGAGATTTGGGGTAGCAGAGTGTGAAAAAAATACTCATGACCATCAATAGAATAACCTGTCATTGTATCTATAAGTTTAGGTAAAATATTGACTAAAATAATATTTGTTTCATTGAAATATTATCCATAAGAACTACAATACTATTTAGGATTAGACATAGATTGTCTGCATTCACTGCAACTATTGTAGAAGCTATTGTCTAACAAAAAAGGGACCTGTTAAAGATAGTGTATGTGGTGATTTATTTCAACATTTATCAAAAATATACCTAATAGAGTACTTAGTGATTCTTTTACAGCATAAATTCTTATTGGCAAATCTTTGAAGTAGTGATCACATGATTAAACAAAATTATCCAACAATTTCAAAAAGAAGCATATTATTTTGCTCTTGTGGAATAATACTAAGAACTAATGCAAATGAAACATACTAGTTAAGTAGTTACTTTTTCTATCAGTAAGGGAAATATATTTTTCCTATGTCTCTATTAGCCTCTAGAAAATATGTTATTGCAAACAAGGTACATGAAATATTATTTGAAGGAAAATGTGTATTTCATTCCTCTTGAATTTTGAGAAATATGGAGGTGAAAATAGATATGAAATGTGGAGAAGATAATTTATTATTAGTGAAATATTCTCCAAGGGACTTAAGACAGTGAAGCATATATCCTATCCTTTTCTCTGGCAGGTCAATTTGGAATCTACCTTAAGATAAGAGAATTATTTGAAAATAATACTAAAAATATATGGAATACTGAACATAAATGGTAAATGAAATGAATCGAATAAGAACCATATCAAAGGACCACACAAACATTTTGGGCTGAACACCTGGTGCAAAATCAGAGAAACACAGATGAGGAGGTGATTTATAAAGCTACATTCAAAATGAATTCTTCAAAAAAATAAATTCACATATGAAAGTGTAAATTATTCTATTCACTTATATCCCTGGTGAAGTGATTATTGTTCTAGTAGTCTAATCACAACCTCTGCTGCTCTTCAGTGTTGAAAATTAATTAAAAAAACTTTCTGCAGGGGTGCCTGGGTGGTTCAGTTGGTTGAGTGTCTGACTTCGGCTAGGGTCATGATCTCACAGTTCACGAGTTTGAGTCCTGCGTCCGGCTCTCTGCTGACAGCTCAGAGCCTGGAGCCTGCTTCAGACTCTGCGTCTCCCTCTGTCTCTCTCTGCGCTCCTCCACTCACACTCTGCCTCTTTCTTTCTCTCAAAAATAAAGAAACATTAAAAAATTTTTAAATTAAAAAAATCAAAACAAAAAAACTTACTACCCAGGAGTGCCTGCGTGGCTCAGTCGGTTTAGCCTATGACTCTTGGTTTTGGTTCAGGTCATGATCTCACAGTTCGGAGCTTGAGTCCCATTTCATTGACCATGTACAGCCTGCTTGGGGTTGTCTCTCTCCTTCTCTCTCTGCCCCTCCCCTGCTCATGCTCTCACCCTTTCAAAATAAATTAATAAACCTTTAAAACAACACTTTCGGCAGAAATCCAACTTCTATGAGTTCAGTTCTGATTCTGAGTCTCTTTATAGATTTTTGAGCATTGTTCTTTTCAATATAAAGCATTTATACTTGTGAATATTACACCACCATTTTGTGTTTTTGAATTTTTGTGTTTCTTCTGCACCTGTTTTTCATCATAGTCATTCCTCCTTTCCTTTGGCCACTTTTTTCCTCAACTTACTGTTAAAATCTGTCAGCTTAAAACCACTATGTGTATAGAAAAGGATGTAATTCTATTGAGTTTATTTATTTCTATTTTTTTAATGTTCGTATATTTTGAGAGAGAGAGGGAGCACGCTAGTGGGGGGGGGGGGCAGAGAGAGAATCCCAAGCAGGCTCCATGCTATTAGTGCAGAGCCTGATGTGGGGCTGGATCCCACGAACCATGAGATCAAGACAAAGAGTTAGACGCTTAACTGACTGAGCCACCCAGTCATTCCTTGACCTACTTACACAAAAATATAAAAATATCGCCTAAAATTGGCAAACACAGAATAAGCCTAACTTTAAGAAACATGAGGAGACTCATAACTGGTATACAAGAAACATCCTGTTTTTAGAGGCAAGTGAGACCTTTGGAGTAAAAGCTACCACTTATGAACCCTTTATGGCTGTGCTGTAGATTTAGTCTGTTAACTTGTAGTATGTACTTATTGGTCCAATAGAGTTGAGGCAAGAAGTCCAAGGATCTGAGAAGCAATCATTTTTATGCTAAAAATACTTGGAAATTTTGAGTTAGATTCAAGGTCTTTAATTTCTAAACTCTTTTTTTGAAGTGCCTGGGTGGCTTGGGATTCTCTCTCTCCCTTTCTCTCTCTCTGCCCCCCCCCCCTTGTGGTCTCTCTCTCTCTCAACATAAAGTCTTTTTAAAAAATATTTATTTATATTTGAGAGAGAGAGAGCAAGTGGGAGAGGAGCAGAAAGAGAGAATCCCAAGCAGGCTCTGTAACACAGAGCCTGATGTGGGGCTCAAACTCATAAACCATGAAATCATGACCTTAACTGAAATCAAGAGTTGGGGGCTTAACTGACTGAGCCACCCAGACGACCCTTATTTCTAGAGTAAACTTAATGATCTGTAAAGGATCTTAACGATTCCTCTACAAGGAAGCTTAGAATCAGTTAAATCCAACTCTTCATAAGATTCATTTAATCCTAAACAAGTGATCAAAGTAATGTTCAACGATACTCCCGTCTGTCTCCTCCTCAAGGAGCAATAGTCTATATAACCTAATTATTTCTTCATCTCATTTGTGGACCTCTAGCTAGATTTCAAAAGCAACAGCTATGTGCACCTGGCATCTTCCTAATAGATGATACATTTATTCTCTAAAACCCTTACTGAACACTGTACTAAGGGATGGGTTGCAACAAAGATAAAAAAAACACTCCAGTTTTTGGGCATATACTCTGCACTACTCTTGCATCTTAGTAACTTACCTTACATTATCTCTACTTCTTACAACAATGTTTTAGTGTAGGTACTATCAGTCCCAGTTTATGGGTGGGAAAAGAAGTGAATGATTAGCTTGTGGCTATACAGTTAGTTAATAATAGAGCTTGGATCCAAAGTGTTTATTATTTTTTTTAAATAATATGGCCTCTTCCTACCACTTCTCAGCATCCCACTTTCTCAGCGTTCTTAGGCTTCAGTATCTTTATACATAAATTTGAGCAATATAATGACAATACCTAATGTTTCTGTAATGTGAGATACAAAAATATTTTAACTTTAAAGTATTATTTGTATTCTGAGTTTTACCAGGAGCAGCTGTTACTCCAATGTGTGTTCCTAATTTAAAAATGTTTAAGGGGGTGGTGCCTGGGTGTCTCAGTCAGTTAAGCATCCAAATCTTGGTTTTGGCTCAGGTTATGAACTAACGGTTTGTGGGTGTGAGCCCTGCATTGGGCTCTGTGCTGACAGCGTGAAGCCTGCTTGGGATTCTCTTTCTCTCTCCTTCCCCCTCTCTCTTTCTCTCCCCACTTATTATAGCTTCCTCTCTCTCTCAAAATGCATAAACTTAAAAAAAAAATGTGTATGAGGGGTTTCTGGGTGGCTTAGTTGATTAAGTGTCCAACTCTTGATTTCAGCCTAGTTCATGATCTCCCTGGTTTGTGAGATCCAGCTCCGAGTTGGGCTCTGTATTGACAGCACAGGGCTTGGTCGGGACTCTCTCTCCCTTTCTTTCTGCCTCTCTCTATCTCTCTCTCAAAATAAATAAATAAACATTTTTAAAAAGTAGTTTATGATGTTACTTTTTGTCTCTGGATCACTAAGAAATGCTCCTTCTTTCTCTTCTAAGTTCATATTTTTATCTTTCACATTTAGGTGTTTAATCTACATAAAGTCTACCTTTCTAAATAGTGCTAGGTAGAAATTCAGATTTTTTTTTCTCCTCATATAATATAGCCAATTTTCCAAAAAATGTCCAATAAACATTCTTTCCTTTTTCAACCCATTGGTCATTTTTATCAGGTAAATTTTATCAGCATAGGTTCTCCCTGTGCTGACTATTGTATTGCATTGGTCTAATTGTTTCCTTTTTGTGATTAATGTATGGTGGTTGTTTATTTAAGTATGTTCCTGGAAAGCCAAGTTCTCTTTCCTTAGATCCTCAATTTAAATCTCACTTAGTAAGCTCTTTGTGGACCTTCAGTGTCCACACATTCTTTTTGAATAAATTTCTCTAACTGTCAAAAAAATCAATGCACTTTTAATAGGATTGTTTTGAATGTATGGATAAAATGAAAGAAAACAGACATCTATGCTATGATGCCATCCCATGTGCAGGTATAGAATATCCCTTAATTTATTCAGATTATCCTCTATGTTCCTTATGAGAGTTTTACTTTTCTCTATAGTCTTCTATTTCTGGAATATTTTTTCCTAAACTTTTAGTTTTATTCACTTTCACATTTTATAGTCGTTTATTTATAACAGAAAAATACTGAGTTTTGTTGATGAATTTTTGTGTATATACATAGCAAAAATGGAAGCTCAAATTCACTAGAGTTCGCCAGGGTTCAGTAAACACGCTCTGCGTGAATATCAGCTTTGAAGTTTTTTAGCTTGGCTGGGTTACCACATTCACTTTATTGTCACCCTCTTGGGATGCCTCTTCTATCTGCTTAGTGATATAATTAGGAAATTATTTTTATTCTTTATTATTCTGTATTTTTAATTGTTTTCCAGTCATGCTTTTCAGAATGCTTAATTCACCATATTGCCTGCAATGGAAATTCAGGAAATTTTCTTTAAATTATGTTAAATTCTGTTTTTGTGTGTTTTTTTCTATTCATAAGTTTCTTCTCCTTTTAAAATATTATTTCCTTCTTTTTATATTCTTTCATATTTTTCCATTAAATACTAACCTCCTTTATTTCTAACCTTTTTAAAAACATGTGTACTAAAATTTTGAAGTTTTCCTTTCTCAGTTTACACAACTCTCAATTTTAATGTAGAGTATTTTATTTGTACTTTAGTTAAAAATATCCAAAATACTGTTTCACCTATAATTTAAAATTTTTTACTTCACAATATAAATGCTGTATTTGGAGATTGTATCCTATATTTTATTAACTCATTAGACTTTTAAATTTTTTTTGTGCTAATAAGAAATTAATTAACGGAAATGATCATTTGTGAAAACTTTGCGGGATAATGATTCCATATACTCATTGTGTACTATATACTGGTCACTGTTTCAGCCTAGGAACTCAGTATGAAACAAAATAATGACTAAACTTACAAGGAGATTATATTCTAGTGAGGGAGAGACAGTAAGGAAGTAAGCAAATAGCTAAGATCAAAGTGATGCATGCATTGAAGAAAATGAAGCACGATAAACAAGATAGCCATGGAGTCTATTCATATATTCAAGGAATAATATTGCATTACGTTAGAAAATTCTCCCATTTTTGATGATCTGACAAATTTTTCATTATTTTTATATTCAAGGTGATACATTTGTTAGGTTCATATGTGTTTACATATCTCTATCACATATTCCTAGTGGGTTAACCTGTTTAATATTATGTGATCCCTGTAAATGATTTTTTGCAACAGTATTTGTCAGATATTAGTATTTACTTAGTTAAGTATTTTCCTGGAATAACATTTTTATTCTTTTTCTCCAACATTTATTTTTTATTTGATTTTATGGTCAGTGTATAACTATCTTGTTTTGGCTTTTGAAATTTAATTGGATAAGCTTTGCCTGAAAGAAATTTAATTTCTCCATGTTTATTGGGTAGTAAATTCTGAAATCTTATTTTGCAATTTATCATTATAATGTTTTCCTTGAGAATCAATTTTCCCCCATTTTTCCTTTGGATTGATAAGTCTTTAAATTCTTTTTCTACCACACCACTCCTGCAATTGTGATTAAAATAATATGTTTTATGATATCTTAACAGTTGCTTTTACATCGTTAATACATATTTTATTTTATTTTATTTTTAATTTTGTTTTTAAAGTTTTTATTTATTTTTGAGACAGAGAGAGACAGAGCATGAACAGGGGAGGGGCAGAGAGAGAGGGAAACACAGAATCAGAAGCAGGCTCCAGGCTCCGAGCCATCAGCCCAGAGCCCAACGCGGGGCTCGAACTCACGGTGAGATCTGACCTGAGCTGAAGTCAGACGCTTAACCGACTGAGCCACCCAGGCGCCCCACATCGTTAATACATATTTTAGTGTCTAAATTCAATTAATATTTATATTATTCTCATAAATTATAATCACTGACCTTTTCTTCTTACATGTTATTTTTATCTAATATTTTAGGCTCAACTAATTTTTAAAACATCCTTACATTTGTTTTTTTCTTGTTTTTTTTTATTTTTTAATTTTTTTTATTTAAAAAAAAATTTTAACGTTTATTTTTGAGACAGAGAGAGACAGAGCATGAACGGGGGAGGGTCAGAGAGAGGGAGACACAGAATCTGAAACAGGTTCCAGGCTCTGAGCGGTCAGCACAGAGCCGACGGGGGGCTCGAACTTACGGACTGCGAGATCATGACTTGAGCTGAAGTCGGCCGCTTAACTGACTGAGCCACCCAGGCGCCCCAAAACATCCTTACATTTGAATTTATGAAAATGACAATTGATTTGCCAAAACATTTTTCTGTTATTTTGCTCACTGTGACTTTTTCCAGTACTCTTTTCTGTATTTGATTTCCTGCTTACTGAAGTTTATGTTTCTGTGTTTCTTTCAGAGAGTATTTATGAATACTAAACTTGCAGTCTTATAATGTCTTCAAATATTTTTTTTGCCCTCAGTCTTGGAGAGTGGCTTACTTTGATCTGGGACTCTTCAGTAATAGTTATTTCCCATCAGGATTTTGAAGATACAAGCCCATTTTTGTCTGGCCACTAGTTTTGCCACTCAGAAGTTTGTTGTGGAAAATGGCAAATTAGCATGGGCTTCTGGGTTCTTTTCCCAGTCATTAAATCTAAGAGAATTCTTTAAGGAAAAGGGAGCTATTGGTTCCGTTTATGTATGTGTGGGGGTGTGTAAGGATAGGAATGGATGTTGCAGACAAAGTGAAAAACAGCCATGTATCATAAAGGTAGAATAGGCTGTGGATAGTAGTGCACATTTTCCTCAGCAAATAATTCCTTGCTCAACTTCTTGCTAAACAGAAGACTCAACCTAGTATTAGCTAGTGGCGGTGATGATAGGGACAAGAGAGGTAGTTAGAGGTAATGCCTTGTATGACTGGCATGAAAACCCTTACCCTCCAGCTATGCTGAATTCTAGAAGCTAGGCAAGCTCTGGAAGAAATTATTGCCCTTGCCAGTGGTGTGGAAATATTCTCTAAGAGGCAAGTATTGGGCCAACAGGAAGTAATTAGCCCCAGGTTGCCACTCTAGAATTTTTATCTTTAAGTGTGAGTCTCTGCTCCCTAAATTCACCCTGATAAGCAAAGAACTGCCCTTTCCTGTGCTTTCCTGTCTTCCTTCTAGTACACATTGAAAGACAAGTCAGCAGATAATTCGATGTGAAAGTTAACTTTTTATTCATATCAAAAAATGTTTAATGAAAATATACTGTGGGCTAGGCATTCTTCTCAGGTGCGTGGAACACATTAGTGAGTAGAATATCAAAAGTTTATGTCCTACTAGAGCTTCTACGTTAGAAAGGAGGAATAAAGTAAGCAGTTTATATATATATATATATATATATATGTATATATATATATATATATGTAATATATATTATATATGTACATACATGTATGTATGTATATCACATACATGTATGTATATCACATACATGTGTGTCTATTACATGTGTGTCTATTACATGCATATATGTATGTAATACATATGTACATGTATGTATATTACATATGTACATATGTATAATACATACATGCATGTATATTACATGCATACATGTATGTATATTGCATACATGTATGTATGTAATACATATACATATATTATATATATTACATATATATAATTACATATACAATATGCAATATACAATTACAATATATTACATATATATAAACTGCTTACTTTATAATATATATTATTATATATTATATAATATATATAATATAATAATATAATATATAATAATATATATAATAATTCAGTGAATTACATAGTTTGCTAGAAGATGAAAGAAGTAAAAATAGAACAGAGCAGGAAGATAGCAAATCTGGGATTCCAGGTAGGAATTAAAAAGAGGAAGCAGGAATTAATGTATCCCAGGCACAAGGAGATAATAGAATAATGCTGCAAAGTCTACTAAAATTTAGAAATGTTCAACAAAAGTTTATATATATTTAACAGTAAATAAAATTTTAACACAGAATGAGCTTTATTGAAGATCTCTTGGCATAAGTCATTCAGCAAGAAGGGAAACTGTTATGAATTGAATTGTGTTCTCCTCCCCAAAATTCATATGTTGGAGCCTGAATCCCCAAAGTGACTGTATATGGAAATAGTCCTACTCCAGGAGGACTGATGCCTTTATAAGAAAAGAAACAGACACTAGATATTGTGTACATGCACGTAGAACAGAGGTTGTGTTAGGACACAGAAAGAAGGCAGCAAATTACTAGCCAGTAAGAGAAGCCACACTGGAAATCAAGTCTAATGACAACTTCATTTCAGACTTCTAGCCTCCAGAACTGTGAGAAAATAAATTTCTGTTATTTAAGCCACCTGTCTGTGGTATTTTCTTATGGTAGCCCTGGCACACTAATACTGAAGTGTACCCAGGAGGAAAGTACATACGGGAGATAATTGTGAGTATTCTTGTTAAATGTATTGTTATTTTAAATACACAGTGATTGAAACATTAAAAATATATCAACCAACAAGAATGGCTAAAATAAAACAGGTGGAAACCACCAAAGGTTGGCAAGAATTTGAAGTAACTGAAATTCTCATACGAGGCTGTAAGATTATTATTAGTGCCACACTGGAAAACTGTCAGAATCTACTGAAGCTGAATATGTGCATATGTTCAGATCCAGCAATTCACACCTAGTTAAATTCCTAGAAAAATGGGTGTATATTCACCAAAGACCTATGTAAGAATGCCCATTGAAGCTTTTTTCATAACAGCTACAAGCTGGGAAAAAAGAACCCAAATGTCCATTTGTATTAGAATGGATTAGTAAATTAACATGGTAGAATTGTAATTGTATGTATCAGTTGAGAATGAGTTTCAACAACCACATGGGAGAATGGATGAATCTCACAAAGTTAATTTGGAACCAAAGAAATCAGACACAGAAGAGCATAGAGCCTATTATCACATTAGTATAAAAAATAAAAACAGGCAAGACTAAATGAATTCTTAGAAGTTATGAAAGAAATGCAAACAGTTGTAGTTACTGGATGAAAACCTAGCATATGGGTTTGGGAGCTGGTAATGCTGTCTCTTGATGAAAACTTGTTACACAAGTATATTGTTAAAATTCATTAAGGGAGCACCAGGGTGGCTCAGTCAGTTAAGTGTCCGACTTTGGCTCAAGTCATGATGTCAATTGCCCATGATTTCGAGCCTGGGATTGGACTCTGTGCTGACAGCTCTGAGCTCAAAGCCTGGAGCCTGCTTCTGATTCTGCACTTCTCTCTCTCTCTCTCTCTCTCTCTCTCTGCCCCTCCCCTGCTCATGCTCTGTCTCTGTCTCTGTATCTCTCAAAAATAAATATTAAAATAAATAAATAAAATAAAATAATAAAATAAAATAAAATAAAATAAAATAAAATAAAATAAAATAAAATTCATTAAGCACCTATGATATATAAGTCCTTCCATAGGTATATTATACTTAATAAAATGTTTAAAAATATCAATATAACTTAAAACAAAAATGTCTACATTGTCATAAGATGAGAGAAATTCATGGACATTAATAAACTGAAGACTCTTATAGGTAAAAGTAAACAAAATAGATCTTATGAATTAAGGGTAATCAATACATAAATAAAAATAGAATGGTCATTTAAAACATCAGAAGAAAATTATAGTTTTCTAATAGAATTTGTATATGAAGAAAGAGAAGGAAAAATCAATTTCTTTATATTTTCACCTTGTGTCCTCTGTCACCTTCAAATAGATATATTTGTCAATTTTGTTTTGTTTGTTTTACTTCATAAGCTGGAATTTCCAAAACAATTTTGATTGAGGGACACATTTTTTGCTTATCCCTGATATTAAGAGAAACTCATTTAGTCATTACCTATGTGTTTTTTTAAATAGATATCACCTATTAACTGAGGAAAATTCCATTCATTCTTAATTTGGTAAGTTTTTTTTAGTCACAAATAGATATTATCTTTTATTAATATGTTGCATTACATTGATTAACTTTCAAATGCTAAACTCAGCTTGCATTCATATGATAAATCCTGCATGGTCATGAGGTATTAGTGTGTTTGTATTAATGAATTGCTATTATTATTTTGAGGATATTTCCATCTATATCATGAAGGATATTTGTCTATATTTTTCCTGCAATCATGTGTGAAATTTGTGGTGTCAGAAGCATACTGATCTCATAAAATTAAGTGGCAATATACACAAATGTATACAAATGTTGAATTGCTATGTTACACACCTAAAACTAATATAATATTGCATGTAAATTATACCTCAATTTAAAAAAAATAAGTGGAAAGCACTAGCTTCAATTTCTTAATTTCTTAAAAAGGAAGCATAATAGTATAATTTCTGCTTTAAATGTTTGATAGATTTTATTTCCCTTGTAATTTTCTTTTTGATTCATGAACTCATACTATAGTTAATAAATATTTAGGGATTTCCAAATACCTTATTTTTATTGATTTCTAATTTAACTTGGAGAACTGAAATTTTTATGACCATTATAGTCTATTTTGGTGAATGTTCGACATGTATATGAAAGAATGCATATTTTCAATCATTGGTTTAGATAGAATATTTTCAATATATTATTGATGTTCAATGGTAGTGTTCAGATTTTTATTACAGTCAACAATTATTTTTTGTCCCTTTGTTCAATATCATAAAATACAGTTAAAATTACTGTTAAAAGTAAGTTAAAATCTCTCACTATGTTTTAAATTGTCTATTTCTTCCTTCAGCTCTGTCAGTTTGTGCCTTATGACTTTTGAAGCTCTGTTATTAGAGGCATACATATTAAAGATTATATTACCTTTATAATTAATTTCTTCATTTACCATTGCTCTTGTACTGCTTGTCTTGAAATCTACTTTTTCTGATACGAATATAGCCACAGCAGCCCTCTTATGTGTACTTTTTGCCTAGTGTATTTTTACATCATTTTACATTCAACCTGTCTCTTTATATTTATATTTTGTTTTTTTATAAATAGCATGATTTTAATATATATCAAGCAGGTATATCTTATTATATTATTTTTATTTTTAGTGGTAGCTCTATAAATAATAATAGACATCCCTAAAAATATCAATGACTTTTAGACTTAATAGTATACTATTTCACTCCTCACACCTGACATTTATCACTTCCTACTCTACACTTCCAAGTTCTCACTTCATGTTTGATGATTTGTCCATTCCACATTACAGTGCATAAATGTAATGCCCTTATAATAGTATTATGCCATTTATTTCTTATTCTCATTCTTGTGTTAATCTTTTTCTTCTATCTATATTCTCAATTGCAATTTATAGTGTTATTTTTTAAGTAGTCATCTTTCACACATTATGAGAATAAAAGATTAATCTAGTTTTTTTATGTTTAAAATTACCATCACTTATCATTTCTTCTTGAAGATCCAGATCTCCATCTTATTATATTTCCTTTTACCCCAAAGAATCCCCTTTAGTGTTATTGTAAGCCTAATGGTTATAGTTGCCTCAACTTTTGATTAATTACAAATACCTCTGGGACTCCTGAGTTGCTCAGTGGGCTAAGCATCCAACTTTGACACAGGTCATGATCTCGTGGTTCACGAGTTCAAGCCCAGAGAATAAAATGCAAATACCTCCATTTCAGCCACCAGGCTTCTAGAATCTCTAAGTTGTTTTTTCATTAAATTTGGAATGTTTTCAGCCATCGTTTATTCAACTATTTTCTGCACTACTGTCTCTTCTTCTGGATCTTAAATTTTATGCATGCTAGACTATTTGATATTGTTCTACAGGCCCATAAGTTTCTGTTATTTTTTTCTTCAATCTGTACTTTCTCTTTTTCAGAGTGGAAAATTTCTAATGATCTGTCCTCAATATCATTGTCTTTCTATGCTATCTGCAATTGGATGTGAAAATCATCCAGGATATTTTAAAGTTTCATTATTATAGTTTTAGTTCTAGAAATTCCATTTTTATAGTTTTCACTTACCTTGTGAAAGTCTCTACTTGTTCATTCATCATGCTCATATTTTATTTTAATCTTTGAAAAAATGTCTGTTAATTCTTTATCATGTTTATAATACTGCTTTATTTTATGTTTAATGTCTACTGAATCCAATACCTGCATCATCTCAAGATGACTTTGATTGGCTGCGTTTTCTCTTGACAATTCTTTATTGCATTTGTGGCAAATGGCAACTCCAAGGATGTTCTTCACCCCTTCAGTCAATATTTGTTGTGATTAATAAATGGACAGATATGTGCATAGTTTTGAAGATATGAGTTTGTAGATATTTTTCATTGTAGGGTGAAATCTAGTTCCTGATTAGTATCATAAATTTCTTAGAAGGGGAGATCCTGTAGAAATCTAGGCAAGTCTCATAACAGTTAGACAAACAAGAGGAATAAAATTCACAGTTTATATGTAGATATCTATCTATTTTGCTTACATTTGCTCAAATTTCTACCAAAAATTTAGAGAAAAGGAAGAGAATCATCATGTGTTCCTCTTTGTCTAAATAAAGCAGTAGGTTGTGTTTGATGTTTAGCCTTTGTGTGTGCATGTAGTATACTAACAGTACTAAATAAAGCAAATAATTTTTATTTACTTTTAAGTATAAAAGCTTTATTTAATCATGTCTCACTCTACCAGTCAAACAGATGGCCAAAACACTCATTATTCCAGCTTGTTCTTTGTTGTTTTTGCACCCAGTGTCCCAGAACATTATTTATCTTCCTAAGAACAACCAGAGAGCTACTCTTTCCTTGCTCACTCTTTATTAGCAAACTCCCTCCTCATTATATCATTTCTCCTCCCTTTGGAATAGAAGCAAATGTTGGTATTTTGGCTTTTTCATCTCTTTTTATGTAGCTCTATCACGTTTCAAGAAAATCATGTAATAGAAGTGAGCTTCCTTCTGTTCAAAAGACATGATATATCATAACCCAGCTTTAATATATATTAATCAAAAATAACCTATAATTATTAAAAATACACAGTAAATGAATCTACTCATATTTTTATTGTACATCCCATCAACAATTTCAGTGTCAATTAGTTAATCTTTTGAAATTGTGCCCAAGGAAATGTTCAATATGAACATAATGAAAATTAAGTAATATTCTTGTCTTTGCTGCCAATTTAAAGACTAAAGGTTTACACTGAATGTAGAAGTTTCTTTCTTATTTTTAATGGAGGGAAAAGACCAGAATCCACAACCACTTGGAACTGCATCCACTAGTTTACATAATACTAGCTATTTAGTTTTTAGATTACTGAATTTTTTTCTATAGTTTTCCCTTTAGTGGTCTCCACTTAAGGTAGAACAAATATTAAGAATGTGCTTTCTTTAATGAAAATGGCATGATGGGTGCATTTCTAATCAAAACTGGTAGTGAACTTTATATTCAACAATGGTGAATCGGTGTTTCTAATGAGCCACCAATAATGTCTTCTGACTACAGTTTTTTTAAAGTTTATTTATTTATTTATTTATTTTTGAGACATAGAGACCATGTGGGGGCACATGGGCATGCACACAGGGAAGAGACAGAGAGAGAGAGGGAGGGAGAGAATCCCAAGTAGCCTCCACTCTGCCACCGCAGATCTTAAGGAATGTTAAGCTTGATCTCACAAAACCATGAAATCATGACCTGAGCCAAGATCGAGAAGTGAATGCTTAACCTACTGAGTCACCCAGACACCCCTTTCTGACTACAATTTAAAAAAAAAAAACAATTTAAAGGCATGCTTAGTAAAAATTTGTAAGAAGGACACAAAGTGCTCTATTCAGGGATCAAAACTACGATTGCCACTCTTTAGCACCCTGTTCAATGCCTATGTTTGGCTAAATATCTACTAAATAGGAGGCTTGCTTAAGTGGTGGATACAAAAACCTCTGTTTTCAAATCTTGCTAACTAAATCTTGTGTTAATGTCATTGAAGCCATATGCTACCTGATAAATGGCTTTGTGATTCTCAAGGTAAACAATAAATAAATTCTAAGCATACAGAGAGTAATTAAAGTGATCCATTACAAAATTGCAAACTTAGATATGTATGGCTCCATTTTTAAAAATATATGTGCACAGCCTTGAATGATCATCAGTGAGTGCATCATTGCGACTTACTATTGCTGTTATTGAACAGACACTCAGTAGGGCTTACCCAGTCCTCAGTCCATAAATCATGCTATGAAATAGCCTTAAGAGGGAGTCATCTGAGTCTCCTCAATTTTTCATTTCTCTATCATAGTCAACTGTTTCTAGCCTTAGGTGGTTTCCGTGTCAAGAAATTCAGAATGGTGTTTTATTAGTCTGTCCTGGTGTGTACAACTGTTATTTTATCTTTTAGGCTCTGTGCACTTCCTTTAGGATGGATGATACAATTTGGTAGAGGAAATACAAGGAAAGAATTTATTTGTAAACTACTTTTGAAGGGTGAAGGAAATAAATATGAATTTTTTTCTCCAGCATTAGTATAGCCTCTGGACACTAGAAAATACAGTAGAATATTTTTCCATTTCTAGTCATTGCAACACAGTTGTGTTTAGAGAATAGGTTTGAGAGCATGACTTCGTCTATAGATCTCAGAATTAAGACTTGAGCAGCAGTCTGAACCCCTGATTTCAACTCTGATTATGGACATGAAGCTATTCCAGAATATACAGTGGTGCCCAGTAATAACCTTAAGTGTTCCCAATGTCTCTAACTCTATCTCCATTGCTTACCAAACAGCTCATTACTCTAAACAGATCCTTTTGGGTTTTGCTACTTCCTTATTCATAGAGAAAACACAGTCTTGATCTCTACTATCTCTAACTCAACGGAAGTCCTTTGTTTGTAAGGTGTCACTGACATGCAGAATAAATTTAAACATTTGTTGTATTGGAATGATAATAAATCTTCAGTTTCAGCCATGTGTTAATTATATAAGCCAGAGAAGATAAATATTACTTTAATGCATACACACACACACACACACACACTTATAAATGTGCTTGTGTATGCCATTTTTCTCAAATTCTAAGGGTAGTTTACATAATTTTTTTGGATGGTTTATTCCTTAATCCAAGAAGCTTCATAAATATCTAAAACACAATACAAGAATCTTATATTGAGATTATATTGAGATTATTTTTATATTCCTATATTGAGAAATTTAATTATATATTTGTGAAGTCTGGATAAAAATTGTCCATGAAAAAAAGCAAAAAGAAATCATCCATGAAAATATCAAGCTCTTCTCAGCATTTGAATGCTCATTCACTTCATTCATTAAAAACCCTTGAGATGTGTCTGGTTCTGTTGTTCAAACATGAAAGTTCTCAATTATCCCACAATCCTCTCTGAATCCAAACTATTGACATTTCTTTGAAGGTTGGATCCTTGCTTCTTTTCATCACATAATAGACATTGCCTCTTGGAGGGGTTAGAAAACACATTTAATCCCAAACTCTTCTCTGTCATTAAATCATGGTCTGTATTTCTTCTCATAAACTTCTTTGGTCATCCTATAGCAGGTGGATTCAATATTCCCATGGACAACTCTAAAGTTATTAGTCATGTAATAAAATGCCAAGGCAGTACAACATGACATGAGAGGTGAAATATTGGACACCCTCCAATGACAACCATGTCCTAATCCTTAACACCTGTGAGTGTATTCTGTTACATGCAGATAAGAATTATGGTTGTATATGGAATTGATGTTGCTAATTAGCTGACTTTCAGATAAAGAGACCACCCTGGATTATACAGATAAACTCAATATTGTTACAAGAGTCCTTTAAATGTGGAAGAGAGAGAAGCAGGAGGTTAGAGTCAGAGAGAGATTTAAAGATACTATGCTCTAACTTTGAAGAGGGAAGAGGAGACTGCAAGCCAAGGAAAATGGGAGGCCTCTGAAGCTGGAAAAGCCAACAAAACAAATTATCCCCTGGAGCCTCCAGGAAGGAATATAACCCTGTTGACAGTTCAGTTTTTGCCCACTGACACCCATTTCAGACTTCTGACCTTCAGAATCTTTTTTTTTTTTTTTTTTTTTTTTATTTTTTAATATATGAAATTTACTGTCAAATTGGTTTCCATACAACACCCAGTGCTCATCCCAAAAGGTGCCCTCCTCAATACCCATCACCCACCCTGTCCTCCCTCCCACCCTGCCCTCCCTCCCACCCCCCATCAACCCTCAGTTTGTTCTCAGTTTTTAACAGTCTCTAATGCTTTGGCTCTCTCCCACTCTAACCTCTTTTTTTTTTTTTTTTTTTTCCTTCCCCTCCCCCATGGGTTTCTGTTATGTTTCTCAGGATCCACATAAGAGTGAAACCATATGGTATCTGTCTTTCTCTGTATGGCTTATTTCACTTAGCATCACACTCTCCAGTTCCATCCATGTTGCTACAAAAGGCCATATTTCATTTTTTCTCATTGCCACGTAGTATTCCATTGTGTATATAAACCACAATTTCTTTATCCATTCATCAGTTGATGGACATTTAGGCTCTTTCCATAATTTGGCTATTGTTGAGAGTGCCGCTATAAACATTGGTGTACAGGTGCCCCTATGCATCAGTACTCCTGTATCCCTTGGATAAATTCCTAGCAGTGCTATTGCTGGGTCATAGGGTAGGTCTATTTTTAATTTTCTGAGGAACCTCCACACTGCTTTCCAGAGCGGCTGCACCAATTTGCATTCCCACCAACAGTGCAAGAGGGTTCCTGTTTCTCCACATCCTCTCCAGCATCTATAGTCTCCTGATTTCTTCATTTTGGCCACTCTGACTGGCGTGAGGTGGTATCTGAGTGTGGTTTTGATTTGTATTTCCCTGATAAGGAGCGACGTTGAACATCTTTTCATGTGCCTGTTGGCCATCCGGATGTCTTCTTTAGAGAAGTGTCTATTCATGTTTTCTGCCCATTTCTTCACTGGGTTATTTGTTTTTCGGGTGTGGAGTTTGATGAGCTCTTTATAGATTTTGGATACTAGCCCTTTGTCCGATGTGTCATTTGCAAATATCTTTTCCCATTCCGTTGGTTGCCTTTTAGTTTTGTTGGTTGTTTCCTTTGCTGTGCAGAAGCTTTTTATCTTCATAAGGTCCCAGTAATTCACTTTTGCTTTTAATTCCCTTGCCTTTGGGGATGTGCCGAGTAAGAGATTGCTACGGCTGAGGTCAGAGAGGTCTTTTCCTGCTTTCTCCTCTAAGGTTTTGATGGTTTCCTGTCTCACATTCAGGTCCTTTATCCATTTTGAGTTTATTTTTGTGAATGGTGTGAGAAAGTTGACCTTCAGAATCTAAGATAATGACATCTGTGTTCTATTAAGCCATTAAGTTTGTGGCAATATATTACAATAGCAATAGGAAACTAATATGCCTAGCCAAGGAGACAAAGGGTAAACAGTTCGTTTTTGGACCCTTCAGGCTTACATATATTTGCTCTGGAGAGCTGTAACACTTTTATCCTTTTATATGTGTTACAAGAACAACTATAGATTCCATAAGGTAGTACACAATGTGCAGAAATTACCTCACTATCCTGGGTCATGAAGGCTTCAAGTGCATAACAAGGACAAAAGTCCATGTTCAGTTAGCTACACCTCCACTTTACATGAAGCAAGAGGTGAAGATATTTGTAGTTATGATCTTCACCACACACACACACACACACACACCTTTGCTGTATATTTTTTTCTTTTTAATTTTTTTAAGTTTATTTATTTTGAGAGAGAGAGAGAGTGAGTGAGCAGGGGAGGGGCAGAAAAGGGCAGAGACAGGTAGGGAGAGAGAATCCCAAGATCATAACCTAAGCCCAAACCAAGAGTTGGACACTTAACCGACTGAGCCACTCAGGCACCCCTATTTTTCTTGATGATATATATTTATTTAAAAATACATTCCTGGGACACCTGGGTGGTTCACTCAGTTGAGCATCCGACTTCGGCTCAGGTCATGATCTCATGGTTCATGAGTTTGAGCCCCACGGTGCTGACAGCTTGGAGCCTGGAGCCTGCTTCAAATTCTGTCTCCCTCTCTCTGCCCCTCCCTGATAGTGCTCTGTCTCTCTGTGTGTCTCAAAAATAAGTAAAACATTACAAACAAACAAACAAACAAACAAACACATAAATAAGTAAAAATACATTCCCAATTTGGAGAAAGACAAAGTTCTTCTGTAAACAAGTCCAATCCAATAACTACCATTAAGGATTTTTTTCTTTTTTTTTCTTTCCTCCCCACCCTTCTTTCTTTTTCATTCCTTCTATGGATCTATCTATCTAATTTATTTTTTCCTACCAGGCTGATTTATGTTTTTCTACCAATCAGGTGATCAAGTACTCTATTTAAAATTTTCCAGGGCACCTGGGTGGGTCAGTTGGTTGAACGTCCAACTTCAGCTCAGGTCATGATCTCCCAGTCAGTGGGTTCCAGCCTCGCTTCTGCCTCTGTGCTGACAGCTCAGAGTCTGGAGCCTGCTTCAGGCTCTCCCTCTCTCTGCCCCTCCCCCACTCATGCTCTGTTTCTTTCCATCTCTCAAAAATGAATAAACATTAAAAAAATAAATATTTTCCTTATATTTTCACTTACCAAAATCAAACATGTAAGTATATTTCCAAAGTCTTCAGAACTATTATTTTAAAACTAAGATTATTATTTTAATACTAAGCTTACCAAGAGGTCATTTATTGTACCCATTTACTTGTAAATCCCAGGAATGGGGAAAAGGTATATATCTTTACTCCCAAGATGAAGAAAAATAACTTATGTTATCGTCATATAATTTACAGCATTTTCCATATGAACACTAATACAATGCTTACTTGGAGAACTGGACTCCAAAGTTCCATTAAAGTAAGCCATTAAATTAACTTGCTGACACTAATTAGATTCAGAGAAACACTACAATAAAAAATTATGCAAATAACTAATTTGAATAGAATAGAAAATAAAATGTGAAAATGTCTGTTTCACAGTAGAATTCTCTTGGAAAGGACCTTATAATTACCTTTGTGCTTGAAAATAAATCTTAAGATTAACAATAAAATACATATATAAAATTAGTTCTTTAAGTCTTGTAAGTATAAACATTCTCTATGACAGGTTAATAAATTCCTCTAGGATAGAACCTTAAAAATGAATGTTTTATTCTCAACTTGGGTTTCCTATATATATTTATTATATATTATATATTGAATGGTTTTTATTTTCTCATGAATGGATGTAAAGAGTGAAACATGCAAATTTGCTTTTGTTTTATGTAATTTTTTTCAGAGAAGGCTACAATAAATTCCCATGTTGCATAATTTGCTTCAAAGCTAGTATTTTATAAGCATTTGCATAGTCACATAAATTCAAATATGTATCATTTAAATTATAATAACCAGCAAAACAAGGGAACTATTAAATAAATGCTGAAAAAGTTAATTAAGTGAAAAAAATCCCCATATGATATTATGTCTAATTTTATACTACCCTGGGAAAAAAATCTTCAATTATTACACATTATTTTAGACAAATCTCTGATACTCTGAATAATAAATCTACTGGTAACACATTTGATAATTAAGAACTTTAGCAATAAATATATCTTTTATTCACATATACTTATTAATGTTTTAAAATAATATTCCCCAAATCAGTTAATTTGAACGACTTAACACTGAGAAAATTGGTGAGTTTTCTGTATTTCACAATTTTTAATTTAGCTTGACTTCAACTAATTTTAGTTGAGAATATTTAACTATAATTCAAAGTTCATAACATTGTTTTTAATTTTGCTTATCAAAGGTAACAGATGTCTCCTTAGCCAATGTTTGATATCTTAAGAAACTAGATTATCATTAAAAAGATTTTTCTCTCACTATAAAATATTTTCTCACATTGGATTTCAAATTATATACATTTTAAAATAACATGTGTATCAGAAATAGTAGTCAGTAGACTAAAAGGAGTTACAAAATTTATCTAAAAATTGAGTGGCTTGTTTAATAGCAGCAGGGTCAATAATGAAAGCCACCAACTTCTCTTAGTGTTATTCCCACAAAATGTTAAGCCTACCTGAATTGAACAAATGATTGCTTGAGAGAATGGGCATTTGGAATTTAGTTCTGGTACAAATTCTGTGTATATTTTCAACAAGTTATTAAAATTATCTGAACTTAACTGTATACCCAATAAAATACTGATATGAGGCATGTAGGATGTATTTTGTGATTAATAGTTACTGTGAAAATATTCTAAACAGTAGAGTAGAAAGTATATATAAAAAGAAGTTAACAAGAGTACCTCAGGTAGAATAGACAATTAACTTAGAGGAAACTTTAAAAATATTCAAGGATTAATCTCCAAAAAAAAAAAAAAAGTTACCAGGTCTAGGGCGCCTGGGTGGCTCAGTCGGTTGAGTGTCTGACTTTGGCTCAGGTCATGATTTCGCAGTTCATGAGTTTGGTGCTGGAGTCCAGCTCTGTGCTGACAGCTCAGAGCCTGGAGACTGCTTTGGAATCTGTGTCTCCCTCTCTCTCTCTGTGCCTCCCCTGCTTGCTCTCTCTCTCTCACTCTCTCTCTCAAAAATAAACATTAAAAAAAAATGTCTTTAAAAAAAGTTACCAGGTCTAGACTCTTTGACCTCTGAGAGCTATAGAACCGTCTATTAAGTGGATACAGATATACTTTATGAGCTGTACAGAACATTGAAACTTTTGGGTCATTTTCTAGATCATTTAGTGGATTAGGATAACTCTCCTACTAAACTAAACCATAATAAAATGTTTTAAGATACAAATCTTGATAATTTTATTTACAAACATGTAGGAATTTATAATTCTTAAATATTTAAATGTGTATCTAAAGAATGACTCATTACCATCTAAGATCTTGTCCAGAAATACAAGAATGGTTCCACATTAGAAAATGTTAATTTAATCTAGACTATTAATTAGTTGATGGAATAAAATGGTAGTGGTAATCTTGCTTAAGAAGCATGTGATAAAACTAAACTCCCAAATTCATAAAAGCTCTAAGCAAAGTTGGAAGAGAAGAAAATAAATTTAATTTTTTAATTAAGTATATATCTTGGAAACTTGAAACACCAATAATTCTTATTGGTGAAATTTTGGAAACAACACCATATAAGATAACAATGAAATAATTTCCTATAATCAAATAGGGAGAAGCTGGAGGGGCACGTGTGTCGCTTGGTCAGTTGAGCGTCTAACTTTGGTTCAGGTCATGATCTTGCGGTTTGTGAGTTTGAGCCCCGTGTTGGTTTCTGTGCTGACAGCTTGGAGCCTGGAGCCTGCTTCGGATTCTGTGTCTCCCTCTCTCTCTGCCCCTCTCCCACTTGTACTTGATTTCTCTCTCTCTCTCACTCTCTCTCTTTCCCTCTCTCAAAAATAAATAAACATAAGAAAAGGAAGGAGAAGCTGGTACCAAGTGTAATGTGCTCATTACATGAAGCAAGTGGATCTGAGTGGCAGAAAGGGTAGAGAATACCATATGCCATTACATACTACCCAGATGCCACCTTCTAGATTCAAGGCACTCAGTCCCAGTGGCCAGGAGTGCTGTCAAATGAGAGTTCGTATCTGACTCCTTTCCCAGCAATTGCCTTTAACCAAGGTGGCTGCTTCATCCAAGGTTATGCCCCTACTTGAGTGTATCTTGTTTCCAATTGCTAGTAGATATGGGAATTATAAAACCCTAGTTCTTTTGTATCAGTTGGTTTCATCTCATAAAGGGCCAGATCGAATCCAGTATTTTCTGTGGGATTGTCTAAGGCCTTTGTTGCAACTGCATATTGGTCCAAATTCTTCCTCTGCCCAATCATATTGCCACCACACTTCTTTAAGATTTGTTCCTAAGGCTATTGCCTGATAATTTATCTGTGAATGATTTGTGTCAGAATCTTTTTCCTATAAAAAGAGAAAACTGACTGCAACAGAGTATAAATTGGTAGAATCTATTTTGGGAGGGCAATTTAATAGTATTAAAATGTAAATGGATTCATCCATGGTCTGGCAATATCACTTAATGAATGTATTCTACACACATACTCCTTTTATATGTATACAAAGATATGAAAATAAATATACTTGCTAAAACATTAAATTTAATACTTTAAAACAGAAATTCTTAATGACTAGCAATAAGGGAAGATATAAATAATGGTATGCTGTATTATAGAATGCTGGTACGGGAACCATTAGAAACTGAATTTCACCTATACTTATTAATGTATATTTATAACACATCTTCATTGAAAAGAAAATTTCAGAGCAATGTACATAGAATAACACATCAATTTCTAAAAGGTACAATTAGAAAGACTCCTTGGCAATTATTCTGAGCCTTTGTTTTTCCCCCTCAATCAAATCTTGGTAATTAGTACATATCCTAATTCCCAGAAGACTTTTTATGTAGGGAAATAGGGAATAAGCTTAAGGAGAAATCTTTAAATAATATAACAACTCATACTTTGATTTTTTTAAACGTTTCATTATTAAACATTTCAAAAGTTTAATTCAAACTGGTATAATAGTCCCACTGTTGGAGGGGCTGATCAAATATGGATAAGAAATGGTTGTGCAATCAGCGCTCTGGCCAGGGAGAACTAGTTCTATGGCTGTGGACCAGGATACCCGATTCTAAATAGTTTTATTTATTACATATTTAAGTTTTTTTGTGTTTTTTTTCCTTAAGTAATTTTTTATTAAGTAGTTGTCACAGGCTCCTGGATGTCAGGATATTATATATATATTATATCAATATTATATATTAATATAGATATTATTATATTTTTATTACTTATATTTATAACTTATATATTATATATATTATATTATGTATCTTAATTATATATATTTATATTACATTATATATTATTATATTACATTATTATATATTATATATATTACATTATATATTTATATATAAATATATTAATATTATAATATATAAATATATTCTATAATATATATTATATTGTATATTAATAATATATATTAATATTATATAATAATAATAATATGAAAACTAGCAGTAGCCACTGCTTTCAATATGCAAGGGCCTCTACTAAGTGCCTTACTCGTATCACTTCATTTTAATCTTTACAAGCAGCTCATGTGTGGTTATGGCACCCATTTTAAACATGAGTAAACTGAGGTCAGGAGGGGCAAGGTGACTCTCTGTCAGCTAGATTTACCAAAGGACACAGGTACAGGCTGACCCAGAAACAGAGCCCAGGCTTGGAGGCCCCGTGGAAGACTGTCTCAGAGGGGTTAGTGTGGGAGTCCTCGCAGACAGGAGACCCACAGCCAGTCCTGGCTAAGGTGTGCAGAGGCTGGCCAGGTCTCACGCAGGACAAAGCCTGCTGGGGCGGCCACCGCTGGCCCCTGGCAAGCTGAGGGCAGAGTTGCTATTCCTTGCTGAGCAGACCTGTCTGGAGCTCTCTGTCCCTCCAAGCCAAGGTTGTGACTCTTGGGGTGGCACTCTCACTCAGATCCCCCCTTGGCCTGCCTGGCTTGGTCTCTCACCCCAGGCCCCCAGTTTCTCGGCCTGCCAGGTTGAACAGATGCCCGACAGCAAACCCAGAGTTCCTGCCTCACCCAGTTTTCTGGCCTAAGAGTTCCTTTATTTTTTTCAGGATTCTTAGTTGCCTCTAGTGGGAGTGTCATATTTCTAACATTAATTAGTTGATAACTTCAAACACATCATGTAAAGTACATTTTAAAAATTTATTTTCAAAGAAACATGGATGGGCTTGAGGTTACATTAATACAATATGATGTTGACTGCAGTAATAATGACCTACTCTTGTACTTGAAATGTCACAGTTATGGTTTATTAGAGCGTATTAGTTAACAAATATTAATTATTTAAAAATTGTCCCAAACAAACCTCCCAGTGTGGCAGGTTATTAAATGTTTTTTTTCTGCTGATTTTTAAACACGACTGAAATGTCACTGTAGTTATGATTTCTTCTGTCCGATTTAAGTGGCATGTGACATCTCACATTTTCAAGTTACTTATAAGTTATTATATTATGTTGTATGTAAACTATTTATAGCTTCAGAGAAATGTTTAAATTCTTTTATGTCTCCCAGAAAAAAAAACTCATACTGTGTGTTTCTTAAAAACTCTATTTGCAGCTTTGCTATTTTCAAAAATAAATGCCATAATAAGGTTAGAATGAATGGTTGATAAATGAATACAGTTTCTATTAAGGCCATGATAAGCGATGTATCAATATATTTTAAAGTCATTATTTTTAAATCATTATTCCTACAAAGTACTGGGCTTGATTAATGCAAATGTGGACAAGATCTACATTTTCAACAACAACAAAATAAAATAAAATAAACATTAAAAGATTACCACAAACCTGAAATAAAGAAATGTCAAATAACTATAATAACTCAATGATTAAATCTAATAGTGGGCACACAGAGGTTGCTACAGGAAGATTTGTGGGGGGTTAAAATAGAACAAAGGTGTGGAGTGGCAGAAAATATGTTTATCCCAGAGCAGGATTAATTTCCCTACAGCCTCTGCTTTATTAAAGCATATAGTACATTTAATACTTAAGGTTTTTTTAATCAAACACGGCCAAATATATATTGTTTTATCACATTTTTAAATAAAATAACAAACACAAAAATTATTTCTTAGCCATACTCAACAAACAATTATTTCACTTAAAAAAAATTAGCATTCGTGGTGCTCAACAGCAATTTCACTGTAGGAAGTTCAACACAAACAACTGCTGATTTCTCTAACTATCAAAAGATGCAACTGGTCATTAGAAGGCAGTAAATTCCACAACATAGTCCAAGGCATCAGCATTACAGTGGCCTTCAGCTCCTCTTTCTCAAATGAACATGAAAATGTCGTTCAAAATAAATACATAAATAAGTAAGTTACAAAGTTATATTGGAAGATTTAAAAAATTATCAGTAGAGTTGAGTTTATCTATGAAAACTACAGTTGGTTGGTCCAGGCTTGGAAGGATGTAAATAATCATAATCACTTTCTGTCTAGACGAGGAATCTGAGTTCTTTTGTAAGTAAGGGAAGAAGGGAGATTTAAGGAAAAGACAAGCTTTAGAATTAGTTATAGCTAAATTTGAATCCAAGCTAAGATGTGTGTCATCCAATAAATGAGTAACTTTTATGAGCTTCTTTTTCTTCTGTCAAATAAGAATGCCTGTGAGTATTGTTTCACTGTTTGAGTTGTGTACGACAAGGTAGAACTTTACCTAAGTGCTATACTTCTAGAAAATCATAGGGGGTTGAGAAAGATTGTCTTCACTTGTCTATGCTCCCTCTATTCTCATTTACTCATCTATCCTGTAGAATAATGTCATCCATGTCACTCTCTGGAAAGTGCTCTCATCAAGGAAGTAAGAGTGTCCTTATTTTTTTTTAAGTTTATTTATTAATTTTGAGAGACAGTGAGCAAGCATAAGCAGGGGAAGGGCAGAGGGAGAAGGAGAGAGAGAATCCCAAGCAGGCCGGGTGCCGTCAGTACAGAGTCTGATGCAGGAGTCGAACTCCTGAACCGTGAGGTCATGACCTGAGCAGAAACCAAGAGTCGAATACTCAACCGACTTAGCCACCCAGGCACCCCAAAAGTGTCCTTCTTATTAACTCTAATGGATCATTATGTTTTCTTTTTGTTTAGTATTTTAAGGAAGTTTCATTTTCTTTTCTATATTATAGATATTTCCTATTTTTACCCTCCCCATCTACTTTTATTATTTTTCCTAGATCCACAGAACCATCAAATAAGTTTCAAGGGTAAATTTAAGTGCCCCCAAAGGTTTATATCTACCTAAGGAAAAAATAACCAAAAGACATTCTGAAAGCACAAAGGTACAAGGATGAACAAATATATTACTTATGTAAACAGTCCTTAAAATGCAAGTGTCTGCCCTACTATAGTAAAGACAAAAAATAAGAAAAGACAGGGAATATTTTGGCAGAAGAGATTTTATGCTAGGCAATTGTGGTTAATTATATTATTGATTCCCATGCCATACTTTCCTGTAGAAAGAGCATATTTTTCTTTTGACCTTTCGTTTGGCCATGTGACTTCCTTTGGTCAATGAAAAATGACTTGAACTGATGTATGCATTATCCACGCAGAAATTTTCCATGCATTTGCATGGTTTGTTTCTGTCCCCTTACTTTGACTTTTCACCATGTGAAAAAACATGCCCGATGGTGCCTATTCCTTTAGCCTGGGTTTCAAATTGAGGAGACATGGAAGTGAGCTTCACTAAGTATAGTTGAGCAACTCAGCACAACCACAGCCAAACAATAACCCTCGCATAACATTAAAAAAGAAATGTTTGCTGTTGTAACACATTGAGTGACTTAGTTCAGGATGGTGTAACAAATTACCATACATTGGTAAATAAACATTATTTCTCCCAGTTCTAGAGTCTGGGAATTCCAAGATTAAGGTGCCAGTATATATGGCGTCTGGTGAGAGCCCTCTTCCTGGTTTGCAGATGACCATCTTTTCTTTGTATCCTCACATAGTGGGGAGGGCGTGGTGAGGGAGAGGAAGACAGGGAGGGAAAGAGAGAGAGAATGAGAGAGGGAGAGGAGAGAGAGAAGGAGAGAGTTGTCTCGTGAGAGAGTTCTTATAAGGGCACTAATTTCATTCAGAGGGCTCCCCTTCCTGACCAGATTATCTCCCAAAGACCCCACCTCCTAATATCATCACATTAGAGGTTAGGATTTCAACATGTGTCCTGGTGAGGGGTGGAGCAAACATTTAGTCTGTAATACTGAGATACTGGAAATGTTTACTATTAATGTGAAGACAGACTAATAAAACATTAAAACAATTAAGCATAGTTAATGTAAATGGTTGTGTTGCTCAAACATAATGCACATTTTAAAATAGCAAGGTCTTTTGTATGCCTACCATGCACTGACTGCATTAAGAATTTAAGATGTATTTTCTCAATGTTTATGAGATTATGGGGTAGGTACTATTAGTAAGGCCGTTTTCAATTTTGGTTTACAAGACGTAAGTCTAAAACAAAATGGCTATGATCATTTAAACAAGAAAAATATAAACAAATATATAAACTAGTAGGAGGAGCAGAATTAATTTAATGCTCACAAAACAATGCAAAAATCATAAAAACAAAAGAGTATCATTCTCTGTTAATAAACTATATGGCATATAGTGAAGATTATTGTATCTGTTATTGATATAATGCTAGAATACATAAAACTGAAAAACAGAAAATGTCAGAAGGAAGTGATAAAAATGCAATATTAGTGGAAGACTCTAAAGCAGTCTTACTCTATAACAGAGAGAAAAACAATAATATATTTAGTAAGCATTTTTAGGATATAAAATTTATACTTTGCAGAATATAGACTCATTTTTAGAAATGAGTCTAGAAAATCAAAAGAATCTAAAAACTAGATTTGAAGAAATGAATTCTGAAATGTAGCATCACATAGACCACAGTCTCAACATATTCTTATGACCCTAGAAATTATAATCAAATGTCAATATTTAAACCTCACCCCCTTAGTATCTGTAAAATAGTAATGTTTTAAACAAGAAATACTAAATCCAATTATAGATAATTTTAAGATAATGACATATAGAACCTGACCTATATGCTTATTTGGATGCAAATTATTAATACAATAAAAATTACATGTACAATTGAACATATATGAGCATATATATGAATATATATGGAATATATATGAGTATATATGGAATATATATGATATATATGTAATCTATATGGCCAAACATATATATATATATGTATATATATACATATATACATATATATATATATATATGTACATGCAAACACAGACTAATAGACATACATATGTGAATGTGTATATGTATTTTGTATGTATATATAATTGTATATATAGACATAGAAGAGATAGATAGAGATATAAATTGGTCCAGTTCATTTTGTCCAGTTTAGGGCTTATCTCACTTGAGTCAAATGCTTCCTTAGAGCATTAGCTGTGGATAGCAGAGAATATGGTTACTTTGAAGGCAGGCCAACTTCTTTTTGAAAATAGTAGGCAAATATTATAATAAATATCTATTTCTAAATCCTACATGTTAAAAATTATAGGATATGACCTTAAAATATCTGTAAGTAAAATTCCTAGCATTGAAATATTGTTATTAATAGGAAAAAATAAAATACATGGAAAGAAGTCAATTTATAAAGTTTGACAAATAAAACAAAACCAATATAAAGAAAGGATAAAAGCAAATACCAGTGAACTAAAACCAGAGATGCTTAAGAATTGATAAGAAGCTTAAAGATTATTTTTTCAGAATAATAATAAGTAAATATCAACTGGCCTGGAAATTTTAATTAAAAAAAAGAAAAAAAGGAAATGAACATAACTAGATTTTTTTTAAAGTGCTGTGTAATTTGACTTCTTCCTTGCTGGTGTGGATGCCTTTTATTTCTTTTTGTTGTCTTATTGCTGAGGCTAGGACTTGCAGCACTATGTTGAACAATGGTGAGAGTGGGAATCCCTATTGTGTTCCTGGCCTCAGGGGAAAAGCTGTTAGTATTTCCCCATTGAGGATGAGATAGCTGTGAGTCTTTTGTATGTGGCCTTTATGATGTTGAGGTATGTTCCTTCTGTCCCTACTTTCATTAGGGTTTTTATTAAGAAAGGAGGCTATATCCAAATACTTTTTCTGCATCTATTAAGAGGATCATAGGATTCTATGCTTTCTTTTAGTAATGTGTCATATTATATTGATTGATTTGTGGATAGTGAATCACGTAGCCCTGGAATAAACCCACTTGATTATGGTGAATAATTCTTTTAATATACTGTTGGATTTGATTTGTTGCTGTCTTGCTGAGAGTTTTTGCACTGATGTTCATGTGGGATACTGTTCTGTAATTCATTTTAGTGGGGTCTTTGTCTGGTTTTGGAATCAAGGTAATGCTGGCCTCATAGAATGAGAAGTTAAACTTTCATGCTTCGTAGATGACATGATAATCTATGTGGAAAACCTGAAAGACTCCACCGAAAAATTGCTAGAACAGATAAATAAAATCAGTAAAGTCACAGGATATAAAACCAATATACAGAAAACTTGTATTTCTATACACCCATAATGAAACAGCAGGAAGAGAAATCAAGGAACCAATCCATTTACAATTGTATCAAAACCATAAGATACCTAGGAGTAAACCTAATCAAAGAGGTAAAAGATCTGTACTCTGAAAACTATAGAACACTTATGAAAGAAATTGAAAACACAAAGAAATGAAAACACATTCCATCTCATGGATTGGAAGAAAAAACATTATTAAAATGTCTATACTACCCAAAGCAAACTACACATTCAGTGCAATCTCTATCAAAATAACACCAGGATTTTCCAGAGATTTAGAACAAACAATTCTAAAATTTGTATGGAACCAGAAAAAAAATAGCCAAAGTAATGTTGAAAAAGAAGACAAAAGTGAGAGGCATTACAATACCAGACTTCAAGCTGTATTACAAAACTGTAATCATCAAAACAGTAAGGTAGTGGTACAAAAACAGACTCATTGATCAATGGACAGAATAGAGAACCCAGAAATGGACCCACAGATATATGATCAACTAATCTTTAACAAAGCAAGAAAGAATATCCAATGGCAAAAAAAGACAGTCTCTTCACCAAATGGTGTTGGGGAAATTGGACAGTAACATGCAGAAGAATGAAACTGGACCACTTTCTTACACTATACACAAAAATAAATTCAAAATGGATGAAAGACCAAAATGTGATACAGGTGAATTACACCCACGAAGTTTCTGGAACCAAATAATTTTAGGAGAGTTATTTGAAGCTTTTATGAAATAGCTAATCGTCATTTCATATAACCTATTCTGAAGCATAGAAGATGCAATCAACTAAATTCATTTGGTGAAAGTGGCATATCTTTTATACTTAAAAATTAGAACACAAAAAGAAAATCGTAAAAGACAAATCACAGTTAAGGAGATAGAGAAAAATATAAATAGGAACTCCCAAACTATGCTGTCTAACAAGGAATTTCAATTAAGTAAGTTTTATCTCTATAATATAGGACAGTTAATTAAGTCTAATAAATCTCATACCTCACTAGATCCCATAAAAAGGTGTTTTTTATAATATGCTAAAAATGATCAGTAAAATTGAGCAAACACTACTATTATATATTCTTAGAACTCTTAGAGAAAACAAAATATTTTAAAATATATTTTAAAAGGTACTTATCAAAAATAGCAGAATATGTATTCTTCTCAAACGCACGTGGAATACTCACCAATACAGAAGACATTCTAAGAAATGTATCATTTGGGAAGTTTACACAGTATAAAAATAAAAATACAAAATAATAATTTCTATAAATAAAATTAAATTATGCATACAATTATTGTGTTCATTCTATGAGATACTTCAGATCAGAATGAGTAGTTTTCATTGCATTACTAGGCAGTTTTTGCCTGATGAGAACAGGGTGTACTATAAGGCTAAAGGAAATTCTAGCAATTAAAGCAATGAGATCACTTCATTTTATCCACTGAACCTAACATTTTGAAAGACAAACTGAAATATTGGTAAAAATGAAAAATATGTAGCTGGCCTGATATTTGATATACAACAGGCATGTATTTCTATTGCTTATGTATGTTTCTACCACAAAGTGCCTACAATAACAAGGAACAATGATCCTAAATAATATTTTGAATATTTCTTGGTGGTGATGTAGGAAGAACCACCAAAATGAAGTAGAGAGAGGCAAGCAGAGGAAGTGGACAGATCATTCCATAAACTGTCACTTATGGAAACTCATGGTAGGAAAAGATAGAAAGTTATTTTGACAAGCAAATCATATGAATACCACGGTCTTCACATAGATAAAAGCCCCTTTACTCTTTAACCATTCATTCTCTCCATTTTATCTTTCTTTGATATTTTCTTCTTGACATTTTAAAAGTCATAATAAACAGAAGGAGAAAATATGGAAATCCTCCAGTGGCAAGGAAAGTAGTATTGCTTATAATCATTAATAAAATACATAATAACAGTAATATCACTTTTTGAGATGCCTGGGTGGCTCAGTCAGCTAAGCATCTGACTCTTGATTTGGGCTCAGGTCATGATCTCACATCATGAGATTGAACCTCACCTTAGGCTTTGTGCTAAGTGTGGAGCTTGCTTGGGATTCTCTCTCTCCCTCTCTCTCTCCCCCCCACCCCCAAATAAATTAAAACGTAAAAAAAATATCACTTTTTGAGTTCTTAAAATGTGCCAGGAACTAAGCTGGGTGTGTTACATGTGTTATCATACTCAATCTTCATAAGCAATTCTTGGAAGTAGCATTAGCATTCCCATTTTATCAAGGAAGTCGTTTTCAGAGACCCAAGAGTAGTAATCCTGTTAAGTGCTCCTTCCCCTTCACTCTAATTGTCTCAAATCGCTAATTGTCTTCTGCTGTGCATGCTCTACCTTTCCACGCCTGGGACAGATGTCTAAAGAACCCCATATAATGATTATTAGTTCATGGTCTACATTTTAACTTATTTGGGATGACAACTCGTAGACTGGCTTGCTCATATATGGAAGTGGAAGAATTCCCTGTGTCAGGGTGGTGGGCATCATTCCTTCCAGAGTACCATTTAGGTTTTGGGAAACAACTAGGCTAATTAGTTCCCTAGGCGCTTCACATCACCTTAGTTGCTCGATTTACCTAATACTGAATTAGGAATTATGGAAGATGAAAAGCATCTTCGATTGGCTCTGACCCAGAAAATTTGTTCAATGTTTTCCCTATTTCACCTCAAATATTTCACTATACAAAGAGTATCTGAATCGGCAAATAATACATTTCTGGGTTTATTTACCTAACTTTTGGTATATGCTCATTGTCACACTTTAAATAGCTGTGTAGTATTTGTCTTCTAGTAGGACTATATCTCTTACAACCAGGGAGGATACTCAGCATATTTAACAATTATGTAAAGAAAGCACCAACCAATCAGAACAGATACTAGACTAAGGTCCTGGATAGGTTTTGGTGTCTTAGAAATTCCCCCTGGATAGTAGCATGGTCCTCAAAGTCTTTAGGAAGGAGTGATAGTGAGCATATAGTATAAGGTACCCTCAGGGACTGGGGACAAGAGCTTTGCGCCAATCCATAGAAAATCATTTCAGTAGTTAAGAGCTGACATAGGAGAAGATCAGCCCTGCCTTGAAACTACAAACTCTCTTGATTTACGTAGCTGATTTTCTCTAAAGTTCCTATGTAAAGATTATTTTATTATTTTGCTATATTGGAGATAGAAAAAGACACAGAGCGCTCATTTAAATAATTGGGTTTGTAGTTTTAGCAAGTTGGTGTCAATCTCTTTTTGTGGTTGCATCTTGAAAATGTACCTGCTTCAGGCCAGCATGCCATCAAATACAAATGTCTAGAACAAATGGCTAACATGAAAAGGAGAGAAATACATGTGAATAGAATTTCAAGTGTGTGCTGAGTAGGAAGGCTGTAGTTTGTATTACTCTGAAGGCAACAGGAAGCAATCCCTCCAGATTAGAAAACTCAGCTGACACCTCACAGCACCTCACCTCAAAGCTGTGTCGAGGTAAATTGCATTTTTTGAGTATGTTTCTTTTCTGTGCTTTCTGAAATTTTCACATTTTTTCAATGTAAAGTAGGTAAAGAACTAAGATGCATTTTATTGTTACATAATTTGCAACACAAATGTTCTGCTTGAGGATAACTAAACTGCCTATCGTTAGATGTAAAATATATGACACACAAAAAATTTAAGATATCTTTTATTACTCCATTCATCTTACATGATTTCATGCTTTACATTGTGAAGTAAACAATTGTGTAGTACATTCTCTTAAAGAGAGTTCAATATAACCGTGCTGTAGTTCTCATGAAATGTGAAGTGTGGGCAGGCACAGTAACATTTCACAAGAGAAAAAAAGACTGGATAAAAAGTAAAAGAAACCAAAATCTAACTTAATCATTACTTAAACAAAAATAAATATGCCTGGTATCTAGGGTAGGGATAAAATTATATATGATCTTTTATTAAACCTCAATAGTGATATGCCTAGAAAAACTCAAATTCCACTCAAATAGCAAAGGGTGAATGTCAGTAGGTATAACATTAGTATTTACAACAAAATCTAAAGTTAGTGTTTCTGAAAGTGTTCAAATTAATATGGCTGGGGTGCTATAGTGAGACTGTTATGACACTACCCCTATAAGTTTTCCAATAATTTATTGCATTTTAATTTACAGCATCTTACTGCTGAAGAGATATTTCCTATAATTATTTTTTTAATTTATGCTTTTGGAAACTATGAAATTATTTATGGGATGGCAGCACTGAAATTAAATTATTTAATTAAGCCTTTTTAACTGCTTGGAGTTGATCCTACTTAAAAAGTTAAAAAGTAGTTAAAAAGTAGTAGGGTGTAATTAATAATTAAATTAACAGCACAGTAATTGTGTGGGTTTTTTTGTTTGCCGGTTCCCAAAGTATAAACAATTTTGAAGATATAAGTAAAAACTTTACATACTAACACCTTCTCGGAGAAAGGCAAGAAAATCTAAGTCTAGTATCTGTGGGGTCTCATTTAGTTGACTATTTTCAGACTCCTGCTGCATGAATGCCAGATTGGTTTTATATCAAATTATCATTGATATGATGAAATAATTGATTTATTAACAAGTTAGGACAGCAAATCTTAAATAAGACATGTTAAATAGTATATTCTTTAATATATTCCATGAATTACCTGTTAATAAAATTTTTCAAAAAGATTTTTTTTCATATTTATTTATTTTTGAGAGAGAGAGAGAGAGAGAGAGAGACAAAGTGTGAATGGGGGAGGGCTGAGAGAGAGGGAGACACAGAATCCCAAGGAGATTCCAGGCTGTGAGCTGTCAGCAGAGAGCCCTATGCGGGGCTTGAACTCACAAACTGTGACATCATGACCTGAGCTGAAGTCAGACACTTAACCAACTGAGCCACCAGGCACCTCTCAAAAAGATATTTTTAGTAATTGGATAACTAAAATTTCTTCAGTCATTAAAATGTTTATTAATGATAATGAAAATTTTTTATTTAAAATTTTTACTTAAAACATTTTTCTTATCATCTAAATAGAAACTAAGCTATTATTTTGTTAGTTATATTTGTCTTTTCAAAAAAAATATATCATTTGAGAAGTTTCCTCAGAATGAATGTAAGATATAAAATATTAACTTCTACAAGATTTCAACTCTACATAAACATTTTATTCATACTATGAGATCTATAAATTATATGTTTATTCCTCACCACTATAAGCCCAGGACTTAGAAATATGTGGATGCTCCTGAAATATTTCTTGAATAATTTAATAAATAAAAAGAATACAATTCTTCATCTATGTACATGTACTCTAAATTTGGAAGCATTTGAAAAATACTTGGACTCACAAAACACTTTCCTTGGCCCTTCTATAAATTTCATTTTATCATTCTTCATAAAATGAAAATCAAAAATTGTCTTGCAAATTATGTCAACTATAGAAAGAAAAGTAAATATTTTTTATATATCCACATGGATATACACAATTTATTAGTACCTTGAGTTGGAATATGCAAATGTTGTTTCCATTATAATGTCTCTGACATTTCTCCTTATATGCAAAATAGATATTATTAAATGCTTTGTTCAGAATTAGCTATACTTTATCTAAATAGGGAAATTAAATGTAATGGAAAGATATTAATGTCCATTTCTAATATTACTGTGAAATAGATGTCCTGAAATGAATTCAAACCTAGCTTTTTGTTCTAAATAATAATCACACATTTTCTAAATGGCCAGGAATCAAAAATAAGAGGATATAGAAAAATAAAAGGGCAAGTAGATCCTGAAATACTGATTTCCTGATGTTGTCAGTTTTAAGAACCTAGAGCCTTGAGTTTTAAAGGATACTTGAGAAACAGACATAAGGTGGGGAGTGAAAAGTGAGACCATTGTAAACCTAGGACACCGGAAAGGACTATATATTCACGAAATGCTGTGCTTTTGTCTACTGGAAAAAAAGACGATAAGAAAATCTCCTAAGATTTAGGTGCAAAAATTAAAGCATCTCCTTTAATAATCTGTAGCCAAAGGTTGTGCCCTATGTCACCTTTACTATTGGCAGTTTCCACGACATTCGAAGTTAGGAAATTGACTTAACACATATCCTGGGTTGATAGGACCAAAAAACACCTGACAAGAGGGAAAAGAGAAAAAGCAAAAACAAATATTCTTTTTAAAAAAAAGCAAGTGTAAAATGAAACAAATTATTAATAGTTTAATTATTTAAATAAAGGGCATGCTCTGTTTTTGATGTTTGATGACAGCTTTTAAGCTTTACTCCTTCTTCTTCCCTCTGCCCTACCTGGGGAAGCATAGAAGAAAGCCTTTCTCCTTTTGCACCGGCAAGTTCAAGCCATACGTTTACTCTCTCACTCCATCCTACTTCCTCACCAGCATAAGAACCTCAAGCCAAAAACATTTCTTTCTCTCTCAAGACATTTTTGACATCTGTTTTGACATCTGCCCCGTTCTCCCCAGAAAGCCTCATTATGCTAGTAATAAACCTTTTCATAATCTTTTGGTGTGTGTGTGTGTGTGTGTGTATGTGATCATTAGTCTCAATATCAAAACCAAATTTAGGTAGAGGTCTATTCTGAGGCTACAAAAAAAATTAAAGAAATTAAATATGACATGTTTTTCACTGTGACAGCCTTTCTCTCTCTCTCTCTCTCTCTCTCTCTCTCTTTTTTAATGTATTTTGAGAGAGAGAGCATGAGTGGAGGAGAGGGGTAAAGCAAGAGGGAGAGAGAGAATCCCAAACAGGCTCCATGATTAGGACTGGGCCTGATATGGGGCTCAATCTCATGACTGCAAGATCATGACCTGAGCTGAAATCAAGAGTAGGATGCTTAACTGACTGAGCCACCCAGGTGGCCTACCCAGGCTTTCTCTTGATGAGCAAATAACTGATTAAAAATTGCTTTTGTATTGTTATTAAAGTTAGTTTCACCAGTCTATACTTCATTACATCCATCTATCTTCCTGTGAGAAACTGAAATATTTTTACATTTTCCAGACTTGAAGGACCTTCCTATTCTATATGATAAGTTAAAGATGACCAAAATTTATTCCTTAAATACCACCACATATTTTCCTACTGTGCTTATAGGTAATGAGTTTAAGACACGTGAGTTTCACTCAGATTAGCCAGAAGTTCTCCTATATCTTCTCATGTAACAGGAGCTTTTATCTTATCATAGGTGCTCCTAGGCTCTAAAACTGAAGGCTATATAGGTAGCCATTAACAACAATGCCTTTGCAGTACACTAGGCATTTTAGATGCTTTATCATTGGTTGGTAAACTTGAACACTTTTCTTATCCTTTTGATCTTGAGTTTGTCTATGAAATTGATGTTTGATGCATGTCTTACAGGGATATTTTACAAATTAGCTTTTAAAGTTTCTGGGAAACACTGAAGTTGACATAGCAATAATAAAGTCCAAACCCAGCTTATCCCATAAATAGCTTAAATTAATCTCCTGCATTTACAGCCTGAAATGAGATATACCCACTGTTAGGCATAAATTCTATTTAGCTTTCTCTCTCCTGCCCTACACAGGATGCTTAGCATTCAATCAAAAATTATAAGACAAACAGGAAAAGCAACAAAAACAAAATAATAAATAGAACTAGAATCAGAGGATACTCAAGTGTAGGAACCGTCATATAGAGATTTAATAATGTCACTGATTAACATGTTAGTGGATCTACTGGAAAAGGTAAATAACATGCATGAAGAGATAGAGAATTTCAGGAGATATAAACTATAAGACTCAAAAGGAAATGCTAAAAAATATGATATCAGAGAGATGAATAACTTTTTAGATATACTTATCAGTAAACTTACTACAAAAATAAAAGAATCAATAAACTTGAGAATAAATGACTAGATATTACCCAAAATGAAACACAAACAAAAAGAATAGAAAAGAAAGAAAAGCGATCTCAAGAACTGTTGGCACAATATCATAGATCCATATATTGGAATCCCAGAAAGGAAAGAGTAAAAGAACAGAGCATAAGAAATATCTGGTATATAATAGCTGGGTATTTCATGAAAATAATGAAATAATAGAATATTACAAATCCAGAAAAAGACAGAGAAGCTAAGTGGGGTAAGTGAAACACACACACACACACACACACACACACACACACACACACACACACATCATATTCAAACTGTTTAAGAGAAAGATCAAAGGAAAATTGTTAAAGCAGTCAGAGAAAAAGACATATTCCACACAGTGAGGCAAGGATACAAGTCAAAGCAGACTTTTCTTCAGAAACAAGTTAGAAACAATGAAGCAATATCTTTAAAGTACTGAGGATACCTATGTTTAGGGTAGGTGCTGGATTAAGAAAACTTTAGGGTTAAAATCCCATCCTTGGTTTTCAGCTGTCCCTGCCAGTTAGTGTTCACAAGGAGTCTTATCTCTCTTCTAGAGTCAGAGTGATGTTGCTAATTTTTCAGTGGTTGCTAACCTTGTTGTGGGGATCTAGGGAGTTCTCTATTGTCCTGGCCCAACCTCAGTTTTATGCAGGACACATGTGCCTAGGTCTCAATGTTGGGGATTTCTTAATGTTCCTGTCCTTCTTGGTAGCCAAATCCTACCTTTTATCTGTAATAGTCATTGTGTGGAAGAGTTTCCTGTCCTTCCCACAGAGGAAAGAGATCTCTAATTATACTATTTTAGAAACCTGGGCTCAGGAATGTTTCCAGTCCCTCTTATAGAAGTAGTATTTTTTTGTATTTTCTGTTCTTGTCACAGCAATTAAGGATGTTCACTGCTCTCCAATAGAGACTTAAGGCTTTTGAAAGAGAAGCCCAAGTGGGAGGAGGGGGAGAACTTTGTGTCCTTTTTACCGCAGCAGCCATTTCTTCTTCCTGCACTGACAAAGGGAGTTTTCTTCAAATATTCCTTAAATATTGTTTTTCGTGAGTATTCAGTGGAAAGTATAAGGAAACAAATGTGTGAATGGGTGCAAACTCTCGTTGTGTCTATATCTCCCAGAAATTCTACACCATCACAGTAACTTGTAGTTGCTCTTTAGCAATTCATTAAAAAATTTGTTGATTTCTTCTTGCTCATTATTACTGTAGTCATGCAGTGATGACTGACCTCTACCTACCAGATGCCATTAACATTTCTCTAGTTGTGATGCTCAGAATGTCTCCAGATATTGCCAAATGTCCCTTTAAAGGGAAAAACAACCTCGGTGATAACCACTGCTCTAAATGAATAAATATGAGCAAGGTATCGCTCCTCCTCTCCACTTGTTTTTGGCATATTTATCCTAAAAATAGGTATTCAACAACATTAACCAATACATGGACTGTTTTGAGAGGAGTGAAGGAGGCTTCCTTAATCCAAATCGGTGTCCAAAATTTCATTCTCAGTAAATCCTTCTTTGGGACTCAACAGTCTTTTCTGCCTTTAGGGGCTCCCCAATAGTGCACCAAAACCCATTACATATCCTATGTATACCATAAGAGAAGATGGGAGCCAGGATGGCAAGTCATTTATAACAACAACAACATCATTCACTATTCTTACAAAAACTTAGTAGTATTTATCAGCCACCATGCTAAGAACTGTGAGCACAGTGTTGAACATGGAGGCATAGCACCTGGCCTCATTGAGTTTACCATCTAGTTGGGGAGTAATGGGAAACACGTTAAACAATTAATTTCATAATGTTTGTAAATAGAGTTGAATCAAGTGCATATGTGTAAATAATTCAAGCAATTACACACTCTCTTGCATGTAAGGAGAAGAGTCTTGCCTTATTTTCAGTTTCTGATGGCCTTTAGTAACATGACATTCTATCACATGGAGTGAAATTCTAGTCTAAATATACATATTTTTTAATTTATATGGCAGCTAAATACAAGACAATTAATTCATATAAGGTATATTAGAAGTAACAGTAATCTGTTCCAATCTTGGAGGAATTGGCTCACTTGGGCTCACCTCCAATATTACACTTTTCAAAGGGATTTCAAAGCACACATTTTCTTTTAAAAGCTGACTCTATAAACAGATACCACAGAAATATATAATTATTGTATCAGTGATATAAAGAAATGTATAGTGTTTCACAAAGTAATATCAGAGAGAACATACTCTACTCAAGGGGCTACATGAGACAAAAGGTAAGTCCTTCCTAAAGAAATAATACATGGATGGAAACTTGCTTGATAGTAGGACTAAATCAAGCAAAATAAGATGTAGTTATATGTGGAGGAGGGAGCAGGGAATGAGGACAGCAGAACAGCACAACGACGTCTCTGAGAGTGGGAAAGAAGAAACACATTGAGGAAGCAGAGAAAAATGTAATTATGTATGGCAGAAATATAATAGGAAGGATAGTGCCTGGAGATAGAAGTTGGGATCTATCACACAGGGCTCTGTATGTCTTATTAATAATTTTTAATTTCATATTATAAATAGTTAGAAGCATAATAAAATTTTCTCCAAGCATTTCTGTGGCCAGATGTATATTTGCAGTTACTCCAGATAAGAGATATGATGGTGACTTAGGGTGCCATAAGGAGACATCAGGAAAACCTTTAAAATGACAGAATGTGAGTTGATGTTATGAAATACATGTATTTTCCCAGAAATTCATGTGTTGAAATCATATACCCCAAGGGGATGGTATTTGGAAGTGGGATCTTTGAGAAGTAATGTGGTTAGGAGGGTGGAGACCTTATGATGGGATTTGTGGTGTTATGAAGAGACACAGGAGAGCTTGTTTCTGTCTGCCTCTACCATATAAGGAAACAAGGGGAAGGTGGGCCATCTGAAAACCAGAAAGAGAGCATTCACTAGACACTGACCTGCTCGTGCCTTGATCTTGGACTTCTAGCCTCCATAACTGTGAGGAAAAAAATGTTTGTTGTTTAAACCATGTCATATTCTACTATGAGTAACACTAAAAACAATAGATCAGCTATTGGAAATGAAAACAAGAAAATGGAGATGCCAATGTGACACACGTGAAAATGTCAAAAAGCAAGTGAAAGATCAAAAATATTTCTATATAGATCTGAGGCTTAGAAGATATGGCTGGCCTGGTGATAATAATTAGGGAATTGTCAAGTTATAGAAAGTTTTTAAAGCTATGGAAAATAGATTCAATCATGTATGAAAAGATAGAACGTGAGAAAAGAAGATGGGCTCTGAGTGAGCCTTGAGGAACTCAGTGCCATTAGAGAAGTTATTTACACAAGTTTGCAAGTTTACACAAGTTTGAGCTCTATGGCACATCCAAATCCAAACTTAACACCTACCCAGAAATTGCATCTCATATATCCAGACCGTGTGTTGCCCATTCATAAGTCATAGTAAAACTGATTCTAGGTAGTTTTACCATAAATATCTTTGCTGCAACCATTTTTGCTGTATAACTAATCGACTGCAAGGCAGTTTTGATGTAAAAGAGAAAATCATGAACAATAAAAAGGGGCATTCATTAAAAAGACAATGAAACACAAAAAATGAAAAATGAAATTAAAGACTTTATTTGAATGAAGACTTTACTTAATAATGACTTTGTTATATTTGAATACATTTAAAATATGTGTAGATTCATGGCAATGCAGCATAAATAAAGGATTTTATATTGTGGGTTGTACCTTAGCATTTGTCTTCAAAGTCTTTCATCCATTGTATTATGTATATCTTTTGCTTGTTGATTCGTCTCCTCATTTGGCATCACACTTTTTCTTTTTTCACCAGAATGTATTCCTTCAATAAGAGAGGTATCAGTTACCAAACCCTAGGATGCATATTTTTATTTGAGCTTCGGATTGGGATGTGAAAGCCTACCCTGTTATTTACTCTTGACATATTGCCACATCTGTTGATAGACACGCCAAAGTTCTGCGGGGCATGTGGGTTCAAAACCATTGTATAGGTGATTACAAAAGCTAAGATTTATATCATATACAAATGGGAGTATTGAATCAATAGAGAAATGAAACCAAAACATCAACCAGTTAACGAAACCATCAAACTGTCAATCGGTTTCTTTTTTATCTTTTATGGCAAAATTGCCTTACAGCCGATTAGTTATATAGTAAAAATATTTGCAGTAAAACGCTTGTGGCATAGATGCTTATGGTGAAAACACCATACGTGAGTAAAACGGAACAAGGAGTTAAGTTTTCTAATAGACAAAGCAAGAGTCTATGCTTTGAAAAGAAGAAACATTTAGGGACTGGGAGGTTGTCCTAATGCCACGTTTAAGAAATTAGAGTATGGAGTGCAGGCAGTCTAAAATTGGAAATACAATACAACGTCCATGTTACTTATGAGAATGTCACATTCTCCTTTTTAAATTTAATTTCTGAGAGTAGAAAAAAAATTAAAAAGTTTAATTTTTCCCTATTGCCACATGTCTGAAAACTTAAATTTAAAGTATGTTACTTATGGTCACGAACAATACTATATACACAGTAACGCTTCCACTAATGTTCACTACTCTCCAGGAATCTCCAGAAAATATATAAATTATTTCAAATTCTATTAACTTCACAAAGCTTTCAGAGTCACTAGTACAATGGCAAAATATAGTGGGTAAAGATATTTCTGCCAAGTGATTTGGCCTTGATTTCTATGAAAGCATACGTAAATATGCAGACTACAGACAAGGAACAATATTTCAGGCCAAACCATTTCTGAACTAGAATCAATTCAATTATTCTAAAGCTTATTGGGCAATTTATGGATTATCTAGCCCCGTTCCATTTCTTTTTTCATCCTGATCCTTGGATTTTGCCAATTTTCCTGCTTATTATAATTCTTCCATAAAGTGATCCAGGGAAAAGAAAAAAGAAAAAAATCTGGATCAAAATATGGCTATTTATGGAAAGCTATCTTGCTTATGGAAAAAAAAGATGTTCAGCAGAATGGAAGGCTGGATATATTTGCTAAAATTAAATTGAAAGATTATATGTGGATTGAAAGTGTATATGTCCCTAATTATTTTAGACAAGTAGGTCTAAATGATTTCGGGCTGTTTGCCGAGCTCCTTTTACATTCTTAATCTTTCTCTAACATTATTTTTCCATATATAAACTTATAAGGAGCTTTAAAAACAAAACAGCTAATTACAGTAATTACAGTTCCTGTAGCTAAAGCAAGAAATGGGGACCTGAAGCTACACTCCTTTAAACCCCTCTCACATATAAGTGCATAAACATACACATACACTTTCATAAATATATTCTGATCCATACATGTGCACACATGCACTCATATACGCTCATACACACATCCATACACAAATATACATAGGCACACACATACACACACTAGCCCCTTAAGAAAGCCCTTGGGGAACCTGGGTAGCTCAGTCCAGTAAGTTTTGATTTCAGCTCAGGTCATGATCTCACAGTTTGAGTTCTAGCTCTGCATCGGGCTCTGGGCTGACAGCATGGAGCCTGTTTAGGATTCTCTCTCTCTCTCTGCCCCTCCTCAGCTCAGTCTCTCTCTCTTTCTCTCTCTCTCTTAAGCCCTTTGACCATCTCTGCAGAATTCTAGAACTGTGTGCAGTTTGGAAATTACTACTAAAAATCACAAGGATTATGTCATGAAACAATAGTTCTTTAACTTTGTAAGCCAGCAGGGAAGTGCACATGGTAGGAACCTACACAAAAAGAATGGGTATCATAATCAGCTAAGGTAGAGGTTAAATGTAGTATATTTTGTGTAATGAAATGCTTATTTATAATTATTACACAAATAAGTGGACAGAAAGGGAAATTGTTGTTTACACAAATATTATTAGTATTTTGTGCATAACTTGATTACACATAGTAGGATGGACATCTAGAAAGACAGAAATGCTCCACTGCTTTCTGAAGAACCCAGGATCAATAACATATCCAGACCCAGACCTTTCTACTTCATCTGTAGCAGATGCGTTTGAGCAGGTCATGGAGGAACACTCCTACTCCATCTTCCTCTTCGTTCTAGTATTACACTTCGGTGGAATGTGAATGTGACTTAAACCTTGTTACCTTTATCAAATTTTTTTTCCCTTTGAGGACAGGGTACTTTATTTCACTATATTAAAACAGACTTTTCAGACACTAACTCTGTCAATTGCCTATAAACTTTTTATATCAGTAAGGATGGTTCACCTGTAGGAAAACATCCAAATGAAAGTAGCCGTTAAAAAACAGGGATTGTAATGAGAAATTCAGAGTGTGAGAGTTTTACTCTTTGTCATGAAGATAAGTGTGTAACTTCACCCTTTTTAGTTTTGCAATTCACCCCCACCTTCAGTCCTGATGGTTACATGAAAGTTCTGTGATTCCACATTTGCAGAAAATAATCAGTATGAGGAAAGGAATACAGGGCCTAACACATTCAAACTGTGTTCCTTTTGTCACCTCTGTAATCTACCTTCAGAAGTGGGCATGTGAGCCTTTCTGGTATAAATTTCCAGAAAGTGCCTGATATTTCTTTTCTCCCCAACCCCACCCCAATTCCCCAGAGCTGGCTTAATTCTTAGCTATTCTGTGGTTTGCTATGCCATTCTAAATTCTTCTGTCCTCTTTGTAATTTCCAGTAGGCTATTATCTCTTCTTTCCCCCGATTTCTTATTGGTGTAAGACTTTCCTTTGTTTTGTATTACGATTTTTTGTGGAGTTTGGGGAAGGCGAAAGGAAAAACTACATAAAATCAATATGCTACATTAACTGCAGGTAATGTTTAGGTCAAAATGGCATAGAATTTATAGGCATAAATACCTATAACATTACAAAAAACAACTACAAATAAAATACTAATGTTATTTTAACTCACTTAGGCTGTACTGCTATCAACTTCGACAATACTGCCGCTGACGTTTGTTGAGAACATGCAGTGATTTATGTGAGGCTACTGAGGTAAAATAAGTTAGTGTTCATTAACTGGCAAAACTATAGGATAAGGCAGGTTGACAAAACAATTTGTGCTGATAAATTGTTGTGTACTTATTTGCAAGGCTGGCATAAATAATCTTATTTCTCAAGGTGCAAACAATAGATAGCAGGAGACCATTAGATGTCATGCCAAGTGGAGGCCCACTAGAGCAATACGGCATTCTCAGAGCTTCTTGCATGAGGACCATTAATTTCCATTTTCTCGTATGTGGGCTCATTTCTAAGAAAAGTCCAAAAGTCCAGTTCCAATAATTTCAATGATGAAGTAGTAATTGTCAAAACAGGTCTAATTGTCTTTGTGCTATTATTTAGGAGAAAACCCTCTACATTCATAAAATTAATGTATTTTCATCTGAATTCTAATTTAAATCAAGAGCAGCAATCATTTTTTGAGAAGATATTTGCTCAGTCATCACTGTTTTGAATTGGTTGGCCCTAATTTTCAAATAGGTTCTTTTAGATGGTAAATTCATTACTTGTCGAGTTCAAGTTTTAAAACTGCTCAGTTAAGTAACTCTCTCTGCCATAATCAGAAGGAGTGGTGCATGCATCTGTTAAAACATTACAATATTTGAAACACAAAGATACTATTACTGTGATTGAATGTGCTAATGAAACTATAAGAATTAAAGTAATTCCCCTATATGTTAGTTAATACATTATCACAGCGTCATAGTAGAGTTTGAACTTTATAATTAATTACAAAATGAATACAGAACCTATTGCAGATTAGATAAAAGGAAACTACTCAAACTTGAATGTAAAGTGTCCTTAATTTAATTTCATGCTGTAAAATAGTTCCATCATTCTGAACAAGTTATTGATTAAAACGTTTTAAATAAAAATAAAAATTGCCACTTTATTTCTCAATCCTTTGATACAAAAAAAAAAAAAAAGATGAGACATCTGGGTGGGTATGGAATACAGAACATTGGATGTCACACCCACTGATTTTCATATTGAGATTTATGGGCTCTGTCTTGATTCTGTTGGAAGGTTGAATTCTATTCTAGTATTCTACTCTATGATTAATTCTTCATATATGCTCTCTAGCCTACTTTTTCTCCACGATTTCCAAGCATCCCCAATAGGTCCCATTCAAGTCATGTAGGCTGTTCTTTGTTCTTTTAGCAGTTGGCATCTGCTTCTATTTAAAACATAGTAAGTTCAACTGTCATTTTTCAAAGTACAACCAATAATATGCTCCGAAATAATGATTGAAGATGTCCAACAGTGACTTCCTAATTTAGACACTTTTACATACAGTGAATATTTTTTTTCATAAGGCAATATTAATGCCTTGATGATTTCAAAATACCAGCTGTAGATTAATACAAAAGGAGACAATACAATATTGTAAGCAAGTTATTATGTAATTTAGGTAATTTTGATAGACTAGAAATACTTACCTACTTTTGGTGTTATTAATAATCCATTTGGTGACCCTAGAAAATTATCTCATAAATCTAGATCTTGAAATATTTCTCTGTAAAATCACTGGAGGAAAATATATGTTTTTTTTTCTTTTCAGTTTTGCCTGATGATATCACAGTGAAAAAAAGTTGAGAATTTATCAGGTTTACCAGATGTCTAATCAAATTTTATTTACTTTGCCAGTTCTAGGTAAATGTTATTTTAAATTATGAATTTACATCAATTCAAAAGAATGTGCATGATTTGTTGTTAAAAATATGAATACACAAGGGAAAGAAGAAAATTCTTGAGACACACAACAAAAGAGTGTACTTTCACAATCTAACAAATCATTAGGTAAAATGGCTCAGAATCCCCATATTCATAAAATGTAATTTCTGCTTCTATTCATTTCAAAGCTTTTCTCTTTGAATAGACAACTAATTTTATTCTTCAATGTATGTTCATCATTAAATCCTTCCTTTAGTTAAATATGTATATGAATATGACAAGAAAGTTTAGTGCTAAAAAAATCATATTGGGAGAGAGTAAGATGAAATCTGTTCATTACTAACCATTTATCAAAATTGTGTAGTTTATGTTTAATCTTCCAAAAATAGATCAACTTTTCATCATGACATAAATCTGTAGTAAAAATTATGGCACTTCACTTACTGATTTTTTTAAAGGAAAAATAACCCTTATAAATCAAGTGGCTAGGCTGTAAAAATTTGGTACAGCAAAGTGGTTTTTAAAATCCTGATTTGCTACACGAATTTAAAACACAACCCCCTCTTAAACTCTGATAATTACATTTCACATGCTCCTTTTCCATAATATATTCTCCAGTCTTGGTAGCAAGGTTGAGGAGAACTAGATATGCTATATTAAACAATTATGTATTGGTCTGCTATTATATCCAAAGCATTGGAATTGATTAAATATAGGTATTAAACTTAATACAACATTATTTTTGGCCTCTATTTTCACATACTGGAAGAAATGAGATTTCTTTAATTTAGAATTTTATTGTTTGGTATAAAAAGCAAACATCTTTGAATGTTCCTTTTAAGGTATCAATATATTCCTTTAATATTAAAAAAGAGCTCAATTATGCGCTTATAAGGATTTTTTTTGCTTTTTTTATATTCTAAAAATGCATCATAATTTATTTCAGCTCAATTTCACAAGCAACCATTGAATATGTACTACTGTATGTTAGTTCAAAAGAAACTCACTTTAAAACTTTACAAAATGATGGGGCGCCTGGGTGGCTTGGTCGGTTGGGCATCCGACTTCGGCTCAGGTCATGATCTCACGGTCCGTGAGTTCGAGCCCGGCGTCAGGCTCTGTGCTGACAGCTCAGAGCCTGGAGCCTGTTTCAGATTCTGTGTCTCCCTCCCTCTCTGCCCCTCCCCTGTTCATGCTCTGTCTCTCTCTGTCTCAAGAATAAATAAACGTTAAAAAAAAAAAAACAACTTTACAAAATGTTTTACATTCCTTTGTATTAATTAGGGAAAAGTCTGTTTATTCACATCTGGGAAACCAAGACCAACAGTGATATTGTAGTCTCTTTTTTATTAACTTTTTTTTAATATGAAATTTATTGTCATAGATGGATACTATTTCTAGGGACATACACCCTAAACTGTATATGGTGTATGGTGTTTGCCTGTGGGCTGGAGAAAGACCTACTTTTCATTAATTTCATTATGTTTTGGCTTTGTTCTATTTGAATGATTTTGTTCAGGGCATGTGCTACATTCTAAATCCATTCTACTTGGGTGTAATTTACCTACTGTAAAGCACAACCAAGTAAAATGTGTAGATCCAGATTAATTTTTCACAAACAACATGAAACCTCATGAACACAACCTCATTCCTCAATCAAGCAACTTCTGATCTTATTTACATCACTGTAGATTATTTTTGTCTTTTTTAAAACTTTATATAATAGAATCATACCATATGTGCTTTATTGTACTTCATTCACTCTACATTTTTGAGATTCATTCGTTTTGTTACATGTTTAAGTAGTGTGTTCTTTTCTAATGCTTGCTGTGTTGTATTCCATTGAATAAATGTACCACAATCAGTTTATCTATTCACCTGTTGATGGATATATGGGCTGTCTCTAGTTTGTGGCTCTTATGAGCAAACTTATATAAACATGAGAAGTTATTGCAGTTGTATGTTTTTATTTCTCTTGGTAAAATACCTTGATGTAGGATTGTATGATAAGTGTATTTTAATGTTATAAGACATTGGAAACCAATTTTAAAAGTGACAATACCATTTTACATTTCCATCTGAAATGTATGAGAATTCCATTTGCTCCATATCTTCACCAATACTTGGTATTGTCATTTTTTTTTCAATTTTAGCTTTTCAGGTATGTGTGAAGTAATATATATTATTGTGTTTTATTTTTCATTTCTTGATAACTAAAATATTGAACATCTTTCATCCATTTTTGTTTTGTCATTTGTCTTCTAATTATCGTAAGAGATTTTTATACATTTTGACAATAAGCCCTTTGCATAATTAGATAATGTAAATGTATTCTGTCATTTGGCTTTCTTTTTCACTTTTTAATGTGGTCTTTTGAAAATTATTTTTAAACCCTTGTCTTAGAGGCTTTTTATATTTTGTTTGTTTTACAATTTATGAGGATTTTTGTCTTAAGAAATCTTGTCTGACATCCTGTTCACAATTAATTTTTTGTTATGTTTTCTTCTAGAATTTTATAGTTTTAGGTTTTTATTTAGGCCTATGGTCCATTTTGAGTTAATTTTTCATATTTTATGAGGTAGGGGCTGAAGCTCATTTCTTTTTTAAAAGATATATCCAGGTGCTCTAGGATAGCATATGGAAAACACAATCTTCCCAAACTGAATTACATTGGCACCCTCATTAAATCATTGATCACTTACACATGTATCTATTTATGCATTCTATTCTGTGATATTGATTTTTGTTTCTGGGCTTATGCCAGTATGATATGCTGTTTACTTCTGTATCATCACAGTATGTCTTGAAACAAAATGCTATACACCCTTCAACTTGGTTCTTTTGTTTTAAAATTGTCTTGGCTGTTCGGAGATCTATACATTTTCACAAAAATGTTAGAATTAGTTATGTAGACAAGCATTTTTGCAAATAAGGACAGTTTTATTTCTTCATATCCAATCTATACTCCTTTCACTATATTGTTTGCTTTCTTGTATTGACTAGGAATTTCAGTACAATATTGAATAAAAGTAATGGGAGCAGATTTGTTTTTACATTTCCTGATTTTCCTGATGTTAGCAGTTAGAAGTCAGTCTTTCTTCATTAAATATAATGTGATTTGTGTCTTATAAGAAAAGTTTACATTTCACTAAGTTTTAAAGTTTATTTGATAAATTGTTTATGATACTCCCCTATTATCTATTCAATGTCTGAGGATTAGAGGGTCAACAGTGATGCACCTTCACCTTGATTGATTATTTTTTTCACAGGTCAGTCATACATTGACTATTATAGCAAGTGTGAATATACCTGTTTGTCAACTTTTCTAGCTGTCATTATAGAAAGACAAGCCTAGTACAAATTACTCCCTTATGACTTAAGGTGGAAGTATATAAGAAGGTTTTGTGTGTGTGTGTGTGTGAGAGAGAAGGTTTTTAATTGTGAATATACCTTTTTAAAATAAATGCAGGATAGTGCAGATAGTCTGTGGCATATTGTTTGTTTTGATAGCTTGTTTTAAGTCATTAAAATTATTAGCATTAAGTGTGTTATTATCCTTATTTGTATCCTCCATTATTCTTACCCTTCTTTTTCTCTAAGATCTGTAATATTGCCTCATACATTCCTGATATTATTGACTACTGTTTTCTCTTTTTCTTATTATCAGTCTAGCTAGAGTTTCACGGCTTCACTTCTACTTTTCAAGGATGCAAGTGTTTTTCAATAATTTTATCTATCATTTCTTATCATATTGATGTTCATTCTCTGTTCATAATTATCTACCTTCTAATTTGGCTTTAATTTGCTCTTTTATCTAGTTTCTTAATTTGGTAGCTTAGATCATTGACTTTAACCATTCTCCTTTTATAATAAAATGTTAAAATATAAATTTTTATCTAAGCATTGCTTGAGTTGTATTCCTCAAATTTCATTATGTTATACTTCATAGTTAACCCTATTTAATTTTCAAAAATTTTCTGACATCTTTTCTGATTTCTTCTTTGACCCATCGGTTATTCAGAGTATGTTATTTAATTTACAAATATCTGAGAATATTACAAATATATTTTGGTTATTGATTCATAATTAAATTTTATCTCTTCAAAGAATCCATTTTTAATGAATCCAATCCTTATAGGTTCACTAAGACTTGATTTATGGCCCAAAATATTGTCTACTTTGTGAATATTCCATTTTCACTTTAAAATAATATGCAGCCTGAAATTATTAAATGTAATGTCTATTAATATTAATTAGTTACAAATATTTCATAATAATTTTAATTTTTATATTCTTACCAATTTTCTGTGTATTTGTTCTGTCACGTATGACAAGAGAAAGGTTGAAATATCCAACTATATTGTGAATTGGACAGTTTATTTTTTCCATCTGTTTATTGTCTTTTAATGTACTTTGAAATTCTATTGTTAGATGAACAGACATTAGATTTGCTTGTCTTCTTGTTTATTTGATCTTTTTATCAAAATAAATACCTTTCCTTGTCTGTTAATATTCCTTTAACTGAAGCACACTTTGTCTGGTATTCATAGAGCCACTTCAGTTTTGTAATAATTAGTGTATTCATGCTCCAACTTTTCCACATTCTTTTACTTTCTACTTATCTATGTCTTTATATTTAAAGTCAGGATATTTTTTTTAATTTTGTATTGTTGAGTCTTCCTTTGTGTTTATATTTTAGTATGCATTTACCTTATTTGTAACTCTACATTCACTTGAGTAGGTATATTTTCTAATTAGAATCATTTTCCTTCAGCCTAAAGTACTTATTTTATTATTTTAGAGTACAGGTATGTTTTAAATAATATATTTTTCTCCTTTTACTTATGCACTGCTTATTCACATCATATTTATATGCAATGGAGAATCATGGTAAAAGAATAAAAATATTGTGTGCCCAACACAACCAATACTAACATTTTAAAATGATACTATATTTTGTGGCTAGAACACAGAAGTAAAAGAACACTTTTTCCATTTATCCACTTATCTATTTATTCCATTTACCCATAAACACATTTTCATTCACCCATCCTCTAGCTGGTAGACATTTAAGTTGCTTCTTTCTTTCCCTATTCTCTCTCCAGCAAATACTGATATAATGAACATTCGGTGAATAATTCTTTGTACAGGTGGTTTTAGGCTTCTCTAAAGTATATAATAGAACTGTAGAACCAAGTCTTAGATACATCTTCAAAACTACCATTCATTGCCTAGCTGATTATAAGGCAGTTATACCAATTCTAGGCATCCTTGGGGTGGAATTAAGGATCAGTATACAGAGTTGCTACAATATATTACATAAAATGTCAAGTTTCCAGCAAAGTTTAGGTAACATAGAAAGAAATAGAAAAGTGTGACCCATTGACAGAAAATAAAAGGCAGTAGAAACTTCTTTTAAGGGGGCCCAGGTGATGGGCTTAGCAAGAAAGACTTCTAAGAAGTTATTTTAAGTAATTAAAGGCAACCATACCAAAAGAAAATAAAAGGAGATATGATGAAAATGTTCTGTCAAATAGAGAACATCAATAAACAGATCAAAATTATTAATTATTAAATAAAAATTATGAAATTAAAATTTTATATCCAAATGGTTTTAAAAAATGACTAAAGCTAACAACTACATATTTGATATAGTAGAAAGAAAAAAAATAAATTTGAAAATATATCAAGATATTATGCAATCTAAACAGAAGAATAAAAATAATGAAAAAGTAAACAATGCTTCAGAAAAATGTGGGATACCATCAAGCACAACATTGTACATATGCCAGAAGGAGAAGAGAATGATAAGGAGAAAAGAGAGAGAGAAAAGAATGAAAAAAATGTTGACTATGTAAAAATAAAAAGGAATATAGAGGACTGATATGAATACTTCTATCCTAACATATTAGAAATCCTAGATGAAATGGACAAATTTTTGAAAAGTCACAAACTATTAAAAATTATTCAAGAAGAAATAGAGATTCTAAATAGACTTATAACAGTTAAATACCTTTATTGATATTTTTAAAGACTTCCCACAAAGAAAAGAACAAGCCCAGATGACTTTACTAGTGAATGCTACCAAACATTTAAAAACCAAACTGTAACCTTAACAAGTTTCTCCAAAACCAAAAAATAAATGAAGAGGGAGTGCATTACTTACCTCAACTCTTAGCTTGTCAGGAACAGTCATCAGGACCCAATGTCTGTATGCTCCTATAACCTGTACCTGCTAACCCATAGCCATAATGTGTGAGCACATCTCCATCTCCATTGGCCAGGCTGGTGTCCAGATTGGCAATGCCTGCTGGGAACTCTACTGCCTGGAATACAACATCCAGCCTGATAGCCAGATGCCAAGTGACAAGATCACTAGGGGAGGAGATGACTCCTTCAACACCTTCTTCAGTGAAACAGGTTCTGGCAAGCATGTGCCCAGGGCAATGTTTTTAAATTTGGAACCCATAGTCATTGGTACCTACCGCTAGCTCTTCCACCCTGAGAAGCTCAGCACAGGCAAGGAAGATGCTGCCAATAACTGTGGCCCAGGGCACTATACCATTGGCAAGGAGATCCTTGACTTGGTCTTGGACCGAATTTGAAAACTGGCTGACTAGTGCACAGGTCTTCAGGGTGACTCAATTTTCCACAGCTTTGGAGAAGAAACTGGTTCTGAGTTCACTTCCCTAATGATGGAACGTCTCTCTGTTGATTATGGCAAGAAGTCCAAGCTTGAGTTCTCCATTTACCCAGTCCCCCAGATTTCCAGTTTTTGGTGAACCCCAAGCTCCATCCTCACTACCCACATCACCCTGGAGCACTCTGTGCCTTCATGGTAGACAATGAAGCCATCTATGACATCTGTCGTAAACGTTTCAATATTGAATCCCCAACCTACACTAATCTTAGCTGCCTTACTAGCCAGGTTGTGTCTTCCATCATTGCTTCCCTCAGATTTGATGGAGCCCTGAATATTGGTCTGACAGAATTCCACATCAACCTGGTATCCTATCCCTTCATCCACTTCCCCCTGGCCACATGTGCTCTTGTCATCTCTGCTGTGAAAACCTACCATGAACATCTTTCTGCAGCAGAGATGACTAATGCATGGTTTTAACCAACCAACCAACCAGATGGTGAAATGTGACCCCCATCATGGTAAATATGTGGCTTTCTGCCTGTTGTACCATGACGATGTGGTTCTCAAAGATGTCAATGTTGCCATTGCCACCATGAAGACCAAACACAACGTCCAGTTTGTGGACTGGTGCCCCACTGGCTTCAAAGTTGGCATTAATTACCAGCCTCCCACTGGTACCTGGTGGAGACCTAGCCACAGTACAGCAAACTGTGTGCATGCTGAGCAACACCATCGCCATTCCTGCAGCCTAGGCTTGCCTGGACCACAAGTTTGACTTGATGTATGTTCAGCATGCTTTTATTCACTGGTATGTGGGTGAGGATGCAGAGGAAGGAGAGTTTTCTGAGGACTGGGAGGGCATGGCCTAAGAAATCTTTTATGAGATTCCATAATCTTAAGAAGGATTATGAGGAGGTTGGTGTGTATTTTGTTTAAGGAGAGAGTGAAGAAGAAGGAGAGAAATACTAATTATCATTCCTTTCAGCCCTGCAACTTATCACACTCAGAAATTCAGCTTCTGCATTAGGTGACAGGCGTCAAAGCTCTCTAGTTAGATTGTCTTCACTTTTAACTGTGATCACATCTTACTTTTCCATGTGTACCTGTAAGATTTTTCCATTATGTCTTAAAGGGTTTAAGAAAGAAAAAAAAAAACAGATGAAGAGGGTCCATTTTTCAACTCAATCTATGAGTTCAATATTACTCTGATGTCAAAACATCATCCCCCCAAAAAAAAAAAAAACTAAAAATTAATGTTTCTTAAGAGTACATATGTGAAAAAAATCCTCAGAGTACTATAAAACTAAATCTAGCAAAAAACTAAAATCTAATATAAAAGAATTATAAAACATGATCCAGCAGGAGTCAACCCAATAATCAAAGGTTGGCTTAATATCCAACTATAAATGAATGTAATACACATTTTAGTAAAGTAATGGCCTTATGAAGAGGTCCTATGATGCCCTGTAGTACAGCGTCCTCAGTTTACCAGAACCTGGGGCTTTAGGGGGTCTCTTCTGAGTGTGTTGCATATGTCCTACTATTGTGGTTGAGGCATGTTTGCCTTCGGTCCAATTGTCTCCAATGGCTCCCTTTGCCTGTTGCAGGCGGGGCTTGATTTCTGTGTTGCTCGTGGGTGAGTCTGGGGCCACCCTGAGCTTGAGTTGAATCAGATCAGACATTTGGCAGGGCTGCAGAAGCACTGAACTGGAGGCACTCTCCTCTTGGCATCCCCTGAGAAACTTTCATTGGTGGGTAAGGCCTGAAGTCAGACCAGTTGTCTGCCGCAGCCCACTGCTGGGCTGTGGTGAGACTGGTGTGTGTGTGTGGTTATCTTCCCCTCTCCCCAAGGCAGGAATCCCGTTGGTGTGGTGCTGGCCCCAATCAGGGCTGCTTGCACACGATCAGGCTTATGGCATCATGTTGGATTTGCCAAAGGTATATTAGAAGCCATGTCCACAGGAGATCACAGGGGTAGAGTGTGCAGTGCCAGCAAGTTACTTGCAGGTCCCCTGTGCAAGGGAATCTGTAGCCTCCTCAGAAAACTCCTGATAAGGCCTTGTTGGAGCAGACAGATTCACAGAAGCACCAGGGGGCTGGGTGCCATTAGCAAGCTAGGCGGAGAGTGTTGGCGCTGTGCTGGTTCCCAAAAGTGTCCATGTATCTAGGCTGGGGCGGAGGCTGGTGGGAGGAGGGAGGCAGAGGTGAGAAATTATACCCACCAGCTCTTGTGTTCTTTGAGAAGTCTCTTCTCACACTCTAAGATTAGTAAATAAATCTGCTTCCTGAATATCCTAGGTATTTCTCAAACAGCTGCTTCTATGCTGTATCTCAGCTAGGCTATTTGTTGTGTTGGCTCTTTAAAGGTGGGGACTTAGTTTCCATAGCCCTTTGGTTCTCCCAGAATTGAGCCTGCTGATTTTTAAAGTTCCAGGTGTTGAGCACCACTGATTATAAAAACTCATGAAGCCAGGCCCCTCTGGCCTTAAAAGACAAATGTTGTGGGGATTCATCTTCCCAGTGTGGGCCCTCCCATGCCTGGGGAGCCCCGTACGGGGGTCCACTTGTCTTCCATCTCCATGTCTCTGGTGACCCTCCCTCCTGTGGATATACCCATGGGTATGTTTGTCTCTTGACCATCTCTGCCTTTCCTACTCTTCAATGTGGTCTCTTCTCTACATTTAACCATGTAAAGTCTGTTCTGCCACTCTTTATGTTGTTTTCTGGTTTATTTACATTGATGTGGGTGTTATCTAATGATATCCATGGGCCTAGGTGAGCCCAGATTCCTCCTACACTGCCATCTTGCCCAGAACTCCTAGTTAGTACTCTTTTTATTAAATATAAATGGAACAGTATGGGAAACTTGTGTATTAGTTTTCTGTTGTAACAAATTACTACCTAAGTAGTGACTTAAACAACACAAATGTATCATCTTAAAGTCTGTAGGTCAGAAGCCCAATGTGGGTCTCACTGGGTTAAAATCACTGTGAACAGGGCTCCATTTCTTTCTGGAGGCTCTAGGGAAGGATCCATTTCCTTGACTATTTGGTTTATTGGAAGAACACAATTCCTTGTATTTGTAGTTCTGAGGCCCCATTTTCTTACTGTCAGCAGAGGTCCATTTCCAGCTCCTAAAGGCCAGCCACATTCCTTGGGTGAATCCCACATACTGCTCCTTCATAACCAGCAATGGTAAACCAAATGCCTCTCACACTTCAGATCTCCCCTCCTTCTATCATCACACCTCTCTGGTCCACTCCTCTTTTTTCATCTTCTACTGTTAAGGACATGCATGATTAGATTAGTCCCACCCAGATAATCCTGAATAATCTCTCCATCTCAATTTTTTTAACCTTAATCACGTCTGCAACGTTTCTTTTGCCATGTAACACTACATATACACACATTCTGGGGGTTGGGAGATAGAAAAATTTAGGGAACAACTTTCTGACCGTCATGCCCTAACTGACATGGATGTGGGAAAAGAAGCACCAGACCATGATCCTCTCTGAGAGAAAAGCTTTAGTGCCTCAAGAGAAAGTATAGTAGGTAAATTCCAAAGAGAGGAGAGTACAGGAAACAGGGTCCTACCTCAGATGGAAAGCAAAGGTAGAGAAGAAAGTTGCCTCAGGAACTTTTAGTAGCACAGTCCTCAGAAAGAAGTGTCTAAGGCTAATTGTGTCTTCCCTGGAAACCTACATTAGAGATGCATGTGCATTCTTATAAAAATAAACCTTGAACTGGAACCCCCTTCACAGAAACAGTAAGCTTTGAGGAAGTTTCTGAAGGCACATGTGTTTTAAATTGTCCCATCCCTACCCCTCACTGGAACACCTAGCATAACCTCACTTACTATCACTGTCTTGACAATTGTTTACATAGACCTCTGGAAACGAGGAGTTGAAATTGGAAAATGCCTTACAATGGACATAAAATAGCACATTGAAATCCCCCCCTAAAGATTACAGTTTACCTAAAATTTGCAGACTGCATTTCTAAACTGTAACTTTGAATAATTGTCAAGTCTCTATAATTATAATAGTAATGTAGTTGTAGGCACATTTCTTCCCACTCAGAAGTGGATGTGAAAGGATTTTTTGTGCACTTGTTTCTCATTTATATAGATTTCAAATTTCACACCAGTACAAGGATGGAATTTCTAGTTTTTTGGGTTTTTTTAAATTTTTTTTAACGTTTATTTATTTTTGAGACAGAGACAAAGCGTGAACGGGGGAGGGTCAGAGAGAGCTCCCTCTCTCACAGAATCTGAAACAGGCTCCAGGCTCCAGGCTCCAAGCTGTCAGCACAGAGCCCGAAGTGGGGCTCGAACTCATGGACCACGAGATCATGACCTGAGCTAAAGTCAAACGCCTAACTGACTGAGCCACCCAGGCGCCCTGGAATTGATATGCCCCGATTCAAGAGACCCCCTGAAAACAAACCACCAGAGTCCAGAGTCAAAGCCAAGCGGCAAGGGTCGTTTATTGCAGGTTTGAACCCGGTCCTCCACGCACTCGTTGCCGGTGACGCTAAGAGGCCCCGAGCAAGGATCTTACAGCTTCTTTTATAGACAGGCACAAACAAGTTAGGGATTTTTTTTGAGGTTACAGAGCTGTTATAGGTTGACATTTAAATTTGAACGGTCAGCAGAACTTGATTGGTTCCCGCCTTTATTTCAAACCTTTCAGCAGAACTTGATTGGTTCCCGCCTTTATGTCAGACTACCACCGGGCGCACCCTGGCTGGTTTCAGAAATGGCAGGTGGGGGGGGGGGGGGGGGGAAGGGAAAGATCATTTCTTTGCAGTTGTGAGTACACCTGGTAATTTTTCTCTTAGCCTCTCAGAATTTCTAGTTTTAACTGGATCATATTCCATACTTCTAAAATCCTCAAACTCAATTCTGCAGCCAGTTACAAGCAAAATATCTTACCGGTATAAAGATTTTAAGTGCTTACAACTCCAAATTTAAGCTTCAGGCCTCTAGTGTTAAATGTCTGTAATTTATGCCAAGTGTCAGAATCATTGTAATGAGAAACAGGGAACAGTGAGACATAGTGCCATTGTTACATGTCATCTGTAGAGTATCAAAAATATCTTCAATGTCAGTGTTAATGCTATAATTGTAGGGGCCATTGGTGACATGTTAGAGTCAATACTTTAATCTGAAGAGGCCATCATCATTAATCGGTTGTACTCACTGGCTGAGAAATGGCTCCATTTTTGTAGCTTATAAAATCAAAGTGGTTTTGTGGTCTTTGTGTAAGTTCTAAGCCTTTCTTTTCAAAGCTATTGACTAAGCCTTATTTTCATGATGAGTTCAGCATGAAAGCAGAAGCAAGAGTAATTTCATACTCTTAATGACTTTTTTCTTTAATACTTAAACAGGAATTATTGCTTTTTAAAGGACCCTTTGGTTTTATATTAAAATTTGTTAAGCTCAAACATTAGTACTTCATTAAACTGTTTTTGAGTTTTCTAATATAATAAGGTCTAATGGCTTAATTTAATTAAGCAAACATAACATTTAGCAGGCATGCTGTATTTTCTCCAAACTACCGATTTTCAATCTTTAAATTCTTGAGGGATAAGAGTGTTCTGCATTCAGATCTTTTACCACATAAGATCTTGCACCATGTAATTAAAACATTTGCATTTGTTTCCAGATAAACTACCTGATTTAGGCCTACCTTTTTCCCATGATAATAGAGATGTAAATTGAAAGAAAGCATTCAAGAACTAGTGAAAATCTGAAATAGACCCTATGGAGATTTGAAAAGGGGATCAATTAGGAATAAATAAAAGGATTTGCAATTAGAGAACAGGTTGCAAAAGTTACAACTCCTACAATTGTAGCAGAGCCAATAGGTAAGACTGTGGGATATATTTTCCCCCTCAAAGCAGTGCTCAATATTACAATAACATGATAAAAACAAGGGGATAGATGCAAGGGGTATATGAATAAACAGTACTTGATGATCTGTTGGAGTAAGAACCAGGGCTCTCTAAGATGACTCCACGGTTTCGACCCTGGGAAATTGTGGATAGTAATGCTTTCTTCACATAGAAATCACAAAACACGATGAAACTGTGGTAAGATGGAGAAGAGAGTTCGCTTTCAGTCTCTTGAGGTCATGTTACTTGAGAGACTTCCAGGTGGAGAGACTATGAAATGCAGGCATTCAAAATCAAAATAAAATGAAATTTATTCAGTTTTGTTTTCTAGTTGTCGAGTAAACTGGGCCTTGGCAAAGAACCTTTGTTTCTTTAGGAATCATATGGTTCATCCTAGATGAGGAAAAATAAAAGAAAATTATCTTATAGTTCAGTTATGACACATTCTCAAGGGAATGGTGTTGACAGTTCTGTAATCACACGGTCTGAAGCAATTTCCAGAAGATTATTAAATATACAGGGTTTGATGGAGGATCTAGACTGTTTCCTGTCTAACTCCCAAAAATATATGATATATGGAACTCACTCAACTGTGTTCAACTGTGGAGACTGTTAACAGCTACTTAACGTATTTTTATTTTTCTAATGGGGAGGAAAAACATACATGAAGAAGAGGTATGTCTTCCTATTGGCCAACTCAATTATTCCTCGTTTTTTAAACATTTGTCCTATTGTTTTTTAAACATTTGAATAGGTTGTCACCTGTGAAATCAGGTGGAGAAAAGGTTTATAATACTAATAGAGATTATACTAATATTTTTTGCAATGCTAGTATACCAAATACATTCAAATTCTGTATATTTTAGGCTTTAAGGGTGATAATTTTACCTGAAAATATCAGACAAAAGCAAAAACTATCTATAAAACCATTCTTTCTGAGAAAGATATAAAGTAAGAAGTTTATCTGCAGTTCCTTTCCCAGAAGTGACCACAAATAACAATTCTTGTTATTGTTTCACTTCTTGGAAACAAACTCAGTAGGGTGAAGGAAAGTGATCCTCTGCAGAATAATGGAAGTACTGTGTAAGAAGTAACAAGCAAATGTAGGAAAAGTGAATATGAAAGACTACCAACTGTTTAAAGCAACAATGTTAACAAAGCACTGTGGTGTGGATAATATATCTGATGGTAAAATATGTAACAAAAAGGAAAATCTGCTAGAGGAGTGAAATAGAGTTAAAAAAAAATGTTTTACATTATACTGGACTTAGTCTAATTTAAGGTACATGGTAATAAGTTATGGATGCCTTTTGTAATTTCTGAAGGAACCAGGAAAAGAATGATAATTAAAACCATAACAAGTCAAGGGCACCTGGATGGCTCAGTCAATTGAGCCTCTGACTCTTGGTTTTAGCTCATGTCATGATCCCAGTGTCATAATTAAGATTAGCCCTCTCTCACTCTCTGCCCCTCCCTGACTTGTGTTGTGTGTGTGTTTTCTTTCTAAAAACAACAACAAAAAGCCGTAACAAATCAGATAACAAGAGATACACTAAAATAAGTAAAAATATGCAATTAATCAATACAAAAATCAAGAAAAGGTAAATAAAAGGGCAAATAAAAGATACTGTAAATGGGAAAAAAATGAGCAAGATTTTATACTCCAGCCTATATATATACACATATATACACACATAGACATATATGTGTCTATGTAAACATGCTATGCAAGCAAAAACAAAGCTAGTTTGGCTATCCTAATATACTATAGATTATTATATTTTTAATTTATATTAACATGTAATATTACTATAGCACAAATAGACTTAAGGATAAAAGTAACAGAGATAAATAGGGATATTTCATAATGATAGTTAACTTAGTAGGAATATATAACATTAATAAATTTATATAAGCTTAATAATATAGCTTTAAAATACATAAACCAAAAGTGACACACCTAAAATAAGAAATCAGTAAATCCACAACATAAGTGGGAGATTTTTAAACATTTCTCTTAGTAAGTTATAGAAAAAGGAGACAGTTACAGCACATTTAAACATCATAATTAACCAATTTGACCTGATTGAGAGTATATCCAACAAATTGCAGAAGTGTACATAAAACATTTATCAAAAACATTTATCAAAAATATTTATTAAAAACATAAAACATTTATCAAAATATCCTGGACTATTAATCATGTCTCAACACATTCCAGAGGTTGAAAATAGGACAGTGTATGTTCTGTGAATACTGTGGTATTAAATCAGGGCTCAATAAGGAAAAAATAACTAGAAAATATCCACATTTGTGTAAATGAATCAGAACACTTCGTTTTTTTATACACGATACATCTTTTAATATAGTCATATATGTATATATTATATATGTAATTTAAACAATTGTTTAATGTTTATTTATTTATTTTTATTTTTTAATATGAAATTTATTGTCACATTGGTTTCCATACAACACCCAGTGCTCATCCCAAAAGGTGCCCTCCTCAATACCCATCACCTACCCTCCCCTCCCTCCCACCCCCCATCAATCCTCAGTTTGTTCTCAGTTTTTAAGTCTCTTATGCTTTGGCTCTCTCCCTCTCTAACCTCTTTTTTTTTTTTTTCTTCCCCTCCCCCATGGACTTCTGTTAAGTTTCTCAGGATCCACATAAGAGTGAAAACATATGGTATCTGTCTTTCTCTGTATGACTTATTTCACTTAACATAACACTCTCCAGTTCCATCCACATTGCTACAAAGGGCCGTATTTCATTCTTTCTCATGGCCATGTAGTATTCCACTGTCTATATAAACCACAATTTCTTTATCCATTCGTCAGCTGACAGACATTTAGGCTCTTTCCATAATTTGGCTATTGTTGAGAGTGCTACTATAAACATTGGGTACAAGTGCCCCTGTGCATCAGCACTCCTATATCCCTTGGGTAAATTCCTAGCAGTGCTATTGGTGGGTCATAGGGTAGGTCTATTTTTAATTTTTTGAGGAAACTCCACACTGTTTTCCAGAGCAGCTGCACCAGTTTGCGTTCCCACCAACAGTGCAAGAGGGTTCCCGTTTCTCCACATCCTCTAGCATCTATAGTCTCCTGATTTGTTCATTTTAGCCATTCTGACTGGCATGAGGTGATATCTCAGTGTGGTTTTGATTTGTATTTCCCTGATGAGGAGCAACATTGAGCATCTTTTCATGTGCCTTTTGGCCATCTGGATGTCTTCTTTAGAGAAGTGTCTATTCATGTTTTCTGCCCATTTCTTCACTGAATTATTGTTTTTTCGGGTATGGAGTTTGGTGAACTCTTTATAGATTTTGGATACTAGCCCTTTGTCCGATGTGTCATTTGCAAATATCTTTTCCCATTCTGTTGGTTGCCTTTTAGTTTTGTTGGTTGTTTCCTTTGCTGTGCAGAAGCTTTTTACCTTCATGAGGTCCCAATAGTTCCTTTTTGCTTTTAATTCCCTTGCCCTTAGGGATGTGTCAAGTAAGAAATTGCTGCGGCTGAGGACAGAGAAGTTTTTTCCCTGCTTTCTCCTCTAGGGTTTTGATGGTTTCCTGTCTCAAATTCAGGTCCTTTATCTATTTTGAGTTTATCTTTGTGAATGGTGTAAGAAAGTGGTCTAGTTGTATTCTTCTGCATGTTGCTGTCCAGTTCTCCCAGCACCATTTGTTAAAGAGACTGTCTTCTTTCCATTGGATATTCTTTCCTGCTTTGTCAATGATTAGTTGGCCATACTTTTGTGGGTCTAGTTCTGAGGTTTCTATTTTATTCCATTGGTCTATGTGTCTGTTTTTGTGCCAATACCATGCTGTCTTGATGATCACAGCTTTGTAGTAGAGGCTAAAGTCTGGGATTGTGATGCCTCCTGCTTTGGTCTTCTTCTTCAAAATTACTTTGGCTATCAGGGCCTTTTGTGGTTCCATACAAATTTTAGGATTGCTTTTCTAGCTTCAAGAAGAATGCTGGTGCAATTTTGATTTGGATTGCGTTGAATGTATAGATAGCTTTGGATAGTATTGACATTTTGACAATATTTATTCTTCCAATCCATGAGCACGGAATGTTTTTCCATTTCTTTATATCTTCTTCAATTTCCTTCATAAGCTTTCTATAGTTTTCAGCATACAGATCTTTTACATCTTTGGTTAGATTTATTCCTAGGTATTTTCTGCTTCTTGGTGCAATTGTGAATGGGATCAGTTTCTTTATTTGTCTTTCTGTTGCTTCATTGTTAGTGTATAAGAATGCAACTGATATCTGTACATTGATTTTGTATCCTGCGACTTTGCTGAATTCATGTATCAGTTCTAGCAGACTTTTGGTGGAGTCTATCCGATTTTCCATGTATAATATCATGTCATCTGCAAAAAGTGAAAGCTTGACTTCGTCTTTGCCAATTTTGATGCCTTTGATTTCTTTTTGTTGTCTGATTGCTGATGCTAGAACTTCCAACACTACGTTAAACAACAGCGGTGAGAGTGGGCATCCCTGTCGTGTTCCTGATCTCAGGGAAAAAGCTCTCAGTTTTTCCCCATTGAGGATGATGTTAGCTGTGGGCTTTTCATAAATGGCTTTTATGATCTTTAAGTATGTTCCTTCTATCCCGACTTTCTCAAGGGTTTTTATTAAGAAAGCGTGCTGAATTTTGTCAAATGCCTTTTCTGCATCGATTGACAGGATCATATGGTTCTTCTCTTTTGTTTTATTAATGTGATGTATCACATTGATTGATTTGCGAATGTTGAACCAGCCCTGCATCCCAGGAATGAATCCCACTTGATCATGGTGAATAATTCTTTTTATAGCTGTTGAATTCAATTTGCTAGTATCTTATTGAGAATTTTTGCATCCATATTCATCAGAGATATTGGCCTGTAGTTCTCTTTTTTTACTGGGTCTCTGTCTGGTTTAGGAATCAAAGTAATACTGGCTTCATAGAATGAGTCTGGAAGTTTTCCTTCCCTTTCTATTTCTTGGAATAGCTTGAGAAGGATAGGTATTATCTCTGCTTTAAACGCCTGGTAGAAGTCCCCTGGGAAACGATCTGGTCCTGGACTCTTATTTGTTGGGAGATTTTTGATGACTGATTCAATTTCTTTGCTGGTTATGGGTCTGTTCAAGCTTTCTATTTCCTCCTGATTGAGTTTTGGAAGAGTGTGGGTGTTTAGGAATTTGTCCATTTCTTCCAGGTTGTCCAGTTTGTTTGCATATAATTTTTCATAGTATTCCCTGATAATCGCTTGTATCTCTGAGGGATTGGTTGTAATAATTCCATTTTCATTCATGATTTTATCTATTTGGGTCGTCTCCCTTTTCTTTTTGAGAAGCCTGGCTGGAGGTTTGTCAATTTTGTTTATTTTTTCAAAAAACCAACTCTTGGTTTCGTTGATCTGCTCTACAGTTTTTTTAGATTCTATATTGTTTATTTCTGCTCTGATCTTTATGATTTCTCTTCTTCTGCTGGGTTTAGGCTGCCTTTGCTGTTCTGCTTCTATTTCCTTTAGGTGTGCTGTTAGATTTTGTATTTGGGATTTTTCTTGTTTCTTGAGATAGGCCTGGACTGCAATGTATTTTCCTCTCAGGACTGCCTTCGCTGCATCCCAAAGCGTTTGGATTGTTGTATTTTCATTTTCATTTGTTTCCATATATTTCTTAATTTCTTCTCTAATTGCCTGGTGGACCCATTCATTCTTTAGTAGGGTGTTCTTTAACCTCCATGCTTTTGGAGGTTTTCCAGACTTTTTCTTGTGGTTGATTTCAAGCTTCATAGCACTGTGGTCTGAAAGTATGCATGGTATGAATCAGAACACTTCTAACTAACCTAAGCTTGAAATGAAAAGTCAATCATGAGGGCATGAGAAAATACTTCGAATTCAATGGTAATGAAAATATAGCTTATCAAACTGTTCAGTACGCAGCCAAAGCAATAAAAAAATGGGAAACTCCCGTTGATAGAAACTACCATTCTATAGTACTGGGATGCACTAGTACAAGATGCACTTCAAGATAAGAATGTGACAGATGATGTGCCTTCAGGCACCGTTTAAAATTTTTATTTATTTATGTATTTATTTATTTATTTATTTTTATAGAGAAAGAGCCAGAGAGAGAAAGAAAGTCCATGCCCATGGGGGGTGGGGTAAAGAGGGAGAAGAGTGAGAATCCCAAGCAGGCTCTGTGGTCAGTGCAGAGCCCAACACAGGGCTCGATTCCATGACCCTGAGATCATAACCTGAGCCGAAATCAAGAGTCAGATGTTTAACCGACTGAGCCACCCAGGTGCCACCAGACACCTTTTGGTGCCAGCTTGGAGGCAAGCATCTTGAGGAAATATTCCTCAGATCCCCTTTAGAGGAAAAATTAATATCATTTCCCCTTTGTTTCATGGTGAAGACCGTTTTCTGGCATTTGGCTGAGTCTTCTACCTTACCTTCCCATCAGGTTATTAACTTTGTCACAACAAATTGAATTATAAAATTTAGAACCTTGCCTAATACGTATTTTGCAACATAAAATCAAATCACCTATATCAACAGAATAAAAGTCAATACTAAATTTCAGATGCCTACAGTTTGAAGACTGAAACTGATATGATTTCAAACAGAGACAATAATATGTAAAGCTGACCTCCAATCATAGTGCTTAGATGGCTCTCTGAAGATTTCCAATACCTCTCTGGACAGATGCTGGGTGCTCTGGAGAATTAATCAGCCAAGAACCAAATGTATTGGTCATTTGAGCCAAGCTGCCTCATAGATTGCTGGCATTTGAACAAAAGAGGTAGCTGGCAAGATTAACAAAATTACTCTGTTCCATTTTTATAAATTTAGCCAGAAAGGCTCACTGGCTTTTAAAGAAGTAAGAAGATTAAGATATTTCAAGACACACAGAAATCAACTGAGAAACGTGGAAAAAAATTGTCTATGTTCAACCAGGAATAAAAAACATCACAATTAGTACAAGCATGCTAAATTATCCTTAATCATTAAAATTAACTTATATGATACATTCTTTCCATTTTGTGTCTTTCAAATTACTTTAACTTTAATTAGCACCAGTATTATGTTTCTCTTAATCACTTTCATGAAAATGAGAGTTATCTCTAAAAGTCTGTTACGTTGGGTTCTCTTAAATCCCCAATCATATTTCATGTGTTAGGCAAATATTAACTTGATTGATAAACATCAGATAATCCTTGTTTTCCTCTGCATTTTATTTTTTTTAAATTTTTTTTTCAACGTTTTTTATTTATTTTTGGGACAGAGAGAGACAGAGCATGAACGGGGGAGGGGCAGAGAGAGAGGGAGACACAGAATCGGAAACAGGCTCCAGGCTCCGAGCCATCAGCCCAGAGCCTGATGCGGGGCTCGAACTCACAGACCGAGATCCTGACCTGGCTGAAGTCGGACGCTTAACCGACTGCGCCACCCAGGCGCTCCGTGTTTTCCTCTGCATTTTAGAGGATTTCAGAGAGTTTCCAGATACTGGTGTTATTTTCTTCTTAATATGAGTTTATATTTCAATAATTTGGAAACTAATGTGTGTATTGGGTTTGTTGTCCCCAAATATTCATGCTATATAAATTGCATATCTTAGGTGTGGCAATATTTTCTGGATAGCAAATGCCAGGTTATCTCCTCACATACAAAAGAAATATCATGCTTAAACTAGTGTTTTTCTGAAGCTGGTTCTGAATCCACTTGCACTTGGTACAAATACTGGCACTTAGATTCTACCCCAGGCCTCCTGAACAAAAAGCAGGTGGAGAAGCAGGAACCCGTATTTTTAATAAGCTCCACAGGTGAATTTTCATGTACACTCGAGTGTGTAAGAATACTGGGGACAGAAATAAAGAATACAACATTTTAATTTTTTATAAATTATTTCCTTTTTAAAAAATAGAGTGAGGGGCGCCTGGGTGGCTCAGTCGGTTGGGCGTCCGACTTCAGCTCAGGTCACGATCTCACAGTCCGTGAGTTCGAGCCCCGCGTCGGGCTCTGGGCTGATGGCTCAGAGCCTGGAGCCTGCTTCCGATTCTGTGTCTCCCTCTCTCTCTGCCCCTCCCCCGTTCATGCTCTGTCTCTCTCTGTCTCAAAAATAAATAAACGTTAAAAAAAAAAATTAAAAAAAAAAAATAGAGTGAACTGACAAATTCAGTGTCTAGAGGGGGGATTTTTTTTAAATGGAATCTATTTATAAAAAATTTGGAACACCATCTAAGCTCTCTCATAGAACCAGAATGGGTTTAATTAATAATATTCTGATAAACAGTGTAGGTTGCTCAGAATTTGGGGAGAGAGAGAAAAATAAGAGAGTAAATGGACAGAATTGCAGAATGATTAGTATTCTTGTCATTTCAAGAAAAAAAAATAGCTTCTAGGCCATTATGAGAATTAAAAATTAAAGCTGTTCTGCGCATACACCATTCCTGGTTACTCTGGAAATAGGACCTTCACCTTATTAAAATAACCTAATAATAAAACCGCGTGCAAAGATAGTAAATGAAATTGAGAGGAGGAACCTCACTTATTCTAGGTAGGCTGTTTGAAAAACAGTGATGAGGCCAGGCCAAAATGAGGGCTTGTGAGGAAGAGTAGGAGTGATGTACAAAACAGTTAACTTGAGTCTGCATACCTAAGAAAGAGAGAGACTTTCATTCCATGTATTACTCAGTTGTTATTTAACGATGATCTAGTAGGTTTTGGCATTAAGTAATCCATTATGTCCCAATATATTCATGCTCTCTTTCTTGGTTAATTCACTGGCCTCTCAACTTGAGAGAGCTAAGATCAGAAACAACAGACTCAGAAAAGATGAGCCCAGGCACCTTGTTGCTTTAAATGGTTCTTCTCCCTACTCTTAGGACCCAGGAGTAAGGAGCTGTCCAAAATATAAACACTAGTCCTTTCATTCAGGTGGATAGCCTTTATTACCATATTTTATTTTCTGCACAGATTTTAAAAATCAAGATAATACATGTACATTTTAAAAGTCTATAGCAAAAAACAATTGACACTTTCCTCACTTCTTCCTATTTCCAAGTCCCTCTCCTCTAAATTTTGTAGCTACTTTTTCTGTAGTTATAAATAAGAGGGTTATTCTCCAACTTTTTGAATTACCAATTTAAGACATTAAAAATTCCCTTGTATTATGTAAGAAGAGGCTTTAGACTTTCCCTTATTTGTTCTTTTAAATGCCAGCCTCTCTTCCTCTTCTGCTATGCCTTGGGTGTCCTTGTGTATAGAGCCTCTAGTTCAATTCCGCCACCAAATAAACGTTTATTCTCTTTCAGGGAGTGAGAGAGACAGCTGTATGGCTGTAAAAGATTGGGAAGGAGCCCTGAGATTCTTACAGAGACTTGTAGTTTATCTTTTCCGTTTTTTACCTTTACCATACCTGGTCCTCTAGTGCAAGAACCCTTCCACTGAGAACTCTCTTGCTTGCCTTTGGCATTCCTTTCCATCACTTATCTACTTTCCAACTTCTAAAACCATGTTGGCATCTCCTGTCTGACTTTTTTATTTTATTTTTTTGTTTAAACCATATTTATTTATTTTTTTACTCCCACTTGGCTAGGTTTCAGAAAGAAGCAAAGATAAATGCATATGTACAGTGCCCTATGTTTAACCCCAAATCTCCTGAATGGATCATATAAATCCTTTCTTGCTTCCCTGGATCACTTCTGTATAAACAAAGTCATCAGCCTTTGTTTTGTGCTGGTTTAGTTTAATTTTGTGGACAATATTCTTACCACTTTAATTCTGAGAATACAATGAGAGTACAGTAAAATAGGCACTCTCCTCCATTGGTCATGATCACTCGTACAACCTTTTGGAAAACAATTTAGTGGTATATATTTAAAAGCCTTTACAATTTTAAAGCTCTTGGGCCCAGTAAAATTCAATCTATTCTAAGGAAACAATCTTAAATGCAGGAATAAGAAAATTATACAAGAAGATACTTATGGTGCACTCATTATAAGAGAATAAAACAGATAATAATCTATTAGTAAGAAAATGGCTAAGGAAAGGTATAAATACCTAAGAGAATGGTATACAGATATTTAAGCAATAAAGATGGAAATGGGGCTGACGGCCCACTCAAAAAAGTTGTAGGCTCAGAGAGAAAGGACTTTTTAGAGATAGAACAAAACGTGGTAAAAATGCTCACTGAGGATATATTTATACATTGTTAGTATGTTGGAGTTGAAAAATCAGCTATCAGTGGTCAGTAAGTCTTGGACAACACTTATTAAGCATTTAAAATACCTTCTAATTCTAAGAATTGATTGTTAGAAAATTATAAGCTGTGATTTACAAAACAGAATCCAAATATTTGAAGAAACACAAGTCAGTTTCGTTCAAAAGGACTTAGAGTATATTGAAATCAGCATAACTTATGTTTATAGCAGTACTAAATAGCTTCTGAATGTCTAGTTTGATAATGATGCATGAATATTCTTACTCCAGGGGCCAGTGCAACTAATTGCTTTGAAAGATTGGTGTTTTAAATTTATGCCAGGATTCTCTTTCTTGAGGAGTACAAACCACCTCATAAAAATTCAACCCATTTGTTCACATTATTTCCAGTTGATACAGGTATGAAGCAAATTGTTTCCCAAACTTATAACTGGTCAGCTATAAAGAATATTTGGCATTGTGTTGAAATCTATACTGTAGAATCCAACTCTCCTGTACCCTAAGTCAACTGTTCTTTGTACTCGCCTTCACTGTCATTTCGTTAGATTGAAGAAGCTTCCCTCAAGGATGACCAACTATAATGCAGAGGAGATTAACCTCTCACTTCCTGATGATGATTTTGAAGTATTAAAAAGCTACAGTGAGCCTGAAGCAAGTGAGAACATTAATGATCAATTATGTTCGAACAAAGTTTATGATTGAAATTCAATGACTGAAACAATTGTGACAACATTACTCTAATAATCAGAATGGCTTAATGGCCTATGTCGAAATGGAGTATCACTATATATAATTTATATCATCTTATAAGCACTGAGAAAATAACTAACTTGAGATATTTTATGCTATTTGCAAGGATTGTTTATTTAAAATGTGTTAAAAGGAAATCCATCCCTCTAGATTCTACTGACTACTTTAGTCAAACTAATCACATGTAGTTCACTGCCTAAGATGAAAATTTGACCCATAATTAATATTGTGTCTTTACTGATTCTCCAATGTAGACAGAATTCCTTCTTAATGACTATTATCATAGCCTTTCATTCTATGCAATGACTATTTCCATTTTCCTAATAAAAGACTCTAGTAATGCTACTTTGGTGCTATAAATATAATATAGTCTATTAAAAGAAAGCCTTATAGGGGCACCTGGGTGGCTCAGTCAATTGAGCATCCAACTCTTGATTTCTACTCAGGTCATGATCCCAGGTCATGGGATTGAGCCCCGCATCAGACTCCATGCTGAGCACAAGGCTTGCTTGAGATTCGCTCTCTCTCTCTTCCTCTCTCCTCTGCTCATCCTCTCTCTCTCTCTCCCTAAAAAAACCAAAAAACAAAAAACCTTATAAACCTTATAAATATATATATGTATGATTTTAAGTCCCTATCTATGAATCCATTTAAAATACTATCCTTTTGGTTCATTGCATGTCAGGGTAATGACTTTCTATGAATTTATGTTTAAGTGCATTTAATATTAATATTTAATGTTAAAGTGCATTATGATTTTTTAAGTAGCAAGTGTTACTGTACCATGAGGGATAGAGATGGAATTATACTAGGAACTTGGGCCGTGAATAGATTCTCTTCCTTTAGTCATGCATGCTAGTGGCAATATGACAGTCATCTTCCTTAGACCCTGTCATGTAGTGATTTGGGAAAAAAAAAAAAAAGGAAAGAATTGTGTAACCTTGGATAACCCCAAGGCTTACCAGAAATGAGTCATGTACCTTAATGAAATGTCAGGTCCTTGTGATAAGGTGGAGAAATGGAAACAAAACTGCACTGAGAATAAGATTTAAGTCGGTAATTCTACCGTGCTACTAGCTGTCAAATTTCCATAAGAAGAGCTCTTCTTAACAGGAAAAATAAAATGTCTGTACTCACAAATCATCAATACAGCATTTTGAATACACCAATTTTGTTGGAAATATATTCAAATACATTTGCTCTCTTCCTTCAAGACTGTAATCAAATATTCAACTCTTGGTTAGATTTTTTTTTCTTGATATATTACTTCTCCCCAATAGATTGTTGCTCAGATTTCAGGATCCCAGTGGTATTTTGTACTTAATTAATTTTCAGCAAGTAGTTCACTATTGTGTATTATTTAAAAAAAAATTTAATGTTTATTCATTGTTAAGAGGCAGAGAGAGACAGAGTGTAAGTGGGGGAGGGGCAGAGAGAGAGGGAGACACAGAATCCGAAGCAGGCTCCAGGCTCTGAGCTGTCAGCACAGACCCCAATGCGGGGCTGGAACTCTTGGATGGCGAGATCATGACCTGAGCTGAAGTTGGATGCTTAACGGACTAAGCCACCCAAGCATCCCACTATTGTGTAATAATTTGTGCTCGTGTCTATTTCTTCCACTAAACCAGGAGTTTTTTAATGTCTGGAACTATCTAACTTATCTTTAGATTCCAAGTAAGAATCACAGTGCTATATACACAGTTCTAAATAAATGTTTAAAAATAATAATTTTGGAGGTTGACTGTATGGGTCAGTCTGTTAAGTGTCTGACTCTTGATTTTGGCTCAGGTCATGATCTCAGGGTTTGTGAGTTCAAGCCCCGCATCGGTCTCCATGCTGGCAGTGCAGAGCCTGCTTGGGATTCATTCTTTCTCTCTCTCTCTCTCTCCTCTCTCTGCCCCTCCCCTGCTCACTCTCTGTCTCAAAATAAATAAATAAAAAATAAAATCAACATTTAAAAGAAAGTTTAAAATGATAATTTTTTTATCAGCAAATATTTACCAAGTCATGTGCCAAGAACAATGGTAGGCATGGGGGGATTCTAAGGACAAAATTTAAAGTCCTTTATGGAATTTACATATTAATGTAAGATGAAATACAATACATAAATATATATTCATATATGCTATGTATAATCTTTTTATATTATATCAGTAGAATTTACTGTTTCTTCCAACCACAACCTGGTGATAGGAAGTTAGGCCCTGGAACTCCTTCTCAAAGCAGTTACTTTAGAAAGCTTGCAACTATAAATCCTTTCTCTGCCTCCTAGAGATGTAAATCTCCTACCACCCAGAACTGTATTCTTAAGGATCTGAGAACTAGTGTCTCTTTGAAGTGCAAACATTCCAGGAGGTAATTCTCCACATTCTGCTCCTAGTCTTTGCGGGAGGGAAAGGACCCAACTTTGGTAGATGCCTGGCTTTAACTTGCAACACTTGCCTCCAGTTATGAAGGTATGGCCATTTGTGTCTCCTCTGGATAAACTCCAACTAACAAAGCCATATGTCTTAGTCACAGGGACCCAACACCATTTGTTACCCTGAGTGCCTTTGCCTCAGCATACCTCAGCCTTTAAAAAGTCTCCTGCCTTTTGTTTCATGAAGCTGAGCTCAGTTCACACTGGACCCTCTTCCCTATAGCAATAGTCATCACTGAATAGCATCTATCCTCAGAACTATTGTGTCTGGCTTTATCTTTGACAAATGAAGAATGATCTGTTAGGCAGAGGGACAAGGTCTCAGGTTGAAATTTGCTTGCTACTTTTGAGGAACACAAGGGAGTCAGGGACGCTAAATCAAAGTGAAAGAGGGGAAGTGGTGGGAATGAGCTCAGAGTTGTCCTGGGCCATATGCTGTGGGTAGAACTTCGGATCATACATGAGTGCGATAGAAAGCCATTGGAGGAAATTAAACAGGGAATATTATGATCTAACTTACTTTACAAAAATTACTCTGGCTGAAGAATGGAGAGAAGACTGGTGGCAAGCTGAGGACAAAAATGGAGGAAGTAAGGCCAATTAGGAGGTGGTAGCAAAGTCCAGAAGAGAAATAGCGTGGATTGGACCAGGTTGGTGACGGTGATGGAGGTGTTGAGAAGTAGTTGGCCTCTGTATAGAATCTGGAAGAAAAGCTGACAGAATTTGCTATTGGATTGGATTTGGGAGGTTAGAGGAAAAAAAATCATTCCTACATGAATAATAAGCAATTGATTGAGCAGGAAAAATAAATATGCATATTCTCCCAGTTAAATTATTAAAGGTCACTCTTTTAGAAGTAGCAAAATCTCACCTTTCATGCAATCTCTAATTTGTAATATTTGGCAAATAAAGTATCTACCAAAATTTATCAGAAGATTTTGAATTTCAGTGCATGTCCTCTACTATTTTCAGAACAGTTAGATTTAATGTTCATCTACTAGACAGCCAGGTTTTTGTAAGCATGTCTACCTGGTCAGGTTTGGAAAGTGTTCCATGCCTGTCTCTCATACTTTTTTGATAAAGATGAAATCAAGACATGTCATCCACCGGCCATACCTGTGGTCCTTTTGGTGCCAGCTGGGCTAATTGCCATCATCTTACTAATGATTTATGCATGAGTATTTTTTACACCTTTCAGGCATTTAAATTCTGCATTAGAGGTAACTTGATGTGCATGCTTTTGACCCATATTCAAAAAATAGTCCATAGTAAAAACAGCTATTCTGCTGTACTTAATTTGGGGGAAAAAATTATAACTTCTTAAAACCATGGGGGAAATTTCTCTGATAGCAATAAACAAGTGCCTCACTCAATGATTTTGCTCACCTTCACTAGTCATTACAGATGATAATTTGAATACTGAAGGCTTACACAATTCGAAAAGAATAATACTAAATATACCCAGGAGAGACCACTTAAAAGCATTTCTACAAGCAAGAATTTTGTAAAGCCTTTGTATTGAATATGGAAAATGTAAACTTTAGAAAAAGGCTTAAAAAAGATCTTGGGGTTCAAATGAAATCCCTTGTCTAAAATATTATCCCAAATAAAACCATTTAAAAAGCAATAATCTGGGAACCTATTTGAGCTTCATTTGGGATCCAGGATAGTACCATTCATTCATACATTCACTGAACTTGTACGGAGATCCTACTATATGCCGTCCCTAGTGTTGCACACTGGATAAATCGGTTTGTTCCCTAAAGTGTTCATAACTACTGTCCTAGCTCCCTGTAGAAACCTCATCCTCTCAGCCTACTGACAAAACCTGGCCTTAGCTTAATTACTTTCTCTATAGTGCTTATTTTTACTGTCTGAAGCAATTCACATTTACATTGAATCTAGACCCTGACCTCAGATTACTTTTGTGAACTAACAAATTCTTGATTTACTGCCGTGTAAATAGATTGTAGAAGAAATGATACTGAAATCTCATGTCTGCATTCCTCTCTCAGAGTGGACTAATATTTTAGTTAATTTAGAATAATTTTTAAAGATCATATGTATTTGTCTCTAGCTGATTAGTCACTTCAGAGATAGTGTATGTCATCTGCAAATGACTGTGGGACCACAGAAGGAGTATGGCTTCCAGGAATTTTTTTCAAAGCTATTTTAGAAGAATTTTGAAACCGCACTAAATCATTCTAAAATTAGCATGTCATAATATCCTTTAAAGGTTTAAGTAGTTCTCAAAAGTTGAAACTTCATCAGCACAGTACAGTACAGGATAAACTATTATGATCTCCCCTGAGTAAAAGAACTCTCTTATACATCAACTTTTTATCCTTCCGATTCAGACACTGTGGAAATTTCTCATTCACTTTGAAGCATACTTCTTTCAGAAGCAAATGTGAAGATTAAGATATAGAATTCCACTTGTCTTTATGTATATGATCCATCCAGAGTTATTTCAGGGTTAACATCCAGCATGGACTAAATTGTTTCCCAAACTGGAAAACACAGAGTCTCAGTTGTAGTCTTATTTATTATTTTCATGTCTTTGCTTTGACACAGGAATTTCTTCTCCTTCTCCCTCTTTCTTTTCCTCCTTCTTCCTCTTCTTCTTCCACTTTATTCATCAATTCTAGGCTCCTGGGAGTATTGCTTTATAAAGTTGTACATAAAAGCTGAAATGAGTGGCTCAGTCACTTAAGCATTCAACTCTTGATTTCAGCTCAGGTTATAATCTCACGGTTCATGAGTTCAAGACCTGCATTGGGCTGACAGCACAGAGCTTGCCTGTGATTCTCTGTCTCTGTCTCTGTCTCTGTCTCTCTCTCTCTTTCTGCCCCTCCCCCACTTACTCTCTCTCTCTCTCTCTCTCTCTCTCTCTCAAAATAAATGAATAAACTTTAAAAAAGAAAACCTGAAATGAGAAGAAATAAGATATTGGAGGCAAAATGTATCTTTTATTCATTTCCCTATTTTCCTTGTAAGGAATGTTAGTAGTATCATTAAAATAATTGTGAACATTTTTTTTCAGGTCTTTATGAGATATTAAACATTTTGGTTTATAAATATTGAGGAAAAAAGTTAAAGATAACTTTAATTCAAATTATTGTCAAAATATCTTAACATAGATATGTTACATTTATAAAGTGTTTACTTGGTCAAACTACAATTACATATTGACTGTTTTTACCAAAAAAAATCCTATATAAGTTTTTACCTAATTTTTAAAATCAAAAATCCTATATAAGAAACTTATTTTTTTTCCAATTAAACTTAAGCAAAAAGCAACTGTAGAAAAGTGGTTACTGAAGGTAATGTCCATTTTTCTGTTTTCTTTCCATAACAGAAGATGTCATAATAAGTGCAACTAAGTGCAGGGTTTTAAGCAACCTCAATCCTTGAATGCATTAGTATGAACAACTTCTGTTTTAACTGTCTAAAAAGCACCAAAGAAAATGCTGCCACGAAAAAAAATCTAGATACTCATTATTACCTTTGCATTTTTATATGTAGCAGCCAACCTTATAAAATTGACAAAAGAGGAAAAAAGGAGAGGAAATAGACAATAGAAACTGACACAACAAGCAAATAACAGTAGTGCACACACATACACACACACACAAAATGATAATTAATTTTATCATGAACTTAAAGGACAAAAACGGATAATTTTCAGACAAGGACCGGAAACTATGTCAAGAATAAAATGGATATTCTCAAGTAACCACATTATATACATTGAAGATAATTAGAGAATTGGAAGGTAGACCAAAGGAAAGTACCCACACTCAATAACAGAAAGACAGTATGATGGAAAATAATAGAAAAGGTTCTGGAAAACATTCGCTTTGTGAAATGGTAGAACGAGTTAACACACAAGTATAAATAGAGTGCAAAAGGAACAAAGAAAGTGGTAACACTTGAAAGATAATTGCTGAGCTTTCAGAACTGTTGAAAGACATCTAGTTGGAGCCTCAAGAAATGCTGCAAATTCCAAGCAGGACAAATACAAATAAAGTGACACATAGAAAGATCATAAAGCTGAAGAATTAAAGACCAAGAGAAAATGTTAAAAGGCATGTTGCTTTCAAAGGAGTCTTACAGATTGCATATCAATAAAAATAATAGAAATCAGAAAACAATAAAATTATATCTTCAAATGGTAAAAGTAATTGACTGCAAAATTAGAATTTTATACCAAGCAAAAATATTGCTTAAAAACAAAGACGAATTTAAATTTTTAGACAAACAAAAACTCAGATAATTCAGCATGACCTGATTAACATGAAAATATCGCAAAATGTTTTTAATGCAAAGGAAATGATAACAAGTTGTAGTAGAGAATTCAGGAAAGAATAAATGTAAACCCAAAGGGCAGATATGTGACAAAATATAAATTCAAATTGAGTATATTTTTTAAAACAGTAGAGAAAGTTAAAATAAACATAAAATTAAAATCCTCTGCAACAATGCGCAAAAGTTGGGAAAGGAATAAGTAGAGTTATTGTTCTAAAGACCATTCTTTGTCTGGGATGTAGGGCTGCCAACATTTCCTCAGAAAGTGATAAAGAATCGACAATCAGAGGAGAAAACTGGGATCATTTTCCAATTTTTGGAATGAGACTAATTCCAATTGGATTCAAAGGAAGGAAGGAAAGTAAAAGGAAAATAAAAGTGGAACAAATGGGAACCAAATTTAAAATGATATATATCAGTAACTGTGTTAAAATTACATTGAATAAATAATTCAAATTAAAGGGCAGCAATTGTCAAGCAAGAAATAGACAAAATCTATTCCAAACATATGCTGCTTACAGGAAGCACACCTTAAATCTAAGTACACTTGGAGTGCCTGGGTAGCTCAGCTGGTTATTACGTGTCTGACTCTTGATACTAGCTCGGGTGATGACTTCATTGGTTGTGGGATCAAGCCCCTCCAGGCTCTGCACTGAGTACGGAGCCTGCTTGGGATTCTCTCTCTCTCTCTCTCTCTCTCTCTCTCTCTCTCTCAAAATAAATAAATAAATTTAAATATATATATGTATATATATATATATTTATATATATACGCACACACATATGTACACTAAAAGGTTAAAAGTAAACAGATGGAAAAGTCATACCATTTAAGTGTTAACTAAATAAAATGGATAAAAGCTATACTACTATAACAAAAATTGTAATTTAAAGAAATTACTTGTAGGTAGAGAGAGCTATTTCATAATCAGAAAAGAGTCATCTACCAGGATGATATGACAATTGTAATGTGACACATCATATCAAGTATCCATCCAGTTGATATGTACCATATAATACAGTTTCAGAATATATAAAGGAAAAAAATGCACAGAAAATCAAGGACAAATAAAAATGCAGAAGTATACTGAAAGATTTTAAACATATATATATATATATATTTTTAGTAACTAATCAAACTAAAATTAACATTACAAAGAGGCTAAACAGAATTTATAAATTAAACTAATTACATATATAGACTACTATAATCAACATCTCCAAATTAAATAATTTTAATAAATTTTATTTTTACAGCATATTTAGTTTCATAGCAAAACTGAGCAGAAGGTACTGAAGTTTCTCATTTACTCCCTGCCCATATGTGCATAGCCTCCCTCATTATCAACATCCCCCCACCAGAGTGGTACATTTGTTCCAACTGATGAACCTACATTGACTCATCATTATCACCCAAATTCCATAGTTTACATCATGGCTACTCTTGGTGGTATACATTCTATGGGTTTGGAGAATTGTATAGTGACATGTATCCACCATTATAGTATCATATAGAATAATTTCACTGCCCTAAAAAACCTCTGTGCTCCACCTATTCATCACCTTCTCCCTTCCGGTCCCTGGAAACCAGATCTTTTTAATGTCTACATAGTTTTGCCATTTTTCAGAGTATCATATAGCTAGAATCCTATAGTATATAGTCTTTCAGACTGGCTGTTTTCAGTTAGTCTTATGCGTTAAATTTCCCCCATGTCTTTTTGTGACTTGATAGCTCAGTTCTCTTTTAGTACTGAATAGTATTTCTTTGTATTGATGTCCTACATTTTATTTATCCATTTATCTACTGAAGGACATCTTAGCTGCTTTCAGCTTTTGGCAGTTATGAACAAAACTGCTATAAATACCCATATGCAGGTTTTTGTATGGCCACAATCTTCAACTCCTGTGTGTATATATCAAGGAGCGCTATACCTAAATTGTATGAAAAGAATATGTTCAGTTTTGTAAGAAACCACCAAACTATCTTCCATAATGTCTGTACTATTTTGCATTCCCATCAGGAGTAAATGAGAGCTCTGTTGCTCCACATCTGTCCCAGCATTTGGTATTGTCAGGGTCCTGGAATATGGCCATTCTATTAGGTGTGTGGTAGTATCTCATGGTTGTTTTCATTTGCATATTCCAATAACATATGAGATGAAGCATCTTTTCATATGCTTATTTGCTATCTGTATATCCTCTTCAATGGGGTGTCTATTAAGGTCTTTGACCTGTTTTTTCATTGTATTGTCTGTTTTCTCATTGTTGACTTCTAAGATTTCTTTGTAATTTTTGGATAACAGTCCCTTTTCAAATGTGTATTTTGCAAATATTTCTCCCAGTCTATGGCTTGTACTTCTATTCTCTTGACAGTGTCTTTTGCAAAGCAGATATTTTAAATAAAATTTTGACAATAGAGCAAAGACAGTCTTTTAACATATGGCACTGGAACAACTAGACATCCACATGCAGAAAATGAATTTAGACAGAGACCTTACAACCTTCACAGAAATTAACTCAAAATGTATCATAAGCTTAAGTGTAAAATTCTTCATTCATAAGCCTAAGTGTAAATTCATAAGCCTAAGTGTAAAACTCTTCATTGAAAAGATAACAAAGGAAAAATCTAGATGTCCTTGGTTTGATGATGACTTTTTAAATACCATACCAAAGGCATGATCCATGAAAGAAGAATTGATAAGCTGAACTCATTAAAACCTTTATCTCTCTTCACTTTTCAGATTTTCTTTAGACAATATTATTCACAGTAGTTGTTTCAACTCTCACTTTTTTGTTTAAACTATAAAACATATCTTTAATATAGACTCCACTCTTGAGTTCCAGATCTTTCTTCCTTTCTTTTCTTTCTTTCTTCCTTCCTTTCTTTCTTTCTTTCTTTCTTTCTTTCATTATTTTTTAATGTTTATTTATTTTTGAAAGAGAGAGAGAGAGTGAGTGTGAGCAGGTGAGGGGCAGAGAGAGACGGAGACAGAAAATCCAAAGCAGGCTCTGTGCTGTCAGCACAAAGACTGACATGGGGTTCAAACAACCATGAGATTATGACTTGAGCTGAAGTCAGGCGCTCAAGGGACTGAGCCACCCAGGTGCCCCAGATCCTTATTTACTAATACCCCTTGGTATTTCCACACAGATGTGCCACAGTCATTGTAAGTACAACTTGTACGAAGCCAAAAGTCCATCTTCCTTTTCCAAACATGATCTTTATACTTTATTCTCTAAGTTGATTATTTTTATCACCAATCATTCCATGCCTAAGTTACAAATCAACTATGTCATTCTAGACCTCTTCTTCTTTATCATTGATTAGATATCCTTTGTATCACTTACTACTTTATCGCCTATTGTCTATTCTATCCCATGTATACTTTCAAAATATTTATTAAGTTAGTCTCTTTCTCATCTCTACAGTGTTGATGTTAGTCACTCAGAATTTTCTCACTAGGACAATTGTGTTAGCCTGCTTCTCTGTCCTTCTAAAATTCATTCTCCAGAGTGCCTCAACTGTATAAAACAGAAAATATGAATCTGACCATGACACTCATCCTCTTGCTTGTAATCCAGTAATAACTATCTATAGCATTGAGGATAAAATATAAATTTTATAAGATGATGTATAACTTTCTGTATTTTCAGCCACTTCTCCATCTTTCCAACATTATCTCCTACATTCCTTTCCATTCACTCACTGCTGTGTTCATACTGAACCACCTCATTTTCTACAACTCTCCATTCTCTGTCTCAGATCAAGATTTTGTTATGTATTGCTGTCTCTACTGGGAATGAAGTCCCTTGTCCTTAACATCTGGCTAATTTCTCTTCATCCTTCTTAATTTTAACATTACTTCTTCCTAGAACCTCCATTTCCTCTAGGCTATGTTTGGATCGCTTTCTCTGTGCTTGTTTCCATTATCACTTTGTGCAAACATCAATTTGACTACTTAGCACATTGCATTTTGATCATTTGTGTGTGTACACAACCCTACGAATGGCCATATTACTTCAAAACCATACTATATGGCTAGTGTTCTTTTTCCAAGCAAGTATTTCTGGAAGGGATTGCAAAATCTATGGTAGTATAAGTTTAATAATATGTGAATTACATTATTTATATCTGAAAAACCTAGGTCCAAGTTAGGTTTTGCCACTGATCTTCCTGGCTGCTGAATTTGGGAGTGTTAAAACACTAAATTGTCAGCTCCTCAAGACCAGGAACATTGCCATTATTGGCCACATAGTAATTATTAGGTGATATCAGTTCGTAAGTGTTCCTGAACTGATAATTGTCTGATGAATCTTTGGAAGAAATTGTTGATAGTGATGGGTGGGTCAGCACCACTGCTCCAAGGTGATGATGGGGTGTGTAACAGATCTAGTCTCAGAGCCAGGATATCTTGGCCTGATCTTCACCCCATTCTGGAAGGCTGTGTCTGCCTCTCCAGCCTCCTTAAGCTGACAGCTCAAGCAGTGTTTGCTGGAGGGTATTCTCAGCCAAAGACTTTTTTTTTTGAAAACCTTTTTTATTGTTGCCCCTATGCCTTCCTTAAGTTGATGGAAATTGGACATGTTTATTTTATTGGGAATTTTTCTTAAATGTTTCTGCAAAGTATATAATTCTATAATGAATGGGACTTAAATCATTGAAAAGCGTTTAATTACTCTGCTTTCCTGAAATTTACATTTCTCCTTAAATAACTAAACATGTACTGTTCTTCAAGGATGTCTTTCTATAAACCTGACAAACGGCCATGGGTGTTCTTCTCTGTAGTCTCTCTTTTGCTAGAAAATGAAGTTAAAAGTTAATCACAAATAAGAGCACCATAATTTTTCATGGTCACAGCACAAAACAACATCACAAATACATGTAAAACCCTTAACTCTGGCCTAGAAATGAATTATCTAAAATTTGCTTTATGCTGAGAGGATAAAGGTAATGATATGTGTGTTTTCTAGGCCAGGGAATGACAATATGCTGTGGAATACATGAGTATTCTCAGGACAAAAACTGTGCTTCAGACTCAGAAAAAAGCTGAGATTTTAAGCCTTTGTAGCAAGGCTGATATGTTAAAAGTTCAAAGAGTTTCCAAAGTCCAAACTTTGGAGCTTGTATTAAACTTGTAAATAAAAAGTAATGCCTTATTGTAGGCTTTATTCCTCTTAAACTAGATGTTTGGAGATTTTTTTTCAAAAAAAAATTGTTTTCAAGTAAATATTTTCAGATGTGATTATTAATTGTATCACTTTAACATTAAATAAGTTACATTATTTAGATTTGGAAAAATCTGTATTCAATTTAGTCTTTGCCCCTGAACTCCCTGGCTACTGAATTTCCAGGAGATTTGCAATCTCTCAGAACCTCTATCATCTAATCTCTAAAATGGTGATTGCAAATAATACACAAGTCACATATCATAGGATTTCTGGGAATATATAAAAACATTGTTATTAGAGAGTTATGTATGCTATAAAATACCCTACATCAGTATTATACTTTTTTATCAATATCCTTTCTCCTCAAATTAATAGATTATATAGTATATAGATTATAGGACCCAAGCATCATATCTGCATCTAACAGAGGTATTTAAACATTATACACTAATTGATTCAGATAATAAGTACTAGCTTGTTTTGTTTGGTGGATCTTAAATAGTAGAATGAGAGTTTGTAGATGTCAGTCAATTGAAATGGCATATGGTCCCTGAAAAATAAATCATGCAGCTCCTGGTCTCCATTCATTCCTTTTTGGCCTGACTTTTTGAATTATTGCAGTTCATTTATCCATTCTCTTTATCATCCATACAGCAAATTATTATTAAAACTCATGTCATGTTCCAGGCATTGGATTATGTGAATAGGACTAAATCCTTAAATTCAAAACAGTCATAATATTGGAGAGAGAGACAAGCAAACAACAACTCAAATGCTATATACCAGCGCTAGGATACGTGTATGCAGAGGGTATTATTGGAGGATGGCTTTCCAGGGCATGTGACTCCAGAGTTGAGCTTTTAAAAGTGAGTGGCAGATGTAATTAGCTACCCAAAACGGTACAGTGAGAGTAGGGTGTGGTGGTGGTAAGGAGATGTTGACAAATCAGGAAAGAGCATGTGTTTTCCAGAGGAAGGAACATATGTAACAGTAGAAATGGAAACGGAGTTGATTTCAGCAAAATTACTGCAATGCTTACCTGCAAGGGCCTCTTCCCTGCTCTGCAGAGACAGAGAAGAACACATTCAGGAACTCTAAGAGATTCAGTGTGGTGGGAGCACAAGACGGAAATCACAACATGGCTGGAGTGAGACTGGGAAGAGAAGCAGAAGACAGATCATGAAGCACACACAATATGAGCTGTCCTGAGGAGTCATTATTGAAGGCTGTGATAGCTGTGCAACAATTTTTGGCAGGGTTGGGCTTGATTGGGTTTGGATTTCATGTGTGTTAAAATCTGATGGTGGTGTGGAGTGTGGATTGACTCAGCTAACCCTGGACACTGATGCAATGACCTGGAGAAAAAAGGTGTGAATTGAGAACTTGTAGGTGGAGAGGAAATTTGGAGCATCTCAGAGAATAAGACTTGTGTCCCTTATTAAGAACCATCAGCATCTTTTCAATTCCAGTAAAAATAAAATCCAAATTCCTTATCATGCACTTGAAGTCTCTGCAAAATCTGGCTCCTAAGTGACAATAGATGGCAATGTAACACAGTGTCAAAAGAGTGAGCTTGTCTAATGTTTCAGTCTCAGTTCACCAATTAGTATGTGCGTACCTGACTTAACCTCCTTGTGACTCAGTTTCCTCATTCCCAAAATAAGGATAAAAATCATAAAGTAAATATGAGTGTAAAATGTGATAATTCACTTCAAATTCTAGCACAATAATTAGGTTACACAAAGCGCTCAATGAATGCCAGCTAATAAACACATCTCAAGCCACTTATTCAAAATACTTCAACTTCACTGGCTTTCCAACAGACTACAGAATGAACTTACCATTTTTGAGGGATTGAAACTTTCTGTCCTAAATTTAACCTGGAACACTCTTTTTCCAATGGACTTATTCCCTTATGTCCTTCAGCTCCTGGCTTGAAGAAACCTTCCTCGTACACTGTGTAAAATATGTATCCTCCATTATTCTTTATCTTGTCAGCCTGGTTATAGTCTTCGTAGTATTTAACATGAGCTCTGATTTAAATAATCAGAATTAAATAATAAACTTAATATTTATTTATTTGCTTTCTTGTTAACTGTGTGTCTCCCAGCTAGATTAACAACTTCATGAGAATTCCTTACTCTCTTGTGTAACTCTATATCCATCGATCCCGGGTCAGCATCTGGTGCAAAATAGGTTTTAATAAAAGTTTTTTTTAATGTTTCATTTAAATGAGAGTCTAATATTCTTAAATATCTGCCAAAAGTAGATTATAATGCAAGAAGATCACACAAAATGAATTTCACTTCTAAGCATTACAAACATTTGGAATAGAAAAACACCAGGGATAGATATTATAAGAAATGTAAAAAAGAAGTTTGCTTTAAAACAAAGTTTTAAAATTGAGTTTTTCCCCTAAAGTCCAAATAATTGTGGTCTAGGTAACCATTAGGGTAAACATTTCATATGCTCCTTCCTTTGATAAGAATAAATTCATGCAGAACTGTATATCCAAGTGTGTGTGCAAGAGATACTCACATGCATCACGAACACAAGCACATACACTCACAGGGACAGACACACTGCTGAGTTTTTGGTATTCTAGGCACTTCGTATCCACACTAAGACTGACACCTTCCCATTACACTGAATGAATTATTTCTTTGGAGGCAGGACATTTTCTTCAAAGAAGCCCTGTTTGATGACATTCCCTGCTGGGAAGTATCCGGCCACCATGAAGGAAGACCCATCACTTGCAGATGCCTTCCTCATGCCCATCTTCTTTGTATTCTTCCATTCCATTATTGTGAAGTGTCCAGTCCCAGAGGCGAAACCAGGCTGTTGGGAGTTGTAGTTCTTGATTTCACTGTACCATTTATCAGCCACCTCCTTTCCTGCTGTGTAATCCTGGGCAAGGCCTTCCCCTCTCTGGGCCTCTGTTAAATATAAGCAAATATAGTACAACACATAGACTTGAAGAGTGATCCAATGCAGAAAGCATGGACTCATGGCCAACGAGAGGCTATCAAGCATGATGAATATGAGAGGAGGAGCAATCTGGTGGTGAAGAGAGATGATTTCAGATTTAGACACATTTGTGGATGTAAATGAAGCTGTGAACAAGGCATTTGGACACCAGGGCTGAATCTTCAAAGAGATGTTTGAATTCAAGATAGGATCAAGAGATAATAGTAGTTATAACCTTGGAAATAGATGCATTCACCTGGAAAGGTCTTATTCAGTGAACAGAAACAGACGCTTGGCAAGGAACCTAGGGGAGCACCACAATTCCACATGCAGATGGAGGAAGTGTGAAAGGGAGGAAGACTGATAGGGGAGCTTAGAAAAACCACCAACCAAACAAAACAAATTTGAGTGGTATTATGGAAGCCATGGGAGAAGTTTTATTAGAAAAAAAAAATCCTTAAAGGTAGCCTCTTGGTCCAGGTTTTAACTCCTTCTTTAAATGTCAGGGACTCAGGAGCTCTTCATGAAGCATCACTACTCTTCTCTGGTGTCACCCTGTCCTTAAGCTGGCACATTGTTCTGGGTTTTTGTCTGACTTACTCCCTAGTCCCCATCTTTCATTATTTTCCCTCTGTTTCATTAAGCAAAATTATTTTTTCTCCCATCCTTCATATTATGCAGATTTTAGTTACATGGTCCAGAGCCCTCACTTTTAGCTCTTGTTTCCTTCACTCTGAATTCAGTAGAGTCTCTAGACCACAGGATTGAAGGTGCCTGAGATGCCTTTACTCCACTGTAGTTCCTCAAGTGAGTATGAAAATTTGGTCCTGTTAGTGACATTCTTTACCTCACGACACAAGAGAACACAGACATGTACATATAGTGCATATACCTAGAAAGGACTTATTTGAGGGTCTGTATTTAGTGGACTATTCAATGGAATTCTACATGAGCTAGATAAATAAGTCAACCAGCATGGTAAACTGGACTGCTGATTATTTTGTTAGAAAAAAGGGAAAAAATGTTTTCTTAGGAAAAAAGCGAGATCCTCTCATTAGGAAACTTTCCTGATTGTATGGAAACCAATGTAGTTTTAAAATAAATTTGAAGCAGATTGTGAGGAAAGAAGGGAGGGATATTCTCTGGCAGGTTATCTGCCTGTTTTGAATAAAGACATTCTTAGGAATCTGTGAATAGAGAATCTGGAATCCTAGTGGAATGGAAGATTATTATTAGTGAAAACAAAAACCCACACCGTCTTTTCTATTCCAAATGTGCTGGGTGTTCTGCCTAACTTCATCACTGGGATTGTGACATGACAACTCTTTGTCTTATGAGTGATTTTTGAGCATCACATCTATAAGAACTCTTGTCTGACAACAGTCCGAGACACTATGTGACGACTCAGCTGCTGATTCCAGTTGAAATTTGTCATCATCCGTAGAATTCCATTTGGATCTGCCTAATTAAGTGGCTGAAGGAATTCACCAGAGTACCTTGGGAAGAGGTGGCAGAAAAGAACTAAGTAACTAAAAAGCTTTACATAATCAAGATGATTCCTGCTCAAACCAAGCCTGTCATTATTTTTTTTTAATTTTTTGTTCCTGCGGATCTCCTCTTTTTTACCCCTAGCCCTTCGTGAATATTTGTGCAGAACGGCTTAATGCTAACAAAGCAAGTCTCAGGAAACGAGTATGGCATCCATAGAGAAAGAATAGAATTAGAGGAAAACGGATAGAGGCTAACGAAATCACGCATACGGATTTTAAAACGGACAAGATCAAGTAAAATACCTTACATTTATCATTCTATGAAACCTGGAGACAATTTTTGACTCAATAGGCAGGAAATTAGACACGAGATTCAGGCATTGTTAATGTGACTTTCATACTTGAGTCCTGACTCGTTGTAATGAAAGTCACCTCTCTGCCTCTCCTGGAATTCTAGCTTTTATGACATTTTTGCCAAGCTACCCCTCTATCCTTTAGTCATTCATCCTAATAGTCCACAGCAGCACAGAGTCCACATCACAAGGTACAGCCTTTCTGCTTCTGTAAATGAGTTCAACCACTTCAAAAGCCACTCCCTTTGTTCCTTGATTTCTCTTTGAGCTCCTAGCAACCACCATTGTGCCAGACTCTAAATTTAGATGCATTTCATGCATCTCTCTGAATCTCCAAATTATACTCCATCAGTGCACAACTGAGATTAAACCTTGGGCTCTTCGGTCCGTATAAAGCTAACTACTGCACACATATTTCTTTTTGCATGGAAGCCTTACCAAAAGTAGGTGCACAGGAACAAAAAGGCAAGGCTGAGATCTGTTACAAATGGTGGAGCTACCAGGTCAGTCATTTGTTACTTTCTGAACGTCCCTCTTTCTTCTCCTCTCTGTCATTATGAATTCCTCACAGTAAATTCCACACTTCATTTCTCAGTGCCTCTCGTGCAAATAATAATTTCTAATTAGGTTGGCTCATGCAACCTGGTAATTTAAGTCAGGTAAACTCTCTTTAGGAAGTTAAGAAGGAGGCAATGGGTCTACACAGGGTGGTTGAAGAAGCACTCCTCAGCATTTAAATCTATAAAAGGATTATGCCAGCATATGATAGGCTTTACCTCCCTTATCGGAATTTTCAGTCCCATTAGAAGAGAGAGACAGGGATGCAATGTGACGCAGAGTTAAAACTTGAGGGAATTGGTATGATACAAACCAATCAAGGCACAAAATGCAGATGATGTAAAGGATGTGTTTCCAAACACTGGCTGGAATTCTGAGGAAGACTACACCAGTGGTGCTCATTGTTATGCTAACTCCCCTTTTAAGAGTTATATACTAAAAAGGATTCTGCAAAGCCATTACCTTCATGTTTTTACATCCCGATCAACTTTTAGAATCTAAAATCTCTGTCAGGAATTTCTCCTGTTTTTAAAGATATTCAAGGAACAAACTGTTAGGCCTTTAGTAGGAATTAGTCCCAGCCTTTCCCCATTTAGAGAAATAGAAAACTCAGAGGTCATTTCTTCGATCATCTAATTTGACAAAGACATGAAGCAAAGGTTAAGAATAAATTTTCTGGAAACCTGACAGGAGAGCCCTTAAAAATCAGCAACTACAACAGTAAAACACCTCCTTACCCAGTAGCAAGTACACATTTTGTTCTTGTTAGTTGCTCTGCAAATTCAAAATGTGTAGCACATAGTAAACCCCCAGTAAACGTGCTCATAAAATAAATAAATAAATAAATAAATAAATAAGAATTAAATGCATATTGGTCACTAAGGCAGCCAGAGGTACATTACAAATGCACACAACCCGTGCTTCACTACCCATCTCTTAGCTGACTCAACTGATTTTTTTCTTTCAGGTTGGCATCTGACCCAGTGATTGCTCCTACCTTCAATGTCATCACTTTCATAAGATGTACGTTCACAATGTAATGGCCAAAATGATTGTTTTCATAATTTTCATATTCAAAAACTAGTAACCCTGGACTCTGAGCATTCTTGGGTTTAACATTTATAGTTTTGGCTACTGGAAAGTGTTTCCTAAGCTCATGACTTGGAAATGGTCATTATTTCTGGAGCATTGGTTTAACCCTGAGCTTTACGATCCTGGCAGGCAGAAACTGGTGAGGTACTAAGTGTAGCTGGTGCCGTCTGACATCTTCATCTCAACAGATCTTTGCTTATCATGGTGGGATCCTAAGTCTTTATATTTGCAAGAACTCTCTGAAATTGTGATCTTTGAAACTGAGGGTTGGGTGAGGGCTTTTGTCCAAGGGATCTCCGATGAACAAATGAAGGAGAAAAATCAATTCTGTAAGGGAAGCCTAGGGAAAGCTTTATAGTGGGGAAGATTGTTCATTTGTGTGTCCAAAGATCAGTAGATCGTATCCAGGGGTACTTGATGAGGGAGAGATACTTAAGGGTCTGTGAAACTAGTATATGCAGACATGGAGGCACAAAACATCCCCATGGATGACATAGAAGTAGCTCAATATGGCTGAAGCATAGGGCATATGTAGGACATGTTCCTGGAGGATGTGCTTCATTTGGTAGGTCGTGAGGGGCTCATTTGTTGAGCTTCAGATTCAGAAATAACAGGATTGGATGAGCTTTTAATGTGTGTCATGTGATCAAAAACTGCATACATATAAGAATGCTTTTTATATTCTGTTTTTAAAGGAATTTTTCCATTTTGGGTCTCTCTGGAAGTTGACCCTAAAGAAAGCTTTGAGTAAAACAATTTTTTCTTAAAAAAATGTTTACACATTTATCTTTTTTAGGTAATCCCTATAGTATTGTGACAGTAATACAGATGAATTTATCAGGCTAGTTGTCTTTTTGCATGCCTGTAGGCTAATCCCACTGGGATCCCTGAGAGCCAGTGTCAAGTATACATTTAGGAGTTTCCCATCCTCCCCAAACCCATCTGCTCTGGCTTCCTGAGCAGTTGACAAAGCAGGTATTCTTGGTAAAAAAAAAAAAAAAAAAAAAAAAAAAAAAAAAAAAAAAAAAAAAACAACAACAACAAAAAACCTCCAATGCAACTCAATGTGGGTTTAGGTGGATGTCCCTCAGGTGACAAGGGCAAAAGTGTGTATGCCAGGGCACCAATGTCATCTACTATCAGAAGTATTCCAGGGATACATTGACAGTGAGAAAATACTGCTTATATTTGTACAAATCCATCACCACAACTAGAAAACTATTTTAAGATATATAGGAGAGGGGCATCAGGTTCAAATATCATGTTTCTCTACATACTCCTCTGCATTGTTGAACTCATAGAGTTTTTTTTTAACTTATTTCAATTTTATTTGATTCTCCTATAACCTCTGGACATAGGTAAAGATGATGAAATTATTCTTGTGTTAGAGATGAAGAGATGGAGTTCAGAGGAATTAAAGATTTTGTGATTTAGCTATAGTAGAAGCCAAGTATTCTTCCCGCTGTTTTTTATTCTCCATTTAACTACCATAAAAGGAACATTTAGTTTGTCCATATCTATCTCAATGATGATTCATTTAAAAATTAAAATCATTTTTATTGGAATGCTGAAACAATTTGTTAGAAGGCAGTGGAGGGTTAGTAAAGTATCCTTCAGAGAAGGCACTCTAAGAGGGAAAATGAAGCAAGCTAGTGCATACTTACTGCTTAATTCAGTTTAATTCAGGCTAACTTACTGACGGAGAGATCAGGTGGACAAGTGATCTGGGGGCTATGCAGCTATTCTCCACCCCTATTCTCTGCCAAGTCCAGACCTTAATCCTCAATTCTTACAGAGCAACGGCATGGCGAGGTCACAGGGTGGGTTATCTAAAGTGGCACCATCTGTATACCAGAAGATCTCTACTAGTCTTCTACAGTGGGGCCTGTGTGTGCCACTTTAGGGAACAGTGGAAGAAGCCTTACCTCATTGCGGTCAGGGCTTACATTAAACCTCCATGGGGCCTGGAATACGTAGCCTCAAAGGAGTTCGTTGAGCAGGCATGAACAAGATGAAGGGTCAAAGATAGGATCAACCTTGTCAGCACTCTTACACAATTCATATATTTGCCACTTATTTTTCTATTACATAAGAAGATACAGTGTCTCCTTTTCTGACCAGGGCTGTAAAAAGTTATGGGCCATACATAAGGAACAGAGAGAATATGTGAAGGTGGGAGTTGGGAAGGTTGAATGGTAATTGGCAGGTCACCAACTTGAGAGAGGAGTCATGTTGCAGGACAGAAAGGTATTACAAAACCAAAGTTGAGTTTCAATTTTTACTCTGTGTGCTGAAGGGTTACTAAGTAGATCAGGGTAGATTATAACCAGACACTCAGAAATATTAAAAAGATCAGTTTAAATAATCAATGGGTCAGAAACTCGGCAGGCAAACTGAAACAAGAAGATGAATTACAAAGATTAGATGAGGTGATCAAAGATTTGGAGCATGAAAAATGAGTCTAAATATACCAAAAATGTATGACAAACTCGGAGGTCAGCCATTTAGATAATTGGTCTGGGAAGCAGGAAATGGGAAGATGTGGTAGGAAGGACAGAACTTGGACAGTTCATTGGCTGTAAAACAATAGAATTTAAGTTCCTAATGTTTCATGACCTTTGGGAAACTCTTAAAAAATGTTCCTGCTTCAGAGGAACCAATTCCATGAATTAGCATTTGGGAAGAAACTGTTCCATTAATGGTCTAAAACATTCTGTATATTTTTTCACTGAAAGTAGGTCATACACAGGCGTGCTTTATTTTACTGTGCTTCCTTCTATTGTAATTTACAGAGACTGTATTTTTTTAAAATATTTTTTTAATGTTTATTTATTTTTGAGAGAGACAGAGACAGAATGTGAGTGGGTTAGGGGCAGAGAGAAAAGGAGACACAGAATCAGAAGCAGGGTCCAGGCTCCGAGATGTTGGCACAGAGCCTGATGCAGGGCTTGAACTCACGAGGCGTGAGATCATGACTTGAGCCAAAGTCAGATGTTCGACAGACTGAGACACCCAGGTGCCCCGAGACTATACTTTTTACACATGGGAAGTTTGTGGCAACCGTGCACTCAGCAAATCTATTGGTGCCATTTTCCCAAAATTTGCTGATCCGTGTCTCTGTGTCATATTTTGGTAATTCTTGTGATATTTCCAGATTTTTCATTATTACTATATTTGTTGTGGTGATCTGTAATCAGTGATCTTTGATGTTAGCTTTGAAATTGTTTTGGCGTGCCACAAACTATGCCCATATGGCAAACTTAATCAATAAATGTTTATAACAAATGTTGTTCCACCAACTGACAATTCCCTCATCACTCTCCTTGTTCTCGGGCCTCCCTATGCCTGAGAAACAACAATATTGAAATTAGGTCAATTAATAACCCTACAATGACCTCAAGAGTCACATGTTTCTCACTTTCAATCAAAAGATAAAAATGATTAAACTTAATGAGTAAGGCATGTTAGAAGCAGAGCCAGACTGGGACGCCTGGGTGGTTAAGCGTCGGTTAAGCGTCCGACTTCGGCTCAGGTCATGATCTCACAGTTCGTGGGTTCGAGCCCTGCGTCGGGCTCTGTGCTGACAGCTGAGAGCCTGGAGCCTGTTTCAGATTCTGTCTCCCTCTTTCTCTCTGCCCCTCCCCTGTTCACGGTCTGTCTCTGTCTCAAGAATAAATAAACATTAAAAAAAAAAAAAGAAGAAGAAGAAGCAGAGCCAGACTAAAAGCTAAGACTTTTGTGCCAAACAATGAATCAAGATGTGGATGCAAAGGAAATTAAAAGTTCTATTCTGTGAACACACAAATGATAAGAAGGCAAGGCAGCCTTATTGCTAATATGAGAAAGTTTTAGTGGTCTGGATAGAAGATCCCACCAGCTACAACATTCCCTTGAGCTGAAGCCTAATCTGCAGTAAGGCCTTACCTCTCTTCAATTCTATGAAGGTTGAGAGAGGTGGGGAAACTGCAGAAGAAAAGTTTGCAGTTAGCAGAGGTTGGTTCATGAGATTTAAAGAAAGAAGCCATCTTTGTAACATAAAAATGCAAGTGCTGCTGTCAAAGGTGTGTAAGTTATCCAGAAGATGTAGCTCAGGTAATTAATGAAGATGGCTACACTCAACAATAGATTTTCAAGGTAGTTGGAACAGCCTTCTATTGGAATAAGGTGCTATTAAGCACTTCATAGATAGAGAAAAGAAATCAATGCATGGCTTCAAATCTTCAAAGGACAGGCGGACTCTCTTATTATGGGCTAATGCAGCTGATGACTTTCATTTGAACCCAATACTCATTACCTATTCCAAAAATCTGAGGGCCCTTAAGAATTATGCTAAATCTATTTTGTTTGTACTCTATAAATGGAACAAGAAAGCCTGGATGACAGCACATCTATTTATAACACAGTTTGCTGAGTGTTTTAAGCCCACTTTTGAGATCTACTACTCAGAAAAAAGATTCCTTTCAAAATATAACTGCTCATTGACAATGCCCCTGGTCACTCAAGAGCTCTGATGGAGACTTACAATGAGATTGTTTTCATGCCTGCTAAGAAAATCCATTCTGCAGCCCAAGGATCAAGGAGTCCTTTAGACTTTCAACTCTTATTATTTAAGAGATGCATTTCATAAGGCTATAGCTACCATAAATAGTGATTGCTCTGATGGTTCTGGGCAAAGCAAATTAAAAGCTTTCCAGAAAGGCTTACCATTTTACATACCATTAACAACATCTGTGATTCGTGGGAAGAGGTCAAAATATCAACACTAACAGGAGTTTAGGAGAAGTTGACACGTGAGTCAACACTCACGGATGACTATGAGGGGTTCAAGACTTCACAGGAGGAGATCACTTCAGAGGTGGTGGAAACAGTGGGAGAACTAGAGTTAAAAGTGGAATCTGAGATAGGACTGAACTGCTGTGATCGCAGGATAAAACTTGAGTGGAAGAAGAGTTGCTTGTTATAGATAAGCAAAGAAAGTGGTTTCTTGTGATGGAATCTACTCCTGGTGAGATGCCGTGAAGACTGTAGAAATGCCAGTGAAGGATTTAGAATATGACATAAATTCAGTTGATAAAGCAGTGGCAGCATTTGAGAAGATTCACTCTAATTTTGAAAGTTCTACTGTGGGTAAAATGTTATCACACAGCATCCCATGTTACAGAGAAATCCTTGGTGAAAGAAGGAAATTAATTAATGCAGCAAACTCATTGCCATTTCATTTTGAGAAATTGCCACAGTCTCCCCAACCTTCAGCAACCACCACCCTGATCAGTCAGCAGCCATCAGCATCAAGGCAAGACCCTCTACCAGCAAAGAGATTATAACTCAGTGAAAGTTCAGATGATGGTTAGCCTGTTTGAGCAATAAAGTAATTTTTAATTAAGGTATGCCCATTGTTTTCTTAGACACAATGCTATTGCAGACTTAATAGATGACAGTATAGTGTAGATGTAACTTTTATATGCACTGGGAAACCAATAAGTTTTTTTGACTTGCTTTATTGCAAAATCCACTTCCTTATAGTAGTCTGGAACCAAGCCTGCAATATCTCTAAGGTGTGCCTATATAGAGAAATAGGCTTAAAGTAATCATTGGTAGCTGTAAACACGCAATGCACTTTTAATGAGGAGAGAAGATACTGGCAGTGTTTTTCAGAGCTATTATGAGCAAAACCACTCCGGGAAGACCTGAGCTCCAAGTGGCTTTTATCAATAGCATCCCCAGACAGTTGCAAGTCTTGCGAGGCAGGTGTTACTAACTCGTTCTGTCCATTCTGAATACTGTAGGAGTATTGTCTGCAACATGCTTCTGAGTCACCTCAGCTCAGATAGACCTACTGTTTTCACGGTGGAAGAGAGGGATCTTTAACTCAGAACTTAAAATGAGAACAAAAGATTTACTCAAAACCTGTTTAACCTACCTGAAAAATGAATTACTCATAATTCCTGTAACAGTTAGGTTACACATGCATAAACAATAATAAATTATAAAGGACACACAGTTTGATTCTGATGATAGTCTGCAAACCTGCCTACATCTGAGAATTGGTGAAAGCCTTAGGCAGCTTGTGGTAAATGTTCCCGTCTCTTTCTTGGTCTAGTTTGACTGTCAACACTAGCTTTCTTTGGACTGGCTCTTGGTTATTCACTCATTCTTTTTGTTTGTTTGTTTGTTTGTTTGTTTGTTTTGAGAGAGAGAGAGAGAAGGAGCATGAGCTGGGAGAGGTAGAGAATCTGAAGCAAGCTCCAGGCTTGGAGCTATCAGCTGAGGGCCCTGATGCAGAACTCGAACTCACCAACTGTGAGATCATGACCTGAGCCAAAGTCGGACGCTTAACCGACTGAGCCACTCAGGCGCCCCCCCCCCATCACTAATCCTTTCTCTGTATCCCATAAACTCTGTGCCATCTGTGTTAGAATACTCATGTCATTTTGAATTTTGAGTTTTCAAACAAATTGCAGAGAGCTCTTGGTGACTATACATAAATTGCTCAAAGATCAATATTAGGTATCTTTTCAGCCTCTATGTCTGGCCTGCCTTTTCTCTCTTGCTTCAGTTAGCTTGGTTTCACTGTTCCCTTCCCTTCTTCCTTTGTTCCTTCCTGCTGACCCTGGGGGTGGGGGTGGGGGCTGAGAGACCAGAAGGTGCACAGAAGGAAAGTTACTACCTGCTGTATTTTTAAGTTACTGGATTCTTTGTTTCTGATAAACTTTCAGGATGATTTACCTCCTACAAAAATGCATTCAGTATATACGTATAAAACACGTGTTCTTCAATGTATGTTGCAAAAAGTGTGTGTCTCAGAGTTGCATAGGAGTTGGAAAAGGAGAAAAAGGCCTTAAGTTTTAGCACACAACTAGCACTTTCTGATTAGATACGATCTGATAATTTCCTCCCTTGCTCATAAAGCATTATAATCTAAGGGATCATATAGAAATTTCCATCCAATTAGCTCATGACTATGTTTGGCCCAATTTGTGTAGGTCTCTGACCATAAGTTGGAAGACACAGAACTACACACTCTGTTGATTGCCAGATTCCTCCTGGTTAAAAAGATGTCTCACATAGAAAGAAAACAAACAAACAAAAAACAACAACCAAAAAACCCCCCTCCTTACTAGGCAAAAGTCGAAACTGAGTTTAGTTCCAAATCAGCAAAGCAGTTCTTCTTTAGTTAGACAAGCTATTGTTTGAAAAGACAAACCTAAATGTACAGCTAAATGAAAGATTTTGTATTCATCAGGTGGCAAATTTCAGGTTTAGGGCTTAATGGTGTTAAACTACTGAAACTGACATAGGGTCACTGGACAGGAAAAATGCTTTTAGAAGCTGTAGTCCTTGATTAAGAGGTGACAATGTAGTACTTCCATCACACTGGAAATTTTTATGCTGTTTTTCAGCATAAAGTATTTAACATATTTGTTAACTCTAAAATAAACATGAATTGTTATACTGACTTTACATTCGATTTCAAGTTACATGCTAAAGAGTAGGTGGCTCCGGATTTCTCTCCAGAGCCCTGGAATATACCTCAGGAAGCTGAGTTCACTTAGTGATCTCTCTTTCGAAGATTATTTAGCCCCAGTCCACATCTCCTCTTTCCTTTCCCCAGGCCAAACTCGGTATAATGTCTTCTCCTAGGTTCCCCTGTCATGGACATGACACAAAAATAAATGACCTGTTCTTCCCTCCTTCACTTCTATTTCCTTGCCTAGATTTGTTGATCTTTGCTCCATTAGCTCACTCTCCTGTGGAGAGCGGTGGCAGAGTTAAAAGTAGTGAAAGGCGGGAATTTGGCTACAGAAGCCTCTCTTTCTTGTGTCTGGAAGTGCATTGGAGACTGACGGTCTAAGTCAAAGCTCTGTAATGATTTGATGTTGAATAACAAATTGGAAAGTGGTCAAAGGACAAAAAAAAATCTAGAGTAAATAGATATGAGTTTATTTTGAAGGTATCAAACCATGAATGCATACTAGAACCAAAGTTAAAAGGTTAAGCTGTGATATGAATAAGAAGGTCATTCGAGGAAACTTGATCTTCCTTTCAAATGCAGCTAAAGGAACAACTGACAATAAAAGAAAATGTGGTAAAGAGGCAGCTGAGAGACACAGCTGAACCGGTCTCTCAAAAAGCCTTCAAGTAGCTCTGATGCCTTCCCGATGTCTCGAAAATACATCTGAAAGGAAAAATTTTGCATCCTAGTATCTTGACATAAATATCTTTAAATAATTCTAAGATTCATATTAAATGGTTCATCATTTAATACTTAAAGATAACAGAATGGTAATGAGATTGAAAGGGTTATAAACACATACTGTATTTTATTAAATGGTGTATGGACCATTTAATGTGCTATTGAATTCACTTTGCTAGTATTCACTTTTGCTGGTATTTTGGTGCGGTGCTTGCCTGGGGCAGGGGCAAGGCATTTGAAGTGAAACTGATCCTCTCATTCTTCCGTGTCCTCTTTTGTTCCTCCAGATCCTTTTTTTCTGCCCTTCTCTACCCTGCTATTCACAGAGGTGGACCTATTTGGACTCATCAGATGTCTTCAATAGCCTCTGTCTTGTAGCCAGATTCTTGAATGTAGAGCACAGGGAGGAGTCTCCTGGGAGAGAGAAAACAGAAGCCAGGGCCCTTAATTCCCTACCCCATTCTTTCCCTCTGAGGAGTCACCACTGGCCAGCTGTTTCCTATAACAAAAGATCTCCACTCCTGCCAGCCTGCCTCTATAGGTCCCTTTTTACATACTGTTCTGATCATACTCTTCCTCCCTTTACTCATTAAGAGTAGTAACAGAAAGAACCTTTATACCAGTTCCCAGGTAAGGCATTATCCCTTAGAATTTCCCTATACCTGCCCACATGTTTTTAAATGTAGTTTTATTGAGATATAATCGATATACAAAGAAGTGCACATATTTAATGTATACAATTTGATGAGTTTGGACATGTGCATACAGCCATGATACCATCACCACAATCAAGGTAATAGGCATAACCACCTTTCAGAATTTCCCTTTTATTTTGTAAGTACACTTAACATGAAATCTACCTTAGCAAATTTTGAAGTGCACAAAACCATATTGTTAACTCCAAGTACTCTGTTGTGCAGCAGACCTCTAGAACTTATTAATCAGTATAACTGAGACTTTATGTACATTGAATAATTACTCATTTTCCCCATCTCCCAGCCCCTGGAAACCACTATTGTACTCTTTGCTTCTATGAGTTCCATTGTTTTAGATACCTCCTATTTATCTTTCTGTGACTGGTTTATTCATTTAGCAAAACCTGTGTTTTTATACACTAACAATAAAACATCAGAAAGGAATTATTTATAATAGCCAAGGTACGGAAACAACCCGTGCCCAGTGACAGATGAATGGATTAAAAAAATGTGATAAATGAACCTGGCTAAATGAAAACAGCCACACTTTAAAAGTATTTTGTTATACTCTTCTTAAAATATCCAACTTAAACCTGCCATCTCTTTCCTGCCAGAACCCTGAGAGATACAGCAGATATCAGGCAGGCAAAGTGAGTAGAAGCACTCCCAATATTTTAACTTATTAGCTATGTAAATTAGGCAAATGGCATAGCTTCTTTGAGGCTCACTTTTTAAATGTGTTAATGAAGATAAGCATTCGTATTTTTACTAGGCAGAATAAATGACCCTTAAAGATATTTACTTCCTGGAGCGCCTGGATGGCTCAGTTGGTTAAACCTCTGAAATCAGCTCAGGTCATGATGTCACAGCTCCTGAGTTCCAGCCCCACATCGGGCTCTGTGCTGACAGCTCAGAGCCTGGAGCCTGCTTCAGATTCTGTGTCTCCTCTCTCTGCCCCTCCCCTGCTTGTGTTCTCTACGTCTCTCTCTCTCTCTCTCTCTCTCTCTCTCTCTCTCTCTCTCTCTCTCTCTCTCTCTCTCCCCCCCCCCCAAAAAAAAATAAACATTTTAAAAACAGAAATTTACCTCCTAATCCCCCCAAACCTTTGAATTCTTATGTTCTATGGTAAGAGTGAATTAAAGTTTCAGTTGGGATTAAAGATGCAATCAACTGTACTTAAGGAGATTAACCTGGATGATCCAGGTGAATCCAATGTAAGTACAAGCATACTTAAATGTGGGTTAGTATCGATGTGACCAGGTGTGAGAAGGACTTGAGTTTCCGTTTTTAGCTTTGAGGTCGGAGGAAGGAGCCACAAGCCAAAAAATGCGAACAGCAAGGGAACAGATTTTCCTCAGATCTTCCAAAAGGAGCACAGCCCTGCCAATACGTGATTTTTAGCCCCATGAGACCCATTCTGAACTTGCGACCTCCAGAAATGTAAGCTAATGAATTTTTGTTGTTTTAATCTGTAATGTTGTTTTAAGTTTTTGTAATTTGTGGTAGTTTGTTGTGGTGGCAATAGAAAAGTACTATTGTGTGGGTTTGTCTTGAGAATTGGATAAAATAATGTAAAACCTAATGTTTCAAAGCTGAATGCTGGAGTTAGATATCTCTGTTTTGAGCTTCTCCCAAAATAGGAGCACCCAACATCAGCGACCCATTGCTCAAAAGGCTCAAGACAAGAGTTTTGATTGGAAAGAAATCCGAGCTTTATGCAAGAAGCCACCACCTGGGGATAAGGCAGATTCTTGTCCAAAAGCCCCCTCTGAGGCTTCTGCCTGGTTCAGAGGGTTTTAAGAGAGTTTAGGGTAGTTAATCAGTGAGGAGTGTGCAGTGGTCTGTAACATTTCTTCATCACATGTAGACTGTACGGTGCTAGCTAAGGACATTATCTCCACGCTTGGGGTTGCATGAGGGGGTCCATGTTTTGTTTCGTGATGTGCAGGAACACTCTGTTCTATCTGCAAAGGAGGGCAAGGTCCTCAGATACACAGAGGAGGTTAGTAAAATCACTAGGTCACACAGACCTAAAAGAAAAGAAGAAATCTTTTGCTCAAGAAATTGCGAGGCTAATCAAAAAACTGAGGCAGCCACAAACAGACTTGTTGGCCTCTGTGGCCTGGGAGAGGTTTGGTTCCTCAATCCTCGAGGTGAGTGTTCTCTCTGCTACGGACCAAGGCACTTAGGTCAGCAAGATAGGAGGGTGTTAACTTGAAGCAAGTTAACCTTTCAGGCCAGTTGGACTCCTGTTACAGTAACTGTTACTTTGGTTCAATTATTTAACATATCTCAGTGTCTTCATCTACATGTAGGGAGATAATGACTGGAAATACAAAATTTTTGCCAGTTTATTCTTCACACTTCTTTATACTTGGTAACCTCCCTAGATGGCCAGAATTATGTACATTTTCTCTAGAACTTATGATGTAATTCATAAGGAAAGAATCTTGATAATCAGAAGGGGAGAATTAAGGGAAGCCCGGAAGAGAATTTATGCCAGAGGGGTAATGTTGAAAAGTGAATAACGTTAGAGTCAGACAATATTGCCTCCACTCCTGAAGAGTTTAGAAATGGTCCACTGTCATATATTGGGGTTTTGGGTGGGTGGGAAGGGGTAAGCAGAGATGCAGGAGTAGCAAAGGCTCCTGTTACCCATACTGGCCAGCTACATAGAGCTGGGGGAACACTACCAGCTGTAGCAGGCCTTCCTTCAGCATTCTGTGTAGACCGTGATTCAACAATGCAGAAGAAATGAGCTGTCTGCTGCTTTGGATTCTGTGGGATAAAAACCTCCCATTACAAATGACTGCACATGATGATCTAGGAGAATGACCAACTTATTGACTATAGTCTGTACAGAAACTTACATAGATGGTGTGGACAATGCTTCCTCACTGCCAATCTCACTGACTCAAGATAAGCCCCTCGTTACCCAAACAGAGTAAGGTGTCTCTGACCTCTGAAGAAATGGGTTTTGAAGCTAATAGAAAACCCCCAGCTCCTGCCTTACTATTGAACAATTAAATAGCACGAGCCTATACTCGATAACCCCCTCACCATGTGAATGGAGAGTTAATTCAAATTTCAGAGGATTGAAGGAAGTAATGCTAAGACCCTGATAACAACAAACAATATAATTTTCCATTAACACTATAGTTTCATGGCATTAATAAGACTTAAATGTATTCTTACTTTTTTTTTCTTATAATAAAAACACAAAATACAGAATACAATGGGTTCCAAAGAATGTACTCGTTCCCAGCCATGTGGTTTCCCCTCCAGGAGGCAACCACTTTCATAGATTCTTGGATTCTATCAAACTATTACATATACTTATAAATATTTACTATCATTTCCTCAAAAATGACCGCATGTCAAGCAGTTTTTGCCCTTGGCTTTTCCACGTAACTATATATGCCAGAGTATTTTCCACATCAGTAAAATTTGGTACTACTGAACCAAAATTATGAAAGTGATTTGTAGACTATAAAGTGTTTACAGTGTGTATTAGTTTTCATTAAGTCAGTATTTACTTGGAAACTAAACCAGTTCTGAAAAGGATTTTTATTTCTAGCAGAACTGATTGCTACCCCAGATTAACACTTTGTTTCAACTTTAGGCTGATGAAGATATGCTCCAAAGCATAGTTTGTGTAGTTTGACAGAAAAAAAGGTTGTGTGGTTTTGAACAGTTCTCTCTATACTGGTGCTTTTTAATTCAGAAATATCCCCTTCATTGTAGAGTTGGCAACAGGTGAAAGTAGACAAAACCTGTTGTGTGTGTATCCTTGTGGTAACCGGCCCTCTTTAAAGTATGTACAGAAGACCATGTCCCTTCAAACACATTCTTTTTTTAACATTTGTTTGTTTATTGTGAGAGAGAGAGAGTGAGAGAGCACTCACACAAGCAGGAAAGGGACGGGGCAGGGCGGGGGGGGGGTGCGCACTGGTGGTTGTGGGCAGAGGATCTGAAGCAGGCTCTGAGCTGTCAGCACAGAACCTGATGCGGGGCTCAAACTCACAAACCATATGATCATGACTTGAGCCAAAGTCAGACACTTAACTGCCTGAGCCACCCAGGCACTCCTCAAATGGACTCTTTAATTGCCAAGCAATGAATATAGACTAGAGGACCTATTTTCATCTGTGGCCAGAGATGGATGTGCAGTCAGCGTTTGGGTTTATAAATGCAGCCTTCCACAGTAAGCAGGGTGAGCAGACATGTGGGAGGTCTAACCAGCTGCTGCAAACGTGGGCCCTTAGGGCCTGATTACAGAGGCTGGATGGACTGGCCTACTGCATGCGGGTCCAACTCCTGCTTGGCTCCCTGTGCTGAAGTCACTATCTTTTAGGCCGGAATCCAAGTTTGACATCATTTATCTACATGAACAGGTGCTCCCATAAAATGAACCACATAAAAAGCAAATGCTATGGCAGAGCTCAATGATTTCCCACTTGATGTTTTTCTAGAGGGTATGTTTGGAGGCAGACAGGGTTTCTCTACAGTCTCAAGAAGCTGAACCGAGAAAATATAGAGATCAACATTTTCCAGTGAAAAATAACTGAAAGTTCTAGAAGGCTCTATTTTAAATAAGTTCTTTAAAAACCTACCAATTCCTCAAATTCCTTTAATATGATTTCTCCTAGATTTCATGGTGTCAGAATTTGTATTAGCATATGGCTTATATTTGGTACAATGTTAGAACAAAAGAACAATTGGTGGAATGTATTTTAAAAAGCAAATGGGAAGCAACCTATTTAATTCCACTCAAATGTTTTTGGAGCTCTCGTCATTGCCAAAGTACTGAGGTCACTACTGAAGATAAAATATCTCTGGAAAAAGTTCAGGAAACTGAACTGTGTCTTTGAAAAGAGATAAAATTATAGAATTTACCTAATAGTATAAAATGATAGTAATTTATAGGTCTGACCATCAGGACATCAGGTCTTCAACTTACACTTGTTTTAAAATGTCCTTCGGGGAGCGCCTGGATGGCTTAGTCGGTTAAGCGTCCGATTTCGGCTCAGGTCATGATCTCACCATTCGTAAGTTTGAGCCTTGCATCAGGCCCTGTGCTGACAGTTCAGAGCCTGGAGCCTGCTTCAGATTCTTTGTCTCTCTTTGTGTGTGTGCCTCCCCTGTTCACGTGCTCTGTCTCTCTCTCTCTCAAAAATAAACATTAAAAATAAATAAATAAAATGTCTCTCTGGATTGAAATTTTAGAAGGGAGAGATCACTTTAAAGTGAGATTGCTTTAAACCTCTGTTAGAAATACCTGCTGAATTTCTGAGGACTGAATAATATGAGGACCTATCCAATCTGAATAAACATCAATTTTCTAAGGCATATTCTGTTCATCTTATTACATCAACTCAAAAGGCTAGATCCCCTCAAACTCTAAGAGGACAATGCAAGATTTGAGGGGTAGGGGACTCTTAGAATATCAGTATGATATTTTTATATCCTTTCTTCATTATATGTTATCACAAAATTAAAATATTACTGCTTAGCAGGGGAAAAACAAAAAAAGAATTGACCAATCTCTTAGAAAGATATCCCAGAATTTTCTTATTTTGAAAAGTGTAGTTTTTAGATTAAAGAAAAACTATAAGATGAAACATAAAAAAATATCTCCACAACATTCACACAAATTGTCACTGTGCAAGTGAACTGTAGGCTATAAATGTTGGCTTTATTTTGAATTTTGTATTTGAGTTTTGATGTTTTGAGAAGTCTATTCTTAGCTATGTGAAACATCATGTGGTTGGATTCTACTTTTTATCTGCTAATTAGAGTAAAAGAATCTGATTTTTTTAAAAAGAGATTTTATATAAATTGAACATCTAGAGTCAACCACCTCCCTCTCAGAATTGTTCAATAGATATTAGGATCACAAGTTTAAAAATTGCAAATCTTATCTTGCTCCAATATTTTTATCTTAAGATAGAGATACACATCCCCTTACAATTCATCTTTTCTCTTGAAGGAGTGTTAGCTAAATCTCTATGACCATTTATCCCTACTTAAGAAAAAGACAAATTAAAGTTGTCCTATACTGCACAAAGTTAGTTTACAGTAGAAATAGATCTGATGAAACACAAAACAATTATTTGCACAATGTTAAATATCTTCTGCTAGTAAATATGCTTACAATGAGGGTAAATGAAACTCAGAAATGCACAGTCTTAATGGAACTACTGTTTTAGTGATCTGTTAATATTAGCATTTTCATCTTATGAATTCCCGACGGTCTTCTTTAATCAGCCTTAACTGGGACATTCTATTTTATATGTCATGTTATTCCATTCATAAAATGTGGTTATGGGAGGATAGAACTTCTGGAAAAGGTAAGGTGTAGTTTAATGTCTGCTTTCTGGAAGCTGAAAATAGATTCTGCTTTAAAGATTTACCCAAGAGAGCAGACTGTTTCCATTCTCTTTGTGAATTCTTCCCGATAGTCTATATTTTTTTTTTTTTTATTTGGGGAAAAACTGGCAAGTCTTGTGTTTATTTTTATGTCCAAGCAAGAAGCTCAGTTAGTGGTCTCATATGGGTACAGGTAAAGGCGACTTAATATGCTTGGGTGCCAAGTGATAGGGTTGATCGGGAGGCATTGTCACCAGGAAGGGAAAAGTCATATATTCAGTAAATATATTTTCATCATAGCCACCCTTTGATGGACTAAAAGAGCAATGACATTGATTTACATGGGAGACCTCTCTCTGGTATACTATGATCTCCATGTGGTCACAGAACTGAAACTTTATAGTTTATATATCGAACTACGTTTGTTTCTTTTTCCAAGTCTGCAGTGCTTCCATGGGAACATGAAATTTATTAAAATTGTGATTATTAATATGAACAAAACAAAACAAAGAACATCTTCAAAATTAAAATTCAAGAGAAATTGAATCCCATAACAAAGTATTCATTTATATTCAAAGAATGCTAATAATCTTCAGTCTTTGTACATGAGATCTAAAATTCAATCAGTAAATCACCTTAACAACAGAATCCAAAAATGAAAAAAAGCAAAGTACATTTTTTCCAAGATAACCACTTGCTGCTATTGATCAAAGCTTGATCTGGGTTTATAAGCTATTGACAAGCTACAGATGGGATTTTATAGATTTGTCAATGTAAATGCATCATCACCAAATGTTTCAGTAATGTTTTCTGTTAGCTATCACTCTTGGGTGTAACATGAGCAAACACAATGACTGTTCTTTTTTCTGTTGTGCTAATCATGCTCCAAAGAATGAACAGCTTTAGGCAAGGAGGTGATTCATGTCTTTATTTGCCATTCAAATGCAATTCATTTGCTAGTATGAATTGCATAGGTACTTCCTACCCTGCTGCTTACTTAAATCCAGCTTTGTTACTACCCATGTTCAGTGTGATTTCAGATTTGTGGATTTTAAGGCATTATTTCAGATACAAAGGTGTCAAAAATCAAATGATGCCAGAAAATATTACTTCTAATTGTTATTGTTGCAATGGACTTAATAAACCGTGTGGAAGAATCTTATTTATAGTTCATTACCCCTTCTGAATTTAGGGACTCAATGTTAAGGACATCTGTGAGCCTCAGAGCTGCAGAAAAATCTGGGGTGTTTGAGGTCAGAGAGATCTTCCATGCATGCAGGTGTCAACACAGAGAAAAGGCAGGAGCATCTTTCTCTTCCTGTGTAATTAAATTTTGCTATTGTTTTCCTGGAGTAAGCCATACAAATATTTCCAGGTGAATTAGAATACAGCACATTGTAAATGGAGACTCTAAGGGGCACCTGGTGGCTCAGTCAGTTAAGCATCCAACTCTTGATTTCACCTCAGGCCATGATTTCAGGGTTGTGAGATCCAGCCCTGCATCGGACTCTATGCTGACTGTGGAGCCTGCTTGGGATTCATTCTCTCTCCCTCTACCACTTGTGTGTACCCCCTCCTCCTCTCTCTCTCAAACAAACCAACAAACAAACAAACAAACAAAAAAACAGTTTTAATTAATTACAAAATGGAAACCCACCATTTGCGAATCTGTCACTGTATTTGATGTTCCTCCTTTTCAAGGCTCTTATATTCTATCTTTCTTGAAAGGCCCACACTCAGTCCTCTCCCTTAGACTGCAGTGCTGGTTACTCTGGAAGATAACTATGGATGTCTTTAGCTCTAATGGCTCCCCAAAGTGAATTCCAAATATACACATAATCCACACTTTAAGACCTATCACCCCAGACATAATTCCCACATCTGGTTAAAATTCATCCTGTTTTCATATGCTAGGGGTTATAACAGATTTATATACATGATTATCTGTAACCATATTAAAATCTGAGCCTCCTTTAAAAAGTTAGACACTTAATTAGGCTGTTAAGTATCCTTATATGGTAGGAACATTATCCCAGAATTGGGAGGATAAAGTCCTAAATGTAACCTTCCCATTAGAGTCCTTCAGCACAGCTGGACCTGTTTCCTTTCCATCAGATTTATTCTCTGTCAGATGGAGACATTGTCTAAGACGTTCTTTTAAGCCCCACCTGCCAACCCCAGAACAATTTTTGCTGCGGATTTATTTGGCCAAGGAAAATACACTAACTACGTATGGCCCAATTTTGAAATTATGCTTAGAAGGTGAAGTGCATATGCATGTGAGTTTTAATTCTTAAGATCATTATAGCCATGGGAAATAGAGCCTAATTGAGAGAACTTCTTTTTCTGCCACATCACAAAAGGAAAAGAAAGTTTTAGAAAAATTTCATGAGGTTTCCATTGCATTAATCAACTAATTTGTTCATGTGTTCATTTAAATATCAGACCTCACTATTGGCGTACTGCTCTAGCATTCCAAGAAGGTTTTGGGCTCCAGGGCAGGAGCTACCTTTTGGACTGCTAAATATCTAAGTGACTAAAATACTGTTTGTATATTACCATCCTTTGAGACTCTTAAACTGTGGAATTTCTACAATGTTTTCAGAATTGTTGTAAAATACCAGGGGCAGGTTTCAGATTGAGAAAGCACGTCAACTGTGGGTAACTTAATCAAATCCCATGGTGTGGTAGAGTTTTCTTCCTTATAACATTCCTTGACTAATTGATACTAAATGTAGATTTTATTTATTGTTTAATGTAATGTAGTTTAAAACATTTAAAGAAGATACAATATTTATCAATTTTTTTCACTTAAAAAACAACAGAAATTAAAAAGGTCAACACATTCTCCTTGACAACTGGTCATTTTGCAATATTAAATGTCAGTTCAACCGTGGGGATTCTAACTTCCCAGAACTTACATGAAGAGATTACGGAGAATAAAAATCACTTTGATTTCTCTTGTCCAATATGTGTAACACTATTTTCCAGGTCAATTATTATTAATTTTTGAGGGGCATTTAAAAATAGACCTGGATATAGCAACTAAATTTCTATAGTTGACTATACAACTCATTGAAATGAAAGAAACCAAGAAAGTTGTTAAAATAGGCCTCAAGCATCTTCATCATGAGCATAAGTAAAATTATTGTTAATGTCATTTGAATATAGTTTATAAAAGCAGGCTGACGTTCAAAACCTGTGGTTTTGAGTGGCTTTTGTGATGTTGCCTTTAAAGCTCAATACTCTCTATATATTTTTCTTGACTCTCTATTATCATCTGAGAAAGCCATTTTCTCAGAGGGTGGAGGGGAGAGGGCCTCACCAGCATTCCCTTTCTGTAACTTTTCTGTCTGCAGTGTTCACCTCCTCATTTCCAGGATATATCTACATTCCTGGCTGTGCAGTCTACATGAATACTGGTTTGTCACTTCCCTGCAAGCAGAATACAGAAGTGTCATGTACCCATGCTTGGTAATCGCTACCATCAGGATGCACAGATTAAGCCTTTAAATAGTAGAAGAAGAAGAGAAAGAAGAAGGAGGGGAAGAAGGGGGAGGAGGAGAAGGAGGAGAATGTATGCAGTTGCAGTGGTCTCTCTTGCTTTGGCACTCTGCGTAAATATTATTTATCATTTGAGAGGTGACCTGTTGTGGTAACACCATGAACAGTCAGGACAGGCCTTTTATACTGTTCTGACAGTTCCTGGGCTTAGGGCATGGGCTAAAGTAAAGTCTAATCAGAGTCTCGTCATTCATCTTGCAGTTGCACAGCCAAGGGCACTTAGCGGGAAAACCATGGGGGCCATCGCATCTCCTTTCCTCAAGGATGGGATTGTGAGAAGCAGAAGGGATCTTGCCAACCACTATAGGGTTGTGAGCTTCATCAAGTTAAGAGGATTACTCAGAACTGAACTGAATCAGAGTCCAAACATCTACCTATAATCCATGAGCTAAGTGTTCAAGTTTCCAAAGCAAAGATAAAACACAGGCTGGGTCCAAGATTTAAGCAGTTAAGGATTTAGGTTTAGAAAATCCAGAAGGTAGTCCCAAATAAGTGAAGTTCAAACAGGAATAGAAAACCTATCCTGGGGGGTTCCAGCAAGCAGGATATAACATGGCCTGATAAACTAGAATCATTTTTAGGCTAAAAATGTCTAGTTCCCTCGTATTTAAATTCTCTTCATGAAGTCATGAACAGGGCTGCACAAAATGAAGGCCTGAATATGCTGGTAGGGAATAAAAGTGACAGACTTAATGTTAGACTTGGCCCAGTTATTTACCATAGCATACTTTTTTTTTTTTTTTACTGACAGGTAGAGGGTGCTCAGCAACCATTAGCAGGTTTGAAACAGTTTTGTCTCTGAAACCAATTCTGACTTTAAACAGGATATAAAAAGAAACACAACTTAAGGCTTAAAATTCAGTCCTTCAACCCATAAGCCAAACTATTGCTATATTTAATGCTATATATTGAACTTCTGATTGATTTAGCAGACCTGATCCTATTCCATGTTGTGTCTAGCTTCTGGATCACTATGCTCTTCCCAGTGACCAATCTCGTCTTCGTTTTTGACCAGTATCTCAGCCTCTTTGCAACCAAGGCCTTGTCTAAATTAGAGACCAAGGCTATCTCTAAATGTCAGTGCAGTGGCCAGGGAATTATTGAAAAACACTTAAAGAGGCAGGCATTGTGTTGAAGTAGATATATGTAATATCATTTGACATCCTATTTCCCACATGAGGAATGTCAATGCCAGTGCGTTACTTTGGTTTATGTTTGGATGTTGTGTATGGTCTATCAGTCTGGAGTTTTTCCCAGCATCTGTACCAACTTCAATGACGATGTTTAGTTCCACTTCACGGCTTTTCCAACTGGCCACATACCATGATGGTGGATGAGGACGTTTCATTCATGTAAAATATAACATTATGCTGCCATTCTATTTATTTCCCCTTTAAATGAATTTAAGGATGGCCTCCTTTCAAATAACTGCAAAAGACCAATATCTGTATTGCCTAATGAATAATAGAATGTATTACAGTGCTATTCATAAATTTTCCAATGTTCATTCAAATGTTTATTGGGAAACCAGTTGTATAATAACAGGGATAAATGGATGCCTGGGTAGCCCATTTGGTTAAGCACCCTACCCTTGATTTCAGCTCAGGCCATGACTTCATGGTTCATGGGTTGGAACCCTGAGTCAGGCTCTGCACTGACAGCTGTTAAAAAACAAAATCACGGGGATGAAAAGGTGAACATTCCCTGTTCTTAAGCAATTGACATTATTGTGAAAGAGGCTTAAATAATTATGTTGCAATATGACAAGTGCTTATAAAGGTGGTATAAAAAGCTAAAGAGGGTGGTACTAAGAGACGTTAATAATTTTGCTGTTTTTGCTCAGTTGTATTTTTTTTATTTGGGTTATCCAATGAATTAAAGAATCCTGGTATGATGTTATACAAATTTCTTTATAAATCTAAAACTGTTTCCTTGCCATGTATTTAAAGGTCATTCAGATTTTCCAAAATTACATGCCAGCTTGTTGCTATGCTTATGATATCCCAGTAATCTTCTCAGTTTTAAATATACTTTTGTCAAATATGATTTCCATGCTTTCTGATATTTTTGAAACTATAGTCAACTCCAACATCCTCAGCTTTGTTATGAGTGAATGAAATATTTATAGAAAACAATATGATGAACTTGTGCATATTTTAGTCACTCTGCTCCATTTTAAGCAATATTTTTCTGACATACTGAAAGAGATTTATCAGCATAGTGCATTCTGAATCAAGTTGATACAGCAGTTTTACCCTAACCTTTTCAAAATTGCCTTCTTAAAAAAGTTTTCTTGTACTTCAGGAGATAGGCAGCTGTGTGAAGTCATCCTGGGAGCAGACTGAAAGCCCCATCCTAAGCAAAGCGCCTGGTGACCTGAGTTAATTGGATACTCATCCTGAGATCTCTGTATAGTGAAATGTGTTAATTGCATTGCCTATTCACAACATAATGATGCAATTAACTTGGATCACCAGGATGGACTGTTTGTTAGCATATATCTTATTTCAAAGATATCAATACCCACAAAGAACGGCACGTGTTCTGTCTAGGAAGCTTTGACGTATAATTGTTGAAATGTGCTTTTTAGTGGATATGCAACCTCTAGTGACCACAATCTTTGCAGGGGAGGGGGGTTTCTCAGCATGGAGGGGAAAGAAAGGAAAATGAAAAATTTAACCAATTTACATACTTCTTTCTTGCTCAGCAAAATTACATCTAGTGATCCTAGCTCAGCAAGCATTTTCTTCTTCCTTTTGGCTTGCTTGGCTTCAGGTTCCTGTACAACTTACCTTTTTTGCAGGTTATCAGTATCTCAGTAATTAGCTAGAGGGATATATATGTGTATTGTCCATTGCCATTTGGGACAACATGGATGGACCTAAAGGGTTTCAATTTTTTTTTTTAGTAGAAACAATAGAGAAAATTAACAGCAATATCCAGTATTTGTATAGGTAGTAAATTTGCCATAATTCCAGAATCCTGTGTATCACCTCTCTGTGGGATAATAAAACACAGGTAGAAAAGCCCATCTTGGACTTGTTTTTTCATGTAGACAAAAGCACCTGCATATACCTTGCAAATATTGAAAAACTTGGGGCGCCTGGGTGGCTCAGTCGGTTAAGCGACTGACTTCGGCTCAGGTCATGATCTCACGGCTCATGAGTTCGAGCCCTGCGTCGGGCTCTGTGCTGACAGCTCAGATCCTGGAGCCTGTTTCAGATTCTGTGTCTCCCTCTCTCTCTCTGACCCTCCCCCGTCCATGCTCTGTCTCTCTCTGTCTCAAAAGTAAATAAACATTAAAAAAAAATTAAAAAAGAAAAACTTAGTGCTAGAAGTAATGCTAAGGATAGTAATGACATATTTGAAGTTGGCATCTCTTTGCTCCAGATGTGGAGAATGATTCGGTATTCGTATGTTCTCTCTCCCCACTCCTCTCCGCCCCCACTCTGTTTCCCAGGCTAAACAGTTCAAGCAAGTGCATTATGCATTTTCTCTTCTTGCTGTGATTTATTTTAATATAAGGTTGATAACTGAAAGTGGGAACCTCTTCAATCTATTTTGCACAGTGTACATCAGTGCATAGTCTTGGATGACTAAAGTGTCTCAGGAACTGCTCCATAGCTAAGCCTTGCCAGATACATGCAAATATCCAGGTGTAACATAGGCACTTGCTATCTCTTTTTATCAGTTATAAATTCCTATATCCTTCACTTTCAGATAGCTGAAATTCAGTTTTTAGGAACAGTTTTTGCAATTTATCTTGTCAACTTTTCGTTTTTGATTTTAAAAAAAAATTTAATTGTTCTTGTTCCTTATAATTTCTTGTTGCTTTTCCCAGTCTGATTCTTGTGTTATGTCATTCTGGGAAGGCATATGTTAGATTAGTGCTTCCATTTCATCCTTGTCTGTACTCTTAACATGGACCTGCATTGGTTTATGCCTGGTGGTAGAATAAAAGACCCCCTTTGAAAGTAGAGAAGCTCATTTTCTAAGATTCTGAAAGCCATTATTAAATTTTATTCTGAAAATAATTAAAAGTCAATAAGGAAGGGAAATAGTTTTCCTCACTATCATACTTAGTCACAAGGTGTATATAATTTTATGCTGAGTTGTATTTGTCTCTGGCCGTGAGTATTTAACATAATAAAATACTGTTTTTTTCAGTAGTGATTGAAGGACTATTTCATTAGCAATCAGAACTGTAATGGTGGGTGTAATTAATAAACAACTTGAGTCAAGATATCATTAGGTGATTTTTGGAATAAAGTTAATCAATTATGGTGAATGTTTAATATTTTTCTCAATACAACAGAGGTATTGTTTCATACAAAGAAATGCACGGAAGATATGCCTATTTCTGTGTTAAAAACTCCAGGGAGAGGGGCGCCTGGGTGGCTCAGTTGGTTAAGCGTCCGAGCTCAGGTCATGACCTCACAGTTTGTGAGCTTGAGCTCTGCATCTGGCTCTGTGCTGACAGCTTAGAGCCTGGAGCCTGCTTCAAATTCTGTGTCTCCCTCTCTCTCTGCTCCTCCCCGCTCACGCTCTGTCTCTCTCTCCTTCAAAAATAAATAAAAACATTAAAACAAAATTTAAAAACTCCAGGGAGAAAAGGTGGATGCTACACGGGGTTCTGCCAATTCTTTGTCTGGTTTTATAGCAGGTGGAGACCCAAGCCAATGAGAGGTAAATTATTAATGCTTTTGACCTATAAAACATGGGTACTGTCCATATTACTATCACATGATAAATCTTTTGTCTTTTTCAGTTATGGTTAATTAACAATGTGAGGATTTTGATTTCTTGGGATCTCAGACTAACACTAAGATCAAGAGGTTTTTAAACAATCAGACTTAGAGAATCTTTACTATGTACTTTATAGACACATATAGCTTCCGATGTATTTTGTATAGATGTATATACATATATGTATGTGTGTGTATATATACATATAATATATAGATCATTTGTATGATCTTAGGACTGAGGAGTAAGCTGAATGACTAAAAGTGAATGGCATTATGATCTATAGGACATGTTGGACTGAAAAAAAAATGAATGTGTGTGTGTGTGTGTGTGTGTGTACTCACAAGGTCTCATAGCGGATAAGTAGGCTGAATGACTGAATATATATGTCCCCTTGCCAATATACAAGCTTTCCAGAGTTATTTCCCTGCAACTTTGGCACCAATTAACCACTTATACTTAAGGAACAGCTTCCTCATACGTATGCTCAGTTATCATAAAACACAAGGAATAGACATGTTACACGGAAAGCATATTTGGCTGTGCATATTAATGTCACAGCTTCAATCAGTACAAGTTAATAGGTGTTCTACTAAGTAAGCATTATGTTTAATTTGTGAAGAGTTTATTTTTGGGGCAGTTATATTAGCTCCTACTTTGACTTTTTTTCTTTTCAATCTATGTTCTTTTGTAAGTAAATATCTTCTTTTAGGTTCATAATCCCCTTTTCTTCATTTTGTCTAGTACAAAATATTAACCTAAGTTAATAATGTATTATGATACAAGAATTATATATTAATATCATAATCAGATTTTTAAAAATTATTTTGTTGGGTGCTAAACAAAAATATAAGAAATAGCATAAAAAACGTATTATATGCTAAAATTCATAGCCTGGCTCATGAGATCATTGATCATACATGTTCTTGGTACAGAAGCCTGTGTTTGTCATTGGTGGATATTTATCAGAATAGTCTCCTTATCCACATGAATATTTTTCAACATATCTGGTGTGTAACTAAATAAAAAGCTGATAATCAAGTTGCCATCTTTTGGCCTTCTCTTGGCCTGGGGTGGATTTCTTGTTTCTTATTGTAGTTCTGGTTCCTTTAAATTTATTTTGATATATTAACCTTCTTATATCTTTTATTTCAAAATATTTATTTTAAAATGTGGTTTTTTTTTTGCCTCCTTGGGAAGACAATATCATCTTTAGTATATCCTTTTTTGTTTGAAAGCTATTGGTAAAAGAATTCTTCAAATTTTTCTTTGCTCCCTAGGAACTCTGAATATCTACTATTCTTCAAGGCATGGTGTATTTTTTTTTTTTACTTCAAATGAGTTCCTGAAGAAGGTGGAGTGCTTGCTGAAAGATGATGGATACATGTTGTATTAATTCCACTTTTATAATACCTCTCATCCATCCCCTCCATTCCATTTCCAGTGCTTATTTTCCAAAGTATCACACAAACTATGATAGGTCTTCCAAATTCTTCTCTCATTCCTTTCTTACATTCTTATATAATATCTGAAAGCACATGTTTAAGATTTCACGAAATTAAAAAAAAATCCTTGCAGGTTAAAATCAAAACTCATAAATGTCAAATTGAATATCCTTTATTATTGGGACCTGGCTTGTTTTTGCAAAATTAATTGCAATTACTTATTTTATTCTAACCATTTTAACTGCACTAGAAAGTGTGGATTCTTTGAGCTTTTCTGCATTGGTTTAAACAGAATCATTTCTGTGGAATGGCCTCTTTAACACTCTCATTCATAAATTTTCCTGTCCATCAAGCTTCAATCCAAGTGTATCCTTAGCACATAGAGAGCCTTTTAACCATAACTCTTAACCAGGTACAGCTTTCCCACTTGTGTTATAATTATGTACATGTACATTCTTCTTAAGCAATGAGCCCTGTAGAGGCAGAATATGCACGTGAATCATCTTTGTATATTCTTAGTATGGTGCTTTGCACTTAAAGAGCCGTTAATTACTTGATGGATAAAAATGAATTGGTGATTTAGGTGATGCTATAATGTTCCATCGTGGTCCATACCTGGAGTGGCCCTCATAGGTTAGAAACAAAATCCACAGGAAGATCAGGCTTTAGTAGTCCAGGAAAGTTTACCATAGGAAAGGATGTTAATAAGTTCCTCAGTTAGGTCTTCAAGGAGGTCACAGTCTAGTTGGAAAGACTAGGTAAAGTATGGTACAGGAACAAATAATACAGTATAGTAGGGCCCAGTAAGAGGTATAGAACACAAATGCTACACAAATACGGAGTGGGGGAAGAGGCAACATTCCTGGGGATGGATGATCAGTTAAGAATTCTCAGAAAGTTGACTGTTGAGTCCTGTACAATTGCTGGAATTTTAATAGACACAGAAGAAGTGGGAATTACCTTCAGAATTGAGTTCTTGGTTAATAATGCCTTCAATGAAGGAAAAATTAAAAAAAAAACATAATATGTAGCAGATAGGTGTCCTCTTTCATGGATTTCTAGACTTTGTTCCAGAAATAGGCATCATTCGAGATCATCGATGGATTTGAATAAGAATCAAACCAATTTTGTTTGCATCCCTCTGCTTAAATGCCTTTCAAGGATCTAGAAGTTTCATGTAAGGAGAAATGTTCACTTCTTTTGAGCAAAAAATCAAATTTCTAGAATTGGAATTTATGTGACACCTCTATTCTTTCTACAAACAATTCAAAATAGGTATCTTTGTAGGAAAGTCAGTACCAACAACTGCTCTTAGCAGCAATAGGCTATTGCCCCTTTACCCAATGGACCCTGGAAGTTATGTTGGCAATTCATTGCCTTTATCACTGGCCCATACCTACATCAGTTCAGACTTGTCCTATTTTTAAAACATTGGCAGTATATAAATTCTATTTTTTTAATTAATTAATTTATTTATTTTTGAGAGAGAGTGCACACGAGCTTAAGTGGGGGATGAACAGAGAGAGGAGAGCAGAGGATCTGAAGCAGACTCTGTGCTGACAGCACAGACCCCAATGTGGGACTTGAACTCACAAACCATGAGATCATGACCTGAGCTGAAGTCAGATGCTCAGCCGTCAGACACTCAACTGACTGAGCCACCCAGGTGCCCCAAATTCTAAATGATATTAATAACACAGCACAGGAAAAATCGATTGCTTTTATAACACTTAACATTTTCAGCAAGTTTCTGGTCCTCAAGACCAGTATTAAATGTGTGCTAAGTGTTAAATAGTGAAGTTTCTGTGATTTGATTGACACCCTAAAGACATGACCTATTCACCTGCTAAGAAGCTAACTATGCAAAGGTTAGAAGGTGTGAGCAGAATTATAATTATCTGGCATTAGGCCAAAAAAGAGTTCGCTATCTAACTTAATGGTACATTTGGTACTTTAACAAGGGATCAAGGTTTGCAGACTTTCTTTTATTAATTTTGGTATGTTTCATACACTCTATAGTTCCTCTAATAATAGTAAAATTATTACATTGAAAAGTCATGATCTTGATCTTGCTGTCTTGTCTCTTTCCAAATTTCCATAGGGTGCAGATTTTCACAATTTCATTTACACTTAAATTTTTACCTCCTATATCATTCCTCCTTTTTGTATTTTTTCTTTTTTTAAAAACTTAAAGGGTCTTCCTACACGTCCAAATACTAACAACCTTACAGGTCCCAGTACAAATTCCACTCATCCATAAACACTTTAGTGTTCCAGTTGGTTGGAAGTAGTCTTTCCCCTTCTAGAAATTACTACACTTGATCTTTCCTCTTAGGTTCCTGTGCTTGTGTATGCTTATCACTTAGCAGCATTCCTGAGTTATATAATTGCATTCTAAAACATGATAGTCAAATATAAAACTTTAGTTTTGATGAATGTTCTATGACTATGTAACATGTTAACATGGGGGAAGTTGGGTGAAGGGTGGTATATGGGAACTTTCTGTACCATATTTGCAACTCTGAGTTAAATTTTTAAAATCTTCACAGACCACAGGATTAGTCATTTTACTTGAACAGAATATTTGAGGTCAGCCAAATGATGGTGTTACATAATTACAGATTTGCAAAAATGTACAAACAGGAAGATAAATTATAGATCTCAGACTACAGACTTTGTCAGTTTTCCCTGAAGCACTAAAATATAAGTGGGGTTGACAAAAGATGCAAAACATTCCAGAAGAGAGAGATTCCTCATTTCAACATTTTTGTCAATTCACTGCTTTCTTGAGATCATTTGCTGACCAATAGTCCTTTCACAAGTACTTTTTTTTTTTTTCAGATCAAATTTAGGCCAATGAAATCATTCTTGAAAGAAATATTTATGAATACATTGTCAAGGAGGGCAAAACGGGAAATTTTGTTTAAATGAAACTGCATAGCCTTGTCCTAACTTCTCCTTGAAATAAGTGCCTGTTTAAAAGCAAATGAGAATTTTTTAAAGGAATAATTAATTCAAAGAACCTGAAAAAAAAAATTTACAAATCCACATATAGTGACAAAAAAAAAATCTGACATCTGCAGTCAATCCATTCATTAAAATAAGACAATCTGTGCAGCCCATTTCCGTAACTCTTTTGCAGACTGCCTTAACTTTTCATTCTCATAAAATTGGAGATGGGCTGTTTGTTTTATTGGTAATTGCAGCAGCAGCAGAATGGTCCTATACTTGCCAGTCCACAAACTCCATAGATGTTTATCCACTCACGGCAGTGCCAGCCTGCTGCATTATTTCAGCAAGTGACGTTCTTCAATGAAAAAACAGCAGCTGCTCACTCAAAATAAACTTGTTTTGTTTATGCTGTCAGCAGAAAGCTGTTTTAAAAAATCATTAGATGCATCATGCTGTTGCAGTATGTTAAATTGTGAAGCATAAAGAAACGTTTCTGAAAGATAAGCACCATGTTACTTCCATGCCTTCAACACAGAGTGTTTCTTTTTCTGAAATACTCAAATACAGGGAAGATTGGCAATCTTACATGTTTAGACACAGTGTTGATGATGCCAAGATGATAGGTTGAAATCCCTTGCAGATTAGTGAACTTTACACAAAGGAAAACATGTGGAAGACACTACAAGAAGGGTGGGGACCTGGCACTGAGGGTGGCTCTGCCAACCACAATCTGTATGACCTTGGAAATGTCTCTTGATTAGTCCGAGCTGTACCATTTTCATCAGTCTGATGGTCTCTTAAGAACATTATACTTTATCATGCAATGTTTTCATTGTTACCGTTTTTCATCCCTTGTAAGAGTATGCATGACTAATAAAAATTTATTATAACCACAAGTCAATTATGCAAGACAGTGTTCTACTAAAGCAATCAATGAAGATATTTTTGTATTAAAATAACACCTCTATTTCATTTCTCAACTTAAAATATTTGGAAGTAGATGTTTGAATTTCTTTTTCCACCCGTGGACTTTGGTAAAATAAATTACAGGGCAACTATAAGATAAATTGCTATGCCATTAGTGTGATTTTCACTTAGAAAATCGATTGCATTTGTTAGAGCATCAAAAATCATTATTACTTTCAAAGAAAACAAGTAGAAAAGTAGGTTATATGTAGCTTGCTCCATTTCCGTAAAACAAAAGTATGTACATGTGTAGACACACATACACAAAGCCGTAGAGTTAGCTATTATCAAACTATTTTAAAGTGGTTTCCTCTGGAAGAGGCATTAATATAGGAGATCTCCATTTTCATGTTTCATATTTTTATAATTGAAGGTTTATAGTTAACATAAATGACTAAAATACATTAAAATATTTAATGAAAATATGATACTTATAATATTTTTGAGATACAATTTTAAGTGTAAGTCTTTTATGAATTTTGAAAAATGTATTTGTGCCACTATCCTCTTAATGTGTCTTACAGCCTTTTGTAGTCAATTTTCCCACACCAACCCTTGACCCCAGACCATCACTGATCTTATTTTTATTTATTATTTTTAAAGTTTATTTATTTATTTATTTATTTATTTATTTATTTATTTATGTATTTATTGACAGAGGGAGAGAGAGAGAGAGAGAGAGAGAGAGAAATTGAATCAGGGACGGGCAGAGAGAGGGAGAAAGAAAGAATCCTAAGCTAGCTCAGTACTGTCAGCACAGAGACCGACATGGTTCTCAAACTCCAAAACCATGAGATAATGACCTGAGCTGAAAGGGTTGGTCACTTAACCGACTAAGCCCCTCAGGCACTCCCGTTTTTCTATTCCTCTCTTGATGGAAATTTATGTTATTTCCATTTTTTCCTATTATGGATAATGCTACGTTAAACATTCATGTACAAGTATTTTTACAGGCAAACCCTTTCTTTCTCTTGGGTATATACCTTACGCTAGAATTACTGAGTCATAGGATAAAAATACGTTTAATTTTATAAGAAACTGCCAACTAGTTTTCCAAAGTGGCTGTACCATTTTGCACCACCACCAGAAATGGCTGAGAGCTTTAATTGGTCCACATATCTGTCAGCACTTGGTATTGTCAGCTTTTTAAATGTTAGCTATTTTTATGGGTACCTACTAGCATTTCTTTAGAGTTTAAATTTTATTTCCCTGGTGATGAAAGGTACTTGCCACCTTTTCACATGTTAGTCACATCTTCTTTCGCGAATTGTCTTTTCAAATTTTTTGTCCATTTAAAAAATAATGGGTTTTCTGTCCTCTCATTATTGAGTTGTAAACCCTCTTACAAATACATTTTCAGTCATTTGTGCTGCAAACATTTTCTCCATGCCTGTGACTTGCGTTTTTATTTTCCCAATGGTATGGTGAAAAGCTAAATGTTTTACTTCTCATGAACTCCAAATTGTCGTTTTTTTTAAGGTTGGTGCTTTTCGTGCTCTAGATAGCTTTGCCAACCTAAAGGTTGTAAAGATTATCTCCTATATTCCTGTATTTTCTTCTAGAATTTTTTTAATTTTAGCTTTTCTGTTTAGGTCTTCTTATTTTCATAATCGGAAAATACAGGACAATCTTTGTAGTGAAATCATGGTACTTTTAACATAAAAAGGTAAACTTTTACAAACTACTTTCAAATTGATCTCTCCATAGTGTTTACAAAAGGTCTGACTTATAAAAAGATACGGGTCTAAAGGAGGAAAGCTGCATTTTCTATTATATCCTTAGCCTACCTGCAGAGCAGAGATTTTTTTTTTTTTTTGCCTCATCTTTTCTTACCAAAACATCCTTCAGTGTAATCAGTTGTCTTCAGTTGGCAGTTCTCAACACAATCACTTAGAAATAGAAATATTTCTAATTTTCTACCATGTGTCCCACAATTTGCTATGCTAGAAATGATACATTATTTCTGTAGGACTTAATCCGCACCATGGAAAAGTGGGGTCAAACAAACCTAAACAAAGAGATCATTACAATACATGATATGATGAAAGCACTAGGAAAAAAAAAAAAAGGTCATTGCTGACACTGATTGGGCTTATAAACCGTAGTTTGGGGTGATGGGGGCTCCAGGGATGAGTTTCAACATCCAAGTCGTGATTGGTACCAGATGTGCTACATATTCCTGGGCAAGTTAAGCGATGGAGAAAAATGGTTTGAGAAGAGAAAATAATTGTACTTAGGATGTTTGCAGTTTGTTTTTTTCCTCCAGCTTTGGTTGGTAGATAGGTTGTTATGGGTACTAAATCAGTCTACCTATACCCCAGTGGTTCTGATATTTTTTTATGTTTCTGAGTCTCACACAGACAAATGGATCCATTATAGACTGTCTACTAGCAATAAGGAACCTGTAAATGAATGCACAGCTCCTGTTTGAGTTTCCTTTTCCCTTAGGGTTATATTTACCCATCTCCACTTTCATTTTAACTCAAGTCTCATGGTCCAGGTAAAGAATGGTGTTCATAGCCAGTGATTTTTGTGTTTGCCTGCTGCCATTCCTTATGCAGCTGGTCGTCTTAATAGGGTCAGCATATGGTTGGTAACTCTGCTTTTCCCAGGATGTAGATTCTACAATTAAAGAAGACACATGCAAAAATAAAACTTTGGGAATCTTTTATTAACCAATGATTTGAGTTTCATTCATTTAAAAAAGTATTTAGCACTTCCTGTATCCCAAGAAATATGCTCAGCGCTGTAGTTAAATTGAATAAGACAGACGCAGCTGCTGTCTTATACAGCTGACAATGAAGTGAGAATGGATGACATTGAACATTAATTAGAGGTATGATAAGTAGTGTAAGGACAAGTGCCATGCTCTAGCATATATGACACCGGGCTGAAGAAGTGACGTTTTGGTTGACACTTGAGTGGGCAATAGAGCAGGAACAGAATTCCACGAAGATGAAAGCCTCGCAAAACAGCTCTGAGGTAGAGATGTGCACAGAGTATTTCAAGAGCTGAAAAAGAGCAATATGGTTGCAATACAGAGAGGAAGGAGGATACCAGCAGCCAAAGAGGCTGAAAAGAAAATTAGTGCCAGATCTCCATAGGTCTTGAAGCAGACTAACCAGTTAAGATGACATGGGACTTAGAGGAGACATTATAAAACCTTACCTCCACTGCCTTCAATAAAAAAGGAATATTTTTGTGTTACATAACATGAAGTCATAAAGTAAAGCAGCTTTGAGGTTGGTTAATTCAATAACTCATTATCTAATTATTTCTATTTTTTACGATGCAACTTACTAAGTTTATTTATGTAGCATGGGGACAGGACCTGTGGGCAGAAAGAGCTGCACTTTTGTTGTGTGAAGATGGTGGTTATATGCTTAGTGCTCAAGGAAGAGGGGTTGTGCAGGAAGTTTTAGATGATAAATGTTGAGTGACCTACTCAGAATGTTGAGTGACCTACTCAGGGGGAGCAGTAGCTCCCCCTCATGTTTGTAAGATGCACATCCTTGCATACCAATATCCAGAGCTGTAAACATAATATATTTTTTGTATCTTAAAAAAAAAAACATTTTCATAAACACTCAGGAAATTTCTCTTTTGTTGACCAGAATGGGTCACAGGATCTTTGGTTTTCTACACCATTCACTGGTAAGGGGAATATGACCACCATAGCTAGTCACGTGAGAATTACATGGGGGTGGGGGGAGGTGGATAAATGGAGGCACTGAATGTATACAATTCTTTACACTTGTTTGTCAGTGAGAAGAGAGATCAAATGGTCAATAGTATGGAATTGAGCTCCTTCTGGTCATTAAGACCAATCATAGTGTTCCCCAATTTTTGGCAGCGGTTTAAAATGTGGGTGCTACTAGTCTGCTAGGAGGGGACAATGATTATTGGGTGGGCCACCAGCAGTACCCAGGTTAATGACTTTGAACCTTATCAAAAGAGAGTTGGGAAGCAATTGGAAGGTCCTAAGTATCGGGGCGGGGGGGGGGGGGGAATGTAATACAGTTTTTGTTAAAACTATAATTTTCTTCAATATGGAAAATGAGAATTTTTCATAAATTTTAATAATTAAAGGTATAATTATCCAACACGAAAAAAGGAACAAGAAATGATGAAGGAAAACACTTTTGAGGCTATTATAGTAATGTACCTGGGATGACTTGGAGTAGTTAGGATAGAGAAATAATGGCTACAGTCTAAACATCCTTAATAACGAACATCTTAAAAAACTGATAACCACAACTGGCACATGAAAGAAAGGGAGAGGTCAAGCTGGACACTGCGAATTCTGATTTGAACAACTGATGAGAGAGAAGTGCTATTCATGGAGATGGAAACACTGTCGGGTAGCAGAGTGGTGGGGTTTGGGTATACTGAATTTGAGATGTCAATAAGATGTTTAAAAGGAGATACTTGGTCAATATAGGTATGGAGCTGAAGGGAGCGGCTGAAGTCTGGATATAATTTTGTTGGTATTTAGTGTAAAATTGATATCAGACATGGGTGAATGAGGTCAGCTAAGAAATATAGAATGAGAACAGAGTGCTTAATCTAATCCTGAAAGACATCAAGCACAGAAAGAGTTTCTGACAAAGGTGATGTGAGAATGGCTCTGAGAAGTTGGAGAAAAACCAGTGGAATGTTACATCATAAAAGGAAGCCATTTCTCCACAAAGAAGGAGTAGACACCTGTATCAAATACCTCTGATAATTCTGGTAAGGTGAGGACAGAAGTGCAACCATTACATTTAGTCCTATAGAGCGGTGCAATTTGGGGCGCCTGGGTGGCTTAGTTGATTAAGCATCCAACTCTTGCTATCAGCTCAGGCTCCATGCTGAGTGTGAAGCCTGCTTGGGATTCTTTCTCTCCCTCCCTCTCTGTGCTCCTCCCTGCCCCCACACATGCATATGTCATCTCTCTCTCTCTCTCTCTCTCTCTCAAAATAAAGAAACGTTAAAAAAAATAAAAAACAAAATGGTGGAATTTGTATAGTTTTGGTAGAATGGTGTTACAGTTCCAACCAGAGTAAATAGAGTAGTTGATGGCAAGTAGGAAAAGGGATTCCGAGAAAGAAGAGTATTGGGCAGAACAAAAGTTGTCTTTGCCTTTAAATTGTCATGCTTGTCACAGTACATATTTTATACCAAGGAAAAGGGTTTTCTTAGTCTTTAATTTTTATGCTCGAAATGGTGGGGTGTTAATCCCCAAAAGAGAGAAGGACATGCAAAAATGAGATGAAAATGGGGCATCTGTTGTGAATCATAGTCAATATGTTAAATATAACTTTTTCTTTCATAAATTATTTAGTCCAGAAAGGCAGTTGTTTGGCAAAACTTACTGTAACCTGCTGCACAATTTTGGGGCAAATAATATCACGTAACAGAGAAAATTTCACCATTGTAGTACTTCTTTAGAAGCTCTAGCCTGCTCTGATTTCTAAATTAATATTCTTCCAAGATGATTAAGGAGACTGTTTCAACCATCAGAAAGTACATCTGATAACACCGCACAATAGACTATGGCATTGGACTAGATTACCGAAGTGTGGACTATGAATGGAAGAGAACAGAGGTGAAAGCATCATCGTTAATCAAGGTGCTTTGTAGATGACTGGTTATTGGACACACAATTTATATGCTTCTTCATTCAGTTCCATATGAGAAAATATATCCATCGCTTGATAGGTTGAATTAGCACACCAGGAATAAGACAGACTGTGCCCTATATTGAGAACTAATTCTAGTAAAACTATTTGTGAATTTAAGGGTGATTGAAAATGTGTTTCTAAAGTGCATATGTTGCCTGGGAAAGTATTAGGTGTTCCTCTTCTTTACTAAAGGTAATCTAAATGGAAAAACCTGTTCTATAAGGGATTGTTAAATGAAAATCCCTTTAAATGGAATATATTAGGTGGATTGACCTTGCTTATGGAACTAATAATTTTAAATATTCCAGCGATCTGAGTTGAATGAAATCCATCATTTATTTACCTTTGTTCTCCCCTTATCCCCTCACTGACCAAGTCGATGAATGGTATACTTTGAGACCTACCAAATAACCCTAATGACCCAGGCCTATACAAATTCTCATGATTCTCATATTTTTAAATATCATCTGGAAAGATTACCCTAAATGTTTATCCTGAATGGGTTCCATCCTTGCTCTTTCTTTGTAGAGTAACAATTTAAAACTTCCTTTTTCACTAATGTGTAGTAATTTCTGTGCTTTGAACATTTGGATGTGTGTTAAGAATGTATTCTATGTTGTCTATCAAGTGAAAATGGTAATGCATTTATTGAGTGCTCCAGTCAAAATTAGCCCAATATTAAATGCAGGATCTAGTCAGCAGTTTCATCTTTTGATGGATCATGTTGTCAAGGCTTTCAGTGAGTTGACAATTTCTACTTGTAAGCAGTTTTGAGGAAAGAAGACTGTATAAGACCTTAAATAAGTAATCTTCAAATTACCTTGTATATACTGTTGAGAATGAATTATAATAAAGCCACACAATTTAAAGTACAGGTCTCCAGTTGAGTCTATCTCAACATAAATGAAAAACGTCATTTAAATGATTTCATGTTTAGATGTATTTTCCACAGAATATTCTTAAATGTTCTTAAAGAATGGTTAATGATCCTTAAGCTCTCTTGAAGGAAAAAAAAATAAGAAACCTTGTTTCATGATTATATTAATATATTTATCTAGTCAGCCATTGAATATTTATTAAGTGGCTATACACAAACTCCTGTTTTTCATCCAACCTCTTTGTTTTATCCTATTTCACTTGGCCTTTTAGGCAGCCCTTTCTATCATCTTTCTTACTGTTGATTTTCCTTAGAATATGTCTAGGGCCTCTGTTTTCATGCACCTCTCCAGAGGTGATTGTACCTACTTTCCTTTTCTTGTAGAGAAGAAGTAACACAACGCAGCAGGTAAGTCTTGAGTTTGGAGTGATCTGTAACTGGGAAATGGGGCTATGACTAGGAATTTGAACTTGATTTTATGAGTAACAGAAGGATCTTTAGCACAGAAGTGAGCCGAGGAAAATACTATAACAAATGTAGGAGCGATGGTGACAGAATGCCTATGCCCAACCACAAATGTCCTGACAAATGCTTATCCTGTTCTACTCAGGGTGTGAGATCCAGCCTTTATAAGGGAACTAGTCAAGGGAAGATCGGCAAGGAATCTCAAATTTTAACTTAGCTAAATTATGAAAGAGCTTTTCATCCTGGCCTCACATTAAATCAATTTCAGTGATAGAAACTTTGGGTTAATCAGCTCCAGCCTTAATTATCTAGGAAAGGAATGATCTTCTTCTAAATGCAGAAGGTAGGACGATAGGAAGGTAGGATTCAGGGGAGGATGAATAAGCTTATTGATGCATAGTGATTGTCCTTGTAGCTATCTTGTGAATGAATTACACTTTGCCCTCCTCCCACCTTCCTGTTCAAGGGCAGTTTTTGACCAACAAGCAGACTCATAAGATCTCAAAATAGTAGAGATTTATTGGAGAGCTGTTGCTATCGCTGGCTTTCCTTTTCCTTTTTTGTAACTGTACCTTGATTTCTTGGAGAACTATTTCCCTGCATTTCGAATGGTTATAGTGGAATTAACTTCCAAGATGCCAGGTCTCTCTTGGCCAAGAGGTGGGCAGGGTACCTAAGTTCAGCCAATCAGACTCTGAGTAAAACTTGGATGTTTTTTGAAGTGATATGAGGTGAAGAAATGGTTGAATATAGTTCATTTCAATAATGGGGACCTGAAAAGACTCTCTATGTCCCTTCTCCCTATAATGTCCCCACTGCCTTGGCTCCTGAATTTCCAAGGTTTGGTTTTTCAGGTTTTCTTTTAGTTCTATAAGTTACCTCATTCATATACTGCCATAAAATTATCTAGGTTACAAATTCTAAGATTTGTTTTTCATTGTTGGCAGTCAAATATCACTTATTTTTGTTAGATATTTTTCAAAACCTTAAATCAATACATCTCAAATCTTTTAATAAGGCATCAATTTGTTTTCAAAAGAACACTTCTTTCTTAGTAAATGCATATGGATTTTCACATGAAGACACTGTGGATCATTGAGTAACAAAACTCAGATGTTTGGACCTTGAAGGGCACTTTGATATGGTACTTATGAGTACAACTCCCTAGGTATATTGTTGAAATTAAAATCCTGACTCCATCATTAGCAGCAATGTATATAAATAAATACCGTGGATAATTTTCTCATCATCTAAGTGCTTCCATTTGTTCAACTATGAAATGGGAGAAGATAATTTATGTGATGTGCTTACAACAATGCAGAACACATGGTAAAAAAAAAATACACATTCACTCCCTACTCAAGCTACCTTGCTACTTTATGTCAAAACTCAACTTTGAGCTTCTTGTAAGCAGAGACCTTATTTTAGTCATCTTTATATTCCTACTTCTGAGCCTAGTTGGTGTTTTTTTTCCCCCCAGTGGCTACACTGTAATGACACATTTGGGGATTGTTTTTATGTGTGTTGTAGTTGTATTAATAGTAACACAGAAACCTGACATCAGCTATAACTTTACTGAGAACTTAATTATAAGAGTTCAAGCTTATTATCCTTTTCCTACAAGGTACTCTGGCTTTACATGGTTATAAACATATGTAATTTTTCATTGTTTGTTTCCTTCCTGGCTAATTGTTTAGAATACCTCTAAATAATTAAGATTCTATAAATGCTTCTCAACCTTGGCTGCATATTAGAATCACCTGGAGGGCTTTCACAAGCACTTATTCCAGTTTACCACAGATTAATAAAATTAGACTCTTTGGGGCTAGTACCTGGATATCAGCATTTCCCCCAAGGCCCCAGGTAGTTCTAATGTGCATCCAGAACTGAATCCCTGCCTCTCGAACTCATTTAGACCTTCCGAGTAAGATACCGGTAGGTCTGAAAAGTTTTGGAGGCCTCTTTTTTTTTTTAAGTGTAAATAATTTTAGAATTAAGGAATTTTGTATATTGGCTGAGTTGTCTGACAGACTATGGTTTGCTAACATTAAAGAACAGGGTAACAGAGCTCAAGAAAAAGGCTGTTTATTCTTTGTCCTCCTTCTTCCCTTCATCACCAGAGTATAAGCAGCTATATTGTTTCATTGAGAGAAGATGGAATTATGGGGAAGCTGCTTGAGAATTTACCCTATTTTTTGAGTTTATTCTGTATGTGAATACCTCAGTCTGTTAAGAGTCCAAGATCTGTACATTATCAGATTATATTTTATAGACTACATAGCATGTAAAAGTACAGATTAGAAAGAAATCATTTGGATAATAAAATTTTAAATTTATATTAAGACCCTTGGGGGCATGACTTTTGGTTGGGAACAGAGAGGTAATTTGTGTGTGTGTGTGTGTGTACGTATATATAATTTGTCATCATTTTTTCTTGTAATACATACATTAAGTTTAAAGCCTTAACCACTTCTCAGACATTTATCAACAGTTATAATTTCACCTCCAATTTTCTCTTTCCTCTGGTAAACACAGGCCGTTCCATATATGCCATGGTTTCATGAACATTCAGTATGCTCACTGTCCCACTTAATCATAGATGACCTCAAACAAAAGTCAATTATGTGTCAATACTGTTCTAAGTGCTTACTATGTGCTAAATCATTTCATTATCACAGCAACTCTATAAGGGAGTAGCTATTTTTATTTTACAGGTGAGAAAACTGAGGCACAGACATGTTAAGACATATTTAGAAATCTGCTGGAGGTCTCCATTACAATTCTGGCAATTCCGGGTCTGCTTTTCCAGTCACTACACTGTGATGATTTATATACTATGTGAATAAGTAAAAATTCAATTATATTGAATCTATAAAAATGCAGCCGAGCTACTACTCCATTGGAAAGTGTGGGCAAGGAAAGGGAAGTATTTCTGAAATTAATTTAAAAATAACTTTTCAGTTTTCGGTCTGCTATATAAGGTAAGAATTTGTATAGGTCTTTGTGCTGTGAGGTCTTACACAAATTTTAATCCTCTAGCAAATGGTTAAAACTACTGACAAGTTCCATTTTGATCTTGCTTGTGTGTGCCATCATTGAAAGGCAATGCTTTGAGAAGTGACATCTAAAGTAAAAGTCCCGAGTGTTCATCACACCTATAGGTTAATCTTTTCTTTAATGCTTTGGGTACTCCCAGGCAATGAGGCAGGATGAATATATCAATCCCAGCACATCTGAAGTAACAGGCAGGGGAAGTCTGTGCTCAGTGGTGCCATGTGGCAGGAGAGAAGCTAAACCTACTAGAATGTGCACTACTGAATTTTGGCAGCTGGCCAATGTTTAACATCGCCAAGAGAAGTGCAATTTTATTTCAATCATCTATTCTTATGTCAAGGCCAAGAGCAGCATTTCTAACAGCTTGTACTTCCCCATCAGTTACAACAATATGCACTCTACAACTCTTAGGGCAGGGAGCTTGAATTTGCATATTGGTAAAGCAGCAAAATATACTCTCTTAATTTTTGGAAGGTGGGATAGAGGGATAATCATGGAAGCAAAGACCAGACATTTCCAACCCTTTCAGTTCGAAAACATACTAGTCGAGGCAAATAACATTTGAATTGTGTTGTCAAAACACTGGAAAACAATGGAGTATTTTGGAATCTACAGCTTAGAGAAAGAGAAAAGTCACAGAATTTCTTTTTTTGCTTTCCTTTCTTTGCTTTCCTTTGCTTTCCTTTGCTTTCCTTTCTTTTCTTTCCTTTCTTTCTTTCCTTTCTTTCACAATGACATTTGGGTCCATCCTATACTCCTGAAGATTGGAATACAGATTTGCCATGCATTCAACTGAAATATTTAAGGTATAATTTTAAGTAAAAATAGAGTCTGAAACTACCAAATCTACAACTTTGATGGGACTAATTTAAGTATGTGTACAATCCTCTGAGAGTTCTCTCAATGAATTGTCTAGACTAAAATAGCTATTTGTACTTGGGTAACATGCAGCCATAATTAAGGGTGACAAAGAGCAGCTCCATCACAACTTGAGGATTGTAAAATCCTCAAGGGAATGAAGTAAAATAAAAATATATTGACCTTTTATTTTGATTTCATCGTATCTTTTGCACAATCTCCCCTTTTTATTCCACTCCAATATTCTGTATGTCCCACACACCGTTCAATATTTCGTCCAAAGTCAGCTTGATCTTCCTGTTCCACATTCTCCCCTCTCTACTGGAAACTTCTTCACAAACTGTAGCAAAGCAATGTCCTCTCTCATTTTATCTCTTTTGAATTTAGTGAATTTTACTATAATTCAGGGGTATACATACTTTTAAAAACTTTAATAACAATACTTCAGCTTACCAAAGGTTTTTCTGGGCGACTCCAATTTGAATGATATCTAATTTATTTACATTTCTGTCTTAAAATCTATCTTGACCTGTGGCTACAGAAAACCATGGACTGTTGGTCCTGACACAAGCCATGAATGTCAGCAGTTAAGTATTCTCTTTGCTGTTGGAATCTTCTCTGTAGTATTCCAGACAAATGGTTTTCCAGGTTTGCCTGGATGCCTGCAAGGCGGGAAGCGTACCACCTCACAAAGACAGTTACATTACTTAATATTGCTCATTATATTGTACATATACGTGCTTTAAATTAATTATTGTCACTTGGTCCCCATTTGCTTCTATGATTAAAGTTTAAAACCTCATCCACCTTACAAGTTCTCAGATATATACAAACACACTTTAATTTTTTCCCTTTTCTGGAATAGGCATGGCATTTTCCATATATGCCATGGTTTCATTAAAATTCAACATAATCACTCTCCTCATTAGTCTCTCCTGAATATGCTCCAGTTTTTCCACCTATGTCATAGACATGGAAATGTCCGACTCGGACCCTTCTTCAAACTGCTGCCCAGGTGGGGTAAGTGAGGGCGGAAAGCAGCCTTCAGCTGTTAGTCCTCAGGGATCAGAGTCAGCTGAAAAGCCAAACTGTCACAAGGCCACTACTTCCCAGGGCAGCCTGCATTCTTTCTGAGGGAGACAGTTGTTTAAAAGCCCAGCCATGTCTGTCCAAAGGTTGATGACTGATGGGCAATATTAGGTCCATAGTTATTCAGTTGGCCTGAACTTTGTTTCACTTCTTCCTCTGTCCAGTACTGCTTCTTCTGGTCCCCCTCTCTTCCTGCCTTTCAACATATATAATAAACATCATATACTTAAATTTGGTTTAATTGTCTGCTTCCAGAGCACCTAATCTAAGACCCTATTTCTTTCTGTTTATAATGCTCTTTGCCCAGACTAGTTCAGAATCTATTTTAAACCAAGTGCAGACCTTCCATTTACTTACATTGAATGTGATTTTAAAAATATTGTACCACCAAACATTGAATCCCAGCTTGTAGGATTATTTTGAATATATTTTTACTCTCCTATGTGTTTGTTTCACCCAGGTTTGTGTCCTCATAGCATATGATGACTACCATTTCCAAGTGGTTTTGTTAAATGTCAACTAAGGCATTTGTGAAGATAGAGTCCTATCTCCAAGACTAAATCAACACAGACCAATTAGTGTTCATGGGTTATAGTTCATTACCCAGTTAAGAACTGGTTTCATTTGGTTTTCATAGTACTAGGGTAACATAAAGAACTTACCATACTTACGTAGTTTTTAACTATGATACAAAATGTATGTAGAAAGGTGCATGCAGAAAACTGAAGTCTAAGATTAATGTATAGTCACACTCCTCTGTCACCATGCTGATGATGAACTAGAATACCAGCAGCTCAGAAGCTCTTCAGGCTACTAGCTTCACCTCCTTCCCTAAAAGTAACTGTTTTCTTAGCTTTAACATCATAGATAAATTTTCATGTTATTTTAGTACTTTTACATAAGTTAGATGTCATAGTTGATGGTCTTGTGTGTGTCTGGCATCATTCACTAAATAGGTTTGTGAGATTTATAAATACTGTGTATAGCAGTACTATATTGATTTTTGTTGCTATATATTATCCCATTTTATGATAATAGCTCAATTGTTGCTTTTATTGTAGGTGGACAAATTTGATTATTTCAAAAATGTTACCTTGAGTATTTTTATACTTTTACACACTTACTATGTTGGCTGTATACCTAAAAATGCAACTGATGGCTCATGGGATATACCCGTGTTTGGACACACACTGCCGGTTTTTCAAGCTGTATCAGTTTGCACTTCTACCCACCGTGTATGAAAGTTCCAGTTGTTCCATGTCCTTACCAGCACTGGTATTGTTACTGTTTTCATTTTAGCCATTCTGGTGGTGAGAAAGTAGTTGCATATTTAACTATCTCATTTACTCTGACTGAGAAGTAGTGAAATAGAGCACTAGGGTATTGACCATTTGGATGTCCTCTTCTATGAAGTGCTTATAAATATCTTTTATCATGTTTTTGGTCTGTTTTTCCCTATTGATTATCAGTAAACTGTATATAGCTTGGATACAAGTAGTGTGTTGACCATATGTCTTTAAAAAAATCTTCCCCATTGTGTGGCCTACTTTGTAACTTTGGTACTGTCTAAAAATAGACTTTTTAAAAAGTTTATTTATTTTGAGAGAGAGAGAGAGAGAGATCAGGGTGGGGGGCGGGGGAGGGGAGAGAACCACAACTAGCCTCCGCCCTGTCAGCATGGAGCCCAACACTGGGCTCCATCTAGCAAACCATGAGATCAAGTCCTGAGCCGAAATCAAGAGTCAGACGCTTAACCAACTGAGCCGCCCAGGTGCCCCTAAAAATAGACTTTTTAGAATATGTAGTCCAAATACCAACATTTTTTATAGTACTATTTCTTATATCCTGATCAGAAATCTTAGCTTGTCCCCAAGATCTTCAAGATATTCACATATATTATTTCCTAGAAACCTTACTGTTTTGTTGTTTAGATTGTTCATTGTTTAGACATGCAATCACCTTGAAACTGACTTTGCTGTAAGGTTTAAGGTAAGGGAGGAATGTTCTTTTTATTACATAGATACCAAATTTATTTAAGATAGTTTTAATGTCAATATCAACTTCTAGTTGCTAAGGATTTTCTTTTTCTTAATGATAAATAGTTATTGAATTTTATCAACTGCTTTTTCTGTTTTTAATGAGATCATAGTTTTTCTCCTCTATTTTGTTAATGTGAATTCCATTGCTTTTTGTCTGTTTTGTTTTTTAATGCTAAGCTTCCTGCCCAAGACTGGAATTAACTTAATTTTTTAATGTTGTATTCACATTCCTGAGAGATTTTCATCTGTATTCTTTTTTTCTTGCAATATTCCTTCCAGATTTTGGTATAAGAGTTGTGCTGGTTTCACAGTTATGACTATTACTATCTGCCTGTTCACCTGAAAGAGTTCATATACCATTGTTTTGTTTCTACTATAAATTGTGAGTGAACACTCAATATTAAAGCTCTCTGGGGCCTAGAATTTTCTTGGTGGTAAATATTTTATTTACAAGCTCAATTAGTCTAATAACTAGAGGGCCACTGACATTTTTCTATTTTTGTGAGTTTGCGAAGTTGTGTTTTCAAGGAATTTTTTCCATTTTATCTAATTTTTCCAGTATATTGGCATATAATTTTTATAATATCCATTTTTAAATTGATTACAACTAGGGGCTCCTGGGTGGTTCAGTCAGTTAAGCATCCGACTTCAGCTCAGGTCACGATCTCACAGTCTGTGAGTTCGAGCCCCACATCAGGTTCTGTGCTGACAGCTCGGAGCCTGGAGCCTGCTTCAGATTCTGTGTCTCCTTCTCTCTGCCTCTCCCCTGCTCATGCTCTGTCTCTTGCTGTCTCAAAAATAAATAAAAACATTAAAAAAATTTTAAATGATACCACCTTACCCGTCAGAATGGCTAGCCTTAACAACTCAGGCAACAACAGATGTTGGCGAGTATGCGGAGAAGGAGGATCTCTTTTGCATTGTTGGTGGGCATGCAAGCTGGTGCAGCCACTCTGGAAAACAGCATGGAAATTCCTCAAAGAACTAAATATAGAACTACCCTACGACCTAGCAATTGTACTGCTAGGCATTTATTCAAGGGATACAGGTGTGCTGTTTTGAAGGGACACATGAACCCCCATGTTCATAGCAGCACTAATGAACAATAGTCAAAGTATGGAAAGAGCCCAGATGTCCATTGATGGATGAATGGATAGAGGAGATGTGGTGTATACACACAATGGAGTATTACTTGGCAATCAAAATGAATGAAATCTTGCCATTTGCAACTATGTGGATGGAACTGGAGGGTATTATGCTAAATGAAATTAGAGAAAGACAAAAATCATATGACTTCACTCATATGAGGACTTGAAGAGACAAAACAGATGAACATAAGGGAAGGGAAACAAAAATAATATAAAAACAGGAAGGGGACAAAACAGAAGAGACCCATAAATATGGAGAACAAACTGAGGGTTACTGGAGGGGTTGTGGCAGGAGGGGATGGGCTAATTGGGGAAGAGGCACTAAGGAATCTATTCCTGAAATCATTGTTGCACTATAGGCTAACTAATTTGGATGTAAATTTTAAAAAAATAAAATTAAAAAAAATTAAAATTATTACATCTATAGCAACTGTAGTGACCCTCCTTTTTTTCTTTCTTGATGTTACTGCTTTAGCTTTTTCTTTTTTTCTTAGCCTGTGTTGCTAAGATTGATCAATTTATTTAGTGTTTTCAAAGAGCTAACTCTTGGTTTCCTTAGTTTTTCATTTCATATTTTTCTTAATTGACTGATGTCCTTATCTTTAGGATATTCATTTTTATACTTTCTTGGGTTTCAATTTACTATTTTTCCAGAACCTAGAAAAACTAGTAGCTAGAATTTTGCTTCTTGATATGGAAATTTATCCCATTGCTTTTTAAAATTCTTTTCTAATATACAAATTTTTTAAGTACTCAGGAGAGAATTTATTTTGGCAACCCTTGCCCACAAAACTCTAGAATCTTACAGGCGGTTCTTGTTTGCCAGAAACTACCTTCCTTTTTTTTCCTTAAGTTTTTATTTAAAATCCAGTTAGTTTACAGTGTAATATTAGTTTCAGGCACACAATACAGTGATTCAACACTTGCATACACCATCAGGAGCTCATCACAGCAACTGCACTCTCTAATCTCTTTCACCTATTTAACCCATCCCCTGACTCTACTTGCTTTAAGCCTATATTTCACTTTAAGACCTGGTATAGTTATATTTCACAATTATGGCATGTTTTAATTTTAATTTCATGCAGTTCAAAAGTTTTAATTTCCATTTTGATTTCTTCTCTAATATGAGCTTTTTAGAACCATGTTTAAATTCCATATATTTTGATATTTTCTATCTTTATTGTTTTCTTTTTTAGTTTAACTCCTCTGTGGTCAGAGAACATTCTCTAAATGTTTGAAATTTTTGAGATTTATTGAGGACTATCTTGTATCCAAGCTTATGGTCCATTTTCATAATTAAGTCATGTTTTCTTGAAAAATATATATTCTGCAGTTATTGGATATAAAGCTTAAATACTATGTCAATTTGATGAATAGTGTTTTTTTTTTTAAGTTTATTTTGAGAAAGAGTGAGAGAGCACATGAGCACTAACGAGCACAAAGGAGGAGCAGAGAGAGAGAGAGAGACAGAGAGAGAGAGAGAGAGAGCGAGCGAGAGAGAGAGAGAGAGAGAGAGAGAATCCCAAGCAGGCTCCTTGGTGTTAGTGCAGAGCCCAGTGTCTTGAGCTCCATCTCACAAATTGAGAGATCATGACCTGAGCCGAAATCAAGAGTCAAGCAGTTAACTGACTGAGCCACCTAGGTGCATCAGTTAATAGTGTTGATCAAATATTCTATATTATTTTTTTATTTTATGTCTTCATACTGCTGTTACATCCACTGGTTTTACATCAACTACTGAACAAGGAGTAGTGAAATCTCTAACCAGAATTGTGAATTTCTCTATTTCTTTTTTGATTCTGTTACATTTTGCTTCATATATTTTGAAGCTGTGTTATTTGATACATGCAGACTTGGAATTATTGTCTTCTTGATGAAGTGACCCTTCAGATACAGTTCTCATTAGGTAAGCCTGAGTGGACTCTGGACTCTGTATTCTGTTCCATTGATCTACGTGTGTATTTTTGTGCCTGTACCACACTGTTTTCATTACGACAGCTCTGCAGTATATACCGAAATCTGGGGTTGTGATACCTCCAGCTTTCTTATTTCTCAAGATTAATTTAACTACTGATATATTTGGGTTAAATCTATTGTCGGTGTATTTGTTTTCCTTTGTCCCATCTGTTAACCCTCCAAAATTCCTGCTTTGTTTCTTATTGTTCCTGGGAATAGAATTCTGTGTTGGCAAAAATTTGCATCTTTTCATAAAGAGATCTACCATAGGTGTTCTTTTTCCTTTGTATGTAATGGATCTTTTATCTTTGGCTGTATGTATAATTTTCTCCTTGCCGTTGATTTTTACGGTTTTGTTCTGATGCATTTTCTTTGATTTTATCTTCCTGTATTTGCTGAGTTACTTGAATATATTGTTTGTCTTTTAAAGAGAAATTTTGAAAATTATTGACAACTATTACTTAAAATATTTCGACTCCATATTTTCCATTCCTTTCTTTTTAACCCTTCCAATTATATATATATGTAAGATCATTTCACTACCTTCAAATTCTCTTACATAGGTTCTGTTCTTTTAGTTTTTACCTTAGTGTTTGCTAGTGTTGCTTTTTGTTTGATCTGCTGTTCATTCATCTAATGGATTGTTTCATGCTATTTTTTAGTTTTGTAAAATATATTTTATAATGTTTATATATTCTCATTATCTGACATTGTCTATTTTTAAATTTTATTTCCCATATAGTTAACATGCAGTTATATATTAGTTTCAAGTGTACAATATAGTGATTCAACAATTCTATGCATTACCCAGTGTCCATCATGATAAGCATGTTCTTTTAATCCCCTTCACCTTTTTACCTCTCTCCTGCCCACCTGCCCTCTGGTAACCATCAATTCTTCATAGGGAAGGGTTTGTTTTGGGGAGACACCTAAGTGATTCAGTCAGTTAAGTGTCCAACTCTTGATTTGTCTCAGGTCATGATCTCATGGTTCATGAGATGGAGCCCCGCGTTAGGCTGCAGGCTGACAGCACGGAACCTGCTTGGGATTCTTTGTCCTATCTCTCTGTCCCTCCCCCTGCTAGTGTTCTCTCTTTCTCTCTTTCAAAATTAAATTAGACATTTAAAAGAGTCTATTTTTGGGTATGTCTCTTTTATTTTTGTCCATTCATTTTGTTTCTTACATTGCACATAAGAGTGACATCATACGGTATTTGTCGTTCTCTGACATATTTTGCTTAGCATTACACTCTTTAGCTCCATCCATGTTGTTGAAACGACAAGATTTCATTCTTCTTTATGGCTGAGCAATATTCCATTAAATGTATATATACCACATCTTCTTTATCCATTTATCTATCAATGGACACTTGGGCTGCTTCCATAATTTGGCTATTATAAATAATGCTGCAATAAACCTAGGGGCATATATATCTTTTTGAATTCTTTTGTATCCTTTCGGTAAATACCCAGTAGTTTCTGGATCATATAGGTCTATTTTAAATTTTTTGAGAAAACTCCATACTGTTTTCACAGTGGCTGCACCAGTTTGCATTCCCACCAACAGTGCATAGGATTTCTTTTTCTCCACATCCTCACCAATACTTGTTCCTTGTATTTTTTTTTTATTTTAGCTATAGTGACAGATATGAGGTAATATCTCATTGTGGTTTTGATTTGCATTTCCCTGATGATGACTGATGTCAAGGTTCTTTTAACGTGTCTGTTGGCCATCTGTAGGTCTTTGGAGAAATCTCCATGTGTTCTGCACATTTTAATTTGGATTATTTGTTTTTTGGTGTTGAATTCAATGAATTCTTTACATATTTTGGATACTAACCCTTTATCATATATGTCATTAGAAAATGTCTTCTACCATTCTAAAGGTTGTCTTTTAGTTTTGTTGATAGTTTCCTTCATTGTGCAGAAGTTTTTATTTTGGTGTAGTCCTAATTGTTTTTGCTTTTCTTTCCCTTGCCTCAGGAGACATATCTAGAAATAAAATGCTATGGCCAATGTCACAGAAATTAGTACCTATGATCTCTTCTAGGAATTTTATGGATTCAAGTCTCACGTTTAGGTCTTTAATGATTTTGAGGTTTTTTGGCTATGGTGTAAGAAAATGGTCCCATTTCATTCTTTTGCATGTAACTATACAGTTTCCCCAAACCATTTGTTGAAGAGATTGTCTTTTTTCCATTGTATATTCACTCTTCCTTTGTCAAAGATTAATTGACCATAGAAACATGGTTGTTTCAAAGTTGTATTCTGTTCCATTGATCTATGTGTTTATTTTTGTGCTAGTACCATGTTGTTTTGATTACCACAGCTTTATAGTATAGCTTGAAATCTAGGATTGTGATACCTCCAGTTTTGTTCTTTTTCAGTATTTCTTTGCTATTTGGGGTCTTTTGTGGATCTATACAAATTTTAACATAATTTTTTTTTAGTTTTGTGAAAAAGATTATTGTTTTAATAGAGATTGCATTAAATCTGTAGATTGCTTTGGGTAGTATGGACATTTTAACAATATTTGTTTTCCCAATCCATGAACATAGAATATCTTTCCATTTCTTTGTCTCATCTTCAATTTCTTTCATCAGTGTTTTATAGTTTTTGGAGCACAGGTCTTTCAGCTCCCTGGTTAAATGTATTACTTGGTATTTTATTTTTGTTGCAATTGTAAATGGGATTGTTTTCTTATTTTCTCTTCCTGTTGCTTCTTTATTAGTGTATAGAAATGCAACAATTTCTGTGTATTGATTTTGTAATCTGCTACCTTACTGAATTATCAGCTCTAATAGCTTTTTTGATGGGGTCATTAGGATTTTCTATATATAGTGTCATCTCATCTGCAAATAGTAAAAGTTTTACTTCTTCCTTACCAATTTGGATGCCTTTTATTTCTTTTTATTATCTGATTGCTGTGGCTAGGACTTCCAGTACTATGTTGAATAAAAGTACTGAATAGGGGTGCCTGGATGGCTCAGTCTTCGGCTCAGGTCATGATCTCACAGTTTGTGAGTTTAAACCCTGCTTCGGGCTCTGTGCTGACAGCTCAGAACCTGGAGCCTGCTTCAGATTGTGTGTCACCCTCTCTCTCTGCCCCTCCCTCACTAGTACTCTGTTTCTCTCTCAAAAATAAATAAAAACATTAAAAAAAATAAAAATAATAAAAAATAAAAAGTACCGAGTGGATATACTTGTTTTGTTCCTGACTTTAGGGGAAGAGCTCTCAGTTTTCCCCATTAAGGATGATGTAGCTATGGGTTTTTCATATATGATATTTAATAAGTTGGAGTAAGTTCCCATTAAACCCACTTTATTGAGAGTTTTTATATGAATGAATGTTGTACTTTGTCAAATGCCTTGTCTACATCTATTGAAATGATCATATGGTCTTTATCCTCTCTCTTATTGATGTGGTGCATTACATTTATTTATTTGTGATTATGGAACCACCCTTACATCCTAGGAAATAATGACACTTGGTTGTAGTAAATTATTTTTTTTGCAGTATTGTTGAATTTGTTTTGTTAGTATTTTGTTGAGGATTTTTGAATTTAGGTTCATCAGAAAGATTGACCTGTAGTTCGTTCGCGCTCTCTCTCTCTCTCTCTCTCTCTCTCGCTCTCTTTTGTAATGCCTTTCTCTGGTTTTGGTATATGGGTAATGCTGGCCTTATAGAATGAATTTGGAAGCTTTTCTTCCTCTTGTAGTTTTTGGAATAGTTCAAGAAGAATAGTTATTAACTCTTCTTTAAATGTTCATTAGAATTCACCTCTGAAGCCATCTGGTCTTAGATTTTTGTTTATTGGGAGGTTTGTTTGTTTGTTTGTTTTTAATGAATTCAATTTCATTGCTGGTAATTCCTCTGTTCAAATTTTCTATTTCTTCCTGATTGACTTGTGGAAAGTGAATATGTTTCCAGGAATTTATCCATTTCTTCTAGGCTGTCTTATTTGTTGTCCTATGATTTTTTTATGATCTCTTATAGAGATTCTACATCTTTTTAATTTCTTTTCCCATTTCCTTTATTATCTTTAATATATTGTTAATGGTGTTCTTTCAAGTCCTTGTTCTGTAGTCCTAAGATATGAATAACCATTGGGTTTGATTATATGGTATACTTTTTTTCCTTTGGATTATCTATCACAGTTCATGAATCTTCTCATGTCTCCTAATGGATAGTATGATATTATACCAAATACCCATAGAGATAGAAGTTGATATCAATTATTCCTAGAACATTTTTTCTTTTATACAGATACTGTGAAAGGCTAATACTTCAGTCTAATCAGATGTTCAGCTAGGTTGTGACTGAGTTGCAACTTCAGTTAGTTTCAGCCCACCTTTAAAATCTTGTAACTGAGAATTATTTTGTGCCTTTGGAGACTCTCCTTCTCATGGCAACTAGATTTCTTAAGCATTGTATGGCTGCAGAAGAATATTCTATTTTTATGCCCTGTACTGCAACCTTTCCTGTTTTTGGTTGAATCTGATCATTCTCTTCGTCTACCTTTTTGAAATTTCAGCCCTACTGGGTGTTTTGAAGTTGACTCTTTATCCTCACATTTCAAATAATTAAAAATGCAAAGTGTGTTGAGAAACAGAGACCTGTTATACATTTGTTGTAACCTCTTTTCCTAACATCATTTTGTTCCTTTATGGGAAATCTCATTCTACATCTCTGAACCAGCTCTCTAGTCTCTCATGCCTCTTTGGCACTCAACAAATATCCTGTGGGGGAAAACTGATGCTATTACTTACCAGTGATTCTCTAGATTCTAATCCATTATGGCAGCCTACTTAGCCATAAATTCTATTGTGTTCTATTTCTCCTTTTGCCTAAGTCAAGCCTGATAATCAATGGTTGCCCAGGGTTGGCAAAAAAGGAAGGAACTGACTACTGGTCTCATCTTCCCTGGGAAGGGCTCTTCCCTCTCTGGGATTTACACTTATTCAGTTATCTTAATTTATATATAATATACTTGTGTCTTTAATTTTATTTTTAAGTTTATCTTACCGACAGTTGTTGCAGTGAAAGCAGTGGCTTGTTGCTTCTTGTAAACATAACTGCCATCAATTACAGTGGTTCTGAAAAGTGCTAGCCCTTCATTCTAGGCACTTGCCACAGTACAACTTTTGACTTGGGGAACAAGATGTAACGTCTTATTTTGCAGGTAGAACACAAAGGAGTTATCCTATGTTTTTGAAGGCTATTTCTCTGGATATACATTTCTGAATTAATAGTTTGGATTTTTTTAGCATTTTGAATATTTTATTCCAATTTTTTCTGAATACCATTGTGTGTGCTAAAGCCAACTGTGGATGTGATATTTCTCCTCTGAAAGTAATGTCTTTTCCCTGTCATTTCCTTTAAAATGTTTTCTTTGCCTTTGTTTTTCTACGTTTTTATTATGATGTACTTGGATAGAATCTTCTTTCTACGTATCCTGTTTGATATTGAGGACTTTCTTGCATTGTAAGTAGTTGTTTAGAGAATCTCAAGCCCACTCTTCTATTTGGTGCTTTGCCAGGGAGACTCATAAGATTCAACCTATATAGGTGTAGTCATGAAAAAGATTTATTACACTGGCACAGTAAGAATGAATAGAAATCAGGAAGAGGAAAATGCACATAAGGCAGAGTTTGGAGAAACTCAGACACGTGTTTTCTATGTTCTGCTCTCTCTCACCTCCAGCCCAGGAAGTGTCACACTGCATACTCCTTTCTTTAGCAGTGAAAATGCAGCAGTATGCATGCAATATTTCTGTCCAGGGAAGCCTGGCTGAAATTCAGATTTCGAACTTTCTGTTAGGGACTGGGGACATAGGCACTCTCTGACCACCAAAATCTGAGATTTCCAGAAGGAAAGCAGGTGTTCACCATCAATCACATTGTTTGTATATTCTAAGCAGGCAGACATAGCAGGAACATTAGAGAGCGTTTCAAAAGCCAAATTCGCAGACACCAGCCATGTAACAGGCCAGCAAGCAGGCTCTTCAAAAGATCAGGTCTGCCGTATTAACACTCTCCTATATAGCATCCTCTGTCACTTGTAGAAGATTCCCAGCCATTATAACTTCAAATATTGCTTCCTCTATTCTCTCTCTGTTCTCTCTCTCATACTCAAATTCCATTTAGTTAGAACACTTTGCCATATTCCATATGTCTCATGTTCTTTTCTCTATTTTTCATCATTTTTATTCTCCATGCTCTAATCCAGTTTTATTCCTGATTCCTCTTTTATTCTTATTTCAACTATGTCTAATTCTGCTTTTGCTAAGATGAGCATCTATTGAGTTTTTAATTTTAGCTATCTTTATTTTAAATTTTACAATTCCTATTTCTTATTTTGTAGTTAATTTTGTGCTGAATTTTTCCTTTTGCCATATAGTTTTTCAATATATTAATCACAGATATTTTAAATCCATGTCTGATAACTCTTATATTTGAATTTTTTGTTAGACTGTTTATTGTTTTCTTGGCTTGTTGTAATGTGATCTTCACTCCTTTTATAACTGACAAGTTTTGACTGAATGTTAGATAGTGCATATAAAAATTTAGAGATGGTTTGAGAATTTACTTCTATTTCTTTTTTTTTAATTTTTTAATGTTTATTTTTGAAAGAGAAAGAGACAAAGCATGAATGGGGGAGGGGCAGAGAGAAAAGAGACACAGAATCTGAAGCAGACTCCAGGCTCTGAGCTGTCTGCACAGAGCCTGACTCTCAGGGCTTGAACCCACGAACTTTGAGATCATTACCTGAGCTGAAGTCATACGCTTAACCCACTGAGCCACCCAAACATGCCAAGGATTTACTTCTATTTCTGACAGGCCTATGAGCAGGGCAAGATTACTGTAATCCCCAAATATACTTATTTGAATCTGGGCTTCATACTTGGTACAGGTGGATCTATTTCTGGATTACTTTTATTCTTCAGGGGTGGTCCTTTAAATGTTCAACATGAAACCTGTGGTGTTTACAAGGGTCTCTCTTCCTTTGGGAGTCCAGATAGCATTCTTTTCCTCCAAGACTCATCATGCTGCTACAAGCTATGCTCAGCCTCTCAATCACTCAACTATTATTTTGTGTTCATTTTCCTAGTCCCTTAGCTTCTGCTTTAAAATTGGCAAATGACTTAAAGGGAGAAGTTACACTGCCTATGTTGACTTTTGTCTATGGCTTAATTTTTTTTTCTGGAATTTGGCCACGGGGTCCTCGCTACCTTACATCTCTCCCTCCCCCTCCCCCCCCCATACATAGAGACACACACACTAATAATGACCTATCTTAAGAAAATGATTAATGGTGTTCACTCAAAATAATATAGAAGAAACTTGATTAATGCTAGACAGTGTTCTCTTGCATGATTAATTGAAGTCCAAATGTATTTCTTTCTCCTACATCCACATTTTTCTCATGTTCCCTCACCTAGGAATACCTTTTTCACTCTTCTGAAAATGAAAACCCACAAGATTCAACTAATACATCAGTGTTTCCAGAACATTTTACACACATTGTTTCCCTTCTAATTTCTGTTAGAATTCACTTCCTGAACCATGTACTTATTTTCTCATCACACAACTCCTTTTGTGTACTTTCAAATGATGTGTATATAACTTATTTACAATCATATTATATTATTTTGTAGACAAAGATCAATATGCCTTCCTATTTCAACCCCATTTATTTACTTTAACCTTGCCCATAACTTTTCTCATGGTGGTTTTCTTCTCTCTCCTTTACTTTATGGCTGTACCTGAGACGCCAAGTCCTATAAATTGGGCCTCTGAAGGAGAGCTAACCCTGAGTGCTGATACCACTGTAGAAGTGCCTCAACAGGAAGGAGTGGGTTGACTGGAATTGAGAGAACAAGTCTAGTTTTACACAGATTTTCATGGTTTTCATTGAAGAATGGCCACAAACCAAAAAGTTCTCCAGTTTTATCTGGGTAAGCACTGGACTATAGTGGCTTTGTGGACTAGTTTACTTCTTTGTAACACTTATTAAAGGAACTTATGCCTATAGGGAATGTTCAATATACATTTGTTGTTGAATTAGTGAGCTGCTTTTCAGTTGTCTAATTGAATACGTACATTCATTTCTCATTAAGTTTATGAAATCAGATGGTCAGAGATATTTACTATTTGAATGTCAGCCTTAATAGAATACCCAATATACCAAGCCCCCTGCACCATCCCTTGTTATGCTGAGGAGAATTATGTGTTAGCAGAAAAAGTAAAGTACACAGTCAAAAAGTTTTTGAAACACTACACATCCATTTGAATATTTCCAATGCATGTAAACATAATATAGTCTTGGGTTTATTAAGACATACAAAAATTTTTTTTCAGAATATTTGCTATTGGATAACTTTTCTTTTTCCTGGAAGCCTATCAATATCTCACAGAACACTAATACTCGAAGGAGCACATTTTGAGATAGTTGGCATAGGGTAATATCTGTCTCTTGGTCTACTGTCAATTCTCTTTTGTACACTATTTTTTTCCCCTTTCCAATTACTTGGCTTTAACACTCTAGAAGCTTTATGCTTAAAGTGCATAAAATGCCTGAATCTCTCTGGCTTACTGAATATTTCCAAGGAGGTTCTTACTATGGTTGGATACAAATTCTGGTGTCTAAATCTCTTTCCTTCATCACAACTATATCATTTTCTTATGGCTGCTGAAATAAATTACCACACACTTCATGGCTTAAACAATACACATTTATTTCCTTGCAGTTCTAAGTGTTGGAAGTCTGAATTGACCAAACTACTGGTCTAAAATCAAGGTGCCTGCAGGGCTGCATTTCTTTCTGGAGGCTCTAGAGAAGTGTGGTAGGCAGAGTAATGGTCCTTCAAATGTCTACATACCCATCCCTGGAACTTGTGAATATGCCATGTTACTGGGCAAAGGTAACTGAAATTGAAGATTATTTGGTTGGCCTAATGGCCCATAAGAGTGAAGCAGGAAGCAGAAGAGTCAGTGTCTAATTGATGCACATGAGAAAGACAACGAGCGTTGTTGGTTTTGAAGATGGAAGAAGGCCACAAGCCATGAAATGCTGGCAGCCTATGGAAGCCGGAAAGGGCAAGAAAACAGATTCTTCCTTAGAACCATCAGGAGGAATGAAGCCCTTCGGCACCTTGTGAGATCTATTTCTGCCTCCTACCACAACCATTATATCAAAATATAAAACTACTAACTTTGGTATTTGAAAACAAACCAATCACATGTTGATTTCCATAAATGTGCTTGGTCCATAGAATTCTTGTCCTTCAGTGATTCTTGATTTTCAGACATTGAGTATTTCCTGGATGCTGTAGCCTCAGTAGTTTGAAATTCTGATTTAAAATAAAAAGGAGAAGGACTCTGTGATCATAATCAGCTAAATAGGTTAAGTTCATTTTTAAACTATACACATACCTCTATATAAAATTTTGTACAACTCTCCTTTGCATTAAATCTTAGACTTCATTGTATGTTGAGTATAAAAGTTAATTCACACATCACATAGGAATAACATTTTAGTAACCAATTTATTGTGGGAGCAGTTGTTAAGAAAGAAAATTAAGTCGTTTTGCTTTTAATCGACTGACCTTATCGTCTTAGTTTATCATTTGTCACTAGCGCAAGAAACACAATATTTTAATATACAGGATATTCAGTATGTACTTTGGCTTTTGAATACACAAAAAGGATTTAATTCGGCTTTTTATTTCATTTGCATAGCTTTTAAAAAATCACAAAGACAGTAGAGCATATTTTTCCTCTCTGAGGCCAAAATTGTAGTGAAGTGTTGACAGCGCCTCTGTAGCTTTAGGCTTTGACAAGAGTTTTGGCTATAGCAAAACCAAAGGGGTTTAAGCTTCAGAGAAGAAGAGAGGTGAAGCCAGCTGCTTGCTGACGGAGATGTTCCTGAGCATACATGAGTCACTTCTCAGCCTTCTAAGAACGACTGCGTCAATGGGTCCCACTTGCCACCAGCCTTATAAATCCCAGGAAAGCAAGTATTACGTGTGATTTAGTATATAATATTTAACCAGGGCTGTTACTAAGATTACCTAAGATAACTCAGCAGGAACTATTTAGATTGCCATTCTAATATACAAGAATAGATTATTTTGGTTAACAAGAACGTAAGCTATAATAGAGCCCTCAGGTAGGAATTAAGATAGTAGATGTAGAAATAATGAACTCAGCTGGTCTGTGTCATTGGGCAAGTCACCTCACCTCTGTGCATACTTTCTAACCCATGCAAAATGGAGGACCTTGACTAGATTATTCCTAAAGTCTCTGCTAGTTCTTCTATCCCATTGTTCTTATGATTAAAAAAAAAAAAATCAGGAGTGCGTGGGTAGCTCAGTTGGTTAATTGTCTGATTCTTGATTTCAGCCTAGGACATGATCTCACCAATTTGCTGACAGCACAGGGCCTGCTTGGGATTCTGTCTCTTCCTCTCTCTCTCTCTGCCCTCCCAGTGCTCTCTCTCAAAATAAAGAAGCTTAAAAAAAAAAAGAAATTTCCCAAACTCCTAAGAATTACATATATCTCTCTCTTTACTAGATTAAGTGTTATGAAATGGACTGCTTTGTATTTTAATTTAATCATTCATAAATGTTGGTTGTATATCCCTGGCTAGAATATAAACTTTTTCAGTAGAGGTATTATATCTTACATATCCTTGTATTCACTATAGCAATAAGGAAGATATTTAGAAAAAAATTTAATACCCATTAAAATGAAATAAACTAATTCCATTATCTCTTCTCTATGACTCTTTTTTATATTTAAGAGTTATTTTAAGGTAGGTTTTAGGGGCGCCTGGATGACTCAGTTGGTTAAGTGTCCTGTGGTAGGGTCCCCTTCCTAAAGAGTGGGAAAAAAAACAAACAAAAAACAAAAAACAAAACAAACAAACAAACAAAAAAACCTCAAGGCAACTTGGCTATACACGTATCTGACAATCCCTCATGACCTTGTAACATGAGACCACTTAATTAGACTGCATGTTTGTCTTTTACCATATATGAGAGACAAAGAAATACAAAGTGTATAAAAAATTATGCCATGTGATATCCGGGGCTCAGTTCTTTGGGTACGAACCCAACTGAGCCCTGCCGGTAGGAATAAAGTTGCTCCCTGGAAAGAAAAGCCTCCGTGTGACGACTCTCTGTGTGAGAATCCTGCTGAGGTCTCACTCCAGATTTCGGCTCAGGTCATGATCTCACAGTTTGTGAGTTTGAACCCTGCATTGGGCTCCTCACTGCCAATGTGGAACCTGCTTGGGATTCTTTCTCCGGGCATCTGGGTGGTTCAGTTGGTTGAGCTTCCAACTTCTCTCTTCCTCTTTTTCTCCCCTCGCCCCCTTCAAAGTAAATAAATAAACTTAAATGGTAGGTTTTAAAAGTTATAATGTTAAATGTTGTCTATGTAGCTTGCTTTTCAGAAATCTAGAAACATCCATCTTCTTCATTGCCTACAGTTAGTTAATAAGCTTAACAAAAACTTAGTCATGATATTTCATAATGCTCCTGACAATTAATAGGAACCATAAACTACCAGTTTCCCCTTACTTGTCTTTTACTGTAAGTGCTGTTGGACCTGGGAACATTGGAGATGTGAGGACAATCTCAAGGGATTAGAGAGTAAGTCAGTCGAATGTGGATGCCAGAGATGTGTGCTACTCCATCTGGAACATCAGTGAATGCTGTAGCCCTGAGGAGAAGAGGTCAGAGAAGATAGAAAAGAATTGTCAAGCTGTGGCAAAGGAGTTGCAGGTAACCAGCCATATTAAGGATTTGGTCAGGATGAATGAGCAGATGCTGAAGTGCCCAAGAACGTGGCACTTTTTTAGAAAATAAATTGGTCATGGAAGACTGTTTGTAACTGCTGTATCCTACAAAGCCAATTCCACTCAAAAGGCAGCTCTAGTATTTGCTGCCTAATTTAATTAATAGAAAAATGGGGTTGGGGGGAACCGAAAATATTCAGCCTACCAGACTATAAATACCTTGAGAAAACAGTAATCTAAAAATGAATAAAACTTAATGACATAAGAGAAAAAAAAACATCTATGATAACTTTTTCTTTAGTGGGGAAGGATGAGACTCGAATATATCCCCATCACCCTTCCAATAAACCTGAACACAGAGTCTGGATAATAAGGATAGCTGTGATAAGATTTCTTACTTGCTTAAGTAACACTAAGAGGAAATAGACCATATATGTAGACATATTTTCTATCAGAAGGTGCTATAGAACAATTTAAGAAAGATTAAAAACCCTACGTCACAGCTAAAATCAAGGAAGTCATCCCCACGTTCTATTTGAGGTTGTTCAAAGCTAATAATAGAAGAAAATCTTCAGATGAAATGAGAATTGCTCCTGAAATATTTCAAAGGAAACAAACCATCAAGACAACACCCGAATTCATTATGCAAATTTTTGAAAGGTCAAGTATTTTCAGGAAGGAAAATTAGAGCATAAAATGCCCTGTGTTTTAAAAAATCACCCCTCTCACCTCCTTGCCAACAAATCCACAGAATGCTGCATATATTTCCCCCCTATTTTCTGAACTTGGGTAAAGAGAATTCCCTGTTAGCAATGAAAAATGAAACTCCTAAATATGTACAGTTTTTTTTTTATACTTACTAAATCAGCTGTTACTGTATTTTCTAGTTGTTTTTTTAAACCCGATCTTGGACTGCCCACTTTGGTATCAAATCAAACACATACTTATCAAGTAACAATTAGTTAAAAGACTATATTGAGATAAAATAAATGTAAAATATTGAAAGGTCAAGGTTGCAGTTAACGCTATCCATATTTTTAAATGTTTGCTTATTTTTGAGAGAGACAGACAGAATGCAAGCAGGGGAGGAGCAGAGAGAGAGCAAGACACAGAATCCAAAGTAGGCTCAGAGCTGTCTGCACAGAGCCAGACTTGAGCCTTGGACTCACAAACCAGGAGATCCTGACCTGAGCCGAAGTCAGATGCTTAACTGAATGAGCCACCCAGGCACCCAAATGCTATATTTTTTATGCCTATTTAAACTTACTGTTTTGGGGGCAACTGGGTGGCTTAGTTAAGTGTCTGGCTCTTGATCTTAGCTCAGGTCATGATCTCACTGTCCGTGAGATTGAGCCCCCCATAGGGCTCTGTGCTGACAGCAAAGAGCCTGCTTGGGATTCTCTACATGCCCCCCCCACCCCACCCCCACCCCCGTCTCTGTACCTACCCCACTTGCACATTGTTCTCTCTCTCTCCTCCTCTCAACATAATAAGTAATTTTTAAAAATAAATACATAAATTTATCGTTTTAGATACATATTTTAATGGCACTAGTATAAAAAATACTACCATATATATGACTCAATATTTTTTACAGTACATTTTTTACAATTCAGATTCAATATATTCTTTTATGTTTACATTAATATTTTTATATTGTCATTTTCTATCATATTTTATTAGAAAAGTAAACAAGTTTATCTCTTTTCAGCATTTATTTAAATATATACATAAGTTAAATATAGACATTTGAGCAGTCTCATAATTTAAGCAGCCTGAAATATCTAATACGTTAGAATTAACGTTGGGGTGCCTGGGTGGCTCAGGGTTAAGCATCCGACTTCAGCTCAGGTCACGATCTCGCGGTCCGTGAGTTCGAGCCCCGCGTTGGGCTCTGGGCTGATGGCTCAGAGCCTGGAGCCTGCTTCTGATTCTGTGTCTCCCTCTCTCTCTGCCCCTCCCCCGTTCATGCTCTGTCTCTCTCTGTCTCAAAAATAAATAAACGTTAAAAAAAAATTAAAAAAAAAAAGAATTAACGTTTATTATTCTAACACTGGAGATAAAAATGATTCTAAATCTATCACTATGGATGCAGTCAGTAAAGTGTTTGTAAATCTAAAATAACATTTTCTTGGGAATCCTTTGTAATGATTATACAGTGACCTATTATGTAAATTAGTCTTTTCTCTAAATATTTAAATATGTGTAGAATAAATTAATACATTAATGAATGGATCTATTTTCAAAGCCGCACACAAGCACACACGTACATGTGCACTCATTCTTTTACCGCCTAAGACTGGACACTCAGTTGTAGTTAAATAATGAAGGAAATTCATGAAGCCTTGCTAATCTTTCACAATCACTTATGCAAATGTCTGCATATGTAAAATTATTTTAGTATTTATCATACTTACATTCTGAAATATAGGTGATAAATTAGAAAATGACTTTTTTAGTAGAAAAATGTTACCATACTAATGCACTAATATTTAAGTCATAAATATCTAACTCCTAAATCAGCCATGCTGAAGGACATTTCAGAAAAAAAAATTAATCTGGAGAGTAACGTGATTTTTCTGTCCTCTTTCCCATTCCTTCTTCCACCTTTCTGCTATTCTTCCTTTCATACTATTGCAATTTATTTTCAAGAATAAAAGCCTCCACATAACCAGAAAGAGTAAGACCTAAACAAATTGTTGCAGCCTATTATTTGGGGTTAATTGACATGTGAACACCATGGAATTACTGGTCCGGTGAGCAGCTTTAATAAAGAAATGGACTCTGAACTCTACATAAATGCAATGGTCTCGTCACAGTCCTAGAAGGGTGGCCTAGATTCTCTATTAGATTGTCGGTTACAATTACGAGGAACATTTTGTCTGATTCCTTTGTCATCTTCAATTCTTCTTAGGCTCAACTGACTTTAAAGTAGGACAAAATTGAGAGAATGAGGAAGCAGGAACACTATGAGATTCTAAGCATAAGAAAAAATGAATAGTCTGAGGCAGATAATGATGATGTTTGCGATTAGTACTTGTTATGAATTTTATTTGGATAAAAATGCTATTTTATTAGTTGTCCCAGCACTGCCCAGTGGGGAGTGAGGGTCACATTTTCAGCTATCTGCAGTCACAATCAGTATGTTGTGAAGCAGGGTGACATCACTAGAAATCGTCATTACAAAAATTATGTATCTTCTTTATACAGCGCCTGTGTTCTTTAATGGATGTGTTACATTTGATGGTTGTTTTTAAATGAACTGCTTTACCACTGGCACAGATGAGAATGTAACGAATACCTAATTTTCATTTATTATTCGGTAAATGCTGATTGAATTAATTTTCTTTAATCATTTGTTCTGAAAATTCTATTTCTCTAGACTTTCTGACAAGTGCCCAGTGACTTTCAGGTAAACACTTTATTTCAGAGCTTTCCATATAAAAGAATATTTTGTAAACTACCAAGTGCATATTAACTTCCTAAATGTTATCTTGTTATTTTGGAATTATGTATATTAGATTCTTTTTTGGCAAGGCTACACGCTTGTAACTGAGCACAGGAGCTTAATGAAAAGTCTTCCTTATGACTAGTTATGTATTTCCTGACAAACATGAAGAAGCTTTAGTGCAGTAAATGCAAAAGACTGGCAACTGTTATGAAGTTATAAAACAATTTATTGGGGTATATAAAAGCCATACTAGCAACCACAATGTACTCCTGATACTAACTTAAATACTGAAGGGTATGATTAGCTACAATTGTACCTTCTGGTATTATTTTCTGAGCATAAGCTATGTAAATTCAGCATGCTACCATTGGTTAAACTAGTAAAATATAGAAATGCACTCAGGAGTTTGCATACTATTAACTGTATTGTGTAATTAAAAATGTTACTTTAACAGCAAATTTTAATATTTAAGCTACTTTACATTATTGGAAGTCACAAAAATAGACATTCATTTACTCTTTTACTAAGAATCTGTGTTAGTTTCTTTAAAAAAAGTGGGGAGGAGCGTCTGGGTGACTCAGTTAAGCAGTAGACTTCGGCTCAGGTCATGATCTCACAGTTTGTGGGTTCGAGCCCCTGATCGGGCTCTCTGCTGGCAGCTCAGAGCCTGGAGCCTGCTTCCAATTCTGTGTCTCCCTCCCTCTTTATCCCTCCCCCGCGTGTATTCTCTCTCAAAAATAAACAAACATTAAAAAAAAGATATTAAAAGGAATCTGTGTTAGTTTCTTATTGCTATGGTAACAAATTATCACGACCTTAGTGGCTTAGAACAACACATACTTGTTATTTTAGGGAGTTGCAGGTCAGAAGTCTGAACTGGGTCTTAAGCACTGAGATCAAGTTATGGACAGAACTGCGTTCCTTCTGGAGGCAGAGGAGAATCGGTTTCCTTGCTTTTCCTAGATTCTAGAGGCCATCTACATTCCTTCTCTCTTGGCGTTCTTCCTTTTTCAAAGCATCACTACAGCCACTGCTTCTGTCATCACATCTCTTCTCTAACTCTGAACCTCCTGCCTTCCTCTTGTGTTATTGAATACCTACTGTAAGCCAGACCCTATGCTATGTGCTGGGCGTATAATGATGAAGAAGACTTCTGTCATGTCAATGCAGCTTACATTTTGGTTGCAGAGACAGAATATAAAGTGTAAGAGTGAACACATTATCCACTGCACTTCGATGTCATTTTCTATGACTTACCTGAGCTTCTTGAATTGTGATGAAGATATTTTAAACTGGCAAATTTATCTCTGCAATTTTTGTTTCAACGGTTTGTTTGGAGTATCTTCGTTCCTTTTCAGCAAATGTGCAATCTTTCTCATTTCTTCCCCTCTCTTTCTTTCTTAGAAGGTGACTGGGGTAGAAGATGGGGATTCCTGACCTTTCAGAGGTAGAAAAGGATCCAGCTGTTACCACTACCTCCTCACAAGTCTTTGTTGTGATGAGCTGATCTGGTCTAGTTCTTGGGTCTACTTAAGTGACTTTAAGATGAGGCTACGGAATTTCTCTTTGGCTCTCTGGAGGAATTTCAGAGCTCAGTGGTTCTCCCTGACTGATTCAACCAATCATCTTTGTCTCTTAGGATGCTACGTACTTTGCCGCCTATTGTGGCTGCCCAGACATCCTACGTGTGGACCCTGACGAGGCTGTCTACCTTGAAGCTACTTTCACTGGGGTTACTCACTTGTGTGTATTATGGTTCCAAAAAGCATGTTGCCATTCTGTATTATCTCTGGGACATGGGGTAACTTCTGGGTCCCTTTTGGAAGGTGAGGGAGTTTCTCCAAGTCTCTCCTTCTCCCTTACCTTTTTCTTTTCTCCTTGCTCTCTAATCATGCTTTTTTTGGCCACCATTGATCTTCTCAGGTTGCTATAAGACCATCTAGCTTGACAGTCTTGTCTCAAAGTCCTATTATGAAGGTGAGACAAAAATGCCCTCTGTTTTTGGCTTTTTTTTCCCAACCTATCTGAAATTTTCTTGCTCTTTATGCCAATATGCTTTGGGAAAAGGAATACTAATACACTCCTCATGCCTTTCCTGCCCTCTCCTTACCTCCTCTTCCCTACATGGGTTAGATAGAATCTTTTTTAGCTTCTAATATTATCATGTCCACAGTGGCTAGCTTTTGAAACATTGACAGAAAAAAACAATTTAGAATATTTTCCTTTCATTAATTTAATGGCTAGTTTTTCATTATGAATTTAAAAAGAAATAATCTTTATGGTTGCATATTAAAATATGAGCCCTATGTTCTTAGTAGTATCAGTTTCCTCCCTGACTCCATCCATTGATTTGATTAGTGGCAAAATACAGGGCAAAAAAGATTTTTAGGATTTGAAAATACTTTGTAATTACCACAGATTTTCCTGATTATTATATTGTATGTAATATTTACAGGCTATGAGTTAATAAGGGAATGATATAAGGAATTATAAAAGGTTACTTATTTTATATTAGGCAGCCAAAGAATACTTTTCTGAAAAGTGACATCGAGCTGAGACTAAAAAGAAGGAAATGAGCTGCCACTTGAGCATGAGGGGAAGTGTGTTTTAATAAGAAAAGTATGCAGACAATGAATATGCTGTGCGTCCAAAAAAAAAAAAAAAATAGAATGAAGACTAGCGTGACAAGAATTGTAATGAGTGGGAAGATATATGGTTCAAGGTAGAGTTGGACAGATAGGTGAGATCAAGATCTTAAAAGTCATGGAAGTTTGAATTAGATTTCAAGTATAAAAGTCATTTGAAAGTTTTAGGCTGAGTCGTGACATCCTTTCTGTGTTTTAAGTTTGTTACTATATGGAGAAGCACTGCCTAACAGAATTGGATTATGAGCCACAAATGTAAACCACATGTGTAATTTAAAATTTTCAAGTAGCTCCATTAAAAAAGTAAATAAGGAGGGGCACTTGGGTGGCTCAGTCAGTTAAGCATCTGACTTCACCTCAGGTCATGGTCTTGTGTTGGGGTTTGTGGGTTTCAGGCCTGCGTCAGGCTCTATGAGCTCAGAGCCTGAAGCCTGCTTCAGATTCTGTGTCTCCCTCCCTCTCTCTCTGCCCCTCCCCTGCTCGCACTCTGTCTCTGCCTCTCTCTCTAAAAAATAAACATTCATATTTTTTTTAATTTTTAAAAATAAATTAAAATTTTAAAAATAAATTATTTAATGCACACTCTATCTAAAACATCACTTTACCACATAACCATATAAGGTTATTCATTAAAATATTTTATATTCTTATACTAAGTATTCAAAAATCGTATGTGATTTTACACAGGTAAGCCATGTTTCAAGTGTTCCATAGCCACCTGTGGCTATTGTCTATCATAGTGGGAAGAACAGATATAGAGCTGGAGCAGGGAAACTTGTTATGGTTAGCATAATCTAAGTAAGAGGTGACTGGGCGGGGCAAGATGGTGGCAGCAGAGATGCAGGTGAAATGAGAAGACTCGTGGGGAGTCAGGCAAAGATGTGCATCAAGGAGGATTCATTGGAGAACTGCTGGTATTTTAGTTTAAATAACTGAATAGCTGGTTTTATCATTTACTAAAATAGGGTCTGGGTGGTTTTGAAGGAAGACTAAAAGCATAAAAGAGAATTAATTTCTCTAGTTTTGGAAGATAAATGAATGGAAGAAATTAAGACTAGTACGAAAATCTCTGGGTTTCTAAACTGTATTTCAGTTATAATTTTTCCATTTTTCTTTTACAACTCACCCAAAAGAAACATGAAAAGTGGAAAATTAAATTGTAAAAAATCCATCTTTGACAAACCAGAAGATACTTGATATCTTCAACCAAAGCCAGTAAATGTCAAACAAAGATATGAAAACAAGAGAGAGGAGACCTGGGTTTTCAATCATGCTTGTGATTGCTCAGGAAATCAATACTTACAGTGCCATCTAGAATTGTGCAGTTCAAAATTTGTGTAATCATTTTAATAGCCCTGCTTACAGACTTTAAGAACTCTCAGAATACACTTCTCTGAAGTTATAGTATACACTGGGGTACAAAACCAATGATGATTTATTTGCTGTATTTGGAAAGGGGGTGTGTAGACTTGTGGTAACTTCCTTGGACCCAGTGTGGTTTCAAAATGAAGCAGGAGACACAAGAATGAACAATATATTACAAAAGACCAGCCACCTGGTGGTAATTTACAGTAGGCCACCTGTTTATTAGGGAAACATTAGCATTCTGAATACTCCTATGTTGTTGATTCTGGCTGGGTAGAATTCATGCTATCCTGTCTCTGAAAGAAATTTCTGTCTACCTGGAACATGTCCTTGGCTGACTCTGCCACCAGAACACAGAAACTAAGAAAGCAAACAAAAATCTTTGATCCATCCTTCAAGAATGAGTAGTCAGAACAAAGATAGTACAGGAGAAATGAGAAAATGAAAAAGCAAAGACCTATTAATAACACTCATCAATAAAATATTTCAAAAAGGATTGAGAGATAGGATCTTTATGATACATTTTTATTAAATCAAAAAATTTAAAAGTCCAAAGTTGAGAGCAGAAATAAGAGCTCAGGAAAATTACAACCGGACAACAGAAAATGAAGCAACGTATGAACAGAAGTCAGAAGAGAAATGGGAAAGAAAACTTAAACTATAATAGCCAAGGCAGCCAGTTTGGAATTAGCCCCACTGAACAGGATAATATTGTAAAAAACACATTAAGTGACAAGGATATCAGAATTGAGAAAAGCAAGAAAAGTTTCTCCTTGGCTAAAATAAAGTTGCTAGCTAAGGAGAAAATTGTGGACATTTAAGACAAAGTAGATTGGATACATGCAATTGGTATCTTTGAAGATATGAAAAATAGAATGGTAAAAATATTAAAATTAATTTGTTTAGACATTGTAGAAATAAAAGCCAGTTCTCCATGTGGAAAGGGTATAACATGTGCCAGGCAAAATTGATATATAATATTTAACAATGAGACCTATCTTAAAATTACGAGATTTCAAACATAAAGCACAAATTGTTGGGGAAAAAAAAAAGATACTTAAATATAAGTATAAAGACATCAGTTTTCCTCATAGTCTTCTATCACAATGTTTGGTACTAGAGGAATTTGTATATTGTATATACAAATTGTATATTCAGCTGAAAAGTTGTTAAAGGGTAAAGGAATATGAACATGTAAGAACTCATGGATTTAAGTTTCTCTGATCCTTTCTTGGGAAAAAAATACATATGTATGTATATGAGTATATATACATACATATACATACATATACATATATACATATATATATAGTTACAAATGTCATTCTAGAAAGCATTATTGGAGAACCTATGTCTAAAGAAATAACAATGAGCATGATTTCCGTTTAAATGTATACTAATATAATTATATGTGAAGATGAACATTCTAAAGACAAATGTACATGTTTCAAATCCTGATAATATAAGAATGATAAAAACAACAAAAGTTGGAGGAAAAAGTGCTAGAATGGATTAAAAGTGGTGAAGTATGCTTATCTCCTCATCTTTTATTGCTAGTCATTAGAAGAATTAATTAAAATCCAAGAGAAAACAATAGACATATAAAAAGTTAAAAGGAAACACTAAGAAATTATATAATCAGCTAAAATTGATTATAAATTAGTTAGGAAAATGAATGCAAAAATGTTTTTTATGTATAGTGTATTATATATAGCTATATATATAATATATTATATATATAATATAATATATATCTATATCTATATATAGATATATATATCTATGTATATATATACATACATATATATACATACATATATATACATATATATACACATATATATATATCTATATTATGTATAGATAGTGAATTTATGGTCTTAAATGTAATCACTAGACAAAAATATAATCTTTACAAATTTTCAGACATCAAACTAATATAAACCATGTAGTGAAATACTTACAAAATGAAAATTCTGGAGAAACAAGAAAAAATATAAAATATCAGAACTGAGAATATATATATCTGCCATGCCCATAAATGTAAATAGGATACAAATCACCTATTTTAAGACTTTCAGATTTGATCACAAAGTTTATACCCAGCTAAAAATGGTAAACAAGGGAAATAAGTATAGCAAACTAGAAAGGAAGAAATTCAAAATACCAGTAAAGGGAGAAAACAAGGTTATTTTACTTAGGATTATGTTTATTTAAGATTGTGTAAATGAGGTAAAGGAAGGGCTTTCATAATCAATACTGGTATGTCAACATGAAGATCTAATTTATGGAATTTATGGATCAGCATTCACAAAATTAAAATGGCAGGAAATAGAATGTGAAATGAACTAACATATCTTTGTTAAAATGCACAGAGTCATTTGAACTTGTGTAACTGTTGAATTCTGTGCCTGAATACAGACATTGGTCCTATTCAAGTGTTCGTGGAAGATCCCCAAAATGACTCATATTAGGATATAATGTTAGGACAGAGCCATATACGATATATAGCCCATGTACCAAATCTGGTGTGCTGCCTGATTTTGTAAATTAAGTTTTATTGGAATACAGGCATGCTCATTCTTTCATGTATTGCGTATGCCTGGCTTTCTGTTCCAATGGTAAAGCTGAACAGTTGAGATGGAGACTGAGTATGGACCACGAACTTGAAAATATTTGCTATCTTGCCTGCTATACAAAAAATTTGCTGATCCCTAAATTAGTTTATCAACATAAATGGTTACAAAGTACAAAGAGTATAAATAGATATATATCAATATCTATATATCTGTATCACTGATCACCATATACTAACCATAGAAATGAAAAAGATATTAGAAAATAGCCACCACAGGATGCCTGCATGGCTCCATATGTTTAGAGACAGACTTCTGATTTCAGCTCAGGACATAATCTCATGGTTCGTGGGTTCAGAACCCATGTAGGGGCTCTGCACTGACAGCATGGAACCTGCTTGGGATTCTCTATCTCCCTCTCTCTCTCTGCTCCTCACTTGCTGATGGGCTCTCTCTCTGTTTCTCTCTCTCTCTCTCTCTCTCTCTCTCTCTCTCTCTCTCAAAAATAAATAAACCTTAAAAAAAAAAATTATATTTCTCTTCTCATTCTCTCTCATGGCAATCCTTTAAGTGTAGGCAGTGGACAACTGAGATCACTGACACTTTCAAGGAACTGCAAGATCAAATTATTTTAATAATAATATTAAAATAACCTTTGCCTTTCACTGTTGATATTTGCAGTGATGATGAAAAAGCAATGGTGGGTGAAACTGATGGTACCTAGTAGAAATCAAGACAGTGACACAAAACTTGTCATTGTATTCTTCACTATCCTGAACTTGTAGCAAACAAAATGCTGTTTAACTTAAGATTATCCTTGATAGAGCAGTAAAAAATTTTATCTTAGTAACTCTTCAACTTTTGATTATGTTTGTAAAGTATCTTAAATGATAATGATAAATGTGCATAGAATACTTCTGCTTACAAAGTATAGTATTTTTCTTGGGGAAAAGAACGTGTGTGAATATTTGGGTTGTGAGTTGAACTAGCCACTTTTTAAGTGAAACACTATTTTCACTTGAATGAATAACTGATAAATTAAGATTATTCAGACTTGGGTATTTGGCAGACATTTTTACAAAAATAAACAAAGTGTGTCTTAAACTTCAGAGAAAAAATTGACATTTGTTGACAATGAAAAAATGTGGGTTTCAAGTGAAAATTAGGAGTTGAGACAACCTGTATCCTCCACTATGGAATCTTCAGCTTCCCAGTACTTAAATATCTTTTGATAAATTTGTAATAATAGTATTGAACATAGATTTTTTTATACAGTATGATGAATCAATTTCTCAAATGACCATAACATAATGTTAAATAATCATAATTAGGTGAATCTATCCACTTAAAGTACAAACTGAGTGGATTTAATATGAAAAGAAGAAAAGTTTATTGATATAGTTTCAGATTCTACACTACAGCTAATCTTTAGAAAACTACCACTAGATGAGTTTTGATGTAATATTAAAGAAGACCAGTCACAAGGATCTTAAAAGACTATTAAAATAGTCTTCTGTGTGAGACATGCTCTCCTCATACATTTCAATCACAACATTATATCACACCACACAGACTACTGTATGCTAGATACAGTCTTAGTTACAGTCTTAGAACACAACATTCAACCAGACTGATGAGACACTTGCTCTCATTGAACATACATAATTATTTCTTGCTGTTTCTCTGGACCCTGGGACAAATAAGTATTCAATGATTACTGATTTAACTTTGCAAATAGTTCTGTTCTGATTTTACATTATCAGCTAATTTTGCTGATTTCTCTTTCACTATTTTCTACCCTTCTCTTTCGAAGTATGTATTTTTAGGGTACTGTTTTTATTCCCTCTGTACTTTCTTTCTTAGTATTTGTTCAACTTAAATATATTTACCTGTCACCAAATGCTCTTGACTCTTAAATATATGTTGGCCACGACCTTCAATTTCTAATTTTCTACTCCACTCCTTTGCATGAAAATAGCAATAACCATCCAAAACCAACATGTCACAAAACAATTCAATTCTCTATCTCCACTTCTTCATGGCAAAGACTTCTATAAAGACCATCTTGGTCAGTTAGCCAATTATATCACATCAGCAAAACGTGATCATATTTTTTTTCCACATTGAAACTGAATAACACAGTCTGGTGTGTGTGTGTGTGTGTATGTGTATAATTTCACTACTGTTCTCATATGTATTATTTCATTATTATGCTTTAATGTCTAGCATGCTTTTATTTTGAGAACATTTTATTGAGATGAAATTCATATATACTAAATAAAACAAAAATATCTTAATGTAAAAAATTCAGTAACATTTACTACATTTACAGTGTTTTACAACTATTACTTGTATTTAGTTTCAAAATATTTCTGTCGTCCTCCAGCCCATGACAACCACTACCACTAATCTTTCTATTGGTATAGATCTACCTAATCTGGATATTTCACATAAACATGAAATGGATTCATTGACTTACCATAATGTTTTTGAGATTTATGAATGTTGTAGCATATATTCATATTTCATATTTATTTTAAAGTAACCCCTCTGATAAAAATCCAAGACACATGATGAAATTTTAGAAACCTCAGTCACGATGTAGAAATCATTAAGCTAGCTCAGAATTTAGAGATAAAGTTATACACTTAGAATAAAAATAGTAAAGCAGCACCAGGGTGTCTCAGTCAGGTAAGTGTCCGACTTCAGCTTAGGTCATTATCTCACAGTTCACGAGTTTGAGCCCCACAGATCCTCTGTCTCCCTTTCTTTCTGCCCTTCGTTCATGCTCTCTCTCTCAAAAATCAACATTTTATTTTTTTTTAAGTTTATTTATTTTGAGAGAGCATGAACAATGGACGGGCAGAGAGAGAGAGAGAGGGAGAGGGAGAATCCCATGCAGACTCTGCACTGACAGCACAGAGCCCAATGTGAGGCTTGAACTAAAAAACCATGAGATCATAACCTGAGCTGAAACCAAGAGTGGGTCATTTAGCTGAATGAGCCACCCAGGCACCCCAGAAATAAACGTTTAAAATTTTTTTACGGGTGCCTGGGTGGCTCAGTTGGCTAAGCATTCAACTTCAGCACAGGTCTTTCAGTTTGTGGGTTCAAGCCCTGGGTCAGGCTCTGTGCTGACAGCTCAGAGCCTGGAGCCTGCTTCCGATTCTGTGTCTCCCTCTCTCTCTCTCTCTCTCTCTCTCTCTCTCTCTCTCTGCCCCTCCCCTGATCGTGTTCTGTCTCTCTCTGTCTCTCTCTCTCTCTCAAAAATAAACATTACAAAAATTAAAAATTTTTTAAAGAATAAAACTAGTAAAAAGTGAGTACAAAATGGATAACTTAGCTATCATCAGAAACACCTTAAGAGAAAATATCTTGGTGAGTGCTGTCATTAGAAACTTGAGTGATATTATATCCAATCAAAAGAATCAAAATGCATACCTGGCCTAAGGAAAGATGGAATTCATTCACTTGTGTTGTAATCTTATTTTCAGAAATAACGATGTGGTAATCACTAGTAGATATAATGAATTTGTAAGCATTTAGTTAACACAGTCGAAATGAAAAAGAAAATGTATCTGGAAGACACAGATATTTAATTCACAAGGGAAATCTATTTTGTTGTGAGGCAGAGATAGTTCATCAGGCTTCTCTTTAGATGGGATGAAATATCTCTCAAGACAATCTAATTCTCTTTGTTTTTATTCTGTGCTTATCAGGAGCCTTTGAGGTTATTTACTTACAAGTTTTAGACAGATAAGTACTCCCATGGATAATGGACATGAGTACCTCCTTTTGGAAATAAACACACTGGTGTTTTGGTATACAAGGAATCTGTTTAGCATTAATTAGTCTATAACACCTAGCACAGTACCTGACACAAAACATACTCAATAAATGTAATTTGAATGAACTAGTAAGGGAACACTCATCTTTAATACTTTGTGCTTTGGGATGTTTAATCATTTCATTACTGGGTAGAAAAAGAATAAGTTAGTTAATTAATCTGCCTAAGATAATAAAATAAAGAGACAATTTGCTTGTGAAGTTAGAATTATTAATAGAGATTTTAATATAGTAAATATCCAGTAGAAATCAGGATAATTTTGTCAAATGCTATTATCTAGAAATAGGATATACAGGAATATTGTTCACCAGACACACTAGTTTCTTAAGAATGACTCAGACTCTCAAGGTACACAAGAACTCTCAAGATTCCACTCTGGAAAATACTTTCCATTTGGAGAAATTGCTGATATAATTAACTCTGAAAAGCATGAGATCCCCATGGGCTTCCTTTTTGGTAAGAAATTTCAAGGACAATTGCAAGAGCCAGTTTTTAATAAGATGGAGTTATATTGTTGATTAGTTTGTTTTTTTCAAAGTTACATTTTTGTAATTCTTTATTTGAAGATATTTCTGCTATATTACAGCAATGTTGCACCTTGCTCAAAATTCAGCAGATTTTGTTCTCCAAAGATCCCAAGCTGTCTTAGTATATTATTCCTACTATTGAATCTTCCTATTGTGGTGAATCTATTCTAAATGAGTATACATTTAAAGTCTTTTTTCCTTTTATCTTTGTAGTAATTTTCAAAAGAGAATACTATTATATTAAGAGTTTATGAAAATACTTTTCTGACTGTATTGCCTGGTGAGAGTTATGACAGCTTTCAAAATCATTTTATATGGGCATCTTAGTCAATCACCATGAATGCTGCTTGTAGTGAATCCAAAGAGATTGTGTGTGGGGGGGGGGGGGGAGAACAGGGGGATGGTTAGACAGCATTTTCTATTGTGCAAAGTACCTGACTGCATCCTCCAAATTCCAACAAATGTTCCAAAGTGCAACTACAAACAAGGTTGACAACTATATCTTGATTCATTCTCATGCTTTATTTTCTAAAAGAATCTTTGTATATTTTGTGGACATCTGCGGCATTAAGGAGTACCTTCCACAAAGGAGGCTAACAAATATCCCATCATTATCTCAGAAAGAGTTAAGTTAAAGCTGGCCAAAAGTAAGAAGTCTTTTTATTATTTTTGTTAATGTAAAAGGATTTTTTTTCAAAAATGTGAAAATTTTAGGGCCACCATGTACTTTCTTATAAGAAAGAAATTTTCTAAGAAATTTCTCCTAAATTACATATGCAATCTCTCATTGAATTTAGTTGGTTACTTCTTCTGGGTATAATTAGATGCATAATTTCCATGTTCACCTAGTGCAATTAAGTGGGAAGATTTCCCCTTGTCCCTGCTTAGAGAGGATGGCACAGATTGATGTATTACAGAGGGCTGGATTGGTTTCTAAAACAGAAATGTTCACATTGAAATTTGAATCACCTTGAAGTGATTGATGAATCGAGAAACTCTTTAAGACTGGGGACCGCCGTATATCTTTATATCTCTTCACTCTCCATGTTTAGATAAATTTCTCTTTATGTTTACGAGAGTTATCGATACTTATAATCAAAATATGCCTATAATCAAACCAAAACTACTGAGCACAATTCCATTTATCTAGTCAAAAAACTTTTATATATTATCTATTATAATCCAAATCCTGCTGGAGGCGCGCGCGCGCACACACACAAACACAAGTACCCTGCCTCCTGCTCCTAATCTTGCAATGCAGATACATAAGAGTTGATATCATAGAGGGACAAACCTGGGGAGTCCTCAGAGAAGAGGAACTGTTTGAGACGGCACTTGAGAGAAAGTAAACACTTCCAGGAAGACCAAAGAATTAGAACTAGTTCAGTAGTTCAGGGCTGCGTGTGTGTTGTGTGTTTGGGGGGAAAGCAGAAGAAGCTTAAAAAAACAATAGCATTAAAAATCTGAAAGCCTTTGAAAGGATCAGTAGTGCAGTGTTCACATTTTAGGGTGAGAAAAGAGTCCAAGTAAAAGAGGGGACAGGAGTACATGATAGCTTTATAGGCTGTGTCAAGGACTTGGGACTTTTACCTTTTAGAAGATGAGTAAGCGCTGCAGAGTTTTAAGTAGGGAATTTCTGTGTTTAAGAAATGTCATTTCCGGGGCGCCTGGGTGGCTCAGTCGGTTAAGTGGCCGACTTCGGCTCAGGTCATGATCCCGCGGTCCGTGAGTTCGAGCCCCGCGTCGGGCTCTGTGCTGACAGCTCAGAGCCTGGAGCCTGTTTCAGATTCTGTGTCTCCCTCTCTCTGCCCCTCCCCCGTTCATGCTCTGTCTCTCTCTGTCTCAAAAATAAATAAACGTTAAAAAAAAATTAAAAAAAAAAAAAAAGAAATGTCATTCCCTAGGCATGTGAAGGATGAATTATGTAGAAACCCAAGAAGCAGAGAGATTAGTTAGGAAGCTGCTGATATTATCCAGGCAAGAGATGATAAATTAAGTATGGGAGTAGCATGGATGGAAGGGGAAGATACAATCAGGATGATGGGTCTAGCTCAAAGCTAAGAACATAATAAATGCAAAATGCTTTTTTGCCCTAAGGAGCTTATAAGTTACTTTTATGTATTTAATTGTCGGGATACAGGGGTGAAAACTGATAAAAATAATTACAAAATGACTAAATGTGTTATAAACACACAGTGTGATAAAAAATGTACACTGTTTAGTAATTTGAATACTTCAAAAACTAGTAAATCTATACGCTGAAGCTATGGCCGCACAGCTACAAAGATATTTCTATAATTCTCTAGCCTCCCCATTAGTCTGAACTTTCTCCAATGTCATTCTACTATAGAAATAGAAAATATCTTCTTCTTGATAAAATAATAACTTAGGATAATACCAAGGAGGAAGTGGCCATTAAAGGGTGGATATGTTTTATAGGGAAAGTAGGAGATTTGTAGTGGAGGGCTAGCATAAGCACAGGTACCGAGGTAGGAACTGATACGGTGTATGCAAGAGGCAAGAGGAGAAGGATTTGATTGAAGCAGAAGAAAATCACAAGGACGAGAAAATACACTTACATTACTGTCCTGTAAAACATCCGTGTATGAGTGAACCTGCACAGTTTAAACCCATGTCGTTCAAGGGTCAACCGTACGTGTTGTTTTCAAATCTTTTTCCATATATATGTGTTCTAAATATTCTCTCTTGGTCGAGGGCTTGCCTACTTTTTCTCTTAATTACTTGTTTTATTAAACAAAAGTTTTAAATTTTGAAGATGTCTGATTAAAAAAAAAATATGTCTAATGCTGTCTAAGCCTGTCTAAAAAAATCTTTTGCCTAGATCACACGGATATCCTTCAACTTTATTCCGTATACTTTATATTTTTGACTTTACGTTGAGGTATGTGATCATGTTCAAATAATTTTTCTGTGTGTTGTGAGGTTTCAGTCCATTTACGTTTAATGCAATCATTAGAATGTTTAGATTTATGACTATCATTTGATAAGCTGTTTGTATTTTCTTTATTGCCTTTTGGCTTAGTCATATATATGTTATTATGTTTTAATTTCTCTATTGGATTTTTAGCTGTAGCTCTGAATTATTTTAATGGTTTTTATGATTATCACTGTATGCATACTTAACTTGTCATCTACATTGTTGAATATAACCTATAAGAAGACCTTGAATGGTATAGTTCCATTTATCTTCATCTTTTGTCCTATTGTCCTATGTATCACATTTACATGAATTATAAAACCTACAATAAACTTTAATTTTTATTGAAATTTGTTATTTTAACAAAATGAAGAGAAGAAAAAACATTTTTTGTTTAGCTGCATGTAGCACATACCAGGTTTTTTCATTCCTTCCTATAAACCCAGTTTTATCCTACTTTTCATTTTGAAGGGTTTTTTGTTTGTTTTGTTTTGATTTTAGGATATAGAATTCTGAGTATATTTTTTTCTTTCAGCACTTGTTTTATTGTCTATAGTCTCTATTATTATTGTGTTCATTTATACCATTATCTGCTTTCTCTAGTTATGGTAGTGATTTTCTCTTTATCTTTAGTTTTTAGCAGTTTAATTATGGTTTGCTTAGCTGTTCTTTCATTCAGTTTGTTTTACTTGAGGCTCATGACATTTTTGGATCTGCAAGTATATATTTAAAAAATGTTTTCAGGAAATTTTCTGCTAGTAATATGTTAAAATATTTTTCTGCCCCAATCTCTCACTTCATCTTATGACTATAATTCCTTGTATGCTCATTTTCTTGAAGTTGTCCTTCAAGTAATTGAGGCTCTCTTCTTTCTATCCCATGACTTTTCTTTCTGTTCTTCAGACTAGATAATTTCTACCAGTCTCTTAAGTTTATTGCCCCATCCAGCTGATGTCCAGTACATCCAGAAAACTTTAATTTTATTTTTTCTACTTCTCATTTCACAGTTCTCATTTGATTAATTTTCATAGTTTACCTTTTCTGAGATTCTCAATCTCTTTTTGCATTATGTCCATATTTTCCTTTAATTATGGAATGTATTTTAAATAGCTGTTTTAATAGGCTTGTCTGATAATTCTAACAGAAGTCATTTCAGGGTTGGTCTTTATGAACTGCTTTTTCTCCTGATTATGTGTGACATTGCCTGGTGGCTTTTTGTTTGCTTTGTTTCTGTTTTTGTTTTTGTTTTTTATGCTTAAATTTTAAAAACTTCAGGGGTGCCTGGGTGGCTCATTTGGTTGAGCATCTATCTGACTGATGGATTCAGCTCAGGTCATGATTTCACGGTTCATGGGTTCAAGCCCCCTGCTTAGAATTCTCTCTCTCTTTCTCTCTCTCTCAGCCCCTCCTCTGCTTGTGATGTCTCTGTTTCTCTCAATAAATAAACAAAACTTAAAAAGCTAAAAATAAATTCATTTAAGTGAATAAAAATTAAAAATAAAAAAATATAAAATTGCATTGTGGACGTTATAGATGATATACTATAATGATGATTGGATTTTGTTCTACCAGGCAGATAGCTTGGCCAGACTCAAACACTTTCTCTCAGTAGAGAGCAATCAGAGTATCTACTTCTGTCCCTAAGGCTACCATCTGCCTCCTTTCTTGGATACTCTCCTATATATGTAGTTAAGAGGTAAATCCAGGATCTGGTACATTTATACAGATTACCATGCATCTCCCTCTGTCTTTCTCAGCTCTGGAGTTTCCGGGGCACTTTTTACCTATTCTGGCACATTGAAATTCTAACTTCTAATTCTTTATTTCTCAAGATAGTATGACAGGGGATTTCTGCCTGAGTCCTAGCATACATAATCTCCTTTTGGTGCATATTGGGGCATGCTTCCAGACAAAAGGACACATAAATGCGAATATCACCAAGTGTAGTTTGCCTCTTTAAAAATTGCCTCCTCTCTAATCCCTGCCTATCTCTGATCATTATACAGTACTTTAAATGCAGTCATCTCTGCTCTAACAAAACATGTGTTCCTAAAAAATAATTATGACATGCAAAATACTGTAACAAAAACCATATGATTTATAGAGAAAAAATGGTGTTAGAGATAGAACACTCAAAAACTTCATCTTGCCATTTAAAAAAAAAAAGGAGGGGCGGCTGGGTGGCTTGGTCGGTTAAGCGTCCGACTTCGGCTCAGGTCATGATCTCACGGTCCGTGAGTTCGAGCTCCGCATCCGGCTCTGTGCTGACAGTTCAGAGCCTGGAGCCTGTTTCAGATTCTGTGTCTCCCTCTCTCTCTGACCCTTCCCCGTTCATGCTCTGTCTCTCTCTGTCTCAAAAATAAATAAGCGTTAAAAAAATTAAAAAAAAAAAAAAGGAACATTGGTAAAAATGGTATCCCAGTTCTACATATGCTAAATGGTTAAGAAACACATAAATACTAAAATAAATGTAGCATCTTACCATGTAAAAGACTTGAAATTTATAGAAGTGGGTGTTGGAAAGACTGCTTCTTAAGAATTCTGAGGTTATCTGAAATGTGACTGAGGTTATCTGAAAGTCGTTAACACCTGACATACATGAGTGTAGTTCATAATACACATGATGAAGTAAGGTAGCTAGTAATTGTGACGGGTATATGTGTGTGTGTCTGCATTTTAGGTGTTCTTACGTATCCATGCAGTTTGCTGCCTTTCTGTAATATGTAAAATTTCAGAGATGAAATTAAACACAAGCAAACATGAAATTTTAATTGTTTTCAAATTATGTCTTCATATATCAGTGGCTTTGGAACAAATTTAGTTTCCAGATAAGCATTCTATCGGAAGTGACTGCCGTTATTTTTTTAGATTTAGACAAAATTTACAATTGTTATTTATAGGAGAATTAGTCTAAAGCTATTTGTTATTACTGAAAGCAGAACCTTCTTTTTTTTCTTTTTCATTTTCAACATTATGTGTACTTTTTTTGGTGTCTGATATCTTTCACTTAGCATCATTTTTAAGATTTGTTGATGCTGTTAACATGTAGAAGTATTTTATTTCTTATTGCTGTATAGTATTTCATTTTATAAATATATCACAATTTAGTTTCCATTATACTGTTGATGGACATTTTCTTTATAGTTTTTTGTTATTTTGACTTAGGCTGCTGTGAAGAGTTGTTTGGTTATATTTTGGTCTGTGTTAAGAGTTTTGGGGTACTAGTGTGTATGTACATATACCTGTTTTAGATACTGAAAAATAGTTTGCCAAATGAATTGTAACAATTTACATTCTTAGGAGCCTTGAATAAGAGGTCTAGTTGCTCTACATTATTACTAGTACTTATTATTTTTACTCCTTTAAATTTGAGCTATTTTAGTTGAGGTATAAACTCAACTATCTCATTATGGTTTTAATTTGCATTGTTCTAATGACTAGTGAAGTTGAGAACGTTTCATAGGCTTGTTGACCATTTGACCTGACTTGTAAAATGCCTGTATATTTTTTTGTCCGTGTTCTAAATTCAGGTGGCCATTTTCTTACTGGTTTATAGGAGTTCTGTATATGTCCTACATCAAAGCCATTTGTCAGATTCTGTAAATTTCATGTGCATTCAGTATTTGGCTTGCTGTTTTGCTTTCTTAAAGCTGTCTTTCAGTGTTTTATGTTATTTATATCATGTATTTTAATTCTCCCTATAATCTAAAACACGCAAGACTACAATTATAATTGATCAATATTTACTCATATATTTATGCTTTGTTCTAATCTTATTCTTTCTTGTATTTTAATGCTTCCATGAGGAATCATTTCTTCAACAACTGCTTAAATAACTCTCTTGAAAATGTCTTTTATATTATGTCTCCTGGCAACCAGGTTTTATACTGTCTCTGTTTTTCTGTTTTTCTAGAAATGTATTGTTTGTCTATACATTGAAGAATAGTATTGTAAGTACATAATTTTAGTTTATCCCATGATCATAGCATTCATTCCAGTGTTGTTTAGCATTTATAAATACGTCTGTCTAGAAACGTAAATGATAGGGACTATACTATTCTAAGGTGGAGGATAAGGAGAGATCATTGTGCCCTAATCCTTATTTTTAAGCATTGAATTTAAGGTATAGGATATGAAATAACTCAAGTAAGCAAAATCTAAGTAAAAATAATAGTTGGTTTCATATCCAGTCTTCCTGATATTTAGCAATGTTTCTTACGCTTTATATATGTCCATAAATATTTATTCACGGAGTTCATTTTTTTTCCTGTGGGCCTAACCCATGCTAGTACTATGCTAACCAATGGACAAATTATAGTTAGTGAGGTCATTAGTCTCTTGGAGCTTGCATTCCATGAATGGAAAAGACAAAGAAAAGTAAACAATAGAATAAATGGGTATGTGAGATAATTTTCAGATAGTAGCAAGTACTTCAGAACAAACAAAACAGGCTAATAGAAAGTAACTTTAGGAAGAGGTGGCAATTTAAAATATTATAATTAGGGCAGCCTCTGAGCTGAGACTTGAATGAATCTTGCAAAAATACAGGGGGAGCAAACTGGAGGGAGAGGGAATAAGAAAATGAAACAAGAAATGCACAACCCTGAGGCTGACACCAGCTTGACTCACTTATTGAACCTTGTGTGGAGCAAAGTAAATGATTTGTAGAAGGGTGAAAGATAAAGTTGGAAGACCATGCAAAGCATAGAACAATTAAGTTATTTTAGGCTCTTAAGTAGTTACTACAGGGTTTAAGTAGTAACGTTACAAGATCTGATTTGGACTTTAAACAAAAATCAAAAATACCTTTTCTTTTGAACTTCTTGATGTTTTTCTTGGTACATCCTATTGTGAATTCTAGGCATTCTTTAATATGCCTTATGCCTCTACCAATTTCCTTAAATTTCTTATTTCCCTATTCCTATTTAATAGTCTTATGTATTCTGGAGACAAATCTTTCCCTCTTGAAAGCTGAGGAAAATTACCAAATTTTATTAAATATAATTTAATTGATTTTTGTCTTTCCTGATATTTATATATTTAATACATTTTCTTATTTGTATTTTAGAAACATGCATTCATGATGTATTTCAGATTTAAGATGGTTAAAATACACACATAGCCTCCCAATGTGACAAGTTTGAAGGGGAAGCATTTGTGCTCACGTGTAAATAAATTCTAGTATATATGTTTAAAATTACCGTTTCCTATAATAACTTTTATTTCTTTGTTACTGTTTGTTGTTTTTTACTAACTTAAGTTTATGAACAACCTATAAGACAGGTTCATTCACAGTAGATACACATATGTAGTACACATTAATAATATGGACATAGAGTTCATATTTGTGCCTCTGTTTGTGTCAAACTAAATGTGTCTTCCTCTGTAGTTGGGGGAAGCAGGAAGTGTCAAAACCTGGCTCAGTAAGAAATTGAATGGCTGAGGGCAATTCTCCGTAAATTAAAGACTTGAAGTAGTCCAGAATGGTTACAATGATGCTTTACACAGAAGCACTTTATAGAATTTTCCCCTAATCTAGAAACCAAAGCACATATGTTCCTACCTTTGTGTGTATGAGGGAGGGGAGAGTCGTTTTAAAACATCATTGTAATGACTTTTTAGGAAGAATTATTTTTACTAAGGGTAAATGAAATAATGGTAGTTAAAAATTCATTGAATAACTGCTACTGACTCAGAGAATCCCTAAATTTCAGTGTAGTAAGTTTTGGTAACTTCATATTTCAGGTCAAATATCCAGTCTTTAAATTAATTCATTGTATCCTTTAAAGTCATTCAGTTGTTTTTTTTTTAATGGAAGAGCAAAATGTCAGTAACTTTAGACAATAGTTATCAAATGATTATAACTTATCAAATCAAAAAGGCTTCCAGCAATTCTTGTAGGTATAAAGAAAAAGCAGTCTCTAAATGAAATTGCAGCTTGAAATCCATGCTAGTTTTTACCTCAAATCTACATATGCCCTGAATTAAGATTCCTTAAAATAATTATTATATCAAACTTAATACTAGGAAATGTGCCTGGTGAGTAGAAATGTTGGAGGAAGCAATGCACTATGCAAGTACCCATTTAGATTTTCTTTCTGACCTATGTGAAAAAAAAAATCTATAGAAGTTAAAGACCTAAAATTATATAGCATTACTAATGCTAAAGAAAGGAAAAAATGTGAAAGAGGTGCAAGTTTTTCAAGGAAGCCCATGGAGGAATTTACTTAGTTCCCAAGGTCACTGTAGTAAATAGGAAAAAGGTACAGTCCACTTCTAATTACAAGGAGTCTCTGGGGAAATAGATAAATGCAATCCAAATTTTCAATTCAGGCATTAGTTTCACCTGTTGGCCACAAATGCCTTTGCCAACAGGAATTTGATGTGACAGTTGTTTTTCAATCCATTTAATGTCCTCACCTTATCTCTTGTGGAAATGGTAGCAAAAGAACTAGAAGAAACCTAAATAATCACAACAAATTAGATAACCGAGCCTGCATTCTTCCTTTAGCTGCTCAGTGATGTAGAAACAAGTACAAGACAAGCAAATAGTTGCGAAAAGTCACACTGCTGATGGGAGTTTCAGGACTGCCATCCAGTGTCTTTAGAATTTCTAAGATAATATTTTCTTTCCTCTAGTGTATATTGCTATTGGGATTAACTAGTAAAACTCGGATAGCATATAGGTTTCTCTGTGAGAACATGGAGTATATTCTAATGGAAAAGACTAACAAAAACAAATGCACGTGTATGTGTGTGTATCTTTATATTTGACCTCAAGAAAGAAGAGTTTCACTGCACTTGGGGAAGAGAAATAAGTAGCGACAACTCAAGGAAGAGCCTGATGGATTGTGTTACAGAAGACTCGACAGAAGAGGAAAAGGCAATTGCAGGATGAAATCACTACTCTGGTAGGCAGAAAGAAATTAAGCTATTAAATTCAGTCTCATCAGGACAGATTACTGCTCACTGCTTGAGAAGAGAGAGAAAGAATAACACAAACAGAAGAGACGATAGAATTTTTAAAACCTCATTTGAAAAGACTGAAAACAGCTACTTTAAGCATCTATTTATTTTTAAGAAAATGCTGAAATGATAGTCCCAAACTGGGAAAACCAGATTTCTTTTTAACAGAAGTATTTGAGCCTGACACAGTTGCAGGATAATCAGGTCCAGTTATTCTAGGTTTTGAGAATACCACAATTTAAGGTTGTTTGTTTGTTTGTTTGTTTTTTACCTTTTTAAGTTTACAAAATGTAGACTATGTTGATATGGTGATAATGCATACAGGTATTTAGCCTGCAACTTCAAACTTTTTCTCTATGTCACTATTCAGTTAATTGTATTGATATAAGCTTCTGTAATGTCACCTGAGAGGTCAACGTGTCTAGGACTCTGATTTTTTAAATACAACTTGCAAATTTTGTTCTGAATACTGAAAATATATTTTATTCAGGGTCATTTACTAAATGGTTAGTTGGAATTTTTGGTTAAGAAATACCTAGGTCAACATTTTTAGTAATATTACTGTTTTGCAACTCATTTTTATGAGTCTTGGAAATAAGTTTTACCTTCATTATTTGGTTATGTTAAAACTAACTTGTATATTTCTACTTTATTTATCGTCCTTTTTATATTATTTGAAATGTATGCAGAAAGAGCATCCTAACTTAAATTAGAAGCATATACAAAATCAGCAAACTACAGTTGCTTCTGAAAAACTATTAGCATAATGCAACTAATTAGATGTAACAATAAAATATGACAAGAAATAATTTGAGAAAGTAATTTTGTTATTTTAAAGGGAGAAATTTTGAATGTTAGAAATGTATAGAGTTTAGTTATTACTTATCTTAAGCATTGAGAAAATAAAAAGCAATGAATATTTTATAGTTAGAAAAGTGAAGTAAATTCTTACATATATATATAAAATCCATGGGTATAGTTACACTTTCCAAAAAGTCAGACGGCTTGTATTTTCCAGGGTCATTGTAATTAGCAAGAAAAAAAAACCTTATTTTTATATAAAGAACTTTTTAGCCTGTCCATTATGATTATTTAAAATATTTTTAATTCAGCTCATAATGAGCCTTTTACCATTGTTTATTGTTATTAATAATAATATTGTAAAGATATATCTGCCCAATATACATATGATTTTAAAAATAAAAAAAATGTGGAGCGCCTGAGTGGCTCAGTTAGTTAAGTGTCCAACTTCTCCTCAGGTCATGATCTCACAGATCATGAGTTTGAACTCTGTGTCAGGCTCTGTGCTGACAGCCCAGAGCCTGCTTCAGATTCTGTGTCTCCCTCTCTCTCTGCCCTTTCCCTGCTCATGCTATGTCTCTCAAAAATAAATAAACATTAAAAAAATATTTTAAGAAAAAATAAATTAAATTAAATTAAATTAAATTAAATTAAAAAATGTAAAGAAAATACATCTTATTCTCTCTTTGTATAGAGACTCAATCCTGCTTGATATTTTAGTTAACAATTTAGTTTTGCCACTTAGTGCAGGAGTTAGAAGGAGTTGCATTTATAATCGAGATGTACAAATGCATTTTCAAGCTAAATTAATATCAACTAAAATGATTATTGAAATGATTTATTTTTTTATTAAAATGATTTTTTCTGAAACTACTTCATAGAAAATCTTATATGTGAATATGAGTTTGATATGAGATATTTTTCATCTATAGCAAAATTTCTCTGCCAAGACAAGAAAATATAACTATTAGTATGATATTTGGAAGAAATAAGCATGAAATGTTTAAATCATGTAAGAACTAATGTAAGCAAGCAGTAATTATCAAATTATTACTGTTGTTCAAAATAATTTTAAGGCAACCAAGAGTGAATTTGATGTGTCACAATAGTAAAATGTTAAAAATTTTTTCTTGTATTACTCAGTCACTCAACGCTCTTAAAGATGCACAGTTTGCTAGGCACTGCACTGGATGTTTAAAAAGAATAAATGCCTAAGGTGCAGACATTGTTGAGAATTTACTCATAATCCAGTGGGAACGATTATTGAGTGTAAACATGCTTATAATTTAATAAAAGATTTAAAAGAAACACTAGATACAAATGTATGGCTTGGATTTCAATGTACATGTCAGGTTTCACATTTAGGTCTTTAATTTATTTTGTGTTTATTTTTGTGTATGGTATAAGAGAGTGGTCCAGTATCATTCTGTTGCATGTTGCTGTCCAACTTTCCCAACACTATTTGTTGAAGAGACATTATTTTTCCCATTGGATATTCTTTCTTGTCTTGTGGGTTCATTTCTGGGTTTTCTATTCATTCTATTGTTTTACGTGTCTATTTTTGTGCCAGTACCATATTGTTTTGATTACTACAGCTTTGTAATATAAGTTGAAGTCTGGAATTGTGATGCCTCCTTCTTTGCTTTTCTTTTTCAAGGTTGCTTTGGCTATTCGAGGTCTTTTGTAGTTCCACACAAATTTTAGAATTTTTTGTTCTACCTTGTGAAAAATGCTGGTGGTATTTCGATAGAGACTGCATTAAATATGTAGATTGCTTTGGGTAGTATGGACATTTGAATAATATCTGTTCTGTTAATCCATGAGCATTGAATGTCTTTTCATTTCTTTGTGTCATCTCCAATTTCTTTCATCAGTATTCTACAGTTTTCAGAGTACTGGTAGTTCATCTCATTGGTTAGGTTTACTTCTGGGTATCTTATGGTTTTTGCTGCAATTGTAAATGGGATTGATTCCTTAAATTCTCTTTCTGCTGCTTGATTATCGATGTATAGAAATGCAACATACTTCAGTACGTTGATTTTGTATCCTGCATCTTTACTGAATTCATTTATCAGTTCTAGTAGTAGTAGTTTTGAGTGGAATCTTTCAGATTTTCTATATAGAGCATGATGTTATCTGCAAAATAGTTAAAGTTTTTATTCTTCCTTGCTGATTTTGTATGCATTTCATTTCTTTTTGTTGTCTGCATTTTATTTCTTTTTGTTGTGTGACTAGACCTTCCAGTACTATGTTCAATAAAAATGGTGAGAGTTCACATGCCTGTCTTCTTCCTGACCATAGAGGAAAACTTCTCAGTTGTCTTCCCCATTGAGCATATTAGCTGTGCATTTTCATAGATGGCTTTTATTATGTTGAGCTAAGTTCCCTCTAAATCTACTTTGTTGAGGGTTTTTATCATGAATGGATGTTATACTTTGTCAAATGCTTTTTCTGCATCTATTGAAATGATCATATGGTTCTTACCCTTCATTTTATTAATGTGATGCATCATGTTGATTTACAAATATTGAGCCACCCTGGCAATCCAGGAGTAAATCCCACTTAATCATGGTGAATGATTTTTAATGTATTGTTAGATTTGGTTTGCTATTATTTTATTGAGAAGTTTTGCATCCATGATCTTCAGGGGTATTGTGAATTTGGAAGTTTTCCTTCCTTTTCTATTTTATGGAGTAAAATTCTTCAAATGTTTGGTAGAATTCATCTGGGAAGCCATCTGGCCCAGGACTCTTGTTTGTTGGGAATTCTTTGATTATTGATTCAATTTCTTTGCTGGCAATCAGTCTGTTCAAGTTTTCTATTTCTTCCTGTTTCAATTTTTGTAATTTATGTTTCTAGGAATTTATCCATTTCTTCTAGGTTGTCCAATTTGTTGGCATATAGTTTTTCAAAATATTCTAATTGTTTGTATTCTGTGTTGTTGGTTGTCATTTCTCCTCTTTCATTTGTGATTTTATTTATTTGGGTCCATTCTCTTTTCTTTTTATAGTCTGGCTAGAGGTTTATCCATTTTACTCATTTTTTTTTTTTTTCAAAGAACCAGCTCCTGGTTTCATTTATTTGTTCTATTGGTTTTTAGTTTCTATATCATTTGTTTCTGTTCTATTATTTATTATTTCCTTCCTCTGTTGGCTTTAGGCTTAGTTTATTATTCTTTTTCTAGCTCCTTTAGGTGTAAGATTAGGTTGCTTATTTGAGATTTTTCTTACCTCTTGATATAGGCCTGTACTTCTGTATACTTCCCTCTTAGAACTACTTTTGCTGAATCCCCAAAGTTGTGGACCATTGTGTTTTCATTTTCATTGGTTTCTATGTATTCTTTTAATTTTTTCTTTGATTTCCTGGTCAACCCATTCATTGTTTAATAGTATGTTGCTTGATCGCCCTGTATTTGTGGTCTTTGCAATTTTTTTCTTGTGGTTGATTTCTAGTTTCATAGAATTGTGATCAGAAAAGATGTATGGTATGATTTTAATCTTTTTGTATTTGTTGAGGCCTGTTTTGTAGTCTTATATCTGATTTATTCTGGAGGATCTTCCCTGTGCATCTGAAAAGAATGTGTATTCTGCTGTTTTAGGGTAGAATGTTCTGATTATATCTGTTAAGTCCATCTGGTCCAGTGTGCCATTCAAAGCCATTGTTTTCTTATTGATTTTCTGCTTAGATTATCTGTATCTGTATCTGTAATTGTGTTAAAGTCCACTACTATTGTCCATTGCTATAATTGTGTTAAAGTCCCCTATACTATTACTGTATTATTATCAGAGTCCCTTTATTTTTGTTGTTAATATTTTTGTATATTTTGATTCTTTCAAGTTGGGTAATAAATATTTACAACTGTTATATCTTCTTGTTCAATTATCCTCTTCGTTATTACATAGTGTCTTTCTTTGTCTCTTGTTACATTCTTTCTTTTGAGGTCTAGTTTGTCCAAAATAAGTACTGCTATTCTGGCTTTCTTTTTCTATCCATTTGCATGATGTTCCTTCATCTCTTCGTTTTCAATCTGCAGGTGTCTTTAGGTCTAAAATGAGTCTCTTCCAGTCAGCATATAGATGGATCTTGTCTTTTTATCAATTCTGACACCCTGTGTGTTTTGCTTGGAGCATGTAGTCCATTTACATTCAAAGTAATTACTGATATATATGAATTTATTGTCATTTTATTACTTGTTTGTGGTTGTTTCTGGAAATTTTCTCCAATAATTTCTTTCTCTTTTATGTTTTGCTGATTTTTCTTTAGTAATCTATTTGGATTTTTTTCTCTTTTGCATGTTTATTAGTGGTTTTTGATATATGGTTACCATATACTTGATATATGGTTTGTATGTAACCTCTTTTTCAAATAGCAGTCTATTAAGTTGATGATCATTCAAGTTTGAACCCATTTTTCACTCTTCTCCACATTTTAGGTATATGTTATCATATTTCATGTCCTTTTTTGTGTGTGAGTTCCTTGACTTGTTTTTACAGAAATATTCATTTTTACTGCTTTTGTGTTTCTTGCCTTTAAACTCTCACTTTTTGTCTCTCCACTTAAACATAACCCTTTAATATTAATTGCAGGGCTGGTTTAGTGGTCACAAAGTCCTTTTGTTTTTGTCTAGGAAACACTTTATCTCTCCTATTCTGAATGATAGCCTTGCTGGAAAGAGTATTCTTGACTGCAGATTTTTCCTATTCTGCATTTTGAATGTTTCATGCCACTCCTTTCTGGCTTGCCACATTTCTGTTGAGAAATCTCTAGCTAGCCTGTGGGTTTTCCCTTGTAAATTAAAGACTGACTTTGTCTTGCTGCTTTTAAGAATTTCTCTTTATCTTTTTTTTTGCCAATTTTATTATAATTTATCTTGGTGTTAGCCTGCTTTCATTGATTTTAATGGGAGTTCTTTGTGCCTTCTGGATCTGGATATCTGTTTCTTTCTCCAGATTAGGGAATTCAGCTAGTACTTCTTCAAAAACTTTTCTGCCCCTTTTTCTCTCTCTTCTTCTGGGACTCCTATAATATGAATATTATTATGCTTGATGGAGTCACTCAGTTCCCTAAGTGTATTCTCATTTTGCATAATTATTCTTTCATTCTTTTGTTCAGCTTCATTGCTTTCCATTACTTTGTCTTCTAGGTCATTAATTGCTCTGCTTCTTCCAGCCTGCTATTCTTTGCATCCAGCCTGTTTCTAACTTCATATATTGTACTCTTCATCTCTGATTTTTTTTTAACTTTATCTCTATGGTAAGAGTTTCACTGATGTCTTCTATTCTTTCCTCACGCCAAGTGAGTATCCTTATGGTTGTTGCTTTAAGTTCTCAATCAGGCATGTTACTTACATTTGTTTTGCTTAGATCTCTGGTTGTGGCCCTATCTCGTTCTTTTATTTGGGATAAATTCCTCTGTCTGAGCATTTTATCTCAGTCTCTGCCTTCTTCTGTGTTAGAAAAGCCAGTTATGTCTCCTGCTCCTGAAAGTAATGGCCTTATGAAAAAGTGATTCTATAGTGTCCAGGGCCTGGAGCTTCAAGGAGTGTCTCTGATGTGTGTTCCATGCACTCTGCTGTTGTGTTCTGGCTGTCTATCCTTCAGGTCAGTTATCTGCAGAGGTTCTCCTTGTCTGCTGTGGGCATATTTGGTCCCTAGCATGAATGTGGTGAGTTTTAGAGTGTGCTCTGGTCTGTTTGTGAAATGAGACCTGTCACCACCTCCATCAGAACTGAGGCCCTGCAAATCTCTCTGGTTGGGAGACATTGTGTGGATAGGGATTTTTGTTTGTCTTCTGGGGCATGGGCCCACTACACTGGCACTAAGGCAAGAATGGCTGAGAAAGTCCAATTTCACCAGAGCAGAGATGGTGGGCCTTGTTGTAAGCAAGTCAGGCAGCCAGTGTTAGCACTATACTGCTTCCTGTAGGTGACTCTGTTTATGCTGAGGGGGCAGGGAGGGAAATGGCACCCCAGCTCCTTTGTTCCTGAGAGATGTGTCTCTGTGAATGTTGCCTCTCAGGACAGGCTCTCAAAAAAGAAATACTTTCCCCACCGTGTGCCCAAGGCACCCTTCAGATGTCTGTTTCCATGTTGTCTTCCCCAGGTTGTTTCATTGTTTTCCTGCCTTTATGCTAAGAGCAACACAATCCCCTCTGGGCTCTATCCCAGCCAAGGCTGCTGATCTTTAAGCAGCAGTTTAAAGCTTAAAAAACTCCAGGAGTTAAGCCTTGCTAGTTGTGAGAACTCCAAAAAAATCAGCCCCTCTCATTTTCCAAGGCAGTGTCTTTGGGGAAACATTCTCCATGTGTGTTCCCCTGTGTGTTCCTTTCTCTCTCTCTCTTTCTCTCTCTCTCTTTCTCTCTCTCTCTCTCTCTTCCTTTCTCTCTCTCTCTCTTTCTTTCTCTCATTCCCTCTCCCTCTCTGCCCCCACCCTACTTCTCTGAAACCATGGCTCCCTCTCTTCCACAACAGCTATGGACAAGACCCAGAAAGAGCTGCACTGAGATTGTGGAGGTAAATTGATTATATACTTGGGGGTTGGGGAGGCAAAGACCAGGGGAAATTTCCAAAAGGATTTTCACATGCTAAAGAGAATTCACAGGGTCCTGGAGTCCTAGCTATTATTAAGCTAATGTTGTTTTTACCTCTGGCCACACATTAACATTAAGATAGTTGGGAGTTCCTGGAGGAGTGTCATCCTCTGCTTGTCTCAAGTATTTGTCAGTGGGCTGCACGTTGTAAGAAAATTTAATTTTATCTACATTTCTTACTGCCTTTGTTTCCCACATTACCATTATTTGGTTTGATGAAAGGAAAAGAGAGAGAATTAAAATGGCTTTAGTGGAAAATAGTCTTATTTTCAAAAAGGGGAGACACATATAGTAATTATTGGTGATTAAATAGATCTAGGGAACAAAAATAGTCATCTGTGTGAAGTGACTAGTACTTCTAACTGATTTTTATAAAGCATCAGTTTATAAAGCATATAAAGCATCAGTTTATATTTCCAAGCCAAGAACTCACTTTAGTCCCTTTGTTATTCAAAAAGTCCTAGTATCTTCATTATTGATGTATGTCTTTACTTTCCATCATTTCCTTAGGTAACTTACTTTCGATAGCTGAATATGGAAGTGAAACCAAAGAGATTATTAATAACTATATTCAGTCCAAAGTGATTAATGGGGTAAGAAATAGAGAACTAGAAAGTAAGAGAAATGCAAATCTGAAAAAGAATACTGGAAAGGAGCTTTACATTCAGTATATTTATAAAGATGTCATAGCGAGGATCAAAATTGTTTGGGAGAAAAGTTAAGGTCAGTGGGAGGGGCATTCCTCTTCGGGCAGCACAGTAGAGTGGAAAGCACAAAACCAGGGTAGCTTGCTGACTGATTGAATCCTCACAACTCTACTACATAGTTGTTGCATGATTATTTAGCTTTTTGTTGGTTTATTTGTTTGTTTTCAGACAGAGAAAAAGAAGGAGAGGGGCAGAGAGGGAAAGAGAGAGAAAATCCCAAGCAGGCTCTAGACTGTCAGCATAGAGGCAGACATGGGGCTCAAACTCCCAAACCATAAGACATTCACCTGAGCTGAAGTTGCACACTCAACTGACTGAGTCACCAGGCACCCCTGATTATTTAACTTTTAAAATGCCACGATTTTTATTTTAAATTAGGTTGCTATTGTCTAATCCACAAGGTTGTTTTGAGTAATAATGAAAGAATATTTGTATAACATTTATTAAATAGTTTTCACTCTAACAAATATTAACCTTCTTTCACTAAAATGTCAGGGTGATATAATTAAAAATGCCTTACTTTCCATTAACATCAAGACATGTACTCTTAAAAGGAACTTTTGTGATATTTATATTCCATGAAATTTTCCCTCTATTATAACGAAACACATTTCTGTCTGTATTGAATTAAGTGCCTTTATTGAAGTAAATAAAGTTATTTGAAGTCAGGACTGTATCAGAATCTGAGGGGTTTGGTGTGATAAACATGGATGAAAACATGATCTTTACAATCAGAAGAGTGTATTCAAATCCTGTTCTATCATTTTCCACCTGAGCAGGAGCTTGTTGTAATGGCCTAGTAGTATTATTGATGTGTAACCTGGAGGAATGTTACATTTCTACTATAAAAGAAAAATTGCTTTAAGTTCTGTAGTTATGGCACAAGAGGTATGGCACATGAGTGCAGGGTAGTACCTCATCAACAGTGATTTGCTTTATGAAGTTTACTTATTATTGCAATACAGGCTAGAAAATTTATTGACGTAACTTCTAGCCTAAAAGTCCATCTCATAAATAGTCTGACCGTGAAAAGTTGTCTTCTTGGAATATTTTATAGTTTTTGCTAATATGGACAAAGTGACTTAGAAACATTGTTGCTGAAATAGCAACAGAGATTTGAATAGGTATAACCTGACAGAGAAGGTTTGTGTTCTTTCCTCTCTCCTAACCAGAAAATAGAGTTTTGCTGTTACTTGATGCCTTTTTCTTCATAGGAAGAGCTAAACTTATTTGGTATGTTAGATCCAGAATGAGAGGAAGGGAACTTTCCAATAGACCTCTGCTTGCAAGTAGCACTTAAGCTAATTTATCCTTCCATGGCAATTCCTCTGATATCTCTGACTCTTCATGCCTTGCCAAGTTGCCGGTAGACACCTGCTGGCCGAAACAGGGATACTTTGCAATATCAGCCTGTGGGGAAGAGCGTATCAATTCTGCCTACCACAGGTTTAATTTGCTTTTATTTCATCCTGGTTCCTACAACCTTGACCCTATTTCTTATGTTGCATTTCCCATGTACTAAAAAAACAAAGTCAACACGAGAAGAAAACATTCAGGAACTGCTGAAAAGCACACTATAACATACCATCCTAAACTTAAGGACTGTTCTAGTGGTGATGAAACTTGAAAAATGGAAACAGCATGACTTTCTTCTCAGAAGATGTATGGCTCGGCACAAAATAAAGCTCCACTCTCAGGCTCTGTGGTGAGATGGAAATAGTAAACATGCCTCAGAGAAGCTCTAGGTATTGGCCACTTAGCAAGGTTGTTAACTAATGATTTAAAAACATTGCTACCATTTTGAAATAGAAGTGGTTCATACAAAATTTTTATAAGTGTGATTTGTAAATATAACTTGATCAGTGACTTACACTATAAACTTTATCCTCTTGAAATGTACTGTTTCTTCAGTTTTATAGGTGTAAGTTAAAAAAATCGGAATATAAGTGTTTTTAAGTGGAATGGCGCTATGACTTCACTTTATTGGCACCTGAACTCTGTTCAATATGAGGGGATCTGAGTTAACTATAGTGATCGGCAAGAGGAAGTGATGAAAGTCCACTTGCTTCCATTCAAAATCTCTCTTTGGCCAACGTTCATTACTTACTTAACTAGATTATTTGTCAGCACATTATATTACCAAAAAGAGGAATATTGCAATGAAAATTTTCTACACCTCAAAAAAAAAAGGTTGTTAAACTAAATAATGCTTTCTTTCTCTAAACCATATCTGTAAAAACAAAACAGGAAGGAAAAAACTTTATCCTTTGTTTGAAACAAAAAAACAAAATCCCCCAAAAATCTCATCCTACCTTTTGACGGGTTAATATTTCATAGGACTTTCAAAGAGGAATATGGAGCATGTAGTTTGATGAAATAGAACCGACAAGAATTAGTCACGTCTAACCTCTGAGGCGTGAAGCACAGTGATAGTCTGAGAGACTAAAGAAAACTGCTCTTTTCTATTCTGCTCAAATAGTATGGTGCTAAAATCCAAGACCTAGAGTTAGGGTGTTTGGATGGAAATTTCAACTACGCCACTTACTAGTGCCGTCCTCTTGGACAACTTTCTTAAATTCTTTGTGCCTTGTCTTTTTCATCCATAAAATGGGGGTGTTGAAAGGAATAAATCAGTTAAAAAACGAAAAGGACTACGGACAGTGCTTGTCACACACTTCTCCATTCTCACTACTACTGCTATTACTTTCTTGAACAAACTAATTCCAAGGGACAGTCAGGGTCATCCTGGGGACTGTGTCAAAGAAACAGTATGTAGAAACAGAATACATCAAGTTCAGTATAGTGTGGTAAGGGAGCTATCAAGATCTTGGGCTTCTGGTTTGCTTGTTAGATTAGCAGACTGTTTACGTGAAATGTTGGCTTTTGCACCTCACTTTCAATGTTAAATGAAAACATTCTTGTCAAATAAGTACACGATAAAGAATGTTATTTTTGTTAGCAGCTAGGTCAGGGGATGATGTTTCTTTTAACTGTTCGTCCTTAGACAGACTGATACAAGCTTTTCCAACTCAAAATATTTGGTCCTTAAAAAAATCTCATTTAGCATAATGAACTTGATATTCTGTTGAAATAACAAGACCCAAAACATATACAATTTTTTTGAAATGGGAAACAGAGAAACTTAACTGTATTTGCTGCCATTATGTGTTCCTTCAAATTATTTAAACGTTCATATTTTACATTTGATATATCACAGAAGCACATAGCACTTGTCTCTAGAAGTCAAAACTCCAAATAGCCTAGGCTTACATGGTGAGAAACAACCAATGTGAAGAACATTAAAAGATACAATTTCCTTTAGCATAAACAAGGACTTATTTTTACCTTACAGATAGTATATTCTTTGACTTGAAGGAGCATAGTGATTCAGTGTTAAATAGGACAACATCTAAAAAATTTTAATCATTTATACTGCAAAAAGATGTTGTGTAATGTGTTGAGCTTAGAGTTATTTAGAGTTAATTAGATGTAAAGATAAGGCATAATGAAAATTAAAGTAAGATGATAACATCCTCCATCTTTACCTAGAATGGAATACCAAAAAGGAGGAGCATGTTAGGTAACATAGTAGATCACTGGACGCTTTAAAATAATTCATGTGGCGGGGTGGGGGAGGCGCTTGGGTGGCTCAGTCAGTTAAGCGTTGGACTTCGGCTCAGGTCATGATCTCACAGTTCACAGTTTGAGCCCCCGTTGGGCTCTGTGCTGACAGCTCAGAGCTGGAGACTACTTCAGATTCTGTCTCCCTCTCTCTCTGCACCTCTCCTCCCTCCCTCTCTCTCTCTCAAAAATGAATAAGCATTAAAAAAATTTAAATAAAAAATAAAATAATCCATGTTGGTTGGATTGTGGGTTAAAACATCACAGAAGAAAATAATTCGTGGAGATAAAAGAGATACTTAAATTTGTGATCTAAAGACCAGGGAGCTTCCGTAAAATAATTCTGTATCTTTTATAGCGATAGTTGCAGGATCTGATCCTGTGGGTGGACAAATTAACTTTGTAGGTTGAATTAAACTGACTGTGTCTTTCATGTGGAAGTTAGGATGTTGTTTGAGAAATGGGATTTCAAGTAATGGAACCTGGAAAATGTCAGTGCATTTCAATGATTCAAACAGTCAAAGCACATTAAGACTATCTTGCCACAGAAGTTGCTGCTTCTTTCTTATGAAGCTGGTCTTGCTTTTCTTTAAGGCCCTATCGTTATCTTACCTTGTGGTGCACCTTGCCAAGTGATATGATGGTGTATCACTTACTTTATTACCATATTACCTTTAACTAGACAAATACCACCCTAGAAAAATAAGAATAAATCATCATCATCTAGATTTGGAAGACTTTTTATTGCAAATGAAATCTAGGAATGGATTTCTAGAGGAAGGGATATATGTTTAAATTGAATGAAATTTCATGGATGAGGGTAGACTTGGAGGAAAGCCTTGATTCCAACTATAGCTCAAGAAGATGGGAATAAGCCCAATTTTTTTTTTTTTTTTTTTCTTGGTTGGTTGGTTTTTGGCTAGTTCCTGGAAACATGAACTCAATTTACTTGTGCTAAGTGAAATTGAAATGGCAGAAATTCCAAGGTAACCTATAAAGGGAGGAACCAAAATACTTAAAAGATAGGAAAGTTGTGAAGAATTTGTTATATGAAATCCTTTGACCACTTTCTACCTATATCCCAAGAAGGCTGGGAAGATCCACTTTCTTCAACAAAATATTTAAAAGCACCATATTCTGTGAATCATGCATTCATTTGAAAATTGGGATGTGAAAATGTGTCCTTGACCCTATATTAAAACACACACACACACACACACACACACACACACACACACACACACTAAAATGAGGTTTGTTAAAAAGAGAAATAAGTTTATACCTTTGACCAATAGACATGCCTTAAAAAAATTACTGGAAAAATTGTATTCATTCTCCTGTCACTGGGAGATAAGAAATCCTTTTAAAATATGAATATGGACTCACAACTGAACATGATTAAATTTTGCATTTTCTTGTTTTTATCTTTCATTATTGAAGCTGTTTCAGAGGAAAAAGAATCTGTATCTGTAGGGCATTTTGGTGCTTATGCATATTTTATCAGTAAGACAAAAGTTTGTGTTGGCATATTTGCTTGGTACAAATAAACTGCAGCACAGAAAAGATAAGACAATTTTAGAATCAGCTAATAAATGAAAATCTTAATTCTGTTTCTATATAACACTTTTTAAATGCTTTACACTAAATATAAACCAAAGTCACTAAGTATTAAAGAATATGATAAACTTAAAAACTTTCAGTTGGTTAATTTTGAGGCATAACTTGTACACAATACAATTAACCAATTTTAAGCATATAATTTGATGTATTTTGACAGATTTACATGGTCACATAGCTATCACCAAAATCATGAAATCAAAAAGTTTCTATCACCCCCAAAAATTGCTTCAAACCATGATGCATTCAATCTCCTTCATTATGATGCTTTGGACACTGGCAACTACTTATCTGTTTTCTATCACTATGATTTTTCTAGACTTTCATATCAAAGTATTATATAATGTTTGTGCTTACATTTTTTCACTTATGGTAATTTTTTAAATCATAATATCTGTTCTACTAGTTTTCTGCTCAAGCAAATATACATGTCTAGTCTTCTGAGGATTTTTTGTGTATATCAGTAATTTTGCTAAACTAATCCCTAAAGTTTCATGTTTCTTGATGCTAATATAAATTTCATGTTTTAAATTTCAGTTTTATATTGTCTATTGCTAATATACAGAAATGGAATCGGTATATATTGTCCTTTATCCTGTGATTTTTACTAAATCAACCTCCTAGTTATTGTAGCTTTCTGTATATTTGTTAGGGTTTTTTTTATATAGACAATCACATTATCTGATAATAAATATAGTTTTATTTTTTCCTTTCAATCCATATTTCTTTTCCTGTATTTCTTGCTTTCCTTTCTTTGAATTTTATATTTATGCCTTAGTCACTGACCTACAACTCTAGTAATATGTGGTGAAGCAGACACCTGGTCCAGTTCTCCACCTTAGTAGAAAAAATACTCAGTTTTATGATTTCAACTACAGGAGATTTATAGATGTTATCTGTCAATGTGAGAACGGTTCCTTATATTCCTAGCTTGTTGAGAGTCTTTCTTTCTTTTTTTTTTTTTTTTTTTTGACACAGGTGATTGTGGGAATTTATTGAAAACTTTTTCTAAATTTATTAGATGATCACTGGCTTTTCTTTTTAATCTGTTGATAAGAGAAATTACATTGTTTGGTTTTTAAATGTTAATCCAAACTTGCACCTTGTATCTCTGATATAAACCATATTTGATCATGAAATATTAAACATTTTATTTATTATTTGATTTAATTTGCCAAAATTTTTTAAAGGCTCTTGCCTTCATGAATTTAATATTTTTAGTGTCTGTGATTTTGGTGCCCAGGTAAAGCTAGCCTCGTAAAATATATAAAGAAGTATGACCTCTTTTTCTGTTATCTGGAAGAGTTTGTAGAAAGTGAGCCAGTGAAGCCATCTGGGCCCAGAATTTTCTCAGTGAGTATGTTTTTAACTATGGCTTGTATTTATTTAACCCATATAGACCATTTATGATATCTATTTCTTCTTAAATGAGGTTTAGTGTCATATAACATTCAGAAATGTTGTTTTCATTTCATCTAAAGTTGTCAAATTTGGTACAAAATTGTTCACAATAGTCACCTAGTAGAGTTTTAATGTCTATTGAATCTGTAGTGATGTCCTTTTCTCTCATTTCTTGTATTGATAATTTGTGTCTTCCTCTCTTTTTCCACAGTCTGGCTAAAGGTTCATTAATTTCATCATCTTTATAAAGAGCCAAATTTGGTGTTTATCCATTTTTTTTCTATTGTTTTGTACTATACTGTTCATTATTTATTATATCCTTCCTTATGCTTATTTGGAATTAATTTGATATTCTTTCTCCAGTTTATTAAGCTTAAGTTTTAGAAGCTTAGCAAATTTTCACAATTTTTCTTCTTCCCTAATTAGAAGTTTTTAGTGTTACAAAATTTTCTTTAAATACTGCCTTGGATGTATCCCATAATTTTTAAAGTTTTATTTTCATTTTAGTCAAAAATACTTACCATTTCCATTTTGATTATTTCAGTAGCCATGGATTACTTAGAAGTATGTGATTTAATTTAAATGTATTTGGACATTTTTTACGTATTCTGTTAATAATTCCTAATTCTTACTAGAGAAAATATTATTTCAATCCTTTTTTACTTTATTTTTATGGCCTAAAATATGGTCTATTTTGATCAGTGTGCACTTGACAAAATGTGTATTCAGTGTTTTTATAACTCTCTAAGTTTTTATTTTAATTCCAGTTAGTTAGCATATGCTGTTATATTAGTTTCCGGTGTACATTATAGTGATTCAACACTTCCATATAGCCCCTGTGATCATCATGACAAGTGCACCCCTTCATCCCCATTACCTGTTTATCCCATCCCCCCAGGTCCCTCTCCTCTGAGGGTCCCTATCAGTTCTCCATAATTAGGAATCTGTTTCTTGGTTTGCCTCTCTCTCTCTCTTTTTCCCTTTGCTTGTTCGTTTCTTAAATTCTACATATGAGTGATATCATATGGAATTTGTCTTTCTCTGACTGACTTATCTCATTTAACATTCTATTCTATAGCTCCATCCATGTCTTTGCAAATGGCAAGATTTCATTCTTTTTTTGTGGCTGAATAATATTCTATTGTACATATACACCACATCTTCTTTATCCAATCATTTATTGATGGACACGTGGGCTGTCTCCATATCTTGGCTATTGTAAATAATGCTGTCATAAAGATAGTGATGCATGTATTCCTTCGAATTAGTGTTTTGTATTTCTTGGGTATATACCCAATAGTATGATGGGTAAATCATAGGGCAGTTCTGTTTTTAACTTTTTGAGGAACCTCCATAAAATTTTCCACAGTGGCTACCAGTTTGTATTCCCATCAAATGTGTACCAAGTTTTCTTTTTTTCAACCTCACCAACACCTCTTCTTTCTTGTGTTGTTGATGTTAGCCTTTCTGGCAGGAATGAGGTAACATCTCATAGTTTTGATTTGCATTTCCCTGATTAGTGATGCTGAACATCTTTTCATGTGTTTGTTGGCCATCTCTATGTCTTCTTCAGAGAAATGTCTGCTGATGTTTTCTGATCATTTATACATTGGGTTACTTTCTTTTTGGGTGTTGATTTATAAATTCTTTGTATTTTTGGATACTAACCCTTTATCATATATGTCATTTGCAAATATCTTCTCCCATTTAGTAGGTTGCTTTTTGGTTTTGTTGACTATTTCCTTAGCTGTGCAGAAGGTTTTTATTTTGGTGTAGGGCCAATAGTTTATTTTTGCTTTTGTTTTTCTTGCCTTAGGAGATGTACCTAGAAAAATGTTGCTATAGCTGATATCAGAGACACTACTACCTGTGCTGTCTAGTATTTTTTATGTTTTCAGGTCTCACGTTTAGGTCTTTAATCCATTTTTAGTTTATCTGTGTATGGTGTAAGAAAGTGGTCCACTTTCATTCTTTTGCATGTTGCTGTCCAGTTTTCTCAACACCATTTGTTGAAGAGACTGTCTTTTTCCCATCGTGTTTTCATTCCTCCTTTGTTGAAGTTAATTGACCATGTAATGGTCATTTATGGATTTTCTAGTCTATTCTATTGATCTATATGTCTATTTTTGAGCCTATACCATATTGTTTTGATCACTATGTCTTTGTAATATAACTTGGAGTTTAGAATTGAGATACTTCCAGCTTTGCTTTTCTTTTTCAAGGCTGCTTTGACTATTCAGGGTCTAATGTGGTTTCACACAAATTTTAGGATTGTTTGTTCTAACTCTATGAAAAATGCTGGTGTTTGATAGGGATTGAATTAAATGTGTAGATTGCTTTGGGTAGTATAGACATTTTAACAATATTTGTTCTTCCAATCCATGAGCATGGAATATCTTTCCATTTCTTTGTGTCCTTTTCAATTCCTTTCATCAGTGTTCTACAGTTTTCAGAATACAGGTATTTCACCTCATTGGTTAGGTTTATTCCTAGGCATCTTATTCCTTTTGGTGCAATTATAAATGTAATTGTTTTCTTAATTTCACGTTCTTCTGCTTCATTATTGGCATGAGAAACGCAACAGATTTCTGTACATTGATTTTGTATCCTGTGACTTGACTGAATTAGTTTATCAGTTCTAGCAGCTTTTTGATAGTCTTTTGGGTTTTCTATATAGAGTATCATGTCATCTGGAAATAAAGAAAGTTGTACTTATTCCTTTCTGATTTGGATGCATTTTATTTCTTTTTGTTGTCTGATTGCTGTGGCTAGAACTTCTAGTACTATACTGAATAAAAGTGATAAGAGTGGATGTCTTCTTGTTCCTCACCTTAGGGGTAAAGGTCTCAATTGTTCTCCATTAAGGATGATTCTAGCTATGGGTTTTTCAAACATGGCCTTTGGTGCATGAGATATGTTCCTTCTAAACCTACTTTGTTTTTATCATGAATGGATGTTGTGCTTTGTCAAATGCTTTGTCTGCAACAATTGAAATGATCATATGTTTGTTATCCTTTATCTTATTAATGTGATGTATCATATTGATCAACTTGTGAATATTGAATCACCACAATCCAGGAATAAATCCCACTTGATCATGGTGAATGATTTTTTAACATATTGTTGGATTTGGTTTGCTATTATTTTATTGAGAATTTTTGCATCCATGTTCTTCAGGGATATTGGCCTGTAGTTCTCCTTTTTAGTGGTGTCTTTATCTGGTTTTGGTACCATGGTAATACTGGCCTCATAGAATGAATTTGGAAGTTTTCCTTTCTTTTCTATTTTTGGAATAGTTTGAACAAAATAGGTGCTAAAAGAATAGGTATTAACTCTTTTTAAATGTTTGATAGAATTCTCCTATGAAACCATCTGGTCCTGGACTTTTGATTGTTGGAAAGTTTTTGATTACTGATTCAATTTCTTTGCCAGTAATTGGTCTGTTCAAATTTTCTATGTCTGTCTGATTCAGTTTGGGGAGATTAAATGTTTCTAGGAATTTATCTATTTCCTCCAGGTTGTCCAATTTGTTGACATATATTTTTTCAGAATATTCTCTTATAATTGTATGTAGTTCTGTGGTGTTGATTATTACTTCTCTCTCATTTGGATTTTATTCGAGTCCTTTCTCTTTTCTCTTGGTAAGTCTGCTAAAGGTTTACCAATTTTATTGATTTTTTTTTCAAAGAAAACTCCTGGATTCTTTGACCTATGTTTGTTTGTTTGTTTGTTTGTTTGTTTGTTTGATTTGTTTGTTTTTTAGTTTTTATATCATTTATTTCTGCTCTAATCTTTATTATTTCCTTTCTTCTTCTGGTTTCAGGGTTTATTTGCTCTTTTTCTAGCTCCTTGAAGTGTAAGGTTAAGTTGAGATATTTTTTTCCTCCTTGAGGTAGACTTGTATTGCTGTAAACTTACCTCTAAGAGATGCTTTTGCTGTATTTTGGACCATTGTGTTTTCATTTCATTTGTTTCCATGTATGTTTTTAATTTCTTCTTTGGTTTCCTGGTTGACCCATTCATTGTTAAAGCATGTTGCTTAACTTCTGTGGTCTTTCTAAAATTTTTCTTCTGGTTGACTTCTAGTTTCAGAGCATTGTGGTGAGAAAAGATGCATGATTTTATTGAGGTCGATTTGTGACCTAGTCTGTGTACTATTCTGTAGAATATCCCATATGCTTTTGAAAAGAATGTGTATTCTGCTGTTTTAGGATGAAATGTTCTGAATATATCTGTGAAGTCCATCTGGTGCAGTGTGACATTCATTGTTATTCTTTCCTTGTTGATTTTCTTTTTTTTTTTTTTTTCTTAAAGTTTATTTATTTTGAGAGAGAGAGCATGCAAGTGAGTGGGAGAAGGGCAGAGAAAAAGGGAAAGAGAAAATCTCAAGCAGGCTCCATGCTATCAGTGCAGAGTCCACCACGGGGCTTGAACTATGAACTGCAAGATCATGACCTGAGCTGAAACCAAGAGTTGGACGCTCAACCGACTGATCCAACAGGTGCCCCTCTTCATTGATTTTCTGTTTAGATTATATGTCCATTGACTTAAGTACAGTGATAAATTGCCCTACCATGAATGTATTACTGTCCACTAGTTCCTTTATGTTTGTTATTAATTGTTTTATTTTTTGAGTGCTCCTATGTTGGTTGCATAATATTTTTAACTGTTGTACCTTCTTGTGGATTGTCCCTTTCATTATTATATAGTGTTCTTCTTTGTCTCTTGTTACAATCTTTATTTGGAAGTCTAGTTTGCCTGAAAAAGTATTGCCACTCTTTCTTTTGACCCATTTGCATGGTAAATATTTCTCTATCCCCTCACTTTCAATCTGTAGGTGTCTTTAGGTCCAAAATGAGTTTCTTCTAGGCAGCATATAGATGGGTCTTATTTTTTTATCCATTTTGTCACCTTATGTCTTTTGATTGGAGTGTTCAGTTCATTTACATTCAAATTAATTATTGGTAGATCTGTATTTGTTGTCATTTTGTTATTTTGTGGTTGTTTCTTAAGATTTTGTCTGATCCATCCTTTTTCTCTTTCAAGCTTTGTTGATTTTTTTAGTAATATATTTGGACTTATTTATCTTTCTTCTTTGCATATTTTTTAGTGGTTTTTGATACATGGTTTACATTAGGTTTGTATATAACCTCTTCTACATATAGCAGTCTATATTAAGTTGATGGTCATTTAAGTGCGCACCCATTCTTTCCTCTTCTCCTCCCCACATTTTAGGTACATGTTGTTATATTTTACATTCTTCTATTTTGTGAGCTCCTTGACTGTTTTTTTACAGAAAGATTCATTTTTTTGCTTTTGTGTGTCCTGCCTTTATACTGTCATTTTTGGTGTGTCATTTCCACTCAGAGTCCTCTTTAATATTTCTTTCAGGGCTAGATTAGTGGTCATGAACTCCTTTTTGTTTATCTGGGAAACTCTTTATCTCTCTTTCTATTCTGAATGGTAGCCTTGCTGTTAAGAGTATTCTTGGCTGCATATTTTTCCCATTCAGTGCTTTAAATATATCATGCCATATCTTCTGACTTGGAAAGCTTCTGCTGAAAAATCTCCTGCTAGCCTTATGGTTTCTCCTTGGAAGTTAATGTCTTCTTCTACCTTGTAGCTTTTAAAATTTTTTATTTATCACTATATTTTGCCCATTTACTAAAAATATGTCTTGATGTGGATCTGCTTTTGCCGATTTTGATGAGAATTCTCTGTGCTTGCTGGATCTGGATATCTGTTTCCTTCCTCAGATTAGGGAAGTTTTCAACTATTTCTTCAAATAAATGTTCTCCCCCTCTTTCTCTCTCTTCTTCTTAGAAACTCTTATAATATGATTGTTACTATATTTGATGGAGTCACCCAGTTCCCTAGGTCTATTGTTGTTTTGCATAATTCTTCTTTCTTTGTTTTTTTCAGTTTCATCACTTTCCATTACTTTGTCTTTTAGGTCACTATTTGTTCCTCTACTTCTTCCATCCTGTTGTTCCTTCTGTCAAGTGCGTTTCCCATTTCATTTATTGAGCCTTTATCTCTGTTATGTGATTCCTTTTCTCTGTGTTAAAGGTTTCACTCAAGTCTTCCACTCCATTCTTAAGTCCAGTAAGTATCCTTATGATCATTACTTTAAATTCTCTATCAGTCATGTTACTTATATCTGCATCACTTAAATCTCTGGCCATGGCCTTGTCCTGTTCTTTAATTTGGGGTAAATTTCTCTGTCTTCTCATTTTTTCTAAGTCTTTCTGTCTGTTTTTCTGTGTTAGGAAAGTCAACTCTGTCTCCTCTTCTTAAGAGTAATGACCTTATGAAGAAGAGGTCCTGTAGAATGTGGTGTCCCCTGATCCCGTGTCTGGCACTTCCAAGAGTGTCCCCAATGCATGCTGCATGTGCTTTGCTATTGGGTACTGGCTGGTTTATCCTTAAGGCCAGTCATCTGCAGAGGCTCTCCCTTCCTGTTGTGGGCAATGTTTGGTTCCTGGCCTGAATGTGGTGCATTTTAACTAGGCATGCTCTGGTCTGCTTGTAAAATGAGACCTGTTGTCACCACTGCCAGACCAAGGCTCCACAAAAATTCCCTCATGAGGGCCATGGTGTAAGCAGGGGTTTGGACTCATCTTCTAGGGGGAGGGGTGCGCCTCACGGGAACTGAGGCAAGTGTGACTGGGAAGGGTGGTTCTAGCAGAGCCTGTGGGACAGGCCTTAGGGTAAGCAGTTTAAGTAGTGAATATAAGTGCTGTGCTGGTTCTCACAGGTGGATCTGTGCTTAGGCTGAGGGGTGGGGAAGGGAAATAGTGCTGGCCAGTTCCTTTGATTCTGGAGGGGGCTCTCTGTGAATGCTCTCTCTGAGATGTGCTCTGAGATGAGTGAATAACCTCCCCACTGTGTGTCCTGGGCACTCATCAGGTTGCTGTTTCCACACTGTATGTCCATGAGTTGTTTGCCTGCTTCCTCTCCAAGAAGTTCACAGTGCCCTCAGGGCTCTATCCCAGCCAAGCCTGTTGACCTTTAAAACTCCAGGCTTTAAGCCCTGCTGGTTGAAATTCAGCCCCTCTTGCTTCATTAGCCAATTGCTATGGGGACTTGTTTTCCCTGTGTGCTCCCTGTGTGCTAGTGTGTCTCTCATCCTTTTCCACATCTCTGGCTCCCTCCCCACTGCAGTGACTATAATCTGTTTCTCTCCCAAAGTCTGCACAGTTTTTAGATGGAGTGTTCTGTGAGGTTCAGTTTGGTCAGTTTGATGTTTTCCTTCTCTAGTCTTACTGCTTTCTGCTTACTTGTTCTGTCAATCATTGAGAGAGACAGATGTATAATCACTAAAACTGATCACAGTTGTGCATTTTTGCCTTCATATATTTTAAGAAAATGTTAATATTAATAATTTACAGATAATAGAAATTTAATACCAAATTTATTAATTTTAAATTATTCTTATAATATTGATAATTCACAAACTTTCCATCAAAACTTTGTGATTTCCCCTTATAATGATTAAATTCAGAGACATTCAAATAGAATATTGTACAAAATCTTGAAATTTGCTAGAGCTATGTTCTAGAGTATTCATATTTTTCTCATTTCAAATAGCCCAGTATTGAATAATTTTTATATTTTATTTACAATACCATATGCATGATAAATTTAAGTTATCCTTTCATTATTTTATGAGTAATTCTTCCAAATGGAAATATGGGAGGAGACCAGATAATGTTAGGCCATATAGGCTACAGTGAAGATATGGAGTTTTACTCTAAATATAATAGGAAGCCATTATTCTGTTGGGAATGAAGAAGTGATAGGCTTTAGAAAAAACCCTTGAAGCTGCTATGTGGAGAACAAGGTAAGGGTGAAAACAAAGTCCTTTGTACTAGTATAGTAGTGTAGAAGCAGTGAAAGGAGTGTAAAGTGGTTGTAGGTACCACATAATTTCAAAGGCATTTCTAAGAGATTCTGCAGATGCATTGAAGAGAGTACAAGATTAAAAAAAAAAAAAAAAAGTTAAGGCATGTGGGTGGCTCAGTCAGCTAAGCATCTGACTCTAGGTTTTGGCTCAGGTCATGAACTCACTGTTCATGGGTTCCAGCTCCACACTGTGCTCTGCACTGTCAGTGCTTGGGATTCTTTCTCCCTCTCTCTGCCCCTTGCCTGCTCCCCTACTCTCTCTCTCTCTCAAAATAAATAAATAAACTTAAAAAAGAAAAAAAGTTAATGATGACTTTTTAGTAAACATCAAAGACATAAAAATAGGCATTGAACTTGTGAGATTCTTCTTTGTGGATTAGAGATAGATTTTTGAAATCATCCACATAAAGATTTTGTGTGTTGGGGGGGAGACATCCTGGGACAATGAGATACTCTAGATATTCAATAAATTGATCTGAGGAGATAGTGGAAAGCTTAAAATTTAAATATTAGTAAAGAGGTAGATTTATTAAAAGAGACTAAGAAGGAAAGGCCAGTGAGATGAGGCAGAAAAGAAGATAATGTCACAGAAAAATATGTGAAAAATATTTTTATAAAAAAAGAGAACTATCTTTTGTGTTAAATGATGCTAACATGTCAAGTATGATAGGTACTGAGAATTAGCCCTGTTTTTGTGGACAAGGACATCTTTGGTACTATATTAAGAGTCGGCTCAGCAGTAGATGTATTCAAAATCTGATTACGTTGGAAAGTGTGGAGACAGGATTATAAAGAGCTCTTCAAAAAAATTTCTCTAAAGATCTCTGGTTGGATTTCAATTGAACAACTGGGTTAAGAACCTTCATCTTGGTGAATACTATCGCTAGGAGAGAGCAACAAAGCCAGGTTGAGATAGAAGTATTGTAATTCTACTAGTCTCACCTAGTTGATCATTCCCATGCTTCTTGATAGCAGGATTTTGTGTAGAGGATTGAAATATTTGCCTCAGCGAAAGTGCAAGTTGTTAACATGCCATTGACATTTGAACTTGTGAGTGGTTAGAAACCTCATTTTTTTAATTTAAAGTTTATTTATTTTGAGAGAGAGAGACAGAGGAAGAGAGAGAGAGAACAAGCAGGGGAGGGGCAGAGAGAGAAGGGCACAGAGGATCTGCAGCCAGCTCTGTGCAGACAGCACAGAGCCTGATGCAGGGCTCAAACTCCTGAACTGTGACATCACAATCTGAGCCAAAATCAGAAGTTTAACCGACTGAGTCACCCAGGTGCCCCAGAAACCTCATTTTTTAAAACCACAAGACCACTGGGGATCACTTTTAATCAGTAGTGCCAACGAAACTCTGGAAATTGCAAACAAGTTCTGCATAACATGGTGTCTATGTGCAATGACCCATTAAGGCTACTTAACTTTGTTTCACACACAGTAAGGAAAAGACATAAAGTAAGTCTGGCAGTGTTACTTCCTCTTCTATTTTTTGGAAGAATTTGAGGAAATCTGGTATTAATTCTTCTTTAAGTGTTTGATAGAATTTACCAGTGAAGTCATCAAGTTCTGGACTTCTTTCTTGGAAATTTTTGACTATTGATTCAATCTTATTACTAGTAATTGGTCTGTTCAGATTTTCTCTTTCTTCATGATTTAGTCTGGGTAGGTGCATATTTCTAGGAATTTATCTATAATTAATTCTTAATTCCTGATGACAATGTGAATTGTTAAAGCCACTTTGAAAAGCAATCTGTCACTGTTGATTAAATTGAAGAATGCATGTGCTCTTCGAGAAGCGATTCCTCAGGGAATCTCACCATAGAAATACAACCACCATCAGTTTACCATTTTTGTCCAAGGATGATTTTTGTAGTACTGTTTTAAGAAAATACCCATCAGCAGAAGAAATTATGATTAAATTAGAGAACACCCACATCATAAAACATTATGCAGCCATTAAAGAAATAATTCAGAGTGTGCTCACTTTGCACCTATCCTAAAAGGAATAATTCAGAGCTATATTAGTTGACTTGGAAGAATTTCTACAAGATATTTAATATTATCCCATTATTATAAAATAAAATATGTGTTAGGCATATGTGTGTAAAACTATATAAAATACATGAACATGGAGATATATGAAAGGGTATAATTAAGTTTAATGTTGGTTGACTTGAGGCGTGCCTGGGTGGCTCAGTCAGCTGAGCGTCTGACTTTGGCTCAGGTCATGATCTCGCGGTCTGTGAGTTTGAGCCCAGTGTTGGGCTCTGTGCTGACAGCTGCTGTTTCAGAGTCTGTGTCTCCCTCTCTCTGCCCCTCCCCTGCTCATGCTCTGTCTCTCTCTCTCTCTCTGTCAAAAATAAATAAATGTAAAAAAAATTAATGTTGGTTGACTGGATAAAAAATAGGCTGGATTGTTGTGAAATGGGAGATACATCTTAAGAATACATAGAAGGCCCTATATAATTAGTGAATAATTGATTAATGATAATATCCTAAGAATATTAATATGATCCATGTCATGTCTGTAAGAGTGATTTCTAATAGTTATCCTCTTTTAAAAGCTACCCTCTAAAAATATATATGTTTATTGAATGCCTACATACTCTAGATACTCTTCTAGGTGCTGGAGAACAGTAGAGAATAAGACAGCTCAGGGGTTTTTTTTAGTACGGCATACCGCAAGGTTCTGTTCTTTATCTTCAGTTGATCAACATGTTTAATAAGGTAAGGTTGAGAATGATCGCCAAACATACAGGATGGTGATTTTAATTGATAGAATCACGATTCATAAATGTCTCAATGGGTTTTATAAACTTTCTACTAAAAGATTAAACTTGGGGTGCCTGGCTGTCTCAGAGGAGCATGTGACCCTTGATCTCAGGGTTGTGAGTTCAAGCCCCAAGCTGGGTATATAAATTACTAAAAAAGTAAATAAATAAATAAACCTTAATTAAAAAATTATAAGTAGATTAACTTAATATTAACAATAAGGGGGGGCGCCTGGGTGGCTCAGTCGGTTAAGCGGCCGACTTCAGCCGGGGTCACGATCTTGCAGTCCGTGAGTTCGAGCCCTGCGTCGGGCTCTGGGCTGATGGCTCAGAGCCTGGAGCCTGCTTCCGGTTCTGTGTCTCCCTCTCTCTCTGCCCCTCCCCCATTCATGCTCTGTCTCTCTCTGTCTCAAAAAAAAAAAAAAAAAAGTTAATAAAAAAAAATATATTAACAATAAGGCCATTTTTTTTCCCTCTTTGGTCAGAAACATCTACTACTCAAAGGATGGAAGAGTGGTGGTTTACTCATAGTACAAACAAGCTATTTAAAAGTTTTAGAATACTAGAATCTCAATGTTCCATGGGATGATAATATGGGATGACTTTCAGGAGAATGAAAAAAAAATAAAATAAAATAAAATAAAATTGTCTTAACAGAATTTCAGTGTGTAGTAAAATATAGTATATACCAGAGATTTGCATTTATATCATATACTGTATTGTAAGTAGACTAAACTCCAGTTGTGATAATTAAGTCTCTATGCAAAACTATATTAGTAATGGAAAGGGAACAGAGTATCCTGCAAGAGAAACTCTAAGTGGTGAACAGAATCAAAAGGAACTTTATTGAGGAGTAGTTGGGATGTTTAATCTGAAGAAAACCTTCACATATTTGAAGTTTTCTCAGATGGGTGAGATATACATTAATTCTTTTTAATCCCCAATTGATAACATTATAAGGAATCATATTTGATGTTAAAAGATGAACAAATTGTTCACAATACCCAAAAAGAGATTAAATGCCTTAGTAGATAGTATTTTATCATGAGGGGTGTTCAAGTAGAATCAGAATGCCACACAGGTGGCATAGATGGAATCATCAATGTGTTATAGAGTGGAGAGCATCAGTTGATTCGTGAATCAGAATCCAATTCTGAGAATCTCTTAATAAATGAACTTCTTCTGATGAGTCTTACAGTGGATCAAGGCTATTTTTCTGAAAATTCTTCTGCTGTGAAATGATTTGTGGATCTGGCTTGAGTTTGAGAGTAGTAGTGAAAAAAAGCCTTAATTAGAAGACCAATACTCTGCAAAACAAAAAAAATTTTTTAATTCCATATTCAACTCAATTTTTCTTCTCTAACCTTTAATTACTTTTCAGGTTTAAATTTTATTCTGATGGGTCTATAGGAATACAAATTTCCTAAGTATATTCTATACAGAGATCTAATAAAAATAGAAATTAGCTCTCAATTTCAAGTTTTACTCATTTTTTAAAATAAAAATATATAGCCCAAGTAAAAAGTATGTGTGCCTCAACAGATGCATGCATATAAATGGTATGTATGTAGTATTTCCATTACTAGACTAGTTATTTACCTGCCTCCTGATTTCAACTCATACTAAATTATAACTCTTTTTATTATATAGCACTTAACGGCTTTGTTAAATTTAAAAAAGGACTGATTCTCTTGTGAATTTGTGGTTTATCACTTGACAGAATTTTAATTTTCTATTCAAACCTCCTTCATAACACAAAATGTGAAGCTTCAATTTCTTTTTTATTTAAATTTTTTTTTTAATGTTGTTATTTATATTTGAAGGAGAGAGAGAGAGACAGCATGAGTGGGGGAGGAGCAGAGAGAGAGGGAGACACAGAATTCGAAGCAGGCTCCAGGCTCTGAGCTGTTAGCACAGAGCCCGATGTGGGGCTTGAACCCACGAACTGTGAGATCATGACCTGAGCCAAAATTGGAGGCTCAACTGACTGAGTCACCCAGGTGCCCCTTAAACTTCAATTTCTGAAATCATGTGATTTATTTGTTGATCAAATATTGCAGTGAATTTTTTTCTAATAGTTGATAAATAGAATGATAAATAGAACAGTAGATAAATAGAATGTGATAAAAAGAATGTTTTTCTAATAATTGATAAATAGAATAGAATAAATAGAATAAATAGAATGATAAAGACTTATGGATATTAGTTGATATATGTACAAGTTCTTTACAAAATGCAAATAGTGTGGGAGATTGAAATATACAAGACATAAAATCTTTTTAAAGTTTTATCCATCAGAAATAGAAATGAAATATTACGTGTAAACAAATTCTTAGTATTTCCCTCAAAGTCATGACATGTAGGAATATCTAGCACCACACTGTTATTCATCATTGTACAAAAAGTGTGAAAGCATTTCAACATATGAGATAAAAGAAATGGGGCATACATAACAAAATGGAAGAGACAATATTATAATTATCTCTGGGTGACAGAAATGTCTTTCTGAAAAGCAAGTCCAAGAAAATAAACATGAGCACTATTAAAATATTGGAATTAAAAGATAAGTTCAATCAAGTTGCTGGATACTGTTGAGCAATCAGGTGTGGAGATTGTGAATTAGGCAAATGAGTCTAATTTAAAGCAACAATCAAGTCTTTGCTCAGTGCAACAGTGCAAACAATAGGCAAAATGAGGTGCTAGCTCCCCAGAGTTCCATTTTCCGCCACAAAATGACACTGTGTGAAGATCAGATGGATGCAGCTCAGGGGAATTATCTTGCTACAAAGGAGCCTGAGCAAGGGACCCCTGCCTCTTATACACTCATGGGTCAAGGGGGAAGAGAGACAGGAAAGGGCTGAGTGTGAAATGGTGCTGAGTCAAAATGGAAAACAGTACCTCAGCTGAGGCTCCCAGGAAAGAGGACTTGGCAGGACACCCAGGAAGTGCCTCAGCCAAGGTCCCAAAAAGGATGACACTGAATGAGGTGCCTGGGCTAGGAATGCAGCTGTGTATGTGAAGATGGTTGGACTAGAGAGTAAGGGGCCGAGTCCTTGATTGGACTCTGTGCAGAAAACTGTAATGTACTGGCTTTACCCCAGGTCTGTTGTGGGGAGGGCAGCTACCCTTTATGAAACGTGCCAGACTTGTAACTGCCTCCCACCGGGTCTGAATGGTCACATACAGGATTTGGGTCCTGAAAGAAGGACCTTCAGATAAAAGTTAAACAAACGTATATAGATAGATGTAGATATATCTATCTCCTCATATTAGCAGAAATTAGCTTAACAAGTACTATAAAAGTTTAGTTCATTTTAATGCTCAATTACTGAAAATAAACTTAACCAGAAATGTGCAGTATCCAACTAAAGAACACTAATTTTTTGGAGAACATAGGGTAAGACCTAAATGATTAGGAAACGTGTAAAACTCCCAGATGGGAAGATACCTAACACGATAAAACTATTATTTTCCCTAAATTTAATCCATAATATATAGGAAATTACATTCAAAATCCCAATGGATGCTCTTGGAACCTGATGAATTAATTACGAATTCTTCTGAACGAGTACAGTGCATTGGAAAAGCCCTGAGCTTGTTTCCTCAGTAAAAGAAAATGTTTTAGCACCTTAATACAGACCTGATATTTTTGATGTTTGGGATTTCGTTTTTTATGAGGAAGTCATGGGAAAGCATTCAAGAGCCAAGCCACCTGGAAAGAAAAATTAAAGGAGTGTATGATCATAACAAGAAGAGAAAGAGATGAGAAACTAGTCCTCAGGAAATGTGTAGGAGAGTATGACATCATTGGGGTGGTGGTAGCTTTTGTTAAACTTCAGACTTTCAGAAAGACTTATCTTTATAGAAGAAACTTTTATCATTTGGTTATGTTCAATTTTCTGTCAAGCTACTATGCAATATAAAAGTAAGTTATTTTAGAATTTATTTTATGTTCTGAAGTGTTTCAAATGTGCTAAAAAGTAGATAAATGTTAACAACAACATCAGGAAGATTGGATAGCTTTTTCCCTTTCTTGATTCACATTTTAACCTAAAAATAAACTTTTCTTACCTAAGCACATGTGCATGTGTTTTCCTTTCTAAGAAGATAGCACTTGAATGGACATTTCAATTATATTAAGGCCATGTATTTTTAACTGTGAGATTTTATACTTACAGGTTACTGATGTTTTGATTTTTTTTTCCAACCCTGTGTCTTAGGGGATATAAAATGAGGATATTTAATCTGATCTCTTAAAGGAACCAATAACTAATGTCATGAGACCATATTTCTAAAAGCAAATCTTAACACATATAAGAGAAAGGATAAATATTAGCCTTCCAGGACTAACCTATGGTAGCAGTGGTCAGAGAGGAAATACATATAAAAAAGGAAAAAAACATCATGCTAATATTATTCAAAGATGATTACCAGTCTGAATACCTTATTGTAGGTATTTCCTTCTCTTTTACTCTGTACACACATAGATTTTTATTTTTATTTTTTTCAACAAAATGAGATCATATCATATATGCTGTTTCGTAACCTTCTTGCTTTCTAAGTCATGGTTTCTATTTCTTCTTGAAAATTTTTGACTTAATATTTTAATAGTTTGTTGAAACCAATAACTTATTAAGCACATTTACATCTTATTGCCATGCCACTCAAGCCCCTTCTATCGAGCAGTCTGACACAGTCTCTTTTTTATTGTTTACATAGAAAGAATTTAAAAAGTAAAATTAATTAAAAGTATTACATACATATAAATGTACCAATGAAGACATAAGCATAGTGAAGAGAAAGCACAATCATGGAAGGAGTTAATGAGCTGCTACTTAAGATACAGTGCTCACAGCGTCCTTTCTAAGAAGATAGCACTTGAATGGACATTTCAATTATATTAAGGCCATGTATTTTTAACCGTGAGATTTTATACTTACAGGTTACTGATGTTTTGATTTTTTTTTTCCAACCCTGTGTCTTAGGGGATATAAAATGAGGACATTTAATCTGATCTCTTAAAGGAACCAATAACTAATGTCATGAGACCATATTTCTAAAAACAAATCTTAACACAAAGGGTAAATATTAGCCTTCCAGGACTAACCTATAGTAGCAGTGGTCAGATTATCATTGATTTACTTTATGAGAGCTCATTTCATTACTTTAAACAAGCTGCTTGTATCATTTTATGATTTAAGAATTAGAAGATACCATGTAAGTGTTTTTCTATTGTAAGAACTTTAAAATGTGGATTTTGAAGAGTATTTTAAAAATATAAAAAGTGCAGTTTTAAATCACAGCTTTTCTATGTATAATGCCTTAATATTTTTGGAAGCCAAAAACCAAGTGTTCTTTTGCTTTATACAACAACTTACTCATAGAACTGGCTTGACAACTTGGAGTTAAAATGAGCCGGTAGTTTCATTCTCAATATCTGGTTGCCTTTAGCATCTTGTCCTAAAGAAATTGGATCAACTGCAATAAGATAAATTTTTTCTAAGAAGCATTTCAAGACCTTTCCTTGGTCCTAACTGTTTTGACATCTATTTTCACTGGGAAAAGAAATGGAAGTCAGCTCCCAGCCACTAGCATTAGAGGCTGGGTTAACATTTCCTGCAGGCTATAAAGTCCTGTTTCCATAGAAATAAAGTTTGGATTGTTGAAAATGGAAGACAGATTTTTAAGCCAGTGTGTGCTTCTACTAGTGAAAAATTGTGCAGACATATTTTCATGCTTGTAAGACAGGAGTGGTTGAATAATTTGATATGATGAGCTTTCCAATGTGATCTGAAAGTCTATGGGGGAGAAATAAAACTTCCATAAATTTTGAGTAGAGAAGTATGGGAATATTTAGTCTACTAACAATGACATAAGAGGACCATAATGCTTCCTAAGAGGCTAGAAACATCAAAGCTTTCTGTTTATTGCATTTTGAAAGCTTTAACATACTTAGTCTGCAATTCATGACTTAGTCATTCCAGAGATCACAGAAAACTGGTATTCTTAAACCTTGGATTTACTAATTAGAACTAAGAGTAGAAACATTTTCATCCCTTCTAAGATTGAAGTCAAACATTGAATATCTACAATGCTTATTTAATTGCATAATTTGACAGGTTGAAATCAGAGAACGCAAGTGGAAATAATATCTATAAAGTTTAGTTTGGGAGACTTAATGTTGTCTTTTCTTTCATATGTCCCAGTGTTTTAAAATAGAATCTCACTGGGGAGCCTGGATGGCTCAGTCAGTCAACTCAGGTCATGATCCCTTCATCTGTGAGTTCAAGCCCCATGTCAGGCTCTGTGCTGACAGCTCAGAGCCCGGAGCCTTGAGCCTGCTTCAGATTCTGTGTCTCCCTCTCTCTCTGCCCCACCCCTGTTTGCTCTCCTTCTCTCTGTCTCTCAAAAATGAATAAACATTAAATTTTTTTTAAAAAATAGAATCTCATTGAAGTTTGTCATTAGAGGATAAGATTAGACATTTTAATAGCCATTGTAGTATTGAAGAATGGGAGAGGAAAGTTATAAATATCAAATGTTCAGATGACTAGTATGAACATCAGAGAAATAGTGACTATAATCTTAAGACTTAGTTTTGACTATATACCCTGCATTAAATTATTTCTCTGAGATACAAAATTATATATTTATCCATGGTTCTTCTTTGCTTCATTTAATAAGAGTGGGGGAATTACTGGTTAGTTTCTTCCCAGAAGTTTTAACAAAGAAAACATATTGGGTTTATCTTTGCATTAATATATACTTCTTCTCTTAAACAGTGGCCCAACTACTGTACTATATTTACTGACAGCCCACATTTATTGTACTCTGAAAACATATCTGTCATTCAGTCATGAATATAAGTGACATTTTCATTAACATTTGAGACTATGGAACACAGGTCAGAAATCACTCTGTCAAAATAATGCAAAATTACAACATAAAAGTTACCTGGTTAAATTTTCTAGCCTTACATTCTAAACTTGATTTAAGTATTTACAACTCCTATTGTATGTTTGTTTAAAATAAACAAAATACAACTTACCTGAAGTTCCAAATGTTAGGTCTCAAGACTTCTCAGTAATTATAATTTCCTAAGAGGATATTTTAAGCAGTTGAGGTGAGCTAATATTAATAGAGGGAAAATCCATAACCATAACGTATCAACAAGACATGATGTGTAGGATTCCTTTGGTTATCCTACTACTAAGGTGTTGATGACAATATGATTTCCTATTTTGCTTCACAGTGCTACATCAATCCAAAATTATTAGACTTTCAGGAAGGTTGAGGGACATTGTAAGTCTGTAACTCTAGGATCTAGAAGTACTTAGTTATAGAGAAACATAGGTGAGTGGTTTACAGTTGGAACACACACACACACACACACACACACACACACACACACACACGTGTCTCTTGTAATCGCTGTGGGAAATACTGAAAGGTATTTCTCTACCCTCTTTTCTTCACTAAAGTGCTTCTGGGTCTTTTTCAAATAATTGGTGCATATCAAGCTCACACACTCTGCTAAAGTGGTAGATGATAAACAATGCCAAACAATATCTTGGAGAGAGATATCTAAGATCCAGGAGGAGAAATGGAAATATGTTCTTAAGTGACATTTCTCCTCATCATACCTTATTAGATGAGTCTTAATGACACAAAGCTCTAAATGAATTAATCTCTGCTTAGGTCATTCAAATTGTCTCCTGCTATTATTCTGTGGGCATCCTAAGGATTCCCATTTTTATTCCCATTTTTATTCATTCAACAAATACATATGCGCATATTGAAAACCATATATTCAGGATACAGTATTGAACAACGTAAAGTCCCTGTTCTAATGACATTTCTTTCCTAGTGTTGGGGGTGAGGTGGGGGGTCAAGATGCCAATTAACATATAAATAACGAAATAAGATAATTTCAAGTAGTGATAAATACTAATAAGAAAATAAGTATAGAATGATTAAATAATGAATTACGGATTTATGGCATTAGTTATGAACAGTGAGGAACAGACACTGGATATGGGCCTTCAGGAGATGACCTATGAATAAAAACTGAATGACGAAAAATAGCCTTGGGGTGTACAGAGGAGAATCAATGGAAAGAGGATGAAAACAGAGAAAAAGTCCTGAGATTGAAATGTTGCTACATACAAGAGGGAAAAAAAAAGGTTCAGATGGCCCAAATATAGGTGGGTCTGGAAGTTTAGAAGGGGACATGTCATGTATATAGGTATATGGTCCATGGATGTCAGTGTCAGCATTCTCTGAGAGCTCATTCTTGGTCCCCACCCCAGACCTACCAAATTAGAATCTATAAGACTGATCCCAGGGACCTGTTTTACCAAGTATTCCAGGTGATTTTTACACATCCTAAAGTTTGAATTAGCACCTGTATATGTACAACTCTAGAAGTGATTATTTAGGTGCTGATATTGACTTTGAAATCTAATCTAATTGAAATGAGAAGTATTTGAGGAAGAGTTACAGCAAGAGAATTGCGTGGCTTAAAAAAATGCTCTGGTTTCTGTAGAGAAGGAAGACTGAAAGGAGAGAGGTAATTTTGCAAGCAATGATAGTATGGTAATTGAGAAATGATTTTGGCTTAGACTAGGTTGGATTTAGTGATGTTAAAACAATATTACCTTTTCCTGAAAATATTAGAGGATGAGTTGGATGTTGGGTATGGAAAAGGAATATTTAAGCAGTTTTACTTGAATTATTTACTGAGATGGAAATAATTGGAAGATGAACAGGGTTGGTAAGGAAAAAAGCAGATAATCAAGACTTCGGTGATGGATCTGTTAAGTTTAAAGTGACTAATATAATATCTAGGATGTATGAAGAATTCTTATAGCTGAATAACAAGAACCCAGCAACCAAACTGATTTTTAAAAGGGAAAAAGATCTGGGGGCCTGGGTGTCTCAGTTGGTTAAGTGTCTGACTTCGGCTCGGGTCATGATCTCAGGCTTTGTGAGTTCAAGCCCCACATCAGATTCTGTGCAGACAGCTCAGAGCTCTCTGCCCCTCCCCTGCTTGTATATTCATTCATTCTCTCTCTCTCTCTCTCTCTCTCAAACATAAACAAACATTAAACTTTTTTTAAAGGGCAAAAGATCTGAGTAGACATTTCAGATGCATGGCAGAGACACACAGGAAAAGATGCTCCAAATCATTAGTCATTAACTAAATATAAATATAAGCCAAAATGATATGTCACTACTTACCCATTAAAAAAAGACTAGAAATTCTTCTCAGAGTGGCAATGCTAAGTTTTGGTGAGAATATGAAGCACATGCAACTTTCATATAACTTTGGTGTGAATGCAACACTTCTAAAGGAAGATGAACTTGTCTTCAAAAGAAAAAAAGGTGAGAATGACCTCAGACTTGTGAAAAAGAAGAATTTGAAATACTTATTTTAATATTGCGAATCAAAATTATTTAAACATAAAAACTTACTATATTTAAATGAACTACTGGGACCTCATCAAAATAAAAAGCTTCTGCACAGTGAAGGAAACAATCAGCAAAACTAAAAGGCAACCAACAGAATGGGAGAAGATATTTGCAAATGACATATCAGATAAAGGGTTAGTATCCAAAATCTACAAAGAACTTATCAAACTCAATACCCAAAAAACAAATAATCCAGTGAAGAAATGGGCAAAGACATGAAGAGACACTTCTCCAAAGAAGACATCCCGATGGCCAACTGACACATGAAAAAATGCTCAACATCACTCATCATCAGGGAAATACAAATCAAAACCACAATGAGATACCACCTTACACCTGTCAGAATGGCTAACATTAACAACTCAAGCAACAACAGATGTTGGTAAGGATGCGGAGAAAGAGGATCTCTTTTGCATTGCTGGTGGGAATGCAAGCTGGTGCAGCCACTCTGGAAAACAGTATGGAGTTTCCTCAAAAAACTAAAACTAGAACTACCCTACAACCCAGCAATTGCACTACTAGGCATTTATCCAAGGGACACAGGTGTGCTGTTTCGAAGGGACACATGGACCCCCATGTTTAAATCAGCACTATCGACAATAGCCAAAGTATGGAAAGAGCCCAAATGTCCATCGATGAATGAATGGATAAAGAAGATATGGTATAGGTGTGTGTGTGTGTGTGTGTGTATATATATATATGTATGTATATACATACATATATATATGTATGTATGTATGTATATACATACATATATATATGTATATATGTATATACACACACACACACACACACACACATACATACATACAATGGAGTATTACTCGGCAATCAAAAAGAATGAAATCTTGTAATTTGCAACTATGGGGATGGAACTGGAGGGTATTATGCTAAGTGAAAATTAGTCAGAGAAAGACAAAAACCATATGACTTCACTCATATGAGGACTTTAAGAGACAAAACAGATGAACATAAGGGAAGGGAAACAAAAATAATATAGAAACAGGGAGGGGGACAAAACAGAAGAGACTCATAAATATGGAGAACCAAGTGAGGGTTACTAGAGGGGTTGTGGGAGGGGGGAATGAGCTAAATGGGAAGGGACACTAAGGAATCTACTCCTGAAGTCACTGTTGCACTATATGCTAACTAACTTGGATGTAAATTTTAAAAAATAAAAGATAAAATTAAAAAAATTATTATATTTAGCCAAACAGCAAATTGAAAGTTGTGTCCATCAAATATAAAGACCTATTTTTTTAAACACACAGGGATTCAACAAATCTAGTATGCACAATCCTTCTCTGGAAAAGAAAATTACTATTTGTAGTTAAGCAAAACAACAATGAAAAGAGTTCCAGAAAAGGGAAAGTAGGGGGATCTAAGGCTTACTTAGATCAACAGTGAGCTGAAACCCTATGGTGACAGACATACTACAGGCTAGAGTGAAATAAGCCCAAATTATGTAAGTGAGAAGGAATCTGTGAGAGAACTCAAATGAAAAAAATGAACAGCATCATCAGAAGCCTGTGTTACATTAGTATGGAGGTTCCATACATAAAGGGGTGAAGTAAAGCCAATGCTTTCTTTCCATTATGATTAAGAGAAAATGAACAAGCCTGGGACCTAAAAACCAGAAAAATCAGTTATGTGGCATTATTAGTGGCATGGAACTTTGTTTCTTAATATAATAGGTAAATTGAAAAATAATTTAAAGAATAATCATTATATGTTGTCCTTCCTACAATTTCCTTCTTCCATTTCCTAGTGATGTCTGTAAGCAGCATGTATTAATGACATAAAGTAATACCTTCTATTTTATGTGTCTAATCACAGTCCAATCACTTAATTCCATAGGACATAATATATAGCAACATTTTATTTGTTTATTTTTTAAATAATCTCTACTTCCAACATGGGTCTCGAATTTATGACCCCAAGATTAAGAGTCTCATGCTCTTCCAGCTGAACTGGCCAGGCACCCCAAGATCAACATTTTAAATTGTTGAATTAATCCATACAGAAAACTAGAAAGTCAATGATTCATCTAAAACAGAAAGCAAATGAAATAAAATAAAATAAAATAATGAATGCAAATGCTGTAATAGCAATAACATGGGGTGAAAATGGTATTAGGGCTCAGCCAGGAAAGCAGTAGGACATACATGTATATGTATGTACATATATTATGTACATATTATGTATAATAAGGGACTGACTAAGCAAGCCAGAAGTTCAGAGGACAGGCAGGCAGAAAGGGAAGATTATAAATAGTTGGAACCCCGTGGGCATGAGCTGATGTTTGTAGTCTCTTTAGTGCATGCTACTAAGACAAAGCCTTATTTATATGTATCATAAGGTAAGCAACGCTGTATCATTGCATTATCTTTGCCATATTCTATTGATTAGAAAAGAAGCATGTTTGTGAGAGAGTTTTTGAAAGTTTGAAAACACCCCGTTAAATGACAAGTCATTTGAAATAGGATTCTTGTTACTCCATAAAGACAGTTCTTTGTTTTGGAATCACTGGACTACATCTTTGTAGTTTAAAGCAGAGAGAGATGGTTAAGTGATGGAAACTACCAAGACGATTACTAACACTGAAAAATAAGCACCATAAAAATGTAGGAATCTAATTTCGCTATTGGAACAGCTCCTTAGCAGCTATTCACTCCTAATCAGCCTCAAGTTGTAATGAACAGAATAATAAGCACCATTAGAATAATTCACTATTCATCAAGAATAATAAACCACTTAGAATAACAAGGCTAAAATAATAAGCCAATGTTTAAATCACGGGAAAGGAATGGGGGGGAAGAAAAGGAGATTCTCAGAGGAGTTGAGATTATTGCTGCTGTGAGCTGCTGAGCTCCCTTAATGTACTGAATTCTGTAATGACTTACTCAGCTTCCCACCCCTGCCTCATGCTCAATATCACTCCGTGTGGTTTGTAGACCCCCTATATCAGACACCTAGAGAGACAGAGAAAGATTTCCCAGGCTTTAATGAGGCTAATTCTTATTTATAAATCTGTCTACTATTCTACTTCCATGCAATTTGCTTCCACTGTTCTTCCCACCCAAAATGGGCTTGATTTCTAACTTCCCCTGTTAAAAATCTGTCCATCTTTTAAGATTCAGATCAATACCTATTTCTTTCTTTACCCTTCTTGAATTCAATTCCCCACCTATTTAACCACTCTGGCCAAAGTATAAGTACAATTCAGAGAATCTTAGCAGCAAGATAAATTAAAGATTACTTCGTCCAATTCTTGTTTTACAGATAAGGAATATAGAAGAGAAAATCTTAAGATTTTTCACTTAAAGGAACATCTTTCTAGCCAAACAAGTAATATCAAAGTTCACTTAACAAGGGAACTAAATAGATGTAGTAAGTGAGGAACTTAGCTTACTATTACAAACATAGAATAAGATAGATAAAAGATAGAATTAAAAGATAGTGAAATAAATCAGAGAAAGATAAATACCATACAATTTCTCTTATATATGCAGTCTAAACAACAACAAAAACAAACCAAGATCATAGATACAGAGAACAGATTCATAGTTGCCAGAGGCAGGGAGGAGGGCATAGGAGAAATGGGTGAACTCAATTTGCTTACTTTTCTTCTTAGTTTAAATTTTGTATTCATTTCATTTAAAAACTGGATGTCACTTTCAATAAGAGGTAAACATATAAAATATAATTATATTTGGTTATCTTTACTGCTCCTTCCTTCCTTCCTCTTCACTTCTTTCTTTATTTCCTTAAGAATACTATGTGGTAGTATGTATCATAAATGTAATCAGAGGGAAGGGTATAGACCCCCCAGGAATAGAAGCAGAGCATCTAGCCAGCCAACACTTTGGGAACAGTAGGAGTTTGAGGGACAGTGACTATGAAACAGAGTGTCCTTTGGATTACCCACTAGGTTCAACTTCTTGGACAACTATTTTGCCCAAAGATAAAAGCTCTATGGGAGAAAATAAGCGAAATCTGTCTGGGCTGAGGTATTCACAGCGAAGGGAATTTGAACTGGACCTAGACAGATCAGTAGGAATTTGAGGAAAAGGTAAAGATAGGAAATCTTATATAGAAGCAACATTTTCAAGTGCAAGGTAGAGAAGTTCTATATAAATTCAGTGTGGTTGAACTCTTGGATGCATAGTACACAATGGCAGGAAATAAGATGGCATCCAATCAAGAACGATATCGAGTTGAAGAGTTTGGCCTTTATTTTGTAGGCAATGCAGAACCCTTAAACACTTTCAAAGAAGAAATGAATGAGTCTAGAATAAAGGCATTTTTGTTAGCAAGGTAGTTTTTCCAATTCCCTAGCAAGAAAATATTGGAAAAAAATAGTACTGGTACTGTCTCCTAATTATTTAAAAAATATTTAATTTATTTTTACTGTCCTTTCAGTTATGTGCTAAGTACTGGGCATATAATGCTGTAATGGCTTCTGTCATCTTGTGGGGACATGCAAATGATCAGGTAATGCGTGTTGGTGTCGAGTGCAGCTTTGCGTAAAATGCTGACATGTAGGAGGGAAATTGAACTTGGTCTTGTAGGGCTCTGGAAAGTTTTTTAAGGATGTTTCATCCACCCTGAAATGTGAGGGTTGGCATCACTTGTCATTACTTACTTAATTATCTATGCGGAGTTTTTATCTGATAGGGCACATTTAATCACTCTCAACAACCTCTCTCTTTTTAAATGTTTTCACATCCCAAATATATAAGACTCTTCAGTGCTTGTTATAGATAAACATATGGACAGTCAGTCTTTATGGTTAAGATAACACTGCTTGCTCTTATAAAACACATAATTAGGACCTCCTAGAGAACATTATCTTAATGAGGTTTGTCCCCATCTGAGTCGGGTACATCTTGTACCTAGTTTTCTCTCTCTTGAGTGGCACCATGCCTGTCTATCCACAATTTTGTAGAAAAGGAAAGACCTTGTCTAAAAGAAAAACAAAGGTGTCTCTCCTCTACTCTCAGTGCTGTAACTCCACTTTACTTCTGCCATCCTGGCCACCAAATGTGCTTGGGGTTCCTCATACTACCTAATTCTGTGATACCAGCAAGGTGTCCTACAGTTGAACTCAATTCTGACACTATGTATCTGGAGATAGCATCAGATCACACAGGGTAACCGGTCATTCCTACAGACTGTCTCCCCCTCCATCCACTTCAGACACCAATCACGAGTCCAGGTTGGCACCTGTACATCTGAGCAACAGGCTATAAATCAGAGGTTCCTGTGGGGTGGCTAGGTGGCTCAGTTGGTTGACTGTCCCAGCCTGGTTGGGATTCTCTTTTAGCCCCATCCCCCTGTCACACACGCCTCTCTCTCCCTCTCTCTCTAAAAATAACCAATAAACTTCAAATAAAATGAATAAACAATAAATCAGAAATTCCCACAACACCCTCCTTAAACTTACTCGTTTGCTAGAGCAGCTCCTAGAACTCAGGAAAACATTTTACTTACTAGATTACGGATTTATTATAAAAGGATAGAACTCAAGCCTTCAGTTTTAAGGTGAAGAACTTCTTAGGATCTAATGTACAACATGGTGACTATAGTTTACAATACTGCATTGTATACTTGACATTTGCTAAGACAGTAGGTCTTAAGTATTCTCGACACACACATACAGAAGTAATAATTACATGAGGTGATGGATATGTTAATTAACCCGATGGTAGTAATCATGTCACGGAGGATATACATATCAAATCATGGTGTACACTTTATATGCAACTGTTATATGTCAATTATACCTCAATAAATCTAGAGAGATAAAAAAATAATTACAGAAAATGTATATTATTCAAGGAAGCTAGATGGAGGAGACTCATAGGACAAAGATGTGTGGGAAGGGGCACAGGACTTCCAAGTTCCCTCCACATATTCTACCCTCCCAGTACCTCCCTGTGTTCACCAACCAGGAAGCTCTCTAAGCCATAGTTCAGGGTTATGTATGAAGCTGTCATTATGTATGCATGATTGATTGAATCATTGGCTCCTGGTGACTGACTGAACCTCCAGCCTCTCCCCTCCTAAGAGTTCTGGGAGTGGGAAGAAAAGTCCACCCGTCAGTTACAGTTGGCTTCCCTGGCAACTAGCTCTCCATCTTAGGAGCTTTCCAAAAGTCCCCTGATTAACATAACTGGGTGTAGATGAAAGGGGCTTGTCATGAGTAACAAAAGACACCTTTATTGCTCTCCTCACTTAGGAAATTCTAAGGCTATCAGGAGCTCTGTGCCAGGAGCAGATGAAGACCAGATATATACGTCTACTTATAAATGACAGTATCAAGCTGCTTTTTGCCCTCTCTCCCTAGGAAAGTTACTAAAAGACTATTATTCTGTCTATCGTTTCCCCTTACAGAATTCATTGGATTTTAACAAACAAGACCCTGCTTCATATTTAATTTACAGACTCAAGCTTTCTTTGCCCTAACAGCTGGAATAGTGAAGCCTCAGTAAGAGTAGGTAAATTGTAATACTTCTCTACCCAAGAAATCTTGCTGAAATTATTTCTACCCCCAGAGCAATCTTTCTTCAATCTGCAATTAAGCATGACACAAAGGAGAAAGCTCAGATTCACGTCACATGAGCCGCAAATGCTCGAAATCTCCGGAATCAAGGATAGCAACTTTTCAGTTTCTGTGACTTTGACTCCAGACCATGTACCTAACGCAGCCGCTGCAGTGGCCGGAAGCCCAGGAGCCCACGTGGAGTTGTAATCTGTGTTGGTGTCAGAGACCTATAGGAGGAGGTGAGGAGACTCAGGTCACGTTAGTCATCCGTGATGGTGAAGAGAAAAACAGATTGATTTGTTTCAGTACCACACAGAATTAACTTCCGAGGGTTCAGATGAAGAGACTGTATGGAAAAGTGTGTGTACAGAAGTACAGGCAAGAGCAAAGGATGTTGAGATATTACCATGCCTGACGCTGAAAAAGCAAGGGAGGAAATAGTGTTGGCAGAGCCCATTGAGCAGAAGTCATTGAGGACTGGCTGTCTGGGAGGAGCTACAGCCCTGAAGGTTTGCAGCTACTGCCCAGACTCGGGCGGAAGCTAGGAAGAAGCGCCCAGGTTCCTCTCTCATACTGCCCTCAACTCTCTTGCTGACCTCTCTATGATCACTGAGTTCATCTGGAAGCTAGCCCAGGAGAGAAGCCAGAGAGGACAATTTGCCTGGTCCCTCTCCCAGCAGCCTGGACAGAGAAATGGGAGGTTGTTACTCATTCTTTCTCATACTACAGTTTTCCAAGATGATGCCATGCATGCCTTGGTGTCTGGATCATTTCTACCAATGACCAGATAAGTCCTCTCCTCAGAACTGTAGACCTATATGTGGTAGAAGCAGGGAATTGTATATTTTATATTACATTTGTAACAGTTCATGTCTCTTTTTTTTTTTTTTTGACAGTTGTTTAAAACTGTCAACAAAAATAATTCTCAGAAAAACAAGTTTCTTTTCCTGACCAGTACAGAAAAACAGACCCTAATCTGTGTCATAAAAATAGTTACAATTGGGGGCACCTGGGTGGCTCAGTTGGTTAAGTCTCAGGCTTTGGCTTAGGTCATGATCTCATGGTTCATAGGTTCGAGCCCCAAGTCAGGCTCGGTGCTGACAGCTCAGAACCTGGAGCCTGCTTCAGATTCTGGGCCTCCCTTTCTCTCTGACCCTCCCCAACTCATGCTCTCTATCTCTCTCAAAAATAAATAAACATTAAAAAAATTTTAAAAACAGTTACAATAAAGTTATAAATTGAGATTATTCAATTCTACATCAATAGATTAAGCTATATGCTGTGTTCAATATAACGAGGTGTGTAAATTGTGTAACTATATTTCATTTTCTGTTAATTTTGCCCTTGCAAATATTATTGGTTGAAGGGGAATCTTTTTAGACACCTAGACAAGAGAAATCATTCTATCCTATACAGCACAACAGTAACTTTTAAAAGTCTGTTTTTCTTATCAGTTTGCTTGATAAGATCTTGCCCAAGAAATAATATTTAAAGAGATGTCTATGTTTTTCTGAATGTATAAGCTTTTGCATTTTTTTTCCAAAAAAGTTAAAATCTTGTTCTTTTCCTTTTGGGCATAAGTGCATAACATATAAATTAGGAATATGCTCTATGCCCTCTTTTAAAAAAGAGATTAAGAATGTTTTTCTCATTTAGATCATCAATTTCTTTCATCCATAAGAAAAGAAATCTTGCCATTCAGAACAATATGGATGGACCCTGAGGGCATTACACTAAGTGAAATAAGTCACAGAAAGACAAAGACCATATGATCTCACTTACATGTGGAGTCTTAAAAAAAACAAAAACAAAACCTAAACTCTCAAGTACAGAACAGAATGGTGGTTGTCTGAGGTAGGGGGTTGAGGTAGACAAAATGGGTAAAACATTTCCAAATTTGATAAGGGATTAATATCCAAAATATATAAATAACTCATACAAATTAATAACAAAACAAACAAAAATCCCGTTAAAAATAGAATAAACATTTTCCCAAAAGACATACACAGATGACCAACAGGCATATGTAAAGATGTTCAACACCACTAATTATCAGGGAAATACAAAGTGAAACTACAATGAGGTATCTCACCTCAAATCGCTTAGAATGGCTAGTATCAAAAAGGCAAGAAATAGCAAATGTTGACGGGGATACAGAGAAAAGACCATCCTTGTGTACTCTTGGGAATTCAAATTGGTGCAGTCACTATAGACAAGTGTGATGGCTCCTGAAAAAAAATTAAAAATAGAAGAGTCCTTATGTTTATTGCAGCATTATTCACAATTATTCAAGACATGGAAATAACCTAAGTATCCATCAATGGATAAAGAAAATATGACATGTGTATACATACACACCATGCACAATGGAATGTCATGGAGGCATAAAACAGAAGAAAATCTTGCTTTTGGAACAACATGGATGAAGCTTGAGAGCATTATGCTAAATGAAATAAGTCAGAGAAAAAGGAATACCATAATATCTTATATATAGAATCTGAAAAACAGTATAAAAAACCTGAACTCATAGATACAGAGAACAGATTAGATTGGTTGTGTCAGAGGCAAAAGGCAGGTGGTGAGAGAAATGGATTAAAGGTGGTCAAAAGGCACAAACTTCCAGTTGTAAAATAAGTCATGAAGATACAATGTAAAGCATGTGACTATAGTTAGTAATACCGTACTGTATACTTAAAGGTTGCTAAGAGAATAAATCTTAAAAGTTCACATCACAAGAAAAAATTTAGGGGTGCCTGGGTGGCTCAGTCCGTTGAGCATCCAACTCTTGATTTTGACTCAGATCATGATCTCACAATCATGAGATCAAGGACCACATCTGGCTCCATGTTGAGTGTGGAGTTTGCCTGGGGCTCTCTCTCCCCCTCTCTCTCTCTCTCTGCTCCTTCCTACCTCATGTGCACACATTCTCTCTCAAAGTAAATAAGTGTTTAAAAATTTTTTAACCATGTGTGATGATGGATGTTAACTAGACTTACTGTAATAATCATTCTGCAATATATAGTATGTTGTAGCCCTGAAATGAATATAAAATTCTATGTCAATTATACCTCAATTTTAAGAAATCAGCAGTTTCTAGTTTTCACCTGACCACTTTACTTGAAAATCTTAATCATAACTTACATGTAACATGTTCCAAAAGTGAATCTATCTTCTTCTCTAAATATTTTTTAAAGTTTATTTATTTTTGAGACAGAGAGAGGCAGAGCATGAGTGGAGGAGGGGAGAGAGAGAGAGATAGAGACACAGAATCCGAAGCAGGCTCCAGGCTCTGAGCTGTCAGCACAGAGCCTGACACGGGGCTCAAACTCACAAGCTGTGTGATCATGACCTGAGCTGAAGTCAGACACCCAACTGACTGAGCCATCCAGGTGCCCCTTCTCTAAATGTTTTTTTAAATATTTTTCTATTGCTCTTGAAATTGAAAACAAAACTACTTACATGGCATATGAGGCTCTATGTTAATACTCACACCTTATCTTGTTGTGGTCACAAACTTGTGTAAATTTCTCCAGCAATGTTTGTATATGTTCATTGTTTAAGCGTACCATATTTCCTATAGCTTCAGGAATTAGCTTTGCAAAAGCTGTTCCATTAGTCTCCTTTTCTCTGCCCTGTATGCATTGCCTTAGTTAACTTGGACTCTTGCTTCAGATCTCTGCTCAAAGTTCAATCTCTCATTATCTCTCTAAAACTTGTATTACAAATCAAATACTTCTCTGTTTTCTTTTATCGCAATTGTCAGTTTTAATTATTTGTCTGATAATTTTTTTTCTCTAAACTATAATCTCCGTGAAGGATTCTGATTCCATGGGTCCAAAATAAACTTATGTCAGGAATTTTTAAAACGTGATCCTGCTAAACAGTATAATTTATTTAATTGCAACTCAACTCAGGTGAATGAATGAGAAGTTTTTCCTCTATAAATACACTCATCATCCTAGCTATAAAGTATATTGATCATTGGATTCTTCTATTAGCTTTGATGAGCAAATGAATTAAAATAAGCAGATAGGGGGCACCTGGGTGGCTCAGTCAACGAAGCGTCCAATGCTTGGTTTCTGCTCAGGTCATGATCTTATGGTTTGTGAGTTCAAGCTCCGCATTGGGCTTTGCACTGACAGTGTGGAGCCTGCTTGAGATATTTTCTCTCTCTCTCTCTCTCTCTCTCTCTCTCTCTCTCTCTCCCTCTCCCTCTCTCTCTCCCTCTCTCTCTCCCTCTCCCTCTCTCTCTCCCTCTCCCTCTCCCTCTCCCTCTCCCTCTCCCTCTCCCTCTCCCTCTCCCTCTCCCTCTCCCCTTTCCTCCCTCCCTCTCTCTCTCCCTCTGCCCCTCTCCCACCCACCCTCTCTCTCTCTCTCTCAAAATAAATAAGCTTAAAAAATTAAAAGAAAAGAAAATAGGTTAGATGGGCCATTATAAGGCAACATTTTGTTTCTATATAACCACCATGTAGTCAATCATACAGTGAGAGCTTGTATAAAGTGTTCAATTAAACTATGGACAAAATCTTTACCTAAGTGAAACAAAGATTTATAAACTTTAGAAACTCATAAATCAATAAATTTTGGAATTGAGAGTCATTTTATAGATGTGTAGCCTGACTTTCACCTTATGAATAAGGAAAATGAGATATGTGAGTAAATGCTTTGCCCAAAGTCTCCCACCTGTTTAATAATAGATGTCTAGATCTAAGACTTTTAATCCCTAGTCCTTTGTTCTTTTTAGATATTTTATCTAAAATTTTATTTGTACCAGGGGCGCCTGGGTGGCTCAGTCGGCTAAGCGTCCGACTTCGGCTCAGGTCATGATCTTGCAGTTTGTGAGTTTGAGCCCCACGTTGGGCTCTGTGCTGACAGCTCGGAGCCTGGAGCCTGCTTTGGATTCTGTGTCTCCCTCTCTTTCTGTCCCTCCCCCACTTGTGCTCTGTCTCCTTCTGTCTCTCAAAATTGAATAAATGTAAAAAAAAATTAAAATTTTATTTGTACCAGAAAGCATGGATACTTAACCTTAATTTACTTCACCAGTTCCTGAAGTCATGATGATTGCCATCCTTATGCTAGGGTTTAGGTTTAATCATCTGACATGTAAAATGGTATCTAGAAACTGTCAAATATGTCTTAATTTCAAGCCTATTAAACTATTTTATAAAAAGCAGTTGATCTATGATTTTTAGCATACCATTAGAATAGATTTTTAAAACTGTAAATCTAGTAGTTAATAAGGGGAAAAAATCGCAAGTTTCCAGTCTTCAAGTACTAGAGAACTATTTCTTAATGTTTATTTATTTATTTTGAGAGAGAGCTAGCACGAAAGGGGCATAGAAGAGAGAGAATCCCAAGCTGACAGCACAGAGCCCTATGTGGGGCTCTATCTCACAGCCTGGGAGATAGTGACATGAACCGAAATCAACAGTCAGAGGCCTAACTGACTGAGCCACCCTGGCTTCCCCCCTCCCTTAAATGTTTATTTATTTATTTGAGAGAGAGCAAACAGGGGAGGGGCAGAGAAAGAAGTGAACTCTTGAAAGAACTGAGCATCAATCACACTTAGCCGATAACTATGCAGGATATTAGACAAGAGACATACAGAATGGGTGTGGGTGAGAGAAGAGTATAGAAAGAATAAATGAGGTCAAGATATCTTGATGTTAAAAGCATATTACCTTTATGATTTTGATAATAAAGTTACTAGAACAACAACTTCTTGCAGTTAGTTTGCTTTATCTTGTATAATCAAGTGGATCAGCAGCTTATATCTAGAGTTTTCTCTCTAAACTTGTATTCTTTTCATGTATGATTTTAAAATAGATGGCAGGGTATCTGAAAAACTAGAAATAGACTGGAAATTCTGGAATGAAAATTAAATAATAGCTTTAAAGTATTTTGATATACTCTTTTTATATTTACTTAGTCTTTTATGCCTCTCATAAAATGGAACACTAAATGCAATGGCGATGGCATTCTTCAGCTACAGAGAAATAAGTCTCGTGATTGGATTAATATGCTGCACCAGAGTTTATTTGGTGATAATGAAAACAGTAGGCTTGAAGTTGTTGAGTTATACCACACAGTGATTAAAGAGATATTGGTACCCATAAAGAAAGAAAACAAGCATATTTTCTGCTTGCTATAGGTAAAAAACCAATAACAGGTGATTCACGGCAAACAGATCTCTTTCTCTAAGCCTTGTTAGATACTCGGTAATTCACAACTGTATTTGTTGAGTAACAGGCAACAAGACTAAAACAGCAAGTGCTTCATTTATTTTCTAGCCTGAGTCGAAACTAAGCAGCTCCATGCTGGCACAGCTTTGTGGAGAAACCGGTAACTTTTATTGCTTTCTAAGCAGTTTGAAACTCCCTGTGGACTACTGGGTTTTTGACATAGAAATAGAAAGGACTCATCAACTAGGCTGGAGCGTTGTCTGCATTTGATAAATCAAATAAGCATTTTAGAGTTTTCTTGAGAAATACATAAAATGCTTGGCATTTCCAAAATACGCTATAATTGCACTTCAAGAAAAGCCCTATAATGTTTTCTGGAATATTCCATACACAGACGTACCTCGTTTTATCGCACTTTGCTTTATTGCACTCCACAGATATTGTGGTTTGTACAAATTGATGGTTTGTGGCTACCTTGCATCAGGCAAGTCTATCTGTGCCATTTTCCCAGTAGTATTTGCTTACCTTGTCTCCATTATATTTTGGTAACTCCCACAATTTCAAACTTTTTCATTACTATATTTGTTATGGTGATCTGTGATCTGAGATTATGCCTCAGTAAAACTCTGATGATGGTTAGCATTTGTTAGCAATAAAGTACTTTTTAATTAAGGTATATATATATATATATATATATATATATATATATATATATATATTTAGACATAATGTTATTGCACACTTAATAGACTCCAGTACAGTGTAAACATAACTTTTATATGTACCGGGAAACCTTATTATTCATTTGACTCACTTCATTGTAATATTTGCTTTACTGTGGTGGTCTGGAACCAAACCCACGATATTTTTCAGGTATGCCTATACTCCCTACAGGCAATCTTATAGGCTGACCCTTTCTGTGCTTGTGTGTTCTGTATTTATTTACATATGTGTGTGTGTGTATGTATGTGTGTGTGTATATATATATACACACACACATACATACACACACATATATATGCATATACACGTATACATATATATACACGTATACATACATATGTGTGTGTATATACATATATATATATATATATGTATATACACACACACTATACACACACACACACACACACACACACACACATATACACACTAGCTCACACAAGCTTTGGAGTTTGATTCCATGTGGTAATGACAGGTGTTCATAGATGCCTTTTGCCACCTGTAATACCTGTATATATGTTGGATATCTGATTTCCGGTGCTGTTTGAGCTGCCCAGAGGCATGTGGGGATTTGAGGTTCAGTGAAATCATGGACAGTATCTTCTAACCCTGCTAGATACAGATTTCCTGATTCAAATTGGAGCTTCATCATTTCTATTTGTGTGATCCTGGGCAAGCTATTGAAATTTCTTTACCTCTGTTTCTTCAGCCTCCAGGTTAAACAGATATGCACCTAGGAGAGAGAGAATAATGTGACTATATGAAAGTCTTTGGTAGGAGTTGACTGAAAATATTTTGTATGAAATACACACATTATAAAATTTTCAGAGAGAGAAATGTCTCAAAAATACCAGAAACTACACATTTTTCATGTCAAGTTGGGATTGTATCTCTGAACAGAGAGCAGTTGAGTGTTTAATCTAGAAAATCTCAAGATAGCATTTTCTGAACATCTCCCATAATATTGCCCAGGATTCTTTCATCAAAGTCTAGAGTGACCACAAGGAAGAAGCAATTACCATGTATCCTGGGATGCTAAGGGCTGACAGTTTTACTTTTATCTCTAAAAATGTACGTTAGTTAATATCATGTCTACTGATTACTGCTCTTTCCTTCTTCTAGAGTTCAGAATCAGCCTCTGTTCAAGTAGATAAGGCTTAGTAGTGCAGTAAAACTCACCTTCTTGACCATGCTCCAATTCTCTTATTAAATTCTTTTCTCTTTTTCTACTTCCTTGTTCCCACCTCACTGACAACCAGCTTGTCATGTACAGTTGTGCAGTTTGGACACCACACAAAGGGACCTGCTGGAGGGAGCAGCTAAAGACTGAAATTTAACCTGAATTCCTCTTAGCAAGCAGTGTTCCCAGGAGAAGGGGACATGTTTTTTTTCTAAATTACACAATTAAATAGAGTAGTAATAGCTTATGAGACAACTTAAATATCTTTTTACATTGTAGTGGGAAGGAATGACTAATAAATAAGATTTCAAAATGAAAATTAAAAACAAATCCTAAAGTCCCAAAGGATAAAAGTGGGTCAATTTGTATATACCTATGTATATGTATTACACACACACCCCCCACACACACACATCATATTTTCCATTCTATAGAATTAGAGACAGTCAACTTATATTGTTCCATTTTTCTCATAAAGAACCAAGTGAGACCTACAGAAAGACTAACACTGACAGGCTGATTTTAGCTAAAACCCAATCTCTTGGGGCCTCTGCAAAATATTCTTATGCATGCAGGTCTAGTATTTGATGGACACCAGCAATGCTTTTGCAAAATTTCCTGTCAGCCCTATGTAGATGCTATAATGAAAGTAAAATATTTAAATCTTTAGCCATAGATGAACTCTCTTCCTGAATTAAGTGATGGGAATCCCATAAAGATACTTCACACATCCATAAAAAAATGAAAATTAGGCTCATGCCATTTGATATTCTGAAACGTGGTGTTTGGCCTGCAGACAAGATCCTTTTAATTCAAGCCATGAAACCTCTTGCATGGAATCAAAGACTAATAGCTGAAATTTCTTATCTTTGGCTGCATTTTTTAGATCTTTTTGGAGCAGTGGTGGGAAGCATTTCAAGACTAATAGCTCTAGCAAGTGGGATTCATCATTCCTCTCTCTCTCTCCTTGGTTTACAGAGCACTTACCTCTAGCTGCAAGTAGAAAAGGGAATTTTAGCCATAAAACAATGACAGCCAGACTCTAGCGCTGAGACTCCTGACAATTTAATAAAGATTTTCTCCTTGTGTATTCTTGCCGCTTTTGTGGTTCATGACTGCAGAAAGCATGCTGTGACCCTGATGAAGGAAACGTACCGGCCAAAATAATGTAACTCTTTCCCCTTCACCTCATAAGCACTGATTGTGGTGTAATGTGTTCAAAGCAGCGACTGGCCTTTTAGCTTGGACACTTTCCTTTTTTATGCTTTTTTATAGAGGTGTGGCAGGAGTTATTTTTGACGTTGGTGTCTGCCATCTAACATGGCACTGTAAGACGTAAAAGATATCAAAGACTAAGTTACTGATTATGGTGCAATGTTACATGCTGAATGTTCGGATGATTTACACTTATCCACGCACCTTTCAAAAGTGAGACAACTAAATAGGTAATGCATCAAAATCTTTCCTTGTAAAGAAAAGTTACCTTTGAAAAATGAGAGGAGAATCTGTTCATAAATCATTCCCATCAAACTATTCATTACGTTATTGTGCAAATCTTTATATTCTTCTCCATTTGCAAAGTTAATCACAGATTGTGCTGCCAGGATAGCATGAATATGCATTTCATGGATACAAACAGAAATATTTTCACTTATCTTGGCATATTCCTGGAAATTGAAAAATTTTTAAAAATGTCTAGAATGTTTTTTATGCATATGCCAGAGGAAGATAACGGATGCTTTTGAAGAATCTTTCACAAGCATGCTGTTTCATAAAGTGCACACATTGTTTTATTTTTCTAGAAGCATGATACTTCTTTCCAGCTGGAATTGTAGATTTCTTAGGAAAACTCAAAAGACACTTGAAATTGCCAAATAATTGGGATTGTTGTTTTTCCTTATTTCATGGGGGAAATGCTTTATATTAAAAAAATACTTCAAAATTAGTATTTATATTTATTTTAAAACATTGTAATATTAATGGAACTGTGAAGCAAATGACAGTGTTCACTTAAAAACAGATCTTTTATTAATAGCTGTTGAGCAACCCGTTTATCCTCACAAATCTGCTCTGATCCTTTAAAAAATGTTGAGTTGTGGAGCGCCTGGATGGCTCAGTTGGTTAAGCGTCCAACTTTGGCTCAGGTCATGATATGGTTTGTGAGCTGAAGCCCTGCATTGGGCTCTGACAGCTCAGAGCCTGGAATCTGCTTCCAATTCAGTGTCTCCCTGTCTCTCTGCCCTTCCCCTGCTTGTGTTCTGTCTCTCTCATAAATAAATAAACATTAAAAGAATTAAAAATACTCAGTTGTGAGTAAATATGAAACTGATCATAAAGATATATGGTACCGAAAAATGGGAAATAAAGTTATCAGAGTAGCTAAGGTCCATAGCAGTATATAATATATATTGAATATATTCCATTGCTATCAATTATGTACAGTGTTCTCTTATTGACAGATTTTGTGTAAAACTTCCTTTCCTCTCTGTAAATTGTAAAAAATCTGTGAGTCTATACTATAGATTCTAAACTATAAAGTTTTCACATTTTATGGAAGACATTTCTGACAGTTATTAGATGAGTGAATTTTAAACAAAGTTTCTGAGGCGTAAGCAATTCCACTATACAAAGAATATTACATAAAAATCCCTATCATGCCCTGATATAGATGGAATGAATGACCTGTGAACTTTCTTCCAAATAGAGTACCTGAAAATTCTATAACTGAACTAGAATATTCTGACTATTTATTTTCAAGGTTTCCATGAACACAATTTAGGATTAAAATGCTAAAATTTCAGGGTGCCTGGGTGGCTCAGTCGGTTGAATGTCCAACTTTGGCTCAGGTCATGATCTCCCGGTTGGTGGGTTCAAGCTCCGTATCAGGCTCTGTGCTGACAGCTCAGAGCCTGGAGCCTGTTTCGGATTCTGTGTCAGCCCCTCCCATGCTCATGCTCTGTTTCTTTCTATCTCTCAATAATAAATAAACATTGAAAAGAAAAAATTTAAATGCTAAAATTTCAATCAAACTTTTAGAAGGGAAAACTAAAATGTTAATGCTTACTTGAATATCTAAATTTAACAAGAATCAAAAGCAAGCTTAGTTAATCATAAATAGGCTGTGTCTCCCACACATACACAGCATGAATAAAAACATCAAGTCTTATGATATAATGAATCCAGATAAACTTTACGTGCCAATTAGATTCAATTTTTGTTGAACAAATAACTAGTGAGTGCGCTCACTGTGTTCTTAGAAGATTGAAAGTTTCAGGAGAGGAACAAAGCAAAAAACAAACTTTAAAGAAATTTTATTTATTATGATGGAAGTCTATAGGGGATATTTCTGAATGTATGCAGACATGTATGGTCATCAAGAACTGTCAGAATCCGTATTGGCGGTCCCAGAAATCATGATTTATTTGCCTGTGATATCTAAGGTATTGAGTTTCAAGGATATTGGCACCTTGAAATATAGTAGAATAAATGTGTCGTCCACTTTCCAGTGAAGAGTTTAGACTAGCTTATACCTTGGTTCAGAAGCTGTCATGCGGTGTGTGATCATTTTATGCCTTGACTAACCACTGGGTGCCCGATTAAACATTATTTCTGGGTATGTTTGTGAGGGAGTTCTAGAATGAAATTAGCATTTGCATCAGTGGACTCAGTATAAAGTACACTACCCTCCACAGTGTTGGCAAATCGTACCCAATCCAGTGAGGGCCTAAATATATAACAAAAGGTATAGGAAGGAGGAATTTGCCCCCTCCCACCTTTTTACTGCCTTACTAATTGAACTGGGACATCTGACTTCAACTTCTTCAGCTCTTAAACTGAGATTTACACCGGTGGCCTCCCTGATTCTCAGATCTTCAGATTCAGACTGAATTAGACCAGTGGCTTTCCTGGATGTCCTCCTGCTCATAGTAAATAGATTCCTCATAACAAAGCTCACTCTCTCTCATATAAAGTATCTTCCTACTGGTTATGTTTCTCTGGAGAACACTGACTAATAATACACAATGTTGACGCTGTAACTTATCAGTTGAAACTGGGCCAAAATTCCATGCACATTACCTTCTAAAAAGCCCTTGTTGGGACCCCACCTAAATGAATGCACCTGTAAGGTATCGCAGCTGATAGACACCATGTTTCCTAATGTATTTAGCTGCTTGTTCTGGTAGAAACTAAGTGGAATACCATATAAATTTTCCCTGAGAGGTCTGTAAGTGAGACTGTTCAGGACCTAGTCTAGGGGCTCAATACATATTTGTTAAATGGACCAACACTTTTTACTTCCCTCTCCAAGTGAGGCTCACAAAAGAATTTTGCTAATGAGATATGGGAGTACAAATTTCAAGGGAACAGGGTGATAATTACAACATTAGCTACATCCTTGTCCTTGTCCTTGTATATAAACATTTATTTAATTTTGATGTGTGATTTCCTACCCCCTTGCCTCCTTCCCTCCCCTTTTCCCTTCTTCCTTCCTTATACTGCTGAAAGATACTTCTTTTCTCCTCCTCCTCCTTTCATTCTATCCTTTCTTTGGATGGGTAGACCCTTCATGGCTGGTTTTCTGCACAGAATAATAGTAAGATAAATTAATTTCAAATATAAATTCTTGTTCACTGTCTTTCCATTCTTAAAAATGGCGTGAAGTCCATCACTTCCAGGATTTTTCTTCCAGAAACATTTCTGTTTAAAACCCTCACATAAATTGCAATATAAGTATATAATATATTCTCTACTTGGGGAGGTCACTTCTTCCCTATCCATCTTAGAGAACTATTTTGACAAACAAAATAAAATATTTGTGCTAGTGCCTTGCAAACTGAAAGTACTGTGCTCTTAGCTAGTGTAATTATGTTGTGATTGTTTCTTTATAGCATAAGTTGTATTTATACATGTAAATGTATATATATATATATATATATATATATATATATATATGTATATATACATGTATATATAATGTACATATATATAATGTTTGCCCTTCAGGCAAACATTAAAAATAATAAAGACTCATTGTATTGGTTATTTGCTACACTTAACACTATTTGGGGGTGATTGTTTTTCTTTACTAGTTTCCTTGGATACTAGTTTATGGATCACTTGCATTAAGGTGTGAAAACACAGTTGCAGGAAGCCTGGGTGGCTCAGTTGGTTAAACATCCAACTTATGCTCAGGTCATGATCTCATGGCTCATGGGTTTGAGCTCTGCATTGTGCTCTGTGCTGACAGCTCAGAGCCTGGAGCCTGCTTGAATTGTGTCTCCCTCTCCCCCTGCCACATGCTGTCTTTCTCTTTCGAAAATAAATACACATTAAAAAAATGAAAAAATAAAGAGTTGCCAGGGTTTGACTTAGAACTTTGATTGACATGTGTTACTTACAGCATGAGGACCACACCCTGTGTATGAAACAAACACATACCTCAGGTTGGTTTCAATGTAAAAATGACTTAGGATCAAGAGTACTATAAATGATGTGCAAACAGCAAAGACTAATTAAATTTCTCCAGAATACCTATCCTGTGATTTAAATAAATGGGAGCTCTTACTGCTTAACTCGAAGTTTAGCTGGTTCAGGAACATTCATGTCTTCCATCTCTGAAATAGCAAAGGTCTCTGAGAGAATACAACATACAGGGGCTTGTTTCTTGGCTTTGTTGTGGGTTCTTTGTGATGTGGAAAACGTTTGGAGTTTCAAGCGCACAGAAAGAATCCTTGAGCTGTCTTTGGGGCAAAAATGTGGTTTTGTTAAAGCTTGGACACAGGACCTGTGGGCAGAAAGAGCTACACAGGGGTTGTGAGTAGTGACTGATTATATACTTGGGAGTTGGGGGAGGTAAAGGCAAGGGGAAGTTTCCAAAAGGATTTTCATATACCAAAGAGACTCACAGGATACTGGAGGCCTAGCTATCGTCAAGCTAAAGTTGTTTTCCCTCTAGCAAAGCATTAAGACAGTTACGAGTTCCTAGAGAAATGTTATAATCTGACTGCCTCAAGTATTTGTTAATGGATTGCAGGTTATAAGGACATTTAATTTTATCCACCATTTCCTTCTGCCTTTATTTTTCATATCTCCTGGATGAACTGATCAAATCTGGAATTGCACCTGAGTTCTTCAACTCAAAGAATAGTTATCTAAACATTGCCAGTCAAGTAATCAAGGAGGGGACTATTTGTAGATATGAAGGAGCACAGTAAATGATTTTAAGAAATACCGTTTAAAATTAAGTTCTTTAAAAGCAGATTTAGTTTTTACAATAGAAATTTATAGGGAACACGAGCTTGAAGCACAATTCTCCTTGAAGAAAGAAAGGCTCACTATGGCAGCCTCTGCCGGCTGGTGAAAGGAGATTGTTAAATCTGGGGGGGGGGGGGGGTTATGAACCATTGGTAAAATAGTTTGTAGCATGATTATTATCCATGAAAACAGCATTTACACCATAGAATCTGGCAAACCCTACCAGTCATGACTTCTTCTTTCTTTGTTTTTTGGTGGGGGAATAGGATTGTTTTCCTTTTTTGCTTCCAGAAAGCTGGTCATTAAACATGTACCAGCATACTACTGGGCTTAAGTCGCCTCTTCAGTAATAGTTTCTTTCATGAAAACTGAAAGTAATTTCTGTATACAACCAATAGATATTAATAAATACTCGACATAGCGAACTGTCCTTGATCTCATTCTACCTTTGTATTTATATAAATAAAAGGGATAGGATGACTTCTTTCATAAAACTACTTTAGTGAAAGGAAAAGGTCTGCTTTCAGGGTCTGGGCAAGACAGGGGAGACACTCCTGCTTTGTTTTTGTTTTTTTTTTAATGTTTATTTTTGAGAGAGTGCAAGTGGGAGAGGGGCAGGGAGAGGGGGACAGAGGATCTGAAGTGGTCTCTGTGCTGACAGGCAGACAGCAGTGAGCCCAATGTGGAGCTTGAACTCAAGAACCGTGAGGTCATGATCTGAGCCAAAGTCAATTGCCCAACCAAGCCACCCATGTGTCCCTAAAAGCTCCTGCTTTGAAAGCTGTATCTTTTTGCTGTTCACTGAGAGGAACATTTGCCTACTGAATTACATGGCTTATATCCTCCATTTTTTTACTTTCAAGGACATTTTGTTATCCTTATTTCCTGTTGCTCCTGATTTTCCAGTTCAATTGATTATGTTCTTAGCAATATGTTGCAACAGAGACAATATGACAAACTCCTGGCCCCAAAGAAACTCACAGTGTAGTGGAGGTAAATGCAATCACAATTAACTTACATGTAGGTATGCATCGGCCATATTCTAAAAAACAGAGCTAAGGTTGTTTAAAAGGACAATACATACTCTGCAATTGTAATACAATGAAAGTACTATAAGGCAGATAATTTTGTTATTATTGCTAACATAGTAGGATTAACTCTAATATTAAATTTCAGAAAAGGGCATGATTATCTGGTTCTGTTCTAGGACCCTATAACAGCTCAAGGTCTACTTTCTTCAAGCAACTATCGCCCCCAAGTGCTCTACCATTAACATGTGATTTTTATTCACTGGCATAAGATAGTTGCTTGACATCCATGTCTTTTTTTTTTAATGTGTATTTAGTTATTTTGAGAGAGAGAAAGAGTGGTCGAGCAGGGAAGGGGCAGAGAGAGGGAGAGAGAGAGAATCCCAGCCAGTTTCCATGCTGTCAGTGCAGAGCCCAGTGTGGGTCTTGAACCCACAAACTGTGAGATCATGACCTGAGCTGAAATCAAGAGCCAGACCTCAACAGACTCAGCCACCCAGGCACCTCATGTCCTTATTCTCCTCAGCATGAAGGGAAAAAAAATCTCTGTGATTGGTTTATAATGTCCTCAAATTTTACCCATGTAATTGTATTTTTCAGAATTTCCATTTTTTGAAGACTGAATGGTATTCCATCATATGTATATACATCCTTCAATGGACATTTAGGTTGTTTCCACATATTGGCTATTGTAAATAGTGCTGCAATGAACATGGGATTGCAGGGGCGCCTGGGTGGCTCAGTCAGTTAAATGTTTGACTTCAGCTCAGGTCATGATCTCACGGTTCATGGGTTTGAGCCCCACACCAGACTCTGTGCTGAATGCTTGCTCAGAGCCTGGAGACTGCTTCAGATTCTGTGTGCCCTCACTCTGCCCCTCCTCCATTCATGCTCTGTCTCATTCTGTCTCTCAAAAATAAATAAATGTAAATTAAAAAAAAGAAAAAAAAAAGAAAATGGGATTGCAGGTATCTCTTCTAGATTCAGACATTAATTCTTCTGGGTAAACACCCAGAAGTGGGATTACTGGATCATATGGTAATTCTATTTCTAATTTATCGAGGAAACAAAATACCATTTTCCCTAGTGGCTACCCCATTTTGCATTCCCACCAACAGTGTGCAAGAGTTCCACTTGCTCCACATCTTTGAGCATTTGTTGTCTTTTAGGTTTTTTTCCCCAATTTTATTGACTTACTCTCTTAACAATTTTCCTGTATATCCTACAGCAATGGTAGCTGCAGTCATCACGTTGTACATTACATCCCTAGTGCTTATTTATCTTATAACTGGAAGTTTGTACCTTTGCCCACCTTCCTCCAATTCCTCTACCCCAGACCCCTCCTCTGCCAACCACAAATCTGATCTCTTTTTCTATGAGTTTGTTTTTGTTTTTAGGTTCAACATATAAGTGAGATCATACAATATTTTCACTATCTATCTTATTTCACTTAGCATAATGACTTTTTCCATTGATTTTGTCAAAAATGGCAGGACTTCGTCACTTCTTTCTGTATATATGTACCACAACTTCTTTATCCGTCCATCCACCAGTGGACACTTAAGTTGTTTCCATGTCTTGGCTATTATAAATAAAGCTCCTATGAAGAGGAGGTAGCAGATTATCAAGTTAGTGTTTTGGGATTTTGTGAGAGGGGATATTCCCAGTAGTAGAACTGCTGGATCATATGGCAGATCTATTTTTTAATTTTTCGAGAATCCTCCATACTATTTTCCATAGTGGCTGTACCAGTTTACAATCCCAACAGTATACAAGCTTTCTTTTTCTTCACAACCTTGCCAGCAATTGTTATCTCTTGTCTTTTTCAGGTTTTTTTTTTATTGAAGTATAACTAACATAAAGTGTTAATTTCTGGTGTACAATATGATTCAACAATTCCATACATTGCTCAATGCTCATAACTATAACTGTACTCTTTTCTTTTTGATGTTTATTTATTTATGAGAGAGAGAGAGGGAGAGAGAGAGAGAGAGAGAGCAAGCAGGGGAGAAGCAGAGAGAGAGGGAGACACAGAATCTGAAGCAGGCTCCAGGCTCTGAGCTGTCAGCACAGAGCCTGACATGGGGCTCGAACCCACAATGGTGAAATCCTGACCTGAGCGGAAGTCAGATGCTTAATCCACTGAGCCACCCAGACGCCCTGTCTGTACTCTTTTTTTTTTTTTTTACGTAGAACCAGAGCAATTGTTTATTTTTTTTTCAATATATGAAGTTTATTGTCAAATTGGTTTCCATACAACACCCAGTGCTCATCCCAAAAGGTGCCCTCCTCAATACCCATCACCCACCCTCCCCACCCTCCCACCCCCCCATCAACTGACAGTTTGTTCTCAGTTTTCAAGAGTCTCTTATGCTTTGGATCTCTCCCACACTAACCTCCTTTCCCCCCCCCCTTCCCCTCCCCCATGGGTTTCTGTTAAGTTTGTCAGGATCCACCTAAGAGTGAAACCATATGGTGTCTGTCTTTCTCTGTGTGGTTTATTTCACTTAGCATAACACTCTCCAGTTCCATCCATGTTGCTACAAAGGGCCATATTTCATTCTTTCTCATTGCCACGTAGTACTCCATTGTGTATATAAACCACAATTTCTTTATCCATTCATCAGTTGATGGACATTTAGGCTCTTTCCATAATTTGGCTATTTTGAGAGTGCTGCTATAAACATTGGGGTACAAGTGCCCTTCTGCATCCGTACTCCTGTATCCCTTGGGTAAATTCCTAGCAGTGCTATTTCTGGGTCATAGGGTAGGTCTATTTTTAATTTTCTGAGGAACCTCCACACTGTTTTCCAGAGTGGCTGTACCAATTTGCATTCCCACCAACAGTGCAAGAGGGTTCCCGTTTCTCCACATCCTCTCCAGCATCTATAGTCTCCTGATTTGTTCCTTTTGGCCACTCTGACTGGCGTGAGGTGATATCTGAGTGTGGTTTTGATTTGTATTTCCCTGATAAGGAGCGACGTTGAGCATATTTTCATGTGCCTGTTGGCCATCTGGATGTCTTCTTTTCAGAAGTGTCTATTCATGTTTTCTGCCTGTATTTTGGGTGTGGATTTGGTGAGCTCTTTATAGATTTTGGATACGAGCCCTTTGTCCGATATGTCATTTGCAAATATCTTTTCCCATTCCGTTGGTTGCCTTTTAGTTTTGTTGGTTGTTTCCTTTGCTGTGCAGAAGCTTTTTATCTTCATGAGGTCCCAATAGTTCATTTTTGTTTTTAATTCCCTTGCCTTTGGGGATATGTCAAGTAAGAAATTGCTACGGCTGAGGTCAGAGAGGTCTTTTCCTGCTTTCTCCTCTAGGGTTTTGATGGTTTCCTGTCTCACATTCAGGTCCTTTATCCATTTTGAGTTTATTTTGTGAATGGTGTGAGAAAGTGGTCTAATTTCAACCTTCTGCATGTTGCTGTCCAGTTCTCCCAGCACCATTTGTTAAAGAGACTGTCTTTTTTCCATTGGATGTTCTTTCCTGCTTTGTCAAACATGAGTTGGCCATACGTTTGTGGGTTTAGTTCTGGGGTTTCTATTCTATTCCATTGGTCTATGTGTCTGTTTTTGTGCCAATACCATGCTGTCTTGATGATGACAGCTTTGTAGTAGAGGCTAAAGTCTGGGATTGTGATGTCTCCTGCTTTGGTCTTCTTCTTCAAAATTACTTTGGCTATTCGGGGCCTTTTGTGGTTCCACATGAATTTTAGGATGGCTTGTTCTAGTTTCGAGAAGAATGCTGGTGCAATTTTGATTGGGATTGCATTGAATGTGTAGATAGCTTTGGGTAGTATTGACATTTTGACAATATTTATTCTTCCAATCCATGAGCAGGGAATGTCTTTCCATTTCTTTATATCTTCTTCAATTACCTTCATAAGCTTTCTATAGTTTTCAGCATACAGATCTTTTACATCTTTGGTTAGATTTATTCCTAGGTATTTTATGCTTCTTGGTGCAATTGTGAATGGGATCAGTTTCTTCATTTGTCTTTCTGTTGCTTCATTGTTAGTGTATAAGAATGCAACTGATTTCTGTACATTGATTTTGTATCCTGCAACTTTGCTGAATTCATGTATCAGTTCTAGCAGACTTTTGGTGGAGTCTATCGGATTTTCCATGTATAATATCATGTCATCTGCAAAAAGCGAAAGCTTGACTTCATCTTTGCCAATTTGGATGCCTTTGATTTCCATTTGTTGTCTGATTGCTGATGCTAGAACTTCCAGCACTATGTTAAACAACAGCGGTGAGAGTGGGCATCCCTGTCGTGTTCCTGATCTCAGGGAAAAAAGCTCTCCGTTTTTCCCCGTTGAGGATGATGTTAGCTGTGGGCTTTTCATAAATGGCTTTTATGATCTTTAAGTATGTTCCTTCTATCCCGACTTTCTCAAGGGTTTTTATTAAGAAAGGGTGCTGGATTTTGTCAAAGGCCTTTTCTGCATCGATTGACAGGATCATATGGTTCTTCCCTTTTTTTTTGTTAATGTGATGTATCACGTTGATTGATTTGCGAATGTTGAACCAGCCCTGCATCCCAGGAATGAATCCCACTTGATCATGGTGAATAATTCTTTTTATATGCCGTTGAATTTGATTTGCTAGTATCTTATTGAGAATTTTTGCATCCATATTCATCAGGGATATTGGCCTGTACTTCTCTTTTTTTACTGGGTCTCTGTCTGGTTTAGGAATCAAAGTAATACTGGCTTCATAGAATGAGTCTGGAAGTTTTCCTTCCCTTTCTATTTTTTGGAATAGCTTGAGAAGGATAGGTATTATCTCTGCTTTAAACGCCTGGTAGAAGTCCCTTGGGAAGCCATCTGGCCCTGGACTCTTATTTTTTGGGAGATTTTTGATAACCGATTCAATTTCTTCGCTGGTTATGGGTCTGTTCAAGCTTTCTATTTCCTCCTGATTGAGTTTTGGAAGAGTGTGGGTGTTTAGGAATTTGTCCATTTCTTCCAGGTTGTCCAGTTTGTTTGCATATAATTTTTCATAGTATTCCCTGATAATTGTTTGTATCTCTGAGGGATTGGTTGTAATAATTCCATTTTCATTCATGATTTGATCTATTTGGGTCATCTCCCTTTTCTTTTTGAGAAGCCTGGCTAGAGGTTTGTCAATTTTGTTTATTCTTTCAAAAAACCAACTCTTGGTTTTGTTGATCTGCTCTACAGTTTTTTTAGATTCTATATTGTTTATTTCTGCTCTGATCTTTATTATTTCTCTTCTTCTGCTGGGTTTAGGCTGTCTTTGCTGTTCTGCTTCTATTTCCTTTAGGTGTGCTGTTAGATTTTGTATTTGGGATTTTTCTTGTTTCTTGACCTAGGCCTGGATTGCAATGTATATTCCTCTCAGGACTGCCTTTGCTGCATCCCAAAGCATTTGGATTGTTGTATTTGCATTTTCGTTTGTTTCCATATATTTTTTAATTTCTTCTCTAATTGCCTGGTTGATCCACTCCTTCTTTAGTAGGGTGTTCTTTAACATCCATGCTTTTGGAGGTTTTCCAGACTTTTTCCTGTGGTTGATTTCAAACTTCATAGCATTGTGGTCTGAAAGTATGCATGTTATGATCTCAATTCTTGTATACTTATGAAGGGCTGTTTTGTGACCCAGTATGTGATCTATCTTGGAGAATGTTCCATGTGTATTTGAGAAGAAAGTATATTCTGTTGCTTTGGGATGCAGAGTTCTAAATATATCTGTCAAGTCCATCTGATCCAATGTATCATTCAGGGCCCTTGTTTCTTTATTGACCGTGTGTCTAGATGATCTATCCATTTCTGTAAGTGGGGTGTTAAAGTCCCCTGCAATGACCACATTCTTATCAATAAGGTTGCTTATGTTTGTGAGTAATTGTTTTATATATTTGGGGGTTCTTGTATTTGGCGCATAGACATTTATAATTGTTAGCTCTTCCTGATGGATAGACCCTGTAATTATTATATAATGCCCTTCTTCATGTCTTGTTACAGCCTTTAATTTAAAGTCAAGTTTGTCTGATATAAGTATGGCTACTCCAGCTTTCTTTTGACTTCCAGTAGCATGATAGATAGTTCTCCATCCCCTCACTTTCAACCTGAAGGTGTCCTCAGGTCTAAAGTGAGTCTCTTGTAGACAGCAAATAGATGGGTCTTGTTTTTTTATCCATTCTGATACCCTATGTCTTTCGGTTGGAGCCTTTTAGTTCATTTACATTCAGTGTTATTATAGAAAGATATTGGTTTAGAGTCATTTTGATGTCTGTACGTTTCATGCTTGTAGCGATGTCTCTGGTACTTTGTCTCACAGGATCCCCCTTAGGATCTCTGGTAGGGCTGGTTTAGTGGTGATGAATTCCTTCAGTTTTTGTTTGGGAAGACCTTTATCTCTCCTTCTATTCTAAATGACAGACTTGCTGGACAAAGGATTCTCGGCTGCATATTTTTTTCTGTTCAGCACATTGAAGATCTCCTGCCATTCCTTTCTGGGCTGCCAAGTTTCAGTAGAGAGATCCGTCACAAGTCTTATCGGTCTCCCTTTATATGTTAGGGCACGTTTATCCCTCGCTGCTTTCAGAATTTTTTCTCTTTCCTTGTATTTTGCCAGTTTTACTATGATAGGTCGTGCAGAAGATCGATTCAAGTTACGTCTGAAGGGAGTTCTCTGTGCCTCTTGGATTTCAATGCCTTTTTCCTTCCCCAGATCTGGGAAGTTCTCAGCTATTATTTCTTCAAGTACACCTTCAGCACCTTTCCTTCTCTCTTCCTCCTCTGGAATACCAATTATGCATAGATTATTTCTCTTTAGTGCATCACTTAGTTCTCTAATTTTCCCCTCATACTCCTGGATTTTTTAATCTTTTTCTCAGCTTCTTTTTCCATAATTTTATCTTCTGGTTCTTCACCTATTCTCTCCTCTGCCTCTTCAATCCGAGCCACGGTTGTCTCCATTTTATTTTGCAGCTCATTGATAGCATTTTTTTAGCTCCTCCTGGCTGTTCCTTAGTCCCCTGATCTCTGTAGCAAGAGATTCTCTTCTGTCCTTTATACTGTTTTCAAGCCCAGCGATTAATTTTATGACTATTATTCTGAATTCACTTTCTGTTATATTGTTTAAATCCTTTTTGATCAGTTTGTTAGCTGTTGTTATTTCCTAGAGATTCTTTTGAGGGGAATTCTTCCATTTCGTCATTTTGGATAGTCCCTGGAATGGTGCAGAACTGCAGGGCACTTCCCCTGTGCTGTCTTGAAAAACTTGCGTTGGTGGACGGGCCGCAGTCAGACCTGATGTCTGCTCCCAGCCCACCGCTGGGGCCAAAGTCAGACTGGTGTGTGCCTTCTCTTCCCCTCTCCTGAGGGTGGGATTCACTGGGGTGGCATGGCCCATCTGGGCTACTTGCACACTGCCAGGCTTGTGGTGCTGGGGATCTGGCGTATTAGCTGGGGTGGATTGGCAAGATGCACAGGGGCGGGAGGGGCAGGCTCAGGCTCGCTTTTCCTTCGGAGATCCTCTTCGGGAGGGGCCTTGCGGCACCAGGAGGGAGTCAGACCCACCGAGGGAGGGATCCACAGATGCACAGCGTTGGGTGTTTGCGCGGTGCAAAAAAGTTCCCTGGCAAGAACCGGTTCCCTTTGGGATTTTGGCTGGGGGGTGGGCGAGGGAGATGGCGCTGGCGAGCACGTTTGTTCCCAGCCAAGCTGAGCTCTGTCGTCCAGGGCTCAACAACTCTCCCTCCCGTTGTCCTCCAGCCCTCCCGTTCTCCAAGCAGAGCTGTTAGCTTATAACCTTCCAGATGTCAAGTCCCGCTCACTGCAAACACACTCCATCTGGCCCCTCAGCTTTTGCAAGCCAGACTCCGGGGCTATGCTTGGCCGGTGGGCCACCCCTCTGCCCTGGATCCCTCCCGCCAGTCTGTGTAGCGTGCACCGCCTCGCTGCCCTTCCTACCCTCTTCCATGGGCCTCTCATCTGCTCTTGGCCCCAGAGACTCCATTCTCCTAGTCGTCTGGCGGTTTTCTGGGTTATTTAGGCAGGTGTAGGTGATCTAATCTAAGTGATCAGCAGGATGCGCTTGAGCCCAGGGTCCTCCTACGCCGCCATCTTCCCAGGATTCCCCTAGCTGTACTCTTAATCCTTTTTATTTCACCCTTCTCTTCCCCCCCCTTTTTGCAACTACCAGTTTCCTGTATATGAGTTTGTTTTTTGTCTTTTTTTCCCTTTGTTTATTCATTTCTTTCTTAATTGTCTACATATGAGTGAAATCATATGGTATGTTTTTTTCTGACTTATTTCACTTAGCACTATGCCCTCTAGGCCTACCCATGGTGTTTCAAATGGCAAGATCTTATTCTCTTTTATGGCTTAGTAATATTCCATTGTATGTATATACACCACATCTTTATTTATTCACCTATGGATGGACATTTGGGTTGCTTCCGTAGCTTGGCTATTGTAAATAATGTCGAAATAATCAGGGTGTGTATATTTTTCAAATTAGTATTTTTCAGGGGCACCTCGGTGACTCAGTCAGTTGAGTGTTCAAATCTTGATTTCAGTTCAGGTCATGATCCCAGGATTACAGGATCGAGCCCCACATCAGGCTCTATGTTGAAATTGAAGCCTACTTAAGATTCTCTCTCTTTCCCTCTGCTCCTCTCCCCCACTGCTCACTTGCTCTCTCTCTTAGATAAAAAATAATAGCGTTTTTCATTTTCTTTGGGTAAAAACCCAGTAGTGGAATTAGTGGATCATTTATTAGTGTATAGAAACGCAACAGATTTCTATCTGTTAATTTTGTACTCTATGACTTTACTGAATTCACTTATCAATTCTTATAGTATTATTGGTGGAGTCTTGAGAGTTTTCTATATGTAGTATCATGTCATCTGCAAACACTTAAACCTTTACTGCTTACTAATTTGAATGCCTTTTATTTCCTTTTCTTATCTGATTGCTGCAGCTAAGACTACCGGCAATATTTTGAATGATAGTAGTGGGAGTGGACATTCTTGTCTTGTTCCTGATCTTGGAGGATAACTTTTCAGTCTTTTCCCATTGAGGATGATGTTAGCTGTGAGTTTTGCATAGGTGGCCTTTATTATGTGGAGGTATATTCCCTCTAAACCTACTTTGTTGGGAGTTTTTATTAAGAATGCATGTTGCACTTTGTCAAATGCTTTTTCTGCAACTGTTGAGATAATCATACATCTTGTATCCATAAGTTGTCTTTTTTTTTTTATTATTCATAGGTTGTCCTTTTTACTTTGTTGATAGTTTGCTGTGCAAAAGCTCTTCTGTTTGGTGTAGTCCTACTTGTTTATGTTTTATGTTTCTTGTGCTTTAGATGTCATATTCAAAAAGCCATTTGTCAATATTCATGTCAACCAACATTTTTCCTGTTTTCTTCTAGGAGTTTCATGGTTTCAAGTTTTACATTTAAGTCATTAGTGCATTTTGAGTTAATTTTTGTGAGTGGTGTAAGATAGGGGCCTAGTTTCATTCTTTTACATGTAATATCCAATTTTCCCAGCACCATTTATTAAAGAAACTGTCTTTTCTCCATTGACTGTTCCCTCGTCAAATATTAGTTGATATATATATCTTTGGTTTATTTCTGGGCTCTCAGTTCTGTTTGATTGATCTCTTTTTTGTTAAACTACAACCATATTATTTTGATTTTTTATAGTATACTATATACTTTATAGTATAACTTAAATATCAAGAAGTGTAATGACTCCTGCTCTGCTCTTTCTCAGGATTGTTTTGGCTATTCAAGGTCTTTTGTGGTTCCATATACATTTTAGGATTTGTTTTTTTCTAGTTCTATGAATTCCATTGGAATCTTGATACGGGTTGCATTGAATCTATAAATGGCTTTGGTAATATTGACATTTTAACAATATTAATTTGTCCAATTCATGAACATGGGTTACCATTTGATTTCTTTCATCAGTGTATCATAGTTTTCAGAGTAAATATCTTTCACCTTTTTGGTTAAGTTTGTTTTTAGGTATTTTGTTGTTTTTGACGCTATTGTAAATGGGATCTTTTTTTTTCTTTTTCATATAATTTGTTGGTGTATCAAAACACTACTGATTATGTATGTTAATTTTGTGTCGTGCAACTTTAATGAATTTGTTGATTAGATCTAATGTGTTTTGGTGAAGTTTTTAGAATTTTCTATTTATAAAATCATGTCATTTGCAAATACAGAACATTGTACTTCTTTCTTTCTAATTCTGATTTTATTTTTAATTTATTTTTCTTGCTGATTGCTCTAGCTAGGACTTCCAATACTACGTTGAATAGAAATGGCAAGAGTAGTGATTACCTTTGTCATATTCCTGATCTTAGGGAAAAAGCTTTCAACTTTTCACCATTGTGTATAATAGCTGTGGGCTTGTCATATGTTGAGGTACATTCTTTCTGTACCTAATTTGTTAAGAGTTTTTATCATGAACGGATGTTGAATTTTGGCAAATGCTTCCTCTGTGTCAATTAACATGATCATATGATTTTTTTCTTTTATTCTGTTGTAATACAGCATATTGATTTGTCTGTGTGAAACCATCCTTGAATTCCAAATTCCAAATATAAATCCCACTTGAGCATGGCACATGATCCTTTTTAAAAACCTGCTAAATTTGGTTTGCCTTTGTGGCTTTTTTTTTTTTTTTTTTTGAGAATTCATCAGGGATATTGGCTTGTAGTTTTCCTATTGAGTCCTTTTCTAGCTTGGGTATCAGGATAATGCTAGCCTTATAAAATAAGTTGAGATCATTCCCCCTTTTTTGAATATTTGGACAAGTTTGAGAAGGATTAACATTAATTCTTTAAATGTTTGGTAAAATTCACCAGTGAAGTCATTTGGTCCTTGATTTTTGTTGTTGTTGTTGTTGCTGGGTGATTTTTCATTACTTATTTAATCTCCATACTAGTTGTGTGTCTGTTCAGACTCCATTTCTTCACAATTTAAAATTGGTAGGTTTTGTGTTTCTAGGAATTTATCCATTTCACTTAGGTTATTCAGATTTTTTGGCATATAATTGTTCATAGCAGTCTCTTATGACTCTTTTATTTCTGTAGCATCATTTATAATGTCTATATTTTCACTTCTGATTTATTTTAATCCCTTCTTTTTTACCTAGTCTTTTTGAGAGTTGGTCAATTTTGTTTATATTTTGAAAAAAAACAACTCAATCCATTTTTTTTTCCTTTTTGGAAGGTTTCTTTTCATTTATTTTTGCTCTAATCCTTATTTCCTTCCTTCTGATAATTTTGAGTTTAGTTTGTTTTTCCAGTTCCTTGAGGTATAATGCTGTTTGAGATCTTCTTCTTTAGTGTAGGTCTTTATCACTATGAAATTTATCCTTAGTACTGCTTTTACTGTATACCATAAGTTTTGGTAAGCTTTGTTTTTTTTTTCATGTTTCTTAAGGCACTTTGCCATTTCCTTTTTGATTTTCTCTTTGACCCAACAGTCACTCCAGAGTGTGTATATTTTATTTTTTATTTGTATATTTTATTTGTATTTGTATATTTAATTTTCATTCCTTTTTTGATTTCTAGTTTAATTCCATATAGTCAGAACAAATACATGGTATCATTTCAGTTTTCTTAAACATTTTAAACTTGTTTCTTTGACCTAACTTGTGATCTATCCTGGAGAAAGAGCTGTGTGTGCTTGAATAGAATGGATTCTGTTCTTACGGGATGAACTGTTCTATATTTGTCTGTTAGGTCTATTTGGTCTACAGTATTATTTAAGCCCTCTTTTTCCTTATTGATAATCTCTCTGGATTTTCTGTCCGTTATTGAAGGAGGTTATTGAAATTTTATTATTTCATTGCTATCTATTTCTTCCTTAATTGCTGTCAATGTTTGCCTTATATATTTAGGTGCTCTCATATTGGGTGCATATAGGTTTATAATTGTTATATCTTCCTGATAAATTGACTCTTTTATCATTATATAATGTCCTTTGGGTCTCTGGTGACAGTTTTGATCTGAAGTCTGTTTTGTCTGATATGTGATGTAAGTATAGCTGCTGCTGTTCTCTTTTGCTTACCATTTGTATGGAGTATTTTTTTTTCCATCTCTTCAATTTCAGCCCATTTTCTTAAGTCTAGAGTTCTTATAGATGGTAGAGTTAGGTCTTTTTTTTTTTAATCCATTCAGCCCCCCAGTGCCTTCATGGACTGGTCTCATAAAGGAGAATATTCTTACCAATCAGCCCAGCATGAGATTCTAGAGGCCTCTACCAACTCTTTCCCTTCCAAGGGAGAAGTAGACAACTTTTGTCTATTCATTCTGTGCTGAGCCAGGGGGCAAGGTCAATGGAACCTACCATCCCAAACTGTTGCTTTTCTTATCCCTGGGCAGGTAGTCTTTGCCAGAACTGTAGGAGCTCCAAATATGGCAACTCAGAAGCCAAAGCTCTTAAAAGCCTCCTCAGAAATGTTGGGGCAATAGACATGTGAACCAATCTCTCCCTCCCTTGGTGAAACTGAAAGTTAGGGAGTCTCTTCCTGATTATACATCATCATTCCAGGAAAGGGTCTCTGGCAGGAAGGTGTCCCAAATCTCCCTACTAGCTTTTGTGAGTGTGGTTTTGCATACTCCCAGGAAATAAGAGCCTTTCAATTTTCTAATTGCTCACAAAGGAAACTTGTCCATTAATTCTTGAATCATTGTGTTTTTCAGGGAATTCTTCCTACCCCACAATGTTTCTGACATTACTTCCTGTACACTCTCAAAATATGGTAAAATGTTGGTAAATTTCCACTGAAGGATAGAATTCCTGAAGTTTTAAGTTAAAAGTGATTATTAACATTAAGGACATATCTATAATTATTTTGAAGAGTCAGTTGTACAAAAGATAGTGGAATAGGAGACTAGAATTTGTTATGATGGGTATCATACTGACTTAAAGTAAGCAACTTTCATATTTTTATAAGGCTATTTTATGATAAGGAATAATCTACAAGATAAAGGAAGGAATAAATTAAAACAAGGTACAATGAGATATGATTGTTTTCCAGGCTTAAGCATTGGTTCTTGTGGCTTCATATATAAGCAGAACTACTTGTATGAAGGCTAACACCTTCATTTTTTTTCTGTCTCCAAAGAAAACAAAACAAAACCAAAACCCTTTCTCTGTGTCTCTGTAGAAAACAGTCTCAAAGGACCTTATATAAAGACCTGATGTGACCTATCCTGTTTCACAGAAATCAGGTCCTTTAGACACAAAGTATAAAATGTATTTGGATGATCAGGACAGTAAGTTCTTTCTGGGGAAGAAAATTAAATATTTCTACAAGTTGTTATGGTGACTCTAATGGGTCCTCATTGATAGGTGGGAGGAGTTTGGTAGGAGATCGACTGGAGAAAAAAAAAATGTTGTCTGAGGCTTTCTGAAGATTACTGAGACAGGTCAGTAGTCTGTGTTTATACTGCTGCCTCAAGAACTGGGAGCCTATCAGGATATTTAGAACAACAAATGCTTGTGGAAGCTACACTGCTTCATTATTCCATTTCTCAATCAGATCTCAAGAGGTTTTCTTTCCCTCATTCACTCTAGTAGATGTTTTATTGTCTTTAGTCTAGGCTGTGGGCAAAATTGTGGTGGTTGTCCTAAAGGCCAGAGGGCTTGCTGACTTTGTCATAACTTCTTCTAGGTCTTAATATATATTTGGCTCATAGAAGACACCCCCCAAAAGGTTGCACCACCCCTCTCTTCCAATAAACGTTTCTATTTGAATTAAATTATTTGAATATTGTTTACCAATGTTAAATCACCATTCCAAAGATTCATTTAAGGCTTCCAATTTTCCCCCAATTTTAAAAATATTCAATCTGTTCATATATTCACAAAACCATTTATGCCACAGAAAAAGGAATGCTCTAATAATTTTTTAAAGTTTCTTTATTTTGAGAGAGAGAGAACAAGCAGGGGAGTGGCAGAGAGAGGAAAAGAGAGAATCCAAGGCAGGCTCCACACTGTCAGCACAGAGCCCAATGCAGAGCTCGAACTCATGACCCTGGGATCATGACCTGAGCTGAAATTAAAAGTCAGACGCTCAACTGACTGAGCCACCCAGGCACCCCACTCTAATAATTATTCTCACCTGCCTTGAGCTGGTATATGAAGGTGGTGAAAAGAGAAGTAATTTCCCAATGAATATGTATTATGGCAGGTTCAGGAAAACATATTTTTAGCACCTTGATAATATACAAAATGGCCATACATTTGCATGAGCGTTTTGCAAAGAGAGGAATTTAAAGAATGCAAGCACAAGGAAGTGAATGAAATTTCAAATAAATAAGGAATTTTAAAAACAAAAAACACATTTGGTAATAGAATGAGCCTTAGCAATTTAATATGAAACTTGAACGTTTTTTAATTGAATAAAGGTGGTTTTAGAAGCTTACTGAGAACGTTTTAGTTTGTAAAACTCAACTCATATTTAACTCAACAATTCACATGACCAAATTATAAGAAGGGTAGAAATGACTGCTGCTGGCCCTTCCCCACCAATGAGGAAGTTCTTTCCCAGCTCAATTCAGAAAACCCTTTACCCTATTTTCACCAGAATTCCACCCCAGCCATGCTTCTAAAGCTTTATGTGCATAAAAGTAACCTGGGAATTTTGATGAAATGAAAATTCTGATTACGAAGATTAGGTAAATATGAAGTAGAGTCTGAGATTGTACATTTCTAATGAGCCCTCAAATGAGGCTGATGCTGCTTATATTCAGAATTAAAACAAACAAACAAAAAACACACTGATGCCTGTTTCCTACAGCCAGAGTTTGTGATCTAGTCTATAGAAAGAGGGCCTGGACATTTGGAGTTTTAAATTTCCCCAGGGCAAAGTTTTAGAAGCACCATTTTAGAGCAAGACATGTTTAAATTTCCTCATCAGAAAGCTTGTTAAAATACCTGTTGCCAAGCCCTACCCAGACTCACTAGAGCTGAATCTCCAGGAGAAAGGCCTGGAAAGCAATATATTTAACAGTGATTGCTTCACATTAGAAAAGATTGGTAAACAGCATCCTGGACCAGTCATGGAGGCCAAGTATGTGATGTATAGTATTGGCCTAATGGGTCATGATCTGTTTTTACACCAATCACTCTGTCCTAGGAGGAAGCATCATATCGTGTAATTCTTTACACCTTTGTGGAGGATTGTTAAAAAAGAGAATCGGTTCTTCAAAGCAATGGAAGAGAGTGAATAGTCACTCTGAGACTTATTGTGAGTTAGGGAGGCTGCCTCTTAGTTTGTGCCTATTAGAGTTAACCTCCCAATGCAGGATTTTTCATGTATGTGTATTTGCTATTTTTGTAAGCATATGTTATATGTGATATTTAAATTTTGGGTTTTTTTCTCTTTTAAATATATACTTAGTGATATTTAAATTTTCTGTATTCTCATTTTCTGTCTTCTTTTGGCCTGCAAATTGTCTGTAGAGGGGTTTTCAATCAAGTCACTTTTCAAGAATCTAGTGATGTTGATGCTGATTCAAGTGTGTGCATATATAATATAGAAATGTGGTTTCTTAGCAAATATCCTGTAAGATTTTCAATTAAAACAATACAAGTAAGAGACACTGCTGAAACTAAAAGTTATTACTGTGTTCGTGTTGAGAAACAGGCTCTGTTCTTTTTTTTTTTTTTTTTTTAATGTTTATTTATTTTTGAGAGAGAGAGACAGAGCATGAACAGGGGAGGGTCAGAGAGAGAGGGAGACACAGAATCTGAAACAGGCTCCAGGCTCTGAGCTGTCAGCACAAAGCCCGACGCGGGGCTCAAACTCACGGACCGCGAGATGGTGACCTGAGCCGAAGTCGGCCGCTTAACCGACTGAGCCACCCAGGCGCCCCAAAACAGACTCTGTTCTAAAGCACAAAATATCTCTTCACCACCAAGATAAGTAGACTTGTCCCATAGATATTGAAAATATTGGGTGGATTGTACAAACACCATTCTTTCGCCACTGATTGTTTAAAAGGTGCAGAAGTGTGAGACTCGGTTTCAAGGCAACACTAGTTTTGTGGAAATCCCTCTTTTGCTCTAATTATGTTTTTTTTTTCCTACATTAGACGGCATATGAAGGATATTCTGTTAGCATAAAATGTGATTGGTATGACATTTTGAGTGCTTTAGTTACAAGATGAGGAGAGTTAGTTGCCATTTGGTATTTCTACCTTTCTTTCAAAGCACTGTCCACTCAGGAGCAGTCCTGGTGGTAGGGCAGAAAACCAAAACAAAACCGGGAGACATACAAGGAAATACTGTCTCCACCCTCCTCCTTCCCCGCCCCGCCCCCCAACCATACCCTTGATATTTTGTTTCACTTCCCTCCATCTGAGCATATATCAACTCTCCTGAGGATACAGGAAGAACAGCTTATTTTTCCCTGTGGGTCACATGGAAAGGTACTTTGTTCACAGCTGTACACTAATGTTTAAATAGTGGGTGGCAAGTAACAGGAGTTCAATAAATACTTCTTCAATGAACAAATTTGTTCATTCAATTTCCTTAGCTGACCTGAATTAATCTTGTGGGGAAAGGGGTTGTGGAATATTTTTTCATATGTCATTTTATCCATCCATCTCATTTGCCACTTTCTTCAATCATCCTCCCTTATATCTAAGACAGCCAGGTTGCTTAAAATAATTCTCTGCCTTCCCCTAACCCCTCCCTTCTTGATTTGAGTTTGAAAACTTTTCTTTTCCTTGTTAGTTCTGTTTTTCCTTCTGCTTAAACGTATGTGGTAAACAAAATGTCTCAATATTGGATCCAGATCTCTTTGTGATGTGGTACATTCATATTGTAGGGAGGAGATGTCTTGTAAAATTCCCTAGGCAAAGTATAAAATGCAGTCTTTGACAAGAACAAATATGAATAAAATATGCAGTCTCTGAATACTTTCTAAAAGCTTTTATAATTTTTAGACATATTGGTTATCCAATTTTACAAGAAATCTCCCTGTATGTTTAATCCACTGATACAGACTATAATTGCATTCTAAAATACTGACACTGTGCTAATTTTTCCATATACCCCACAGAAAAATTTCCAAAAACTTGAATAAAAAATTTTGGAGAATATCTTCAATTGTAGAAAGCTTAAGTGGTTGAGTATACCACAATGTTGTAACCCTACTATATGTAATGGGTATTCTCTCAAGCACTTTGTACATTTAACAATTCATGGTATAGCTGTCAAGTTAAGGTCTCCATCGTGAGAGAATCCATCCTAGCTAATTCAAGCAGGATTCATTAAATCATATTATCCCACAGAATCTCTGAGGAGACCAAGGATTTAATTTTGACATGTAATTCAAATTATACCCCCAGGTCAGTCTAGAGGATACAGGCGTGGCATTCACTCTGCGAGTGCTGCCCTTGGAAACAAACATTTCTTGCCATCCTCACACCGTGATTCTTCAGGGAACTTCTTTCCTCAAGTCATTCTTTTCAAAATCAAAGTTGCACACAAATGTATCTTGTTGGAAAAGCCCAGGTCACATGCCCACAGTCACTTGCAAGAAAAGCTGGGTAAGTGAGATTTCTGTCTTTCTAGAAAGGTGACCCATATCATGTAAAGTCCCACAGCGAGAAAGACTGTCTAAAAGAATATGGGAAGACAGGAATGTCCATTACAGCAAATGTTAGAACCACCATGTTACAGATGAAGAACTAAGGCTCAGTGACTTTCTCAAAATTCCACAGCAAAAACTGACTTCAAACTCAGTTCTACCTGGTTCCAAAGCCTGAAGCCTTTGTGCTTTTTGCAGCAATGTCTTCTGTATGCAGCATTTTATCACGATGATTTTTTAAAATCAGATAAAATTGACATATAACATTGTATTAGTTTTAAGTGTATAATATTCATCACCATAGTTATGAGCTGTTTTTTTCCTCTTGTAATGAGAACTTTTAAGATCTACTCTTCTAGTAACTTTGAAATATATGACACAATATTGTTAACTACAGTTATTATGCTTACATTACATCCTCAGGACTAATTTATAGTGTAACAGGAAGTTTATACCTTTGGACTACCTTCACCTATTTCACCCAACCCCACCTCTGGTAACCACCAATCTGTTTTCTATATCTATGAGCTCTGTTTTGTTTTGTTTTCGATTCTACATATATGTGAGAACATACAGTATCTGTCTTACTCTGTCTGGCTTATTTTATTTAGCATAATGTGCTCAAGTCTATCCATGTTATGGCACCTTGCAGGATAATCTTCCATTGTATCCATGTACCACACTAAATTTTCTTTATTCACTTATCTTTTGATGAACACAGCCTGTTTCCATTTCTTGGCTATTGTAAATAATGCTCAATAAACATGGAGGTGCAGAGGTGTTTCCGAGATAGTGATTTATTTTCAGATAAACACCCAGTAGTAGAATTGCTAGTTCATATGGTAGTTATATATATATATATATATATATATATATATATATATATATATATATATATATATATAACTTTCTTTTGAGGAATCTCCATACTGTTTTCTGAAGTAGCTATATCAATTTATATTCTCTCAAACAGCGCACAAGAGCTCACTTTTCTGTCTATCCTTACCAACACTTGTTCTTTCTTGTCTTTTTGATAATATGCAATCTAATGGGTATGAGGTCAGCTCTCATTGTTTTGGTTTTCATTTCCCTGATGATTAGTGACATTGGACACATTTCATGGAGCTGTTGGTTGTTTGTATGTCATCTTTGGAAAAATGTTTATTCACATCCTTTGCCCATTTTTTAATTGTTTTTGTTCTACTGAGGTGTAGAAGTCCTTTAGATATTTTGTGTATTAACCCCTTATCACATATGTGGTTTGCAAATATTTTGCCCCTTTTGGTAGGTTACTTTTTCATATTGTAGAGGGTTTCTTCTGCTAAACGGAAGCTTTTTAGTTGGATGCAGCCCCACTTGTTCATTTTTGCATTTGTTGCCTTTGCTTTTCATGTCAAATCCAAGATATCTTTGCAAGGGCCAACCCTAACCCTAACCCTGAGGAGGGAGAGAGAGAAACTGGGGAAGAGGGAGAGAGACATTGACTTTTAAAAATTGGCTCAGTGATCAGGGAGGCTGGCAAGTCCAAATCTGCAGGAGGTTGGAGACTCAGGGAAGAGCAAATCTTATAGTTCAAGTCCAAAGGCCTTCAGGCTGAAAAGACAGGGAAAGCCTATGTTGCAGTTTGTCTGAAGACCATCTGCTATCAGAGTTCCCTCTTGTTCAGAGAAGTTCAGTTTTCTGTTCTAGTCAGGACCTCAACTGATTGAATAAAGCAGATCATCCTTCATAATGTGGGCCTCATCCAAAGTCCACTTATTTAACACCCTCAAAGAAACATCCAGAGCACATATCTGGGCACCATGACTCAGTCAAGTTAACTTAAAATGAATGATCACAATGTGTCACAGATGTTATGATGTGCTTCTCTACATCCTATTGACACAGAAATTTCAAAACAATTAGCTAGCATTAGTTAGGATTAACTGTGAGATACACACACACACACACACACACATACCCCTACCTCATTCTTTTGTGTTTGGAATTTCATTTTACCAAATTTGGAGGTGTGAAAAAAAATTACTATATTTAGGAAAGTTGGCTTTATCTGGTCTCAAGTACTTATTGATGATAAATAATTAGAAGTGGCTGTCATTGGAAGCTAAGTTGGAACATAAATACAAAATATTATTGGTTAATTTTCTTTGAATATGCTTATACTATTTCTGAGATACTTCTATAATACTGAATACACTTTAAAACTATACTTATGCATCATAGGGAAAATAAAAGAAATTTCTAGATGAATACCCAACAAGTAATAGTATTAATTACAAATTTTCCCTATATATATGTATCCTCAGTATCTGTTTCTTAATTCAAATCAACACAAATGTACGTTATAATCTAAATTGGCTGGATATACATATATACCTTTTAAAATTAATTTTGAAGTCATAAACTTTTGAAACTATAAAAGATAAAATAATTTTCATTAGCACATATTTAAAAGTGTTCTTCTTAAAACTAGTGTGTTTTATTCTAACTCATAAAGTGGATTTTAATGATCTACAAAGCAAAACATTTGCCAGATGTGAATGAAAACAGGCAAAGATTGTTCCCCTGCTCACTCCATTTCCATCAGAGCTAAATGGGATTTTGAGATTTCTCATTTATAAAGTGAGTTTATAGAATGAGGTAAACATGATTTTTAAAATATATTTTTCTTAAAATTTTTTTAATGTTTATTTATTTTTGAGAGAGAGAGAGAGAGCTCGCAAGTGGGGAAGGGGCAGAGAGAGAGGGAGACACAGAATCCAAAGCAGGCTCCAGGCTCTGAGCTGTCAGCACAGAGCCCAACGAGGGGCTGGAACTCATGCTATGAGATCAAGACCTGAGCCAAAGTCAGATCCTTAACCAGTTGAGCCACCCAGGTGCCCCTAAAATATATTTTTCTAAGTGTGAAAAGAAGTCATTGCAATAAGCCTATTTCTTTAATAGTTATTGTGTCTGTTATAGTAACCATATATTAGACTTTCAAAATAATTATTTCTGCTTTTCATTTTTTTTTCCTAGACCTCACTGGAAAAAGGGCCTCTTAGAAGTTTGAGAAAGTCATTAGATTTTCCTAAAATATTACACACACACCCCAAAAAGAAAGAAAACTTCATTGAATCAAGAGGAAAAATACTATATTTAGAATTTAAAAAATAATAGAATGCATTTTTTATTTTTTAGAAGAAAAAATTATTCATCTAGAACACCCCAGAAGAAAATATTTTTAGTAGACTAGATTTGTTAATATAGAGTTAAATACTGAATGCCTTAGTTATTCTTTTCTCCCCGCCCCCCCCCACTTTTTTTTTAATGTAGGAAGTCTGGGTGGGAAGAATCTACCTTCTCACTACTATTACCCAATGGAAAATTTAGAACCCTTTTCATTTAATGGGGCATGAACAGAGCAAGTAATTATATACTTGGTTTTTGCCTATCATTAAAATCTCTGTCAAATGTGAAAAGCACAGAAGAGTCAATTTATGGCTATGATTATCTATACATAGATGCAATTGACAGGCCTACATATAGAATAAATTATAAAATTTTAGAGCGCAATTAGATTCAAAGTACTCCTTCACCAAAATACATAATGTAGTATTCTAAGCATATAATTATGAGATTGAGGTAAATTTACAATATTGGCATTTGGATAAAAGTCCTTCATTGCAGAGAGAAATTCCAAGTGCCAACAAACTCAGTATTTTACTGTTGATTTCAATGTGTATGTCTGATGCTTTACATTTATACTGTGTTTAACCATCTCCTTTTCTTTGCTGTCAACTTACTTTAAAAAAAAAAAAAAGTTATAAAGAAAAAAAATTCCCTCCCAAATCATGGGATCTCTTTTCAAAAGTTGTTCTACAAGTCAAGTAAGAAAGATAAACATTTTTTAGTGATATAAAACAGATAAATATCGTTAGAACCAAGGTGGTTTTCCAACTGAATACACAAGCTGGTAATATTTCCAGTAACATATCTGAGAACTATCAAGAGAGGAAAACAAAACAGAGCAACAAGAACAATAAAAAGACAACAAGAACGCTCCTCTTTGCATGAATTGTACCTGCCTTACTTAGCATAGTTGGTAAGATATCCACATTTTTAGGTTTTCTATGAATGCTGGTGTACATTCTTCTGCAACAAAGAAACTTTGATCTTGGAATAATTCAAACGAGGAAGGGGGAAGTGTGTTGGAAGTAAATAGTCTCCCTAAATAAACTTTGTGTATTATGTAGAAGAAACTGCCTTTGGAGCTAAGTAGCTGGAATATCCCACTTCTCATCATGGTCATTTTGACTACTGTTGATTTGTTTTGCATCCCTGTAGCCACTTTTATTCCACTACCTGAATGATACAATTAAAATGACTCATCTGTGTGTTTCTTAAATAGATGATGCTGATTGTATTTTGAATTTAGTGATGAAATTTCATTATGTACCATTACTTGAAATGTTGGTAAAAAGTTATGTTTATAGAGGCTAGTTGGGTGTTTTGGAAAAAAAGAAAAATTTGATATAAGTAATTGTGTTAGTTGAGGCTGCTGTAACAAGTAACCACAGATTGGGTGAGTTGAACAACAAAAATTTATTTCTCACAGTTCTGTGGACTGGGAAGTCCAAGATCAGGGCTCTGGCAGATCTGGTATCAGGTGAGTACATTCTGCCTGGTTTGTAGACAGCCCTGGTATCATTGTACCTTCTCATCAAAAAGTGAGAGAGAGTATGTGCTAGCGTTAGTCACATCACCCTCTTATAAGGACACTAATCCCATTCATGGAGGTTCTACATCATGACCTAATTCCCTCCCATAGCCCCCACGTCCTATTACAATTATATAGGGGGTTAGGATTTAAACATAGGAATTTGGGGAGATGAAAACATTCAGTCCACAGTAGATAATTATACTAATGGGTGACTAAGATTTATTAAAACTGATTGTAAATACTAACTAAACTCTAAAAAGGTACTGCCCATAGTAGAGCAAATATATTTCCTATAATACTCAGAAAGTACAGTTTGTTGCGGGGCGCCTGGGTGGCTCAGCTGGTTGAGCAACCGACTTCAGCTCAGGTCATGATCCCCCAGTTCGTGGGTTCAAGCCCCACATCAGGCTCTGTGCTGACAGCTCAGAGCCTGGAGCCTGCTTCAGATTCTGTATTTCCCTGTCTCCCTGCCCCTCCTCCCTCAAAAATAAATAAACATTAAAAAACATTTAAAAAGGGGTGCCTGGGTGGCTCAGTCAGTTGAACATCTGACCAGCTCAGGTCATGATCTCATGGTTAGTGGGTTTGAATCCAGCATCGGGCTCTGTGCTGACAATTCAGATCCTGCTGGAGCCTGCTTTGGATTCTATGTCTCCCTCTCTCTCTCTGCCCCACCCCTGCTGTGCTCTGTCTCTCTCTGTCTCCGAAAAATGAATAAATATTTAAAAACATTTTTTTTAATTTAAAAACAAAGTACAATTTGTCTTAGTTGTTTTATTCTGGGGTGCCTGTGTGTCTCAGTTGGTTAAGCATCCAGCTCTCAGTTTCAACTCAGGTCACGATCTCACAGTTGGTGGGTTTGAGCACCACATCAGGCTCTGTACTGACAGTGAGAGCCTGATTGGGACTTCTCTCTCCCTTTCCCTAGCTTGCTCTCTATCTCAAAAATAAGTTTAAAAAATTTTAAATTGTTTTATCCTATTTTATGTTACATATACTATATATTATGTAATTATTACATACAATAAATATACATTCGATTTTTAGGTTAAAATAAAAGTTTACATTATATACCTTTATGTACTTATTACTTTAGGATTCTCTGTCTTGACTGGGTTTTAATTTTTTTTTTAACATTTCTTCATTTTCGAAAGGCAGAGAGAGAGAGACAGAGTGAGAATGGGGGAGGGGCAGAGAGAGGGAGACACAGAAACAGAAGCAGGCTCCAGGTTCTGAACTGTCAGCACAGAGCTGGATGCGGGGCTCGAACTCACAGACTGTGAGATCATGACCTGAGCCGAAGTCAGCCACTCAACCAACTAAGCCACCCAGGCGCCCCTTGACTGGGTTTTAAATGAACTGGCAAATAGAATTTATATTTTCTCTCTCTACTTTCACTTCATCACTAAGTAAATATATAAATAATGCCTTCATGTGTGGAGAAGGTACCTTACTGAAGATAGCTAGAAACATGTTTAAAGCGATGTGTTCTTGTCATTTTTTTTGCTTTTCTAAATTCTCACAGGCATAGTTAATTTTTAAGTTTCTCATCAAATGTGTAGTAGAACAACAACTAAAAATAATTATTGTTTGACCACATTAGTATATTCTGGCCCTATTAATTAACTGGACATTATATTTCACTTTTCAATGTCAATTCAAAAACAATAATAAAAATAAACAGGTTTTGGCTTCTCCATTTGGCTTAGAAATGAATTTGCCATTTTCTCAAATAGCATTAGCAGTAGGCCTTAAATAAAAGTCATTTCTAGGTAAGTGCTTGTCTCTTACAAGTCACTTAAGAATTAGATACAACACATTTGTCAGTTAAACAAAACCTTTGTGTACATCCCCCCTGAAGTCAGCAATGGAAATACTTCATCATGATCAGGAGCCAGAGTGTAAGAGGAACACAAAAACGCTGGGCTAAACCTGCCCCAAGGAAGGAAAGTTTTGTTTTGTTTCTGAATTCTCACAGAGGGGACTGATGAGTTAGCCCCTGGAAGAGGCAGTGATTCCATTATTTCTCGGACACTGGAAACCTACTTGGCTGCTTGTAATTAGAATAATCTTGCTGCTATGATTATTTGTCAGTGAAAGACAGGCCCTGTGGATTCATCTGTGCGCCCTGCTACAACATACTGCTCATGCACCCTGGTGATAACGTCTTTGAAAAGTGTCTTTCTCATTGCAAAATTCTAGAGGGAAAAGCAGTAGTTTATATTTCATTTATTCATCTACGCTTTTGTATTGAAGTTCTTTTTTAGAACTTGGATTAATGGCTTGAAAACTGCATCTCAGCATTTGTCCTCATGTCATTGGATTGTCTAGAGGGACACCTTTTAAGTAGGGCTACATTTTACTGACACACTTGCAAGATCTAATTTTCCGTTTTTCCTACATTGGGAGTAGATCAGATGAGAAGATTACTTTTCCAGTCTTTCTGAGCTTTTCAAAACCTAGACTCTTTGTGTGTTTTTTGGTTCTTATTGTTTTGCTGTGTACAATTCTGATCTTTACTTGAAGCTCTCAGCTCCCAATTGTGTATTTTTTAATGTACTCATACCAACAGAAAAATAATCATACTGAAGTGGCAAAAATTCTGCAAGTATTGTATGACAGAATATATTTCTCTAAAAAGGAAAATCAACAGGGACACCTGGGTGGCTCAGTTGGTTAAGCATCCAACTTCTGCTCAGGTCATGATCTCATGGTTTGTGGGTTTGAGCCCCACATCGGGCTCTGTGCTGACAGCTCAGAGCCTGGAGCCTGCTTCAGATTCTGTGTCTCCCTCTCTGTGGCCCTCCCCTGCTCGTGCTCTCTTTTCTCTCAAAGAATAAATAAACATTTAAAAAAAGGAAAATCAATATTTAAGTGGGAATATGTGTGTCAATGATGCTTTGTCTGATGATATGCTCCACCCGGACCTGGGTTAAATTATTTGTCCCTCAGAAGGCCACTTTTTTTCCTGCTTCTTTTACCTCTCTGATTTTTATTTACACCTGTGTTTGTCCTTCAAACTTTCAAAAATGTGTACTGTATGACTCCTAATCTCCTGATACTCCAACTGACCAGATCTATGAAGAAAGATTAAAAATAGCATATATACCCACTTGCACGCAGAGCCATTGGGAAGATGTTGCTTGCACATTGTGCATTTATCTTTGTTTCTGTGAGGAAGGCTCTTTGTCAGAGCTCATTTGCTTCATGCCTAGAACAACAGCATCGGCACCTCAATATTCTTTCCAAATTAGCCCAGCTCTAAGCAGAGAATATAACTTGCTGAGTGTGCAGAAATTCCGTCAAATACTTAACTCCACTCAACAGTGCTAACATTTTTGAAATTCAGTTACCTTGGTCCCTGGGAATAGGGGACCTATTATGATCCAGTAAGGAATAACATCTTTATCTTGATTTTGTAGACCTTTTCATTATTGTTTTATTTTTTAATGACTTAATATTGTGTAAGATGGTCTACTCTAAATCAGTCTTCAGCTGATGATGTTTTAGGACACTATTGGTTCTCTAATTGGTTTCTTTAAGGTTGTTGGGGACTTACCTTTCCATATATAAAGCATCCAAACAATTTGGTTCTGGTTTTCGAAAGGTATTGATTAGAAAACAGTGACCAGACAGACCTTTTGTTTTTCAATAATCCTGTGTCAACAGTAATTCTGTTGAAGATGTTTGGTATTTTTTCCTCCCCTTCAGAGTTATATATTCAGTAGACTGGGGGTTCAGTATTCTTGAGAAGAGACAGCTAGCTCGAAGAAACATGCTGAATTCATTTATCCAGCATATGTTTACTGAGTATCTTCTAATCTGTATTATTTGCTGTGAAAATACTGAAAAGACATTGGAGAACAGATTGGGTTATTACCTTTATGAGATTAGAGTCCAGTGGAGGATGTAGACATTAATATTTGCAATGTCTGAGGGCACCTGTGTGGCTCAGTCGATTGAGCATCTTTCTCTTGGTTTCAGCTCAGGTCGTGATCTCATAGTTCATGAGTTCAAGCACCATATTGTACTCTGCACTTAGAGTGCAGAGCCTGCTTGGGATTCTCTCCCTCTCTTTCTGTCCTTCCCCCCCCCCCCCCAACCCTCAGCTGTGTGCTTTCTCTCAAAATAAATAAACTTAAAAAGAAATTTTCAATTACTTTTGATGAACTAAATTATTTCCATGGAGGTGGGAGTGCTGACTAGTCCCAGGCCTGGAAAGATTTCCTAAGGAATTAGGAGAAGAAGGAATTTACAGTTAGTGTGGGGAGAGGACCATTCTAGGCCTAGGGAACAGCATATGTAAAGGTTCTGATATGGGAAGAACGTGGCCTCTCATGAAGGGGAAGGAAAAGATGATAAAATCCAAAAGTTACTAAAAGAAGTATTTTTTTCTCTGATTCCAATACCGACTTGTAAGAATTATACAGAAAAAGAAATCCTGAAAGAGATAAACTTATTAATATTCATAAACTGAATTACAGAAACCAAATCCATTTGTGAGAGCCTTATAAATTTTGATTTAGTTCAAGTTCTGCATCAACTCTATTTAGTAAACTGTTTTTCAACACTGTTTCTTTGACTTTCCTACTTGTTAAAGGGCATTTCAGTTCCCACCCTCAGCAATCTGAACTTGTTACTCTTAATAGCTTGTCATACAGTTCAATCTACAGCAAACTAAAAGCTAAATCAATCTTATCTATTTGTCAAAGAATTTACCACCAAAATAAGGTGGGGAAGTTCTGTATCCATATCCTTTTATGTTCTATTTCTTTTCCTTTCATCATCTTCTAGTAAATATTTTCACTTACCAACACTGCCTTTGGTTTTCACCTGAGGTTTCTACTGTTAACCTTTACTTTGCCTAGTCTGCTGCTGCTTTCTAACTATCTTAGCTTCTCAGATCATTCTGGAGGGAAAAATCTTTCCAAGTCGTTTCATTGTCCCTGCTGCTTAGCACAGTCCCTGGGACATGTTAGATATTTAATAAATACACTCTTAATTTTTTTTTTAGAAATGTCATTGAAAACTCTCCCTTCCTATTTTCTTTTGGGAGGGTTATCTAAAAGGGACTCCATAAAGGCAGAGATGTTTTTGTTTTCGTGTCTGGTTTATACCTACTCCTTAGAATGGTATCTAGCACATAATAGGCATTCTATAAATATTCATTGAATTAATGTTTTAATAAATATTCGTATTTTCTAAAGCATTGTATATGAATTCAAAAAACTTGAATACTGATGGTAGTGTAATAGAATTATGTCAAACAATATTTTAAGGCAAAAGTTAACATGACATGAAATTTACTTCCAAATACTTGCCTGTTATTTAGCAAACTATGGGCAGTGTAATTTTTCTACTACTGGTACATATACCTGATGTAGTGGAGGTTACTGTTAGGCAATTAAAATATACCTGAATAAGTAACATTTCAATTCAAGATTATACTGCTAGGGGATCCTAAGTAACTACATTTACTGATGTTGTTGGCTATGGTCCAAATGCGAAATATCAGGGTTATTAAATGTACCTGTTGGCATTTGATCTGCTAATTACTGTGTAAAGAAAACGTCCTTGACATTTCAAGAGTTATTTCCAATCATTGCAGTTACAGTGTGCTATATACTGCTTTTCCTTGCAAAAAAAAAAAGGGGGGGGGGAAATCCTATAAAGCTATAATAGCAGATATTGAATAAATATTGTCATTAGAATAGAATAGCTTCTTACAGAATAACAGCCATACTGGTAAAAAGGCAGCCCAAGAATCCCTATGGTATGAGAATCACTATTACTTATGCACTCTTGGAGGTACTGCACTCGGAGTGACCACTACAGTGTGTGGTGTGTGAGTGAGTGATTACTAAGAAGGTCTAGGCTGCTTGGTTTAAGCCTTTGTCTACGAACCAGTGAGGCACGAATGATTCCTTGCAGAAACCATACTCTGGTATCTTAATTTTCTGCCTCCGGTTTTAGCTGGTACCAAATATGTTCTCCAGTACAAGTTGAGACAAAAGCCTGACAATCAAAAGGAATAAATTTCTAGCTTTAGAAATTAAACATATGTCAATACTCTTGCGATCTCATTCAATTGCAAATATAAAGAGGTTTTGTATTCTGATTCAAATAAAAAAAGACTATAAAAATTAAGACAATTGGAACAGTTTGAGCAGATTTTGATGATATTAAGAAATTGTTTCCTTTATAGAAGTGCGATAATGACATCAGTGTGTTTTTAAAATGGCCTATTTATGAATAAAATGATATGATATTTGGGATTGGCTTCACAATGATCCAGCAAGGGGAGTAGGTATAGGTATGAATGAAACAAGCTTGGTTTTGAGTAGTAGTCATTAAAACTAGGTGTTGGGTCCCTGATGTCCAATACAATATTCTCTTGTGTATAGGTTTTATTTATCTATAATTTAAAACAAAACCTAGAAGCAAGATTCTCTTACAAATGGAAGAGAAGACTGAATAAGGAGGAAAGGATGTTCCTTACCATAAAGGCAAAGAGAAATGAAATTAGCCTACGCGGAGCTGTCTCTTCCCAGTCTATGTTGCATATAGCAGTAACAGAACTACCCCTTTTAAGCAAATATTTTCCTATTTCTTCTGTATTTTACCCAACTATATTTTTAGTTAATGGAAGGAAGCTACTTTCTCTTAAAAAGTTTTTGTATCCTCTACAATAAGCAGAAGCTGATACTTTACTAATAATTTTTAACTAGAAAAAGTAAAATGGAAATTTCTATTAAAGTAACTACAGTATCTAAATTAAGATTAAAGACAATGTAAGTGTATGAATAACTCAGGAAGGATTTTAAACAGAATAGGAATCTCAGAAGGATAGTTGGTCAAAGGAAGAAATGTAAACAGAGTAAATTAAGTGGAGGGAACTTAGACATGATGACAAAATACAATTGGGGAAATGGAAAAAGTATTTGGGGCCACTGGTGGCTCAGTTAGGTGTCGGACTTAAGCTCAGGTCATGATCTCATGGTTTGTGGGTTCAAGCCCCGGATCAGACTCTGTGCTCACAGCTTGGAGCCTGGAGGCTGCTTCAGATTCTGTGTCTCCCTCTCTGCCCCTCCCCCATGCATGCTCTCTTGCAAAAATAAATATTAAAAAAAATCAAAAAGAAAAAGTATTTAATCCCTACTATGTGTCAGGCACTATTTAAAGAAGTAGGTCTAAAGCAGCAAATAACATACAATTTCTGACTTCATGGAAATGTCTTTTCCCACCTTTATTGAGGTTTTATTGCCAAAGTTGTAAGATATTTAAAGACTATAACTTGATTATTTGATATATGTACGTGTGGTGAAGGGATTCCCCCCATCATGTTAGTTAACACATCCATCACCTCACATATTTACCTTTTTCATTCCTTTCGTAACTATACTCACCAAGTTATACATTAGATCCTGACTTTATACATCTTGTAACTGAAAGTTTACACTCTTTTACCCTATTTCCTCCATCCCCTGACAACTACTTTTTTACTGTTTTTAGTTTGTTTGTTTTTTTAACATTTATGAGAGAGAGAGAGGGAGAGAGAGCACGCACAGAGAAAGGGAGACACAGAATCTGAAGCAGGGTCCAGGCTCCAAGCTGTCAGCACAGAGCCCGCCATGGGGCTTGAACCCACAAACCATGAGATCATGACCTGAGCCAAAGTCAGATGCCCAACCGACTGAGCCACCCAGGCACCCCCCTTTTTACTGTTTTTAGAAGTTTGGGTTTTCTTTTTAATATTCCTCATATAAATGATACCATTCAGTATATGTCTTTTTCTGTCTGGCTTATGTCACTTAGCATAATGCCCTCTAATTTCATCCATGTTGCTTACAAATGACAGGATTTCCTTTTTTTTTTTTTTATGTGTGTGTATTTATTTTTCAGAGACAGAGCACAAGTGGGGGAGGTGCAATGAGGTGGGGGGGATGGGATCCAAAGCGTGCCCAACACTGACTCCATGCTGACAGCAGTGAACCCCATGTGGGGCTCGAACTCAGGAACCATGATATCAGGACCTGAGCCGAAGTTGGCCACTCTACCAACTGAGCCACCCAGGTGCCGTGATTTCCTTATTTTTTTTAAGGCTGAATAATATTCCTGTGTGTGTGTGTCCCATTTTTCTTAATTCATTGATCCAGTGATGAACACTTAGGTTGTTTCTATATGTTGGTTATTGTGAATGATGCTGCATTGAACATGGAAGTACAGATACCTCTTATAATGGCTTCATTTCCTTTGACATACACACAGAAGGGGCACTGCTGTATCCTACGGTGGCTCTATTATTTAATTTCTTGAGGAACGTCCATACTACTTTCCATAGTGGCTGTACCAGTTTACATTCCAACCAAAGGTGTACAGGCTTCCCCTTTTTCCATATCTTCTACAGCATTTGTTATCTTTTGTCTTTTTGATGAAGGCCATCCTAACAGGTGTGAGGTAATACTTCACTGTGATTTTGATTTCCATTTCCCCAATGATGAGTAATGTTGAACATCTTTTCATGCATCTGTTGGCCATTTGAGTGTCTTCTGTGGGAAATTGTCTATTCAGGCCCTTTGCTATTTTTTTAATAGGGTTGCTTTGGCTTATTCCTAATAAGTTGTATTAGTTTCTTGTATTTTTAAATATTAACCCCTTGTTGGATATGTGGTTTGAAAATATTTTCTCCCATTCCATAGGTTGCCTTTTCATTTCGTTAATGGTTTCCTTTGCTGAAGTGTTGTAGTGTGATGGTGTCACACTTATTTATTTTGCTTTTGCTGTGGCAGCCCAGTTTTCTTAACACCGTTTATTGAAGAGATTTTTTGTTTCCATTGTATATTCTTTGTTCATTGGCTGAAAACCAATTGACCATATGTGTATGGGCTTATTTCTGGGCTATTTTGTTCCATTTGTATGAGTGTGTTTATGCCAATAACACCCTATTCGATTACTGTGGCTTTGTAATATAGTTTAAAAATCAGGAAGTTTAATGCATCCAGATTTGTTCTTTCTCAAGATTGTTTCCCTATCAAGTGTCACAAAATCAAAAAGTTTAAGAGTGAGGGGGCTCACTTTTCTTAGAAGATGGTGCATTTGCCCTTTGCTACATGCTAACATGCACAAGTGGTTGGTCCCTCTTTATTCCATCTGAGCCTTGGGTGAGGGAGGCAAGAAAAACAAAGCCATGGAAGGCCACACAAGCAAAACCTTAATTTTCAATAGTGGTAGTTCTACTTAGTGTTTCATTACTGGTGGAAGCACTGCTCTGAAACCTGGCCGGTTTACTGCATCATATTTCTGTTTGTTTACCTGTGATATGGGTGACCATCCAGCCTCTGACTGTATGAATCTATACAATTTCACAATCCCCTGTGTCATGCCTGCTCAGGTAATCATTTGGTTTGTCTCTTACCCCTCATTTTGCAACGCACAGATAAGCCCTCTGTTCAAACAAAGTGGTGATAATGACCAACTCAGCAAATTACTAGGTAACTTGTACCACAGTTGAGTTTTCCTCTGAAGACAAACCTCCTACTGGGAAGCATACAGCAGTAAACATAAAGTGGGTACAAAGTAGTTCTTTGTGGAAATAACTTATGCTTTCTTCTGGTTTGGCTGATGTAGAGATAATGTGTGAAATCAACATGTAGCATCAGATAACCTAGTTGCTTCTCTTTGGTATATAACCTGGTATATTTCTGTAGTGCCTAAGGTAATTGGTTAATTAGAGAGAAAGATGATGGGGATAATGATGAATGAGGAGGAGGAGATGATGATTTTTGAGACTAGGTAGAACTTGACTGTACCTCAGAGTTAACTGAGGAGCTTTAAAAAATCTTGATGCCCAGAAACTACCCCATATCAATTACATTAGAATTTCCGTGAGTGGATCTCAGGCCACTTTTGTGCAGTCAAGTTTGTAAACAAATAACACAGGGGGTGCCTGGGTGGCTCAGTCAGTTAAGCATCCGACTTTGGCTCAGGTCATGATCTCAAAGTTTGTGAGTTCGAGCCTCCTGTCAGTCTCTGTGGTGAGAGCTCAGAGGGTAGAGCCTTCGGATTCTATGTCACTCTCTCTGCCCTACCCCAGCTTGCGCTTAGTCTCTCACTCTCTCAAAAATAAATAAAACATTAAAAAATATTTTTAAAAAAGAAAATAAATGACATAGAGTAAACAACCTATCCATTAACTGAAGTTTCTACCTCAAATAAAGTTTTAGTAGTGTATCTGGATCCACAAAATACTGTGCTTGTTATTTGTTCTTTTACCACCACTTAGGGTCTGTATGAAATTGGCCAATTTCTCTCTCCATTCTGAGTAACAATTTCCCAGCCTAGAAGCTTGAAGTGATGCCGTTTCTCTGAGGGTGGCTCTGGATGCTAAATGAGTTAATGTGCATGTAGTACATATCACATTATCAAGAACATACTAATCACTACTGAATACAGGCTAACGATTTAACTTCTATGTATATAGAAAAGTTTTGCATCTTGGGAATATTGAGGAAGTAGACAAACCATTTTTGGTATTCTCTGGTGAAGATGATAATCCAGTTTGAGAAATACCATTACAGATAATTCTTCCAGACTTTGAAATAAGGTAGTCCTAGATTTAAACTGACCTATTCATTTACTCGCTTTTTGTTGGAAAAGTTAAACTTCCTGAGCATTCAGTTAGTTCATTTATAAACTGGGGAGAAGGCTTGTTTCTCACAACAATCCTGAAAAATAAATGCACATCCATGACATGGTGTATGGCATGTAGCAAGTTCTCATAACATGTTGGTTAGCATTATTTTATAATAATGAAGATAGCGTTAGAGGTACAGAAAGAGGATTTGGCAAAAGGATAATAGGAGTACAAGAAAAGGAAGGTAATAAAAGTTGTGGCTTTTGCCTTTATTTCTTGATGCTTAACATTTTGATATTCCTATAATTTTAGTAAGTAAAGATGGTTTGAACTGAGATTAACCAGTGTGACAAAAAGTAATATTTAACACCATTATTGCTAGTGAGAAATATACACCATTTAAGAGATTATCCACTCCATAATAACAGTGGGCATGTAACCTTGGAATGCTGAATTTGTAAAAACTGACAGGTATGGTGATATTAAAAAGTGTTCCTGGTAGATATAGATATCTATGAGTACAACTGATCCTTGAACAATACAGTATTAGGGGCACTGGCTCCTGCACAGTCAACATTCCCCATAAACTTTTTGATTCCCCCAAAACTTAACTAACCATAGCCTACTGTTAACTGGAAGGAAGCCTTATTGACATAAATAATTGATTAACATATATTTTGTATGTTACACGTATCATAAACTTCATTCTAGAGAAAACAAAATGCTATTAAAATCATAAAGAAAATGCATTTACAATACTATATTGATACTATAAGTTTATGTAATTTGTTTACAAGATGAATCGTCTGTCAGCTGCATCAATATTTTCCTAGATGATAGAAAACACTGTAGATATTGAGTATTACTAACACTAAACATCAAAAATGGAAAGATCTTGTGAAAAAGAAATCTTTATTTATAGATATAATGATTCATTCACTGCTAACAAAAAAGTAGCAATATTAATGCTTTATGACAGCTTAGTGTAATTGATATGATTTCTTCATGGTAACCTACCTTGTACTAAAAATGATGATGAAAATTTTGTGGCACACAGTATTATACTCATATTTATAGAACAAGAAAAAATGGTAATTTGTTTTTTTGAAAACCACTTACCTGTGATGATAGACTGATACAGTTTCTTCAGGTGGTATGGGGTGGGGGCATACTATATGGTAACATAATTCTTCAAACAAAGTCCTAAAGCAATAAGAAAACACAATATTAATTTTAGTTATTAAATATAAGTCAATTTACGTTTATGTAAGGATTGGCTAACCACATCCATACAGATCTTTCACATGATGTTCTACACGGTGAATACTTAGGCAATGAGGATGATAACACAAAAATGTCTCCTACAGTTCTTGCCATACACTAATTCAATTTTTAATTAAAAACACACACACACACCAGATAATTATTATGCCATACAGTTCATAAACTTATTTGCTTTTCACTAAGTGCAAGTGGGTCATCCTAAAGGTCTTCATCCTCATCATCTTCACATTAAATAGGCTGAGGAGAAAGATGGGGTTGGTCTTACGGTCTCAGAGTGGTAGAAGGGGAGGGAGGAGAGGCGGGCATACTCAATGTAACTTCATGGAAAGATATCAAAATTTATGGCTTTGTAGCTTGTTCATTTCTCAAGAAATATTTATATAGGGCACCAAACCGTCTTCTACTGTTTGCTTTAGTTTCAGCGCCCATATCCTAGAAGGGTCCACATCATAAAATAAGTCAAAAACAGTCTTAAATCAGGAACACTTCTGCCATAGGGTCCAACGTCGATGTGTTGTGTGGCACTGCTTTGTCTACATCTTCATCATCATCTGGCACTGGATTCGGAAGAACTCACCTCCATCAAGTCGTCTTCTGTTAATTAGCTCTTGAATTTCTCTAAGTTCCAGATCTTGAAACTCTTCACCCCCACGTTTTTTGTTTTGTTTTGTTTTTACCATATCCGCAATCTCTTTTAGGATTTCGTTGGTTGGCTCTGTCATACATCCCGTGAAGTTGTGCGCACCATTATCAAGACACCATTTTCTCCAGCAGGATTAGGCTCAGACTTGATGGTTTTCCATAACAGCATCTTCAGTGGCATTCCTTCAATCCTTCCTGACTTGCATGATGTTCTATCAGCGTTCTCTTCCATAACATTTACAATCCTTTCCATAGAGTACCATGTGTAATGAGCCTTAAAGGTTCTTATGACCCACTGATCTAGGGACTGAATTATAGACGTTGTGCTTGGGGGTAAGAAAACCATTTCAACAACTTCCTAATCTGGGGGTGTGGGGAGTCACAAAGAACATACGTTAGTAAGGAAGAGAAGAAAGCACTAGGATTTAAAGCAGGAAGGGATAAGCTGACTACTGTTTTGTACAAATGCAGTTAGGTTATGATCAGGACTGCCCTTATCTATAAAGCTGCTAATCCCTGAGCCTTAAAAGGAAAAGATAAATACCAACTGCCGTTTTGGGGGTTGCACAACAAGAAGTCCTAGACAAGAACACCTTTTCTTGATTGGTTCTCGGGATGCTTTGTCCCTGAGGTCAAGAAGTACCTTGAAGTGAAGGACTGCATTTTAAAGTTCTTTTGCTGTTGGACAATGTCTCTGGCTACCCAGATCCCCATGAGTCCAACGTGACTTTCATCTGCCATAAAAATCTGTTGAGGCAGATATCCTTTCTCCTCAATGATTTTCTTAATGGTGTCTAGAAACTTGTCTGCTGTCTCTTGGTTGACAGACGCGCTTCCCCTTTATCTTGACATTTTTAAAGCCAAACCTCTTGATCTGAAATTAAACCACTCTTTGCTGGCACTAAATTCTCCAGCTTTGGATCCTTCACCTTCCTTTTGCTTTAAATTGCCATATGATGACTTCACTTTTTCTTGAATCCTGTTGCTGTCTATAGGAATGCCTTTCTTGTAGCAATCCTGTACCCACATAAAAGCTATATTTTCAATACAAGATAAAAAGGCATTTTGTAAAAAGTGCAAAGTTTTTGCTCTTGCTGGTGTACCTGCAGCAATGGCTTTATGAATTCCTTTTTTTATTTTTTTTAACAATGGTCCTTACAGCGAATTCATTTATCCTGAAATGGTGGCCAACCTCAGAAGGAGACCTCAATCTATGGTACATATCAAGCATTTCGACTTTTTCTTGTAATGTCATGACTTTTCTCTGTTTCTTGGGAGTGCTTCAAGAATCACTATTGGCACTTTGTATGGTTCCCATGGCATTATTCAAGGTTTATAGTTTTGCACGGAACACAATGAAAAATACATGAGAATCATGAGATCCCTTTTTACTGCGGTATGCAATTTACTAAAGAGATAACTGCTCGTGCGGAGATAATTAGTGTCACAGGGCATTTTGAGTGGATCCTTGCAATACTTGAGCTCACCCAATAGCACCAGGAGGTGGCTGTGAAATTATTACAGTAATACAGTATATACTATAGTTAATTTTATGCAGTTATGATTTAATGCTCATCTTACATTTCTCTTGACCGTGAATGGTGCCATGTTATGGTCTGTGTGTTTCTTTAAGTTTAGATAAATTTTAAAATTTGATCATATATTTGGCTATATTTATTAAAATTATTTTTCAATGTTTATTTATTTTTGAGTGACAGAGAGACAGAGCGTGAGTAGGGAAGGGCAGCGAGAGAGGGAGACACAGAATTCAAAGCAGGCTCCAGGCTCTGAGCCATCAGCACAGAGCCTGAGGCAGGGCTTGAACCCACGACCCGTGAGATCATGGCCTGAGCTGAAGCCCGATGCCCAACCACTGAGCCACCCAAGCACCCCATAGATGTTTTTAACATAAAAAGTTTAATTAAACTATTAAGAACTTCTATAATTTTAATTCAGAAGTTGATATCTTCTGGGCATTATAATTTTATTATATTAAGGGCTATTTACAAATATTTTTTGCCTAGGGGCACCTGGGTGGCTCAGTTGGTTGAGCATCCGACTTCAGCTCAGTTCATGATCTCACAGTTTGTGGGTTTGAGCCCCACATCAGGCTCTGTGCTGATGGCTCAGAGCCTGGAGCCTACTTCGGATTCTGTGTCTCCCTCTCTCTGCTCTTCCCCTGCTCACATGCTGTCTCTCTCTCAAGAATAAATAAAGAATAAAAAAAATGTTTTAAAAAGCAAATATTTTTTACCTTTAGAAATAACAGATTTGCTGAATTTGCTAACTATTGCATAATGCATTATTTCTAAATAAAATAACTCCTCATTTTTGGAAATTGCATCTTGATTTGTCACAGATTGAGTAAAATAGTTCCTATCACTATAAAAGGAAACAAGAATTCTATATTCTAAAAAATTTCTATTAATTGTTCTTAAGCAATAAACTAACAAGGTGGATAAATTTGTTACAGACCAGGCTTGAGATCTCTTTTCTGTGAAAAGCAGGACAAAACTCCAAAAGAAGGGCTGAGGCACCAGATTTCCCAACTAAAAATAACCTAAGGTTGGTGACTTTACTGTACCCCTCTCTTATTTACTCCATTTTATTCTTTTTTAATCTTCTTTTTTAAAACTTTTTTAATGTTTATTTTTGAGAGAGAGAAAGCACAAGCTGAGAGGGGCAGAGAGAGAGAGGAGAGAATCCCAACTAGGCTTCATGCTGTCAGCAGGGAGTCCAAAGTGGGATTTGAACTCATGAACCATGAGATCATGACCTGACCTGAGGGTGGACGCTTAACCAACTGAGCCATCAAGGTGCCCCTTTAATCTTCTTATTTTGACATAGTTTCAGGCTGAATCAAGAGGTGAAAAAACAGTATAAAGAATTCCCTATCATCTTTATCCAAATTCCTCAAATGTTAACACTTTACCACATTTGCTTTTGCTTCTCTCCTCTCTCCATTTCTCTGCTGTTGAGGAAATATAATTACAAAGAAAATCTCTCAACCCAGAAAACCTTTCCACAAAGGTAGAAGAGAAAGTTTTATTGAATAAGTATTAATCCCAAAAAATTCCAGATGCTTTTCATAGGCAGTCTGCTAAGAAATTGCTTAGACAGAAAGAAATATTGTCCTTTTATATTGCTAAGCAGGTACAAAAACTTTGCAGCCCAGAGCAAGGGACCCACTCCAGTTAGACTCGTACCCTTCCACAGAAAATGGGACATCTCTTTCCCTAGATGATTATATTTCAGAGATGGTTCCTAGGTCTTTAAAAAAGATTATTCCTGGAGCTGAAAGCTGACAAGAGGCTTATTTAGCTTCTAAAATTTAGCTTCTATTTACTTACCTTTTAAAGATATTGAGAATACACTTACAAGTTGTCTAAAGTACATGCTCTATGAAAAGAGAGAAGGAAAGTCACTTATTTTCAATAGGAATAATTAATCTTCTTTTTAATTTGTATTTGCCTTTACAACACACACATATATGCTTAAAATTTTTATTCTATACCTTTTGAGAGTAAGTTCAGACATCTATATTTACTAACTTGCTTAATCCCACAATACACAGAAAACAGTTTGTGAACTGCTAACCTATACAACTGAAAAAGCATACCTACTCACTGGAGTTCAGTATTTGTGTCTATAAATATTCAAAAGTTAATTTTTTTTCTTCCCCTCCCTTCAATGAGGACTCATGTGAAACATGGTTCAGTACATTTGTTTTTGTGGTTTTAGGATTTTTACCTAATCGGGTTGATTTTTAAAAATTATGTTTGAGTGCATGAGACAATAACATGGTTCCAAAGTCAGAACTGCATCAAGGTTATGTTTAGAGAAGTGTCTTTACCCCCTCCCCACATTTCTTCCTTTCCACTTTGTTCTTTCCTTATAAGTCACCAATCTTCCTAGGCTCATTTTATTCTTCATGAATTCCTTTCCACAAAAATGTGCATCTATCTATTTATTTTCCTATTTCCTCTTATTTTTTACAAAATAATAGTATACTAAAAATACTCTTTCTTACTTTACTTTTTCACCTGACACTTGGTTTCTCCTGGACATCATTCTATATTGGTTCATAGAACCTTCCTCATTTTTTTTAAAGAAATGTAGTACTTCCCTGTGTGAATATACCAGTTTTCTCATCCATTATCCAAATAAAGTCATATAAGAAATTACGTTTTCCAAAACAATTCTGGAATGAGTGATTGTGCATGTATATTTTTGTACTGTTGGGGATATAGATCTTCCAAAGAGAAACTCTTATTGTATACATGTAGATTTCTATGCAATCTCTGCGTCTAACACGGGGCTCCAACTCAACTCTGATATCAAGAGTAGCATGCTCTACCTACTAAGCCAGCCAGCCACCCCTTGTTGGGTATATCTTTAGGTTAAATTCCTGGAAGTGGGTTGCTGGACAAAAAAGATTGTAAAAATTTGATTTTTCACCAGCAGTGTAGGAGAGTGCTTGTTTTCTTAAAAAAATTTTTAAGGTTTATTTAATTTTGAGAGAGAGAGTGAGCATGAACCGGGGAGGGGCAGAGAGAGAGGGAGATACAGAATCTGAATCAGGCTCCCTGCTGTCAGCACAGAATCTGATGCGGGGCTTGAACCCACAAAACTTGAGATCATGACCTGAGTCACAGTCGGATGCTCAACTGGGCCACCAGGTGCCCAGAGGAGTGCTTGTTTTCAGATAGTCTGCTCTCGCAGGTCTGATCAGTAAAAGGAAAACTTGACTTAGAATAATCTCAAGTTTTACTTCTGGATGTTAAAGGAATTCAAATATTTTCAAACATTAAATGCCTAAAATACAATTTGATATTTAAGGAATGAAAGGTTTAAAAACTTTACCAATATTAACTTATTTTCTACTTTAAAAAGTCAAACCACATGCCTGCTGTTTTGCTCTACTACGCTCCAGTAGGATAGTATCTCATTTCTTTTATACTGCCAAGTCTTTGGGTTTACTAATGATTTCTTTTCCTTTGTGAATATTTGTTTTTTACTGTTTATTTTTGAGAGAGAGAGAACGAACATGAGTGGGGGAGGGGCAGAGAGAGAGACAGATACAGAATCCGAAGCAGGCTCCAGGCTCTGACCTGTCAGCCCAGAGCCGGAGGTGGGGCTTGAACTCACAAACTGCGAGATCATGACCTGAGCCAAAGTTGGAAGCTTAACCAACTGAGCCACCCAAGTAACACTTTGTGAATATTTGTATTCCTTATTAAAAATTTTGCCTGGATATCCATTTTTAGTCCCATAGAATGCTATTACACTCTTGTTGGGGAAAGCTGCCACTTGTTTTTTGATGTATTCTTTAAATGGTAAATATTATACTGGTCCTTTTCTGTTTGTCACCTACATACATGCTTGTCTAAATTTCTTAAACTACATTTTGAAAAAATAATCACTAAGGTTTTTTTTTATTTTTTTAATTTACATCCAACTTAGCATCGTCATCAATGATGATTTCAGGAGTAGATTCCTTAATGCCCCTTATACATTTAGCCCATCCCCCCTCCCACAACCCCACCAGTAACCCTCTGTGTGTTCTCCATATTTAAGAGTCTCATGTTTTTGTCCCTCTCCCTGTTTTTGTATGACTTTTGCTTCCCTTCCCTTATGTTCATCTGTTTTGTATCTTCAAGTCCTCATATGAGTGAAGTCATATGATATTTGTCTTTCTCTAATTTTGCTTAATATAATACCCTCTCGTTCCATCCATGTAGTTGTGAATGAAATCTTGCCATTCTTTTTGATTACTGAGTAATACACATTATATATATATATATATATATATATATATATATATATATATACACACACACACACACATACACACCACATCTTCTCTATCCATTCATCCATCGATGGACATTTGGGCACTTTCCATACTTCAGCTATTGTTGATAGTGCTGCTGTAAACACTGGAGTGCATGTGCCCCTTCGAAACAACATACCTGCATCCCTTGGATAAATACCTAGTAGTGCAATTGCTGGGTTGTAGGGTAGTTCTATTTTTAATTTTTTGAGGAACCTCTGTACTGTTTCCTAGAGTGGCTGCACCAGTTTGCATCCCCACCAGCACTGCAAAAGAGATCCTCTTTCTCTGCATCCTTGCCAACATCTGTTGTTGCTTGAGTTGTTAATGTTAGCCATTCTGACAGATGTGAGGTGCTATCTCATTGTGGTTTTGATTTGTATTTCCCTAATGATGAGTGATGTTGAACATTTTTTCATGTGTCAATTGGCCATCTGGATGTCTTCTTTGGAGAAGTGTCTATTCATGTCTTTTGCCCATTTCCTCACTGGATTATTTGTTTTTTGGGTGTTGAGTTTGATAAGTTTTTTATAGATTTTGGATACTAACCCTTTATCTGATATGTCATTTGCAAATATCTTCAGTCATTCCATCAGTTGTGTTTTATGTTTTGTTGATTGTTTCCTTTGCTGTGCAGAAGCTTTTTATTTTGATGAGGTCCCAATAGTTCATTTTTGCTTTTGTTTCCCTTGCCTCTGGAGACGAGTAAGAAGTTGCTGCGGCCAAGGTCAAAGAGGTTTTTGCCTGCCTTCCCCTTGAGGATTTTGATGGTTTCCAGTCTTGCATTTAGGTCTTTCATCTGTTCTGAGTTTATTTTGTGTATGGTGTAAGAAAGTGGTCCAGGTTCATTTTTCTGCATGTCGCTGTCCAGTTTTCCCAGCACCACTTGCTGAAGAGATTGTCTTTATTCTATTGGATAGTCTTTCCTGCTTTGTCAAAGATTAGTTGGTCATACGTTTGTGGGTCCATTTCTGGGGTCTCTGTTCCATTGATCTGAGTGTCTGTTTTTGTGCCAGTACCATTCTGTCTTGATGATTACAGCTTTGTGATACAGCTTGAAGTCCGGGACTGTGATGCCTCCAGCTTTGGTTTTCTTTTTCAAGATTGCTTTGGCTATTTGGGGTCTTTTCTGGTTCCATACAAATTTTAGAATTGTTTGTTCTAGCTGAAAAGAATGCTGGTGTTATTTTGATAGGTATTGCATTGAATATGTAGATTGCTTTGGGTAGTATTGACATTTTAACAATATTTGTTCTACCTTGTTGGGAAAAGCTGCCACTTGTTTTTTGAAGCAATATTTGTGCTTCTTCAATTTCTTTCATAAGCTTTCTATAGTTTTCAGTGTATAGATTTTCAATTCTTTGGTTAGATTTATTCCTAGGTATTTTATGGTTGGTGCATAATCACTAAGTTTTAATACTTCATTGCTAAGTATTTGGCTAATTTTCTTATGTTCATGATCTCATTTAAATCCTCACTGTAATTCTATAAAGTAGTTTATTTTTAAACATATAAAGTATGTTTATTTCTCTAAGATCAGAAAAATTAAAATACACAATTAGTAAGAGTCAGAGCTGAGATTCCAAATAGGTTCTTGCTGACCCGGGAATGAGGGATTAACCACTATTCTATTATGCAGTCTTGTAAACCAGGGTTGTTGACTGAGTAAACTCCAAGTTAGCTGAGGGTGAACCTTTGTTTAAAAATCACATTTTCAAGGGCAGTAAGCTCTTCAGGGATTAAAAAGTCAGTAACCATCCTCCCCCCAAAAAAAGTTAGTAAACCCCAATCTTGCATTTTTGAGTGACAGGGTAAACCAAATTTATAGGAAGTGAAAGTCGAACTAAGAAAAATTCAAAAAATTCCCCAATTCAAAGGTTTTCAACATAACATTGGGGGAAACAGGACTCTTTTCTTCTTTCTATGCTATGTACATGTTAACCAATTGTAATATGTATCTAAATTAGGCTTCATATTTATAGACATGGGATAAAATATTCTAAACCAAGTATTACAAGAGTAAAATTATAAACCTTAGGAATAATTTTATCAGCAAATAAATGGCTCCTGTGTGACAATAACATCACACTGAAATAAATATGCCTCTGAATCCTCTTCCATGACTGATTCTGTTATTCTTCAATGGAGCTGAACTCAGAGTGGGCTATTTTAATCTTTCACATGGCTGCCTTCCCAGGCATGTCAAGTACTCTCAAATTTTAGATTCATCAGTCCAAATCTCTTTGCAGTAGTTATTCATTTTAGGCCTTATAAGCTAACAGAGATGTGCCTGTCACAAAATATGAATAGAAGTTCCTTTTCCTTTCTTTTTATCTACCTTTTTTACCCTCTTGTTGCAGCTGTTATTTCTGGAACCTTGATGCATTCAGGATATCAATTGCACTGATTCACCTCCTACATAAGCTGGTTTCATGCATGAAAAAGCAAAAGCCTTAAAATATTGTAAGTGGAATGAACTTACAGCAAGTATTAAATGTTTTCATTATAGATAAGGTATATATACCTGTCTTGAATCTCAAAAAAAAAATCCTAAACTTTTTTTCTCATCTTTAATACAAATTACTCATGAAACATGATAAGCAGGAGAAAAATGCAATCTCACTTCGACAGAATAAATTAAATAGTGAATATTTTTACAGTGGATTTTACACCCATATAGGTCACCACAAGCCACCTCTTTGGGGCATTTAATTTTTCATTCTCATTGTTTTTAAGCCTCTTTATGTAGAAAATGATAACCTTGAAAATCCTGTAATAAGAGACACATTACTGACACTTATGCAGGAAAATTCAGAGACTATTCACTCTCAAGTATAGTTGAAAATCTGTGTTATCTAAACACTTCATACCATAAAATTTACATGACTGAGAATCAAGTAACTTTGAATTTAAATTTTCTTAATATCATTTATTAAAAATCTACTTAGTATGAGGAATAGCTGCATAATGATTTTTATATGCACTATATACAGATGTATTTTATGTAGTCATTATTTTAGAAACATGAAAATTTCCCTTTGAAATTTTCTACCCTATTTTGTCCTAGGTAAGCAGAACATACACATTTCTGATTTCTCCCCCATAATTAAAAAACTGATGGGCAGATTTCTGTGAGGTTATGGCTTAGTGAATAAGACAATCATATGGGAAATAACAAGTTAGAAGAAAATAAAAATTAAATAGAATACCAAATGGAACATGAGGTATTCAACTAATTTTATCAACTCAGGTCTCTTTTACCTTTAGGCATCTGTTCCCTTTGAATTCCTATAGTTGTATGTAATACTTCCTTCAGATTATTTTGTCAACCTCATACAATGTCAACTTGTGACAAAGAAAAATAGGATTAATGCCAACTCCCCACCCCATAGGCCCAAGTCAGTACTAAATATTAGGCATTATGAAATGCATCTTCAGTTCCTTTTGGAAAGCAATTTCACTTAGTCCATTTTCACTAAAGTTTCAAGTTTATTATTTATTTTGAGAGAGAATCCTAAGCAGGCTCCATGCTGCCAGCACAAAGCCCAATGCAGGGCTTGAAACCACGAAGCCACAAGATCATGACCTGAGCCAAAACCAATGATCAGATGCTTAACCAACTGAGCCCCCATGTGCCCCAATATCCATGATGGTTTTAAATATTTGATTTTAGTTCTTTGGAGCTCATATTTATCAAGATTTTATAGATGCTGCACACATGAGTACATTAATATTCATAGGGATTTTTACAAATGCTAAAGAGGATAGAAATTTTCTCAAATAGGCAACAAAAATATAATTGACGGATGGTTGATTGCTTCTAAACTATTGTATGTCTTTAATCCTTAGGATTGGGACAGAAGGGATGAAAATACAGTCCCAAGTGATTATCTTAATTGGGTTTCTCTAGTAGAAATCTTCTGGATTTCTGACTCCTTTCCTTTTACTTCTTCAAGACTGAAGAATTTGGAGTAGAATTTTGTTTTATGGAGCCTCATTGCTTAAGAGGGGGAGCCTTAGATCTACTTAGTGCTCTTTTGTGTTTTCTCTCATCTCTATTTTGAACTAGTGGTTGGAGTGGTGGGTGTTCATGTGATTGGTTCCACCTGAGTGTCAGGGATACTTGGGCAAATGCTGAACTGCAACTGGTTCTACCTGAATGTTAGGTACACTCTACGCCTCCAACGATTTCCGACAATCTAAGTTTTTGCCCCACCTCTACCTAGGCTACCAAACCTCCCAGATAGATATTCAGAGTCTCCAAAATGGGACATATGGAGCCTTGTGGCTTCCTTACCTATGGTGCAGAGATGAAGAGTAATTCAGGCTCCTTTGCATAAGTGTTGACTATCAATCATTGCATGCCATTCTGGTAATAGCCCAATGATTAAGGCATCTCCTAAAGCAAGTGTGCCACAGGTAGAATATTGTCACTCCATGTTTTAATACTAACTTGGATGATTAGGATATTTCTAAGGTATCCCCACCAACTCTGGATTCAAATCCTGCAGAAACTGGCATCCTACCCATTGAATGTCCTTCCTCTTTTCTCTCCTATTGACTTCTCCCTACAACCCACTAGAAACTGGAGGTTCAAGTTTTAGGTTTTTTTAATTCCTCAGCATTATTTCCTTCTTTTATCTAATGCAGAAAACTTAGTTTTCATGAACAAAGAGATGTCCTTTCAATACTTGGAAGAATTCAAACTATAATTTTTTAGTATTCATTCATGATCTAGTAAATGAAAGCTAAGGAAAATCCTTTCTTTCTCCACTAATCTCAGATTTCAAGATGAGCTTTTACTGCAAAATTGTGCTTTAAATATCAAAACTGAATATTTACTTTTTTCCCTTAAGTATTCTTCACTTCAGCCTTTAACATTCAATCAACTGACCCCAAGGCAGAAAATTTAATTACATAAAATGTCAAAGGAGAAAAGCACATTGACATAGTTTAGAACTGTTAGAAATGGATGAGACCAATATTTCTCAGGATTACATTTCTCAGGATTACAAAAATCATGTATCATAGCTTCATAATAGAGAAATCTCTTGTCAAATCCAGAAATGGGATTTTACAAAAGTATCATGGAATCGATAGCAGTCAGAATAAATCTCTGTCCCAGTGTCATTCAGACAATAAAAAACAACCAACTAATTGCCCATGCTTTGGAAGTTTACAGGAGAAATTTAATATTTCCTCTGGTTATGACCATTAACCAATTCCAGTGACAACCATACCCAGAATGTGGTTACTACTCAAAAACATTTGTTGTATGAATCAACTAAAACATTTCTTTATCCCTGAGAGAACTATTGTTTGAAAATCTTAAATATCTAATGGAACCACATGTCCCTGTTACACAGGACTCTACCAGGTCGGCTACAACAATTGTTTTGGTAGTAATGGCAACTGCCCCTCAAAACAACACCAATGTGTTGATAGTCTTCAATGATTTAATCCTTTATATCCTTATGGGTGTAAGCTTGTCAAAAAATCTAAACTCCATCAATTTCATCACAGCTAATAAATAATGACACTTCTATAGATAATATTCAAGTCATCTCTCATCTTTGGTGATCAAAGAATAGCTGTAATTGAAATTTACTCTTACCTAATTTTTGTTTTCCATTATAATTAACCCATTTTGAGAGTTTAAGAGATGATTCATTACTGAGTTATCTGTTCATAAATGATGAAGTTTTATTGAAAATAGGTTTCTTTTCCTAGGGATAGTCACATATTCCTACTCTAAGAACTATCCATTCACTGGAAAATATTAGCTAAAACTACATCTGATTGTTATTTTGTGTATCATAATCAAATCTACACAAAGAACTATACTTGGGAATTACGAACATACTTACCATACTCTATTAAAGTCCTCAACTTTCTGAAGGATTATAAATAAAAAGGCCTTATCAAAAGTCAGTATTAAATTTGCAAGACTATTTTAATGTGTTATAGAAAGCTAATGGTTTAAGGGGGCTTCTAGTCTAATTTAATTCAAAGTTTCAGGTACAAGGGGTGATATATTTAACTCAGCCTATTGTAAAGAATTTTCAAAATACTTAAGCTACTTCAAATACTAATGCTACTTAGCATTCATACTGAAAATTTTGTGCATATCATCAGGGATATCTTGAGGCCAATATCATAGGAGAATGATGAATAAGGCTTTTGAGTTCACTTATTCAATGTGCCACACTGTAGTTAACACAAATAGTAATGTTGATTTAAGATATGTCTATTCAGAATTTACTGCAGGCTTATTATATACAAATAAGAATACATTATAGATGATGTTATTTTTTACATCCTTATGTTAATTTTACCCTAAAATGTTTAATATTTCCTGGGCAACAGAGGTATTTGACTTTAATTAAGATTAGGGGTTTTAGATTGTAAAAGTATAAAAAGATCCAGAGGGAAAATAAGGTAGTACAGCATTGCTATTTTGGAGACTATTTCTTTGCAAACATGTAATATCAAATTAACAGATTTTTTTATCTATACTTTTTGAAAATCAGAACCATCCTACAGTAGTTGATAAAGGCTTAACTGACCTCTCTCTATTGACAGATAGACACACACACACCCCCTGTGAGGCTGGCTTCATCTCTATGCAAGATTGTACAGGTGGAGAGTGGCTTATCTAGATAGACACTGAACCTAGGATTTTTGGCTCCAAATTCTTAAAAACATCACCCTCTTCTACCTAGATCATCTTCAGTTTTGTTGTTTCTATCTCCACAACCAGGAAATAAATACAAATCTCATGCAATTATGTCAGCCCTTTCCTAATATATACTGATATATTTTATGTTATTTGTCATGGTTTGTAGATTTTAATAGCTACTTGTACATATGAATCTCTCCTAGCAAACAATACTCTATACATGTGGCACATACCAGGTGTTATGGATGACACAAAGAAGGAACAGGCACAAGCTTTATATAAATGATACACAAACGTATTTTCTGAACGAACTGATCATTTACTGAATATCTTAGCACACTTTTTCTCAATGTGTTAAATGGGTTCATGGCTATTTTTTGAGACAAGCTCCTGTTCCATCCCAATTATTCCTTTAGTATAAACCTGGACACAAGGAGGTTGAGTACATATGAAGCCTGTATCCTAGTGAGGCTTATTTACTTTCATGAAAGGCTATCAGCACTTTTCTATGCTCAGTTGTACATCAAACCCATGGGTACCCTTCCCTGGCAACATAGCAAAACTGCACTTCATATTCTTGACACAAAATATAGCCTTGATCTTTCTGATAATCATTTTTTCTTAAAGTTTGATTACACGAAATGAGGGGCGCCTGGTGATTTAGTCAGTTAAGCATCCGACTTTGGCTCAGGTCATGATCTCACGGTCTGTGGGTTCAAGGCCCACATCAGGCTCTGTGCTGACAGCTCAGAACCTGGAGCCTGCTTCACATTCTGTGTCTCCCCTCCCTCTGCCCCTCCCCTGCTCATGCTCTGTCTCTCAATAATAAGTAAACGTTAAAAAAAAATTTTTTTAAAGAAAGAAATGATACATATGCCAGACACAGATACATTCTTTTCTTGCCCCTTATTAAGAGAATTTTGCTTTTTCTATGGTTCAGCCATACATTTTGTTTACAGTCGCCACCATCTCAAACTTTCTTGCTTCTAGCAGTAGGCATGTGACTTAGTTCAAGTGACTGAAATGTAAGAGGAATTATAAGATATAACAGGTGGGTCTCTTGAAAATTTTTTTCAAAAGGACAGAATAAGACTGCATCTTTCTTCATTCTTCTTCCTGCTTAAAATAGGATACATTGAAGGTACAGGAAAAATTTTGTGACTGAATGGGCTAAAGGCACATGCTAAAGATTTCACAGCAACAAGATAGAATGCCTGGGTCCTCCATGATGCTGAGGAACTTCTGTGTCTTTTCTCCCTCACACTTTGTTACAGGAGTAGTACCCCTCATCTAAGCTCATGATGTTAAGTGTTCCACACTTCCAGCTGAATAGAATTCTAACTCACACAATATTCATGAAAGACTGCTTAAAGCTATGTTTAAGGCAACCTGTGGTCCATAGAATACCTTTAAATAAAGTACTGGGATCTGCAAGTTAATAAGGACCTAATGTGACTTAACCATAGAAACTCCAAAATTAAGGGATATGCATTTTGTTAGATTTTATCCTTAGATCAAACTAGATAATCAGAAAGATGCTTAGATAGATAACATTGTTTTCTTGCCTTGTAAAATTTTACTCACTGATTTGCTTTCCTTCTTTGTTTATGCCACCAGGAAGTACAATACTTAATACATAATCACTTCTAATGACTATGGACTCCGGGACTTGATGAGATCTATTTTATATACTAATCCTAACTCTATACTATCATCTTAACTTTATACTACCATCTTAATTTTATTTCTGGTCATATTTTCTCAGTTTTTATATTGGTCTATTATTATATAGGCTTATACACAGTTTCGTTTATAGAGTAAGGCTGGTTATACAGAACAAAGTATCCTCTATACCACAGGCCATCCCGAACAAGTGAGCAGGAGTCTTTATTACTTCCAGCAGTGGACTGGTGTTTGGATGGCAAAACTATTCTCTGTAATAGCCCCACAAATTTCACAAATAATAGCATTCTTTCCCTTTCTGGTCTATCGATAGTGAAGTACACAATTTCTAATAATTTGTTAAAGAAATGGTCTTTGTTTTTGAGCACTCCCTCTCCATGTTAAAGACCTCAACACTATCTCAGAAAAAGTGTTCATTTCACTCCACATACAGTATCCTAATAATTATGTATGCAGCTTAGGAAATCCAAACCAACAATTACTTTTACCTTTAAGCGAGCTTTCTGAATTGCTTCAACAACAGTCTCCAAATGTTTCAGGCATTTTTCCATGACTGAACTAAAAATAATCAAGCCATCAATACATGTTATTGCAAAGGATCTCATTCTAGGCCACAAATAATCCATCATTTACTTGAAACTAACAATATTATTTTTTAAACACCCTTGAATTATTTCACCAGACTTTTCCAGAATATACCAGTTTATGGTCAGAATGTGAAATAAGCTTTGTGCAAAATGATTTTTATCTACTTTTTTACTCAATAGGAAAATTCCACAATTACTATAATCCTCCATTAAATTAATAACAATAAATTGACACTTTAAAGATAAACAGCAAAATATCTTTTTTTCTCCAGAAACTCCTTAACATACAAAAGCAAATATATTTGTTATTAATAATTTTAAAAGCAGTATTTTAAAATAAAATCAAAATTCATGAATAATTATGGATAGGTAAGTGGTTACTATTCTCCTTTTTTTTAAATTCAGTACCAGTTTCCAGAATATTCCATTATTGAAAAATGAGAAAATATCAGGGAACCACAGATATTTAGAGAGAATATTCCATGAAAATGGCAGTGGCAAATCTTAAACAATTCTCAAATTTCAAGAGTTTAATCTTTTTTTCACACCCCAAGTATTTTATTAGTTTTAGTACTACTTTTACAAGTTAAAAAAACAAAAACAAAAACAAACAGCCCGTAAGTTCTATTAGCTTGTGTCTTCTCAGCATAGAAATTCTAATAGAAGAAGATTAGGTTTGAAAACAGGATTTATTTTCCTATAATCAGTTAAGGCCACCTGAACATCCATTACTGTCACTATTGCCTCTGCACATTAGAACAGAACACCCAGGATTTTTTACACACCTGTGCATCCCAAAGTGAGCAGAGAGGACCTCAATGTGGGCAGTGGATCCAAGGGAATGGGTGAACCTGTCCTACCCCGGTTTAACACAATCAGGAAAAGGGGAATGGAGAGGGTAAAAAACTGGATGGATGCCATTGGAAGGTAGAGAATTTGCAGAGGTCCAGCCTGCCTGACAGGGGAATCCAGCATGCCATCAGTGAGAAATAAAGACAAGTTTTGAGGCAAGGGAGACAGAACTTGCCAAGTTAGCATTGAGCTTTTGGTAGCATAAAAGGCTACCTCTCCAACAGAGGAGATGGAAAGCAAAAAGTGACAAGTGACTACCTAGTTGCCCCAGTTGATTGAGTCACAGGTTAAGGGATCCATTTCTCTCCAGCAGCACCTGAATTGCTAAGGAAAGATCTCTGGGAGGAAAGTGAAAGAGGCAGACAAGTTTATCAAAGGGCACTGAATGAACATAGGTCCTGATGTTTGTTTCAAGATTCCAGCAGGAGATCTCTCATGAACCTCTGGGAGTGCCTCACTTGAATATCCCCCTACTGGGCCAGTGGGCACCCCCAAAAGCCCCAGATGCTAAGTACACATCTTTCCCACCTCTGCAACTAGCTCTTGCAGCAGGAGAAATCACAAACTTGAGTAATAGTCACCTTCTAGTATGCAAAAGAAAGGATTCTAATTGCCAGACTGTTGAATTATAAGAGACAAAGTAAACATAAATCCTTACCCAAGGAAGGTCTTTGCTACTCTACATGTGAATCGTTAGACATCATGAAAAATCAAGGAAATAGGTGTCACAAAAAAAGAAAATAATTCTCCAATAACTTAACTCAAAGGCATAGAATATTGCAATCTAACTAATAAAGAATTCAAAATAGCTGTTTAAATTACCAAAAAACTCAGAAACAATACTGGTAAAGTCCTCCTTCTGTTGATTAAAGAGACTTAAATTCTTAAAAAGAACCAAACAGAATTCTGGAGCTGGAGAATACATTGGCAGCATTGGTAACAGGGCAGACCAGATAGAAAAAAGAATATGTGACTTCAAGGATAGAAATACAAAAATAATTCAGTTCAGAGAAGAGAACAGTTTTAAAAAAAAACTGTTCATTTAGAAAGCTATCAAATTCATTTAGGAAGTCAAATGCAAGAATCATCAGTGTACTAGAAGAAGAGAGGGAGAAGGGAGCAGAGAGTTTAAAGAAATAACAGCCAAGCATTTCTTAAACCTTGGGAAGGAACTGTACATAAAGTCCACAAAGTTAATACAACACCCTATTATTATAATGCAAAAAGACCTTCTCCAAGACCTAGTAAAATAAAGCTGTCAAAAATAAAGAAACTTAAAGGCAGTCAGAGGAAAAAGGAAACCTACAAAGGAACCCCCATTAGGCTATTAGCAGATTTCTCAACAGAAACTCTATAGGCCAGAAGATAATGGAATGGCATATTCAAAGTATTGAAAAATAAAAATTGCCAGCCAAGAATGCTTTATCTGTCAAAGTTATCCTTCAAGTACAAAGAAATAAGGCTATCCTAGACAAAAGCTGAGGGAGTTCACCACTATTATAACTGCCTTGCAAGAAATGATAAAAGGAATTCTTCATGCTGAAATTAAAAGATGTCAGTCAGGCAAAATGTGGACATAATGCGAGTGTCTATCCATAGATGAATGGATAAAGTAGTATGTATATATGAAGAAATATTACTCAAGCATAAAAAAAAGACTGAAATCTTGCCATTTGCAATGACATGGAGGAATCTAGAGGATATAATGCTAAGTAAAGTAAATCAGAAAAATGTGGAACTTAAGAAGCCAAACAAATGAACAAACTAAAAATGAAACAAACCAAAAAACAGACTTTTAGATACATAGAACTAATTGGTGGCTACCAGAGGGGAGGTAGTTGGGTGGATACGTGGAAATAGGTGAAGAGTATTAAGAGTACACTTATCAGGATACCTGGGATAGAGCTCAGTCAGTTAGGTGTCCGACTTCAACTCAGGTCATGATTTCACAGTTGGTGAGTTCAAGGTCCAAGTCGAGCTCTGTGCTGACAGTTCAAAACCTGCTTCCAATTTTGTGTCTCCCTCTCTCTGCCTCTGCCCCCACTCTCACTCTTTCTCTCAAAAATAAATAAAAACATTTTAAAAACTACACTTATCATGATGAGCACTAAGTAATGTATAGAATTGTTGAATCACCATATTGTACTCCTGAAACTAATGTAATGCTTTACCTTAATTATATTGGAATTAAAGAAAAAAGATGCTAATCAGGGACACGGAAACATATGGAAGCATACAACATTCTGGTAAAAGTGAAAAATAGAATTAGGAAACTGGAACTTTACTAGAATGGTGTGTTAACAAATTATAGTATAAAGGTTAAAGGGAAAGAGCATTAAAAATGACTATAGCTACTATAATTTGTTAATGAATTCACAGCATAAAAAGAGGTAAATTGTGACATCAAAGTTGACATAAAAGTTGAGGAGCAAAAGGGCAGAGATTTTATTGGCAAATGAAGATAAGTTGCTATCAGCATATAATGGACTTTTTATCTATGAGATCTTTTATGTAAGCCTCATGGCAACTGTAAAGCAAAAATCTAGAGTAGTTCGGGAGACATAAAAAAAGTATTCTTATGGAAAACCACCAACTTACAAAGATAGTTAGAAACAGAGGGAAAGGAAACATTGGAGATACAAACAACCAGGAAGCAAATGACAAGAAGGTGGCAGAAAGTCCTTAGATATCAATAATCACTTTAGATGTAAATGGAAAGTAAAATGGTTGTTACTAGAGGATAGGGGTTAGGCGGATAGGACACATGTTGTTGAAAGTACAAACTTTCAACAAATAGTAAATAAATCCTAGAGATCCAGTGTGCAGTATAGTAAATATAGACAATATTGTATTATAATCATCAAACTTGCTAAGAGACTAGAGCTTACTGATTCTTACCACTAAGATGAAAAGATAATTATGTAATGTAATAGAGGTGCTAATTATCTCTACAATAGCAATCATAACAATCTATAAATGTATCAGATTAACATGTTGTACACTTTAAATTTATATACTGTTGTATGTCAAATATATTTCAGTAATAAAGTTCTTGGTCTTACGTGAATTAAAAAAAAAACATTTAGCTCTGATTTTGCATGTGTAAATTTCATTTTTTAATTTTTAACAAAGTCTAAGTAAAAGTTATTCACACAACATTACCATCCAACAGACTTTGTATACAGAATTTTACATTTTTTCCTTCCTTTAAATTTTAGCATGAGTAGTCAACAGATAACTAATACTTATTTCTAATGTTGCAAAATCTTTAGGGTGTAAATTTACAACATGGCCTCAGAATTATTAGATATTTAGAAGTACAACTATTTCAAGCTAATAATTTTTTATATATATAAGAACTCCAAGAATAGTAATTTCTAATGACACATCAAGTCTTTTTTCCTCCTTTAGGTAAGGAATGAGAACAGAATCATTGTGTCATGTTATCCACTTCAATATCTTCCTCCTACACATTAAAATGTCTCAGTAGTACTCTGGGTAAATACATTATCGCTTATGATTAGAAACCATTAATTAAATTTGATAATTAATTTTTGGGGTTTGTGTGTGTGGATTAAAAGGTTGCTGACAATTGATTATTTCTCTAAGTAATTGGTGATGTAGTTTGGTTTAAGTTGCCCATTTTCCTATTTTTTTCTATTGGTGCCATCTGTTCTCTTTCACTTATTTTTCCTTTATTCTACCTTCTAGTATTACTTATTAATCCATATAGTCTTTTATATTCCACTCTATCTTTTCTATTGGCTTTACAGCAATACTTTAAAAATAATTTTTGGGGCGCCTGGTGGCTCAGTCAGTTGAGCGTCCGACTTCAGCTCAGGTCACGATCTCGCGGTCAGTGAGTTCGAGCCCCGCGTCTGGCTCTGGGCTGATGGCTCGGAGCCTGGAGCCTGCTTCCGATTCTGTGTCTCCTTCTCTCTCTGCCCCTCCCCCGTTCATGCTCTGTCTCTCTCTGTCTCAAAAATAAATAAACGTAAAAAAAAATGTTTAAAAAAAAATAAAAATAATTTTTAATTGGTAACTCTAGAGATTTTATCATATATCCTTACTATAGTCCAATTTGAGTTACTATTTTACCATTTAACACATAGAAAGGTACCTTGCGATAGTATATTCCTATTTTTTTACCCACTGCCCTTCATGCCATTGGTGTCCTACTTTTTACTTTTCACAGTCAGACCAGGAAAAAAAGTGAAGATAGCTTAAGGGACTAATGAGACATCAAGCAGACCAACATTTGCATTATAGGAGTCCTAGAAGGAGAACAGAGTCAGAAAGGGGCAGAAAATTTATTTAATGAAATAGTAGCTAAGAACTCCCTTAATGTAAAGAAAGAAACAAACATCCAGATCCAAGAAGCCCAGAGAGTTCCATAAAAAGTTGAACCAAATTAGGGGCGCCTGGGTGGCTCAGTCGGTTAAGCGTCCAACTTCGGCTCAGGTCACGATCTCGCGGTCCATGATTTCGAGCCCCACGTCAGGCTCTGGGCTGATGGCTCAGAGCCTGGAGCCTGTCTCCGATTCTGTGTCTCCCTCTCTTTCTGCCCCTCCCCCGTTCATGCTCTGTCTCTCTCTGTCTCAAAAATAAATAAACGTTAAAAAAAAAAAAATTATAAAGAAAAAAAAAAGTTGAACCAAATTAGACCCACACAAAGACACATTATAATTAAAAAGTCAAAAATTAAAGAGGTAATCTTAAAAACAGCAAGGGAAAAACTATTTTTTAGCAGAAAATTTGTGGGCAGGAAGGACTGGCATGATTTATTTAAAATGCTGAAAGAAAAAACACCGCCAACCAAGAACAGTCTACTCAGCAAAGTTGTCCTTCAGAATTGAAGGAGAGAGAACAGGTTTTCCAGACAAGCAGAAGCTAAAGGAGTTGCTCACTGGAATGGCTTTAAAAGAAATGACAAAGAGACTTCTAAAAGCAGATATGAAAGGGCACTAATTAGTAACAGGAAAACATATGACAGTACAGTAAAACCTTAGATTGCATTTAACTTGTTCTGTAAGTGTTCTGCAAGACTAGCAAATACTTCTAATAAATTTTAACTTGATAAACAAGCAATTTCTTGCAATACGAGTAGTACATGATGCTGAACATCACATGATCCCCACTGAACCAATGGTTCTTCTCTCTCTCTCTCTCTCTGGGATTGTAGGTGATCATCTCCCATATTCAAATGTTTGGTCTCAGGTCATGATGTTTGGCAGAAATCAATGATTTTTCAGAACATCGGAAGGCGCCCACAACTGGCACTAGTGTATTTTTTGTCACTTCAAAGCACCTATGGATGGTCTTTTGCTTTTCCATGCAAGAGTAAGCTTAGGAATGCTTTGTTTCATTCTTGGTCAGGCTGCCTCTGCTGCCTTATTGCCAGTGACATTAAATATAGTATATGAATAAAGTTTGTTAGTATATATTGTAGCCAACATCTATGCAAGTGTATATAATGGCCCCTATGCAGAAAAAAACTGAAAAGAAAGGTGGTAAGGAGAGGATTATAGTGGAAGGTAAGAAGGAAATCATTGAGAAGTACGAAAGAGTATGTGAGTAGCCAAAATTGAGAGTTTTTATAAGAATTCTGTATGTACATCACTTCTGCAGAGAGGAGAAGAGAAAGGCAGAAGAATCCCTCACTTCAAATGAGATTAGGGAGATGTGTAAAATGTGCACAACAGTGAAAAATTTTATAGAAAAGCACCACCCGAATAAGGCTGTAGCAGTGTGAATGATGAATCTGTTAAACAACAATGCAGTGTCACATTTCCACGAAGTCCTCAAAAGAAAGCGAAAGCAAGTATCATTGGATAGGCTCCTTGTTAAAGTTGCACAAAAAGAAAAAGATTCCATTGAGCCAATAGGTAGCATTGATTCTATTAATGATAATGAAAGTTGTCCTACACAATACACCTCCCTCATCTCTCTCACCAGCCACAAAAGTTTTCAAAGATAAGCGCAAATTAACTTGTATTTTTTTCTTTATATTTTCTTTATTATTATATATAATATTTATTAATATTAATATTAATATAATATTAACTTTATTAATATTTCTTTATTATTTATATATTTCTTTATTATTTACAATATTGGAATCATTTTTATATGAGTATTTTTGGGTTGTGGAACGAATCATGTTTCCACTATTTCTTATGAGAGAATTCACTTTGATATACAAGTGCTTTGGATTAAAAGAACATTCCCAGAATGAATTATGCTCATAAACCAAAGTTTTACTATATAATCTTATGGGTAACAGGAAATATATAATAAAATTTGGAATAATGTAATGTTGTAAAGGTAGTGGTTAGTCACTTATAAAGCTAACATAAAGGGTAGACAATCAAAGTAGTAAAAATAAGTAAACTACAATAATTTGTTAAGGGCTACATGATATGAAAGCTATAAGCTATAACATCAATGACATAAATTTTGGGTGTAAGTGGTTAAAAAAAGTAGAACTTTAGAATATATTCAAACTTAAGGTGTTATCAACTTAAAATGGACTATTATAAATATGTTGTTCTGTGTAACCCTTGTGGTCACCACAAAGCAAAAACCTATAGTATCCACACAAAAGAATATAAGCAGAACTCTAAAGAAAGTCATCAAATCACAAGAGGGTAAGAGAAAATTAACAGAAGGCCTACAGAACAGAACATCATTAACAAAATGTCAATAAGTACGTACCTATCAAAAACCACATTAAATGTAAATGGACTAAATTCTTCAATAAAAAGACATAGTGGTTGAATGGATTTAAGAAAAGAAAGACTCATATGCTGCCTAAATAGACTCACTTCAGATGTAAGGAATTATATAGGCTGAAAATGAAGGGATGGAAAAAAGATATTCAATGTAAATGTAAACCAACAGAAAGCTTTGGTAGCTATACTTATATCAGAAAAAAAAAAAAAACCTTAAGACAAAAAAATGCAATGAGAGACCAAGGTAATTATATAATAATAAAGGGGTCAATCCAACAAGAGGTTATAATATTTGTATTTATGTACCTAATATAGGAGAACTTAAATATATAAAACAAATATTAACAGACCTAAAGGGAGACATAGGCAGCAATACAATAATAGATAACTTCAATACCCAACTTTTACCAATGAAGAGATCATTGAGACAAAAAATCAGTAAGAAAACATTGGCTTTAAAGAACACTTTAGACCAGATGGTCTTAACAGATATATATAGAACATTCCATCCAAAAGCAATACAATACACATTCTTCTCAAGTGAACATGGAAAATTCTCCAGGATAAACCAGATATTAATCTGCCAAGCAAGTCTTAACCAATTTGAGATTGAAATTATATTAAGGATCTTTCCTGACCACATGTTTTAAAAATATAAATTAATTACAAGGAGAATATTGGAAAATTTTAAATGTTAAAATTTAAAATGTTAAATGTTAAATTTTAAAATGTTAAAAACAACATGCTACTGAACAGCCAATGAGTCAAAGAATCAAAAGAGATATTAAAAAACTATCTTGAGCAAAATAAAATGGAAAAAACAAAACCATGGGATATAGCACAAGCAGTTCTAATGGGTAAGTTCATTGCAATAAATGGCTATATCAGAAAACAAGAAAAATCTTAAATGTATAACCTTACTTTATACCTCAAGTAACTAGAAAAGAACAAAATTAACAGAAGGAAAGAAATAAAGAACAGCATGGAAATAAGGAAATAGAGACTGCAAAAACAATAGAAAAGATCAATGAAACTAAGAGCTGGTTTTTTTTTACATATAGACAAAATAGGCAAACCTTTACTTAAGACTTACCAAGAAAAAAAAAAAAAAATTACAGCAGAAACAACAGATACACAAATGATCATGAGACTACTATCTATTGTATACTAGTAAATTGGACAACTTAGAAGAAATGGATAAATTCCTAGTAAAATACAACCTACCAAGACAACGAGGAAGAAAAAAATATATATAAATTGAGGGGCGCCTGGGTGGCTCAGTCAGTTAAGCATCTGACTTCAGTTCAGGTCATGATCTCACAGTCGATGAGTTCAAGCCCCATGTCAGGCTCTGTGTTGACAGATCATAGCCTAGAGCCTGCTTCAGATTCTGTTTCTCCCTCCCTTACTGCCACTCCCCTGCTCATGCTCTGTCTCTGTCTCTCAAAAAATAAATAAATGTTAAAAAAAAATTTTAAGAAAATATAAATTGATTACTACTATGGAGATTGAATTGGTAATCAAAAACCTACTAACAAAGAAAAATGTAGGACCAGATGGCTTCACTGGTAAATTCTACCAAACATTTAAAGAAGAATTAATAACAATGCATCTCAAACCCTTTCAAAAAATAGAACATTTCTGAACTCATTTTATAAATAGAACATTTTTTAAGTGACACTGTTTAGAATCAACATTCATGTTTTTTTTTAATTTTTTATTGTTTTTTTTACTTTATTTTGAGAGAGAGAGAGAGGGAAAGAAATAATCCCAAGCAGGCTCTGCATCATCAGAGCAGACCCCAATGTGGGCTCAAATTCACAAACTGTAAGATCATGACCTGAGCTAAAATCAAGAGTCAGATGCTTAACCAACTGAGCTCCCCAGGCACTCCAGAAGAGAACATTTCTGAGCCAGCATTACCCTGATACCAAAACCAGACAAGGACACTACAAGTAAAGAAAATTATAGGTCAATATCCTTTATGACCACTGGTACAGAAATCCTCAAGAAAATATGAGTAAACTGATTTCAACAGAACATTAAAAGGATAATACACCATTATCAGTTGTATTTATTCCAGGAATGGAAAGGTGTTTTTATATTTGAAAATCAATGTGATGCACTATATTAAAACAAATGAAGGATAAAATATTATCATCTGAACAGATACACAAGAACATTTGACAAAACTCTACATCCATAAAAACTATCAACAAAGTACAGGGAGTACACACTTCAACTTAATAAGGGCCATAGAAGACAAACCCATAACTAATAATATACTCAATGGTGAAAGGCTAAAAGCTATTTCCTTGAGGTCAGAAATAAGGATGCCCACATTTGCCACTTTTATTCAACTTATTATCAGAAGTCCTAGCTAGAGTAATTAGGCAAAAAAGAGAAAAATCATCCAAATAACAAAGGAGAAAGTACAACTGTAACTATGTGCAGATGACATGATGTTATATATAGAAAACCCTAAAGACTCCACCAAAAACCTGTTAGAACTAATAACAATCAGCAAAGTTACTGGATAGAAAATCAACATACAGAAGCCAGTTGGTTTCTATATACTATAATGATCTATCAGAAAGATAAATTAAGAAAATCCCATTTAGGGGCATGTGGGTGGCTCAATCGGTCAAGCATCCAACTTCAGCTCAGGTCATGATCTTGAGATTTCTGGGTTCAAGCCCCACATCAGGCTCTGTGTTGACAGCTCAGAGCCTACAGCTGCTTCAAATTCTGTCTCCCTCTCTCTCTGCCCCTCCCCTGCTCACGCTCCCTTTCTCTCTCTCAAAAATAAAACATTAAAAATTTTTAAAAAATAAAATAATACCATTTACACTTGCAACAAAAAGAATAGCTAGAAATAAATTTAACCAAGGAGGTGAAAAACATGTACATGGAAAACTATAAGAAACTGATGATAGAAATTGAAGACACAAATAAGTGGAAAGATTTTCCATGCTTGTATATTGGAAGAATTAGTATTGTTAAAATGTCCATCCTACCCAAAGCAATCTACAGGTTTAATGCAATTCCTACCAAATTCCAATGGCATTTTTCACAGAAATTGAAAAATCCAGGAAGGAAAAAGATATAACAGATGCAAAGACCATGAAGAGCTTGGCATGTTTAAGTAAGAAAAAAAAAGTCCCAGTACCCAGTCGCAGTATCTTGGTTATGCTTTTTCTGGAACCCAGAAAAAGAAGAGATTGGTAGAATACAACAGGTGGAAGGTAGATTACGTAGAGTCTTATAGGCCAAGGCAAAAGTTTGGTTTTGATCCTAAATATAGTAAGTCATTACAGGTTTCTTTCATTTTATGTTTTTGTTTTAGCAGAGAGCTATGATCTTATTTCAGCTTTTAAAAGATAATTTTAGGGGCACCTGAGTGTCTGAGTCAGTTAATCTTCTGACTCTTGATCTCAGCTCAGGTCATGATCTCACAATTGGTGAGATCTGTCTGTGCTGACCGCATGGAGCCTGCCTAGGATTCATTCTCTCCCTCCCTCCCTCCCTCCCTTCCTCTCTCTCCCTCTGCTCTTTCTCCACCGTCTCTCTCAAAATAAACAAATAAAGCATTTTTTAAAAGAGATAATTTTAGGTTCAGCCTACAAAGAATGTTTTGTAAGAAAACAAGCATGGGGATAGAGATACCAGAGTTCAGTTTACAGACAATATGGATTTGGACTAGCATAATGACAGTGAAGATGGAAAGAAGTGAGCCAATTTAAGACACAGTTTAGAGATAGAACAATCATGATCTATTAGTAAATTAAATATGGGCACAAAGCCAATAGAAATAAAGAAAAATCCAGGGTGTTTGACTTGGAAGATAAGTCCTAGAACATTACAGTGCATTACAATATAGTTGTCAAGATGCTACATTTCTTTCCACTAATTATATCATGCAGACATTTTCCTGACAGTGCAGAGACAATAAAATACAATGTAAAGGAGCAATTAATTATGAGTCAGAAGACTTTGGTAGCGTACTTGCTGTACAAGACTTTCTCTCAAACCAAAAGTTATAAAAATAACTCTAAAATGATTCTGAGAATTAAATGAGATACCATCGGCAAAAAAAATCAGTATAATGCCTAGCACATATTATTTATTCAGTGTGTTACTTAAATCTGAATATAGACACATATTCAGAAAAAATTCATATTTTATTTTTTTTAAGTTTATTTATTTTGAGATTAATAAAGAGGGGGAGACAGAGAATCCCAAGCAGACTCCACACTATCAGCACATAGCCCAGTGAGGCTCTCAAACCCACAAAATATGAGATCATGACCTGACCTTAAACCAAGAGGCTGACAATCAACCAACTGAGCCACCCAGGCGCCCCATCTTTTTTATTAAAGGGTTCTTCAGATATTAATCTTGTCAAGTTTAACATCAATCAAATTTATTTATGCTTAAAGACAATGACTTGTAGTTATTACCAGTATATTTTCTAAAATATGTCACAAACTAAACTATCAAAAGAGGGTATAAGGAAGGCATTGAATAACATGATATGAGTTGTTGTTTTTTTTAGGAGTAAACTCCATCTCAAGTCTTCCTTATGCTTTATACAAGACAAATCTCTCTGAACTGAGGTTTTCATAATGGTAGCAGATGAGCAGAAATTGAATAGATGGTCTTTTGAGCCATATTTATGTCAAAACTCTAGGAGAGAATATGCTACATTTCTTCCTGATAATAGTTAATCAGATGATGGGATTATATACAGAAAAATCCTTTGTCAATTCTAAAGTATTAATTCCTTTTGCAAATATTTATTGAGCATTTGCTATGTCCCTTGCCAACCATCTACATCTTAGAGCTAACAGTCTAGTTGTAGGTAAATAATCAGTAATCGAATTAATGAATCAAAAAATAAAACACATGTAATATTTGGATTAATGAATGAATCAAAAAAACACAAGACAATTATTAAGGGCCAAAGAGGAAATAAACCAGAAGATGTAAGAAATGGACAGTAACTAGGACTGAGTGGGTTACTTAAGACAACGTAGGCCCTACTAAGGAAATATCATTGCAACTGGAACTTGATAGATAAAAGTAACTCACCCTTGTTGCAATAAAATGGTAGAGTTCCAAAGATACATAAAAATAAATACAAATGCCTAAACTAACAAGACCCTAGATTGTTGGAGGAAAATAAGTATTTTAAAATGGACAGAGAAAATAAACTCAAAATGGATGAAAGACCTAAATGTAAGACAGGAAGTCTTCAAAATCCTTGAGGAGAAAGCACACAAAAACCTCTTTGACCTTGGCCGCAGCAACTTCTTACTCAACACATCTCTAGAGGCAACGGAAACAAAAGCAAAAATGTACTATTGGGACCTCATCAAAATAAAAAGCTTCTGCACAGTGAAAGAAACAATCAGCAAAACTAAAAGGCAACTGATGGAATGGGAGAAGATACTTGCAAAGACATATCAGATAAATGGTTAGTATCCAAAAAACAAATAATCCAGTAAAGAAATGGGCAAACGACATGAAAAGACACTTCTACAAAGATGACATACAGATGGCCTACTGATACATGAAGAAATGTTCAACATCACTCATCATCAGGGAAATAACAGATCAAACCACAATGAGATGCCACCTCACACCTGTCAGAATGGCTAACATTCACAACTCAGGCAACAACAGGTGTTGGTGAGGATGCGGAGAAAGAGGATCTCTTTCACACTGCTGGTAGGAATGCAAGCTGGTGCAGCCACTCTGGAAAACAGTATGCAGGTTCCTCAAAAAATTAAAAATAGAACTATCCTATGATGCAGCAATTGCACTACTAGGTATTTATCCAAGGGATACAGGTATGCTGTTTCGAAGGGGCACATGCATCCCAATGTTTATAGCAGCCCTATAAACAATGGCCAAAGTATGGAGAGAGCCCAAATGTCCATCAATGGATGAATGGATAGAGAAGATGTGGTGTGTATATATATATATATATATATATATATATATATATATATATACACACACACAATGGATTATTACTCAGCAATCAAAAAGAATGGCAAGATTTCATTCACAACTACATGGATGGAACTAGAGGGTATTATGCTAAGCAAAATTAGAGAAAAACAAATATATGACTTCATTCATTGAGGACTTTAAGATACAAAACAGATGAACATAAGGGAAGGGAAGCAAAATTCATATAAAACCAGGGAGAGGGACAAAACCTTAAGAGACTCTTAAATATGGAGAACACACAGAGTTATGGGAGGGGTTTTGAAGGAGGGATGGGCTAAATGTGTAAGGGGCATTAAAGAATCTACTCCTGAAATCAAGTTAGTTGGCATATAGTGCAACAATGGATGTAAATTAAAGAAATAAATTTAAAAAATAAAAATAAAATGGACAGAGAAGAAGAAACAGGGTAGAGAATAATATAAGAATGGTAAGATGGCAGGCAGAGGCCACATTACTTATGACTGCATAGGCTATGGAAAGTCATTTAGATATTTTTAAAGCATGACAGAAAATGATTGGAATATTTTAAACAATAGCACTACATATTTTGAAATAACCAATTGGTACAAATGCAAGATTAGAGACAAATAGATCATTTGCAAGGCTGGCAATCATGGACATACTAATCAGAGAAGATGAGAAACAATAAAAATTGGGAAACGTATTGAAATTAAAGTAGACAGGAATTGATGGATTAGATGTACAGAAGTCAATAGTGACTCATATGTATATATATATGCATCATATATATGATGTATATATGTATATGTATATATGTGTGTGTATATATATGTATACATATGTATATATATGTGTGTATATATATATACATATATATATATGTATATATATGTATATAGGAACTGGATCAATGATGGCATCATTTACTGAGATGTAGAAGATTGGGACAGGAGCAAGATGAAAACAAAGTTCTGTCTTAGACAAAGTTTAGAATGCCTACTACATATATGTATGGAGTTATTGAAAAGAAAATAGTCATGTGTTATTCTTAAGTTCAGAGATTGGGACTGGATGTATCAACTTGATAGTCATGAGCATAGATGGTATTAAAGTCATAGGACTATATCAGGTCATGTAAGGAGGTGTGGACACAAAAATTCTGAGAATTTCTAGGTTGAGAAACAAAAATTGGCCACTGAATTTATCAAAATGGAAGACATTAGAGATTTTTATAAAAGAAATGTTAGTAGATTGATGGGCAAAGAGTTTAACTGAAGTCGATTGAAAAGAGAAAAGTAGAAGCAGTGTCTAGAATACATGTTTGAAAAAGAGAAGAGAAATGGGGGAAGGGAGCTAGAGGAATATGTGAAGACTGGCATTTATTTTTAAGAAGATACTACAATTTTTATGTTGATGGGAATTTTTAGATAGAAGAGGTATAATTGATTATGAGAAGAACTACACTGTAACTACAGAAGCAAAATCCTTGAGTAGACCACAGGCAATGGATGTAATGACCAAGAGGAGAAAATTGCCTCCATGGGCACAGAGAGAGTTTCACTGATTTCAACAGGAAAGAAGGGAAGGTACAAGGGTACAGGTAGTACGTTACTACAGGTAGTAAGTAAATATCTCCATCTCAACCTCTTCTGTCTACAAGAGTTAGCTGTGTTTAGTGTATGCTGTGGAATCCTGTTGACTTGATTTAAATTGCAGCTCAGTGTGACTAAGAAAAACTCTGATCTGTGCCTCAGTATCTTCATCCATAAAATGAGGACAATAATAGTACCTACCCCAAAGTTTTAAGACCCACAGCTGACAGGAAATGACAAATATGTTACTCTTGTAGTTGTCATTACTAATAGTATGGCATTTGCTATCTTACTATAGCCAGCATTCTAGATTGCCACTTGGGTGTCTAGATATCTACCTACCAGGCACCTCAAGCACGGTATGTCTATAACTAGCTAAATATGTAATATCCTAACCTTGTTCATGCAAATCCAAAGGAAGAGAATTCCTGAACCAGATCCTAGGTTATATTTGTCTGTATTTATTTACTTTTTCTTTTGTCTTTTAAAATTTGAAATACTATTTTTTAAGTTCTGTAAGTTAATGTGTTGTAAAAACATAAAGCAACATCAATTTAGAAAACATTTAGATTGTTCCCTTTTCCCCTTCCATATTCATTTTAAATATCCTAATTATCTTCCTGATGTATTTTTAGTTTTTAACAAAATTATATTTGTTTCATTTTTTTGGCACAGAAGTCAACTTATAAAGGATAAACCTAAATTAAAATCGGTCAATTTCAAATTATTGTAATTGATTTTATTGGAAATGTTAAAAAATATTTGGTAGAAAATGTTTTAAGTTTTCTTTTTGCTGTCAGAACATAAAATGATTTTCATTTTCCTTCTCTTCAATGAAATATAATTAAAATGGTAATATTCTCAACTGAGGGGGGAAAACATTCAATTAAAAAACAATCTGCTTTATTAAGTTAGAATTTAATTTCAGTTTTCATTAAATGCAGCTGCATTAAAACACACTTCAGCATTTATATCTGTTTTCAAGATATGTACAGAAATACTTCAGACTGTCAAGGATGTCACATTGTCTTAGTAAAGGCACGAGTAGTCTTAGGAAATGAAATGTTACCACCAAAATTGTAAAATATAATAATCCCTATCAGCAATTAATGATCTGTAACCAAAATGGATATATGAAAGAATTAAACCTTGTAATGAAATATTCCTTAGGGAGAATATTAGGAAAATGTACTTAGAGGTTATTAAAGTCAGTATTTAATTAGGTAGTTACTGTTGCACATAAATTTTATCTCCTTTAAAAAACTTCTGGAGAGGTAGTTTCCCTGTATTTGATAGTTTTCAATCAAAAAAGCAAATAGAATCAAAGGGTTTATACATAATAAATGTGCTATACATTGAATTGTGCATTACACAGAATCCTAAAACAAAGTTTTCATTAATTACTGAGTATTGTGCTGAGTCTTGGAAAAATAGAAAGTGCTTCAAATATATTTAATCCAGAAATATTTCATATATTTACAACACTAGAAAGTAGAAAAAATGTAGTCTCTCACCTTATCATTGACATAAACCCCATTTTATATGATAAGCTTTTAAGGAAACCAAATAAAAACAATTTAAAAATACTTATAAATCTAAGGATAGTACACATATATTTTCTAATGCCCTTTGCACTGCATGTCAAAAAGGACCATGTCTTTCACAAAACAAGATCAGGGAAACAAATATACTAGGTTCAACTATATGAAACTCCCAATCTTTGATCACTTTTTATTTGCAAAAATATAGTATAAGAGGGTAGGAAAGATATTAATCGGTTTTACATGTTAGAGATACCTACAAGAAGTTAATTTTCCAGTTGTGGTTAAGAGTAGGTATAATATAGAGAACAAACTGAAGGTTGCTGTGGGGCAGAGGGGTTAGATGGGTCAGGGGCATTGAGGAGGGCACTCTCTGGGATGAACACTAGATGCCATAAGTAAGAGATGAATCACTGGGTTCTACTCCTAAAGCCAAGACTACACTGTATTTTAGATAAATTGAACTTAAATTTTAAAAAATACTAAATTTTGTAAATAATTCAAGTTTTAAATAGCTCCACAAGTATCTAACTTTTAACTTCATTAATTCACTTTTAGGTAATCATGTGTAAAAAAGAAGAATAAATAATTTTTTTATTAAGATGAACATGAACATTCAATTTTGATATAAGAAACAATAATTTATAACCACTTAAATTTTGTGTCTATTTTAAAGGGCATTTATTTTTTCCCCCTGCTTTCACCTAATCACATTCTCAGAACTTTCCAAAATCTATGTGCCACCTTAGAAGCTTCACATTAAATGTCAGAACATCTACTGTCTACCACATTGGCTTTTTAATACAAGCTTGATATTATCTAATTAGTGAGAACTTTTTCTTCTGGGAAATGAAATTGTGTGAAAGCTCAGTGATTAAAAAACTGCTGCCTAATAGGTCCTCTGTCTCAAGGAACTTGTTAAGGGAGCCATTACTCCAGTGGTGGATTTTCTCTTGTAACTTTCCCCAGTGCCCATCGATGATCTTGGGAAATCAGAGGAAACTCTGTACAGTGAGACCAGAAATTGTGGTTCAACAAGAATCAGTGAAAGGTCAGCATCTTCAGTCTGATCTTTTAGATTTGCATACATTAAATACAAAATTCAATACTCCACAGATTCAATACTTAAGGCTAAGCAGAAAGAAGAATGTTGGGGAGTATTTAACAATGCTACCTCCACAGCTTTCCTATATATTCTTAAGTAGCTTCAGTGGCAGGTCTTACCTGTTCTTATCACACACAGGAAAAATCCTTGACACCAAATTCATAAGAAATATTCTAGTTCACTAATGGTAGAGTTGGTTTTTATTCACTAAGATTCAATCAGAAAAATCTGACAGTAATTCTGTAATTAATAGATGCCTGACATTAAGCATCCGTTATCATCTCAAAGGCAAAGTTGGGCCTCTTCACAAGTAGATAATGTTTTCCTGCTTATAAAATGTTTTTATCTTTGATTTCATTTTACCATTAGTAACATCTAAAATATATAATATCCCATTTTACTGTTGGGGAAAAGTAAACCTAAGTGGATTAGGTTTGCCCAAGTTGATACAGCAAGTAGCAGAAATAAAACTAAAATTCTTGGGATGCCTGGGTGGCTCAGTCGGTTAAATGTCAGACTGCAGCTCAGGACATGATCTCCTGGTTCCTTAGTTCGAGCTCCCTGCTGACAGCTCAGAGTCTGACAGTCAGATTCTGTGTCTCCATCTCCCTCTGCCCCTCCCCTACTTGGGCTCTGCCATTCTCTCTCTCTCTCTCAAAAATAAACACTAAAAAAATTTTTTTAAAGTTCTTACTACATACATATGTCTCTTTTATAACATGGGATTTTTTTTTACATACAATGCTATATTGGTTTCGGGTGCACAATTCTAGTAGTGACTGACAATTCTATACATCACTCAATGCTCACAATAGGTGTAGTCATCATCTGTCACCGTACATTATTACAATATTACAGACTGTATTCCCTGTGCTATACTTGTCATCTCCATGACTTATTTGTAACTAGAAGTTTGTACTGTGCCTATTTCACTATTTTATTATAGAAAATTTTTAATAGACTATGCTAAACATATTACAGGATATACAAAACACTAAAGTTTGAACATTTACATTTTGCTGCCCTTGATTCCCTGCTTTGGAGACCTAGCCACAGTCAATTCCTGTCATTATGTGACATTGTATTGCTTACAATCATGGTCACTGAACGATCAATGACACCCTTGAATTCAATATCAGTCTAGAGGCTCTTAACTCTTTTTAAGTCCTAAGAGAGGAACTAGGAGAAGACTCTGAATGAAACAAACCAAACAAAATCGATAAAACAAACCAAAAACAAGACCAAAACTGAAAAATACCTCACACAAATAACCAAATGAAAAAAGATAACTGTTTAAGAAATTTGGTTTTTGCATAGGTATTCTATCACTAGTAATATATATATATATATATATATATATATATATATATATATATATATACACACACACACACGTATATATATATTGCATTCTTTTATGCTATTCTAATTAATGAATTTGGAGAAAAAAAAAGATAATACACCAAATTTATTTTTTTCTTTACATGGCTCTTGTCATAGGCTCTAAGTCTAAAATTCTCTTTTGGCCAGCAAAAGAGCAGGATGCAGAGATGGCTAATGTCCAGGAAAAGACAAGAGTCCCAAATAAGGGTCCTTGCCCTGTTTTTATTAGGATCAGAAGGCTTACAAACATGGCGATGGACGTGCACAAAGAGACAATCTGTGAACATTAACTTGTGGATGTGAGGGACACGGGGTCTTGAAGATATTTGGGGTTAGGGGTTTGGGTTAATACAAAACAAAACCCTGAGGGTAGGAACCAAGATGGCAGAACAGCACAGAAGTTTTTTGTGTCACGTGTCCATGAAATACAGCCAGACCAACACTAAACCATCCTGCACACCTAGAAAACTGATTGGAGGATTAACACAACAATCTGCACAACGTGAACCACAGAATTCAGCAGGTGTGTGGCACAGAGAGGTGAATTTGGGGAGTGAGAAGCCACAGAAGGTAGGAAACCCCTTTTGCAGGCAGAGAGAGGATGTAGACTGGAGGCGGGAGGGATAATATGAGGAAAAGCACCCCTCACCAAAAGCAGCTGAAGAGAAAGTGGAAAACTGGAAACAGCCGCAGTGACTGAACTAAAAAGGGAGAAAGGAGAGGGTTTAAATTCCATTAAGACTGTAAACAAGGGGAGCACAAAGGCTGCAATTCCACAGCTCGATACCTGGAAGTGCTTTGGTGGGAAGGGTGAATCCCCAGGAGCAGAGTGGGGTCAGGGAGGTTCTCAGGCCACACAGGGAAAAGGGGTTCCACTGCTGGAAGGACATTTGGTAGAGACTGTTGAAGCCACCTGGTCCAGCAGACCCCAGAAGGCGGCCACATTCACTGGTGCTGGGGCATTGTCATTAAGGGGGAAGCCGGGTGCCAGATGTGTGTTGTGATTTTCAATAATCCCTGAAAAAGCTGCTGATACACTGTTTTGCGAACTTTTTCTGGGGCAGGCTGGCACCTGGCCACAGTCTTGGGGCATCGGTAGCAGAAGGGTGCAGTGGGCGTTCCTGGGTGCAGCTGATTTTCGCCCATTGCTCACTTGGCCATTGCTAGGTGAAACCCTCGCACAGAAGGGCAGAACGGGTCAAGGCCGCAGTCCTTCAGGAGTAACGGGCCAGGGAAAGCAGCCGCATCTGGGACAAAACTCAGGAGAGAGGTACTGCCTGGGGCCTGGTCACGGAGAGTGAAAAAGTGGGGAGTGGATGAGAGCTGAAGACAGAGGATAGGTGCACGACTGCTGATCCAGGAGAACAGACTGGGTAGCTGGTGGCGCCATTTTCACCACTCCTGTGCATGCGCATACACACCTACAAGTACAACACTCCACTGCAGTTGGCTAGAAGCGCCATCTAGTGGAGAGCGGAGCTGTTACACTGAGCCCCGCCCAACTGTGCCAACTTCATTCTCTAAGAACACAAGGTTCATGGCTGGCTTAGTTTATAGACTGTAAAGCACTACATAGACTGACTTCTAGGGGAAAATGAAGCAATTTCAGTCCTACTTCAATCTGTTAGCAAGTTCATGTATTCAATTTTCTTTCTTTATTTTTCTTTTTTTTTCTTTTTCTCTTTTACACTTTTCTTTTTCTTGAATACAGAAAGAAAAAATTCATTTTTATTTTCAATTTTTATTAAAAATATTTTCTTTAACTTTTATTACTATATTTTTTACTTTTGTGTAAATTTTTTCAAATTCTATTTTACTTCCATCATTTTAGTCTATTTTAGTGTATTCACCTTTTCAAATTTTCAAACAGTTTCCTTTTTTCTTTTTTTTCTTTTTCATTTATTTTTTCTTGAATGCAGAAAGAGAAAAACTTCATTTTTACTTTCAATTTATATTAAAAATATTTTTATTTATATTTTTTACTATATTTTTTGCTTTTATGTAAATTTTTTCAATTTATTTTACTTCCATCATTTTAGTCTACTACAGTGTATTCACTTTTTCAAATTTTCAAATGATATCTTTTTATTTTTCTTTGTTTATTTTCTTTTTTCTAAATACAGAAAAAAATTCATATTTATTTTTAATTTTAATAAAAATATTTTTCTTTAATTTTTTCTACTATACTGTTTACTTTTGTGTAAATGTTTTCAAATTCTATTTTACCCCATCATCTAATTTTAGTTTACTTCAGTGTATTCATTTTTTCAAATTCTCAAACGATTTCCTTTTTCTTCCTCCCCCCCCCCCTTTTTTTCTCTAATCTGTCAAACCACTTTCAACACCCAGACCAAAACACACCTAGGATCTAGCATCATCTATTTTATTTCTGTGTGTGTTTGCAATTTTTAATTTTAATATTTTTAAATTTCAATTCTACCTCATTAATTCCTTTTCTCCCTTCAAAATGACAAAATGAAGGAATTCACCCCAAAAGAAAGAGTACGAAGAAATGACAGCCAGGGATTTACCCAACACAGATAGAAGTAAGATATCTGAACCAGAATTTAAAATCACAATAATAAGAATACTAGCTAGAGTTGAAAATAGATTAGAATCCCTTTCTGCAGAGATGAAAGTAAAAATAGCCAGAATGAAATTAAAAATGCTATAACTGAGCTGCAATCATGGAAGGATGAAGCAGCGGCAAGGATGGATGAGGCAGAACACAGAAGCAGCGATACAGAGGACAAACTTATGGAGAATAATGAAGCAGAAAAAATGAGGGAGATTAAGGCAAAAGAGCACGATTTAACAACTAGAGACATCAGGCTAATTAGAGGTATCAGGGGTGCCTGGGTGGCTCAGTAGGTTAAGTGACCAACTTTGGCTCAGGTCATGATCTCATGGTTTGTGAGTTCAAGCCCCGAGTGGGGCTCTGTGCTGACAGCTCATAACCTGGAGCCTGCTTCTGATTTTGTGTCTCCCTCTGTCTCTGCCCTCCCCTCTTCACTCTCTGTCTCTCAATAATAAATAACGTTAAAAACAAAAAAGAATTAGAGAAATCAGAAATCCTTTTTAACTCATTAAAAAGGAACATCAGAATCATAGGGGTCCCAGAGGAGGAAGAGGGAGAAATAGGGGTAGAAGTGTTATGTGAGCAAATCATAGTAGAAAACTTTCCTAACCTGGGGAAAGACACAGACATCAAAATCCAGGAAGCACAGAGAACCCACATTAGATTCAACAGAAACCAACCATCAACAAGGCATATCATAGTCAAATTCACAAAATACTCAGGTAAGGAGAGAATCATGAAAGCAGCAAGGGAAAAAAAGTCCCTAACCTACAAGGGAAGACAGATCAGGTTTGCAGCAGACCTATTCACAGAAACTTGGCAGGCCAGAAATGAGTGGCAGGATATATTCAGTGTGCTGAATCAGAAAAATATGCAGCCAAGAATTCTTTATCCAGCAAGGCTGTCATTCAAAATAGAATGAGAGATAAAAAGTTTCTCAAACAATAAAGGAGTTTGTGACCACTAAACCAGCCCTGCAAGAAATTTTAAAGGGGACTCTCTGAGGGGAGAAAAGATGAATATATATATATATATATATATATATATATATATATATATATACATACATACATATATATATATATATATATATATATATATATGTATATATATGTAGATGAATATATATATATATATATGTATATATATATATACATCTACATATATATATATATACATATCAAAAGTAACAAAGATTAGAAAGGACCAGAGAACACCACCAGAAACTCCAACTCTCTAAGCATCATAGTGGCAATAAATTCATATCTTTCAGTACTCTAAACGTCAGTGGACTCAATGCTCCAATCAAGACATAGGGTAACAGAATGGATAAGAAACAAGAACCATCTATATGCTGTTTATAGGAGACCCACTTTGGACCTAAAGACACCTTCAGGTTGAAAATAAGGGGATGGAGAACCATCTATCATGCTAATGGTCAACAAAAGAAAGCCAGAGTCGCCATGCTTATATCAGACAATCTAGACTTTAAAATAAAGACTGTATCAAGAGATGCAGAAGGGCGTTATATCGTAATCAAGGGGTCTATAGACCAAGAAGACCTAACGATTGTAAACATTTATGTGCCAAATGTGGAGGCACCCAAATATATAAATCGATTAATCACAAACATAAAGAAACTCATTGATAGTAATACCATGATAGTAGGAGACTTCAACACCCCGCTTACAAAGCAAAATCCTGACCCCAGGCAGTGGGGTGGAAGGTTGTTTACAGCAGGCATGAGGCACCACCTCTGTTTATCTTAGCTAGCCTAGGGGATGAGACCAGTAGGATGTATGACCTCAGAGTTAACAAGGCACCTTTTCTTTTGTTAATCATCTCAGCTCTGGGCTGCTTCACCTGCAGCACAGCAGTCTATAGCTCAAATTACCTCTTTACCTAGCTTGGTCCTACCTTCCTGTGAAAGCAGCTTTCTGCTATAGTACTAAATTGGGGGGTGCTTCTACCCTGAATACCTAATCTTGTTTATTTCACATACCTGTGTTCTATATTGGGTCCTTTAGCCCACCCTCTCTATACTGGGACTTCTGCCCCGCTTTCTCTATACTTATTTACCTAATCTTGTTTACCCAAATTTGGGTGTGAGCATCCTATGGCTTTGTAATTCTTTATGCCTTGTTAACCCATTGGTGTAAGCCCAGGGAGTTTCTAAGCTTATTCCCCATAGGTTGTCTCCTACCAGTATAAGAGTGAATAATTCCCTAAGAAAAATATATAAAAGTTAAAAAAAAAAATACCTTGGAGATTTTGTGTTTTTATATACTTTTGCATTGCGTTCTTACGTAGGATATGTAGAAAACTAAGCCCAGAAACATTAAATTTTTGATTATTTCTTTACAAGAGTTGTTAAGTACTTACTATTCTATATAAGGATGTTTTGAGAAAACTATTACCATTGATGACTTTGTAATATCACTAAATACATTTTGTTTGTTTTTATAGCAATATAGTGGTAGCGTTAGGAATTCAACACTCTTTTACATCATCTTTGCCTAGGAGAAAAAAAACAGATGTCAATTGCCATCAAACTGTTGGTGATTGTGTGTGTGTATGTAATACTATTACCAAATAAAGATTTTAGTCCATGCATGGAATAAATAAAAGGAAGAAACTGGCCAGGTATGATGTGTAGGGTCAATTAATTTAGTTTTCCTAACTATGAACACATTTGTAGACAATTCCAATAATATTAAAACTTTATATGTCAGAAAAAGTGCAGTGCTAAAGATGTAAAAGTTGATCCTCCTGAAGCAATGTACAATTTAGCCTTCATTGGGAAGACAAGAATATTGTTGTGCAGTGGACTGGAGGGAACTTGAATTAGCTCAGTCAATTAAGTCATGATTAATTTATGTTAGATCCTGCTCCCCTGAGTCTATAAAAGCCAAGACTTTAGTTAACTGGCAGTATTTAGTTTAATAAAACTAAAGTCTTTAAAAATGAATTCTGGAGAGAGAAAAAAAAATCTACTGACACAATCAATAGACAGCAAGATTCCCATTTTAATTTGTGTCAATGGAAGTTAAAATAAATTTAGAAACTAATAAGAACAGGGTTGCTCCGTTCAAATGGATAACCAAATTTCCCAGATAGTTATTAGCATGGCTTATACAGCAGCTCTGGGTGGACGTGTGACAAATCTTAAATATTCACAAGAGCAAAGGCTTTCTTTGCGGCAATTGCTGCCACTAGTGATAGTTCATGTTCTCTCCGGATCTAACAAGAAACATTCAGTTGCTAGTATCTTCGGTCAAAAATGATTCTGCAGGGGCTGCAAGTAGATTTTCATTATTCTAATTACCCATCTGAACATAATGCATGAGCCTAATGTGCCTTTGTGTATTTAGGGTATATTGAAAGAGAGTATATGTGGTTATAGACCTAGCTGGGTTCCTGAGCCACAGAGAAAAGAGTAGAGGCTTATTCAATCTATTCAAGGAAAAAACCAAAAATGAATCTTAAGACAAATGTCTGAGCTCCATTCACACAGCAGCTCAGAGAGTCTAAATATTGTGTGAAAATTTTATTGAAGACAGGATTAACAACTCTAGGAATATCTTCTTGGCCCATGAAGAAAAATTATGTAACTGATTGGACTCATCTCATTTTTCTGAAACATTTGAACAAACCCTACCTCGGTAATCTGAGTTCTAGAAAAGTCATGAATAATGTCATCATAGGGGACTGACGCTGAGAGAGCAATTATTGTATGTGATGCAATGAATGTTTTCTACAAGTTCAAATATTATGCTCCCTACACCACAATGTATGGATATTGCTAGACCTAATACCAAAGCAGTTGAGAACTTTGGATCTGGAGTCTAACTGCCTCAGTTTCAGTTCCAATTCTGTCATCTACTAGTAGTGCAGTCTTAAACAATTTATTTATCCTCTTTGACCTCAATTTTTTCATTTAATACTGATTCAAGTGTCCACTATATAGGTTGTCATGAGGATGAAATAAAATATGTATATAACATCCTGAGCACTTTGCCTGACATGCAGTAGAAACTCATGAAATGTATCTCTATTATTTGTTGTTTAATGTCAGTTACCAACTTACTTACAGAGTATAAGTGGTGATATCTGGGGGGCCTTTATCAGTTTCTGGCTAGAACACACAGTTCCATGGTTCTAAGCCCTTTGTTTTATGCTCAGAAAGAAAAAAGAGCAGAATGGGATGAATTAGAACCATTTGTGTACCTACGGTTATTTTCCATCATTTTTAATATGTCAACATAACTCTCTTATATGTATTATAATATAAATTTTAAAATCACAGTATGTCATGCAAAATGTCAAAATCATAACATTTAATTTGCTTTTTACTTATTTATATTTCTATTTATGTAAGTATAAATGTAAATATATTTATACTTGTTGATTTTTAACAGAGGAAAGAATCATACTTGAGCTCTTTTTCCTCAAACTTAACAGGTTTTCTGCATTCCTAGGAATTCTGGCTAAGGACATCACGTCAGATATGAAGTAACTGTTCAAAAAATGACAATGAGAAAGACAAACCCGCCATGATTGTAAATGCCTAAGTGCTCACATTATCCTTCATGAACCACACGCTTCAAGTAGTGATCAAGCACAGACAGCCGTCCTTCTCAAAGGCAATGTGGCATAAAGTAAGGAGTCCCATCTTTGTGACATGCCATATTTCACTGCCAGCAGGAGAGAATTTTTTGTTGTTGCCAAAGTCAGTCAGTAGATAATGATCTAGTATCTCAAATGTGTCATTTTTCAGAAGCAACTATCATAGTTTCTATTGGTCTGGCAAATCAACAATGCCTTGTTCACATTGAAACATTAACTGTACAATGGAAAGAACGTGTTGTTGACAACAATGCCACTTGTATTAGGATCTTGAAAACAAAACCCAAAGAGAAAGGTATGATAAGTGTTCTGTTCTCTGCAGTGGAGATGATGATGCCCTTGTGTAATGATAGACTGATGTCTCTAAGAGGAAAATAACAAAAATGAACTGCTTTCTAGGTCTGACAAAGGATAGATCACTAGAAATAAATTTTAAGAATTGGTTAGGAAAAAAAAAAACTGTGGAGACCTCGTATATCTGCACAAAAGTCAGGTGCCCTTTTGAAAATTGGGGAAAATGGTAAAAAACAATTACTGTCCCATGTGCCTAATTGTTACCTCAAACCCTCATTTTCTTATAAAGAAATATCTGTGCATTGTCAACAACTTGTAAAATACAGATGGACAAAAAAAGATCATTAAATAATCTGTTATCCCACTGCCTACTTTTGCACCAGCATATCACATTTTCTGCAAAGAAACTACTGTGAGATTTCTAAATTGTGAATCTACTCAGAGCTCCCTAATGGCTCCTGGACACACCTAAAATGAAGTTTAAATTTCCTTGCCAACACAGCCCAGGACAACCTGGTCTCAGGCATTCTCTCTTCTTCCTAAATTTTCCACCATTCTCCCGCTAGCTCCTTTTGCTCTAGCCAAGAATTGAATGGAGATTTATCAAACATGTCAAGCACATTCCTAGCATGGAACATTTTTGGCTGCTTCTTGACTGGAATATTCTTCACCCAGATACAGCCTTTGCTGTGCACATCACTCAGAATTCTGCCCAAACATCATCCCTTCAGGGGCCCTCCCTGACAACCCACCCAAAGCAACACCCCTCCCATGACACCCTGTCCTTCACCCTGTTACTTTGTAACCACTGCACCACTTACCAACTTTGTATTGCTGTTCACTTGTTGATATCCATGTTGTATAAATCCACTAACATGTAAGCTGCTTGAGGATAGGAACTTGATGTTTTGTACATCAGATGCATCCCCAGTGCTGATCAAGTTCTATACCTATTGTGTGCCTCAAACAATATTTATTGAATAAATGAATACCCAAGGTTAACGTTTTGGTTACTAAAGTAAAAAATAATGTGTTGGGGTGCTTATCTGTGCCAGTGGTTCTTCTATATGCTTTATGTGTATAAACTTAATTAATCCACCCAACAATTGAATGAGAAAGGTATTATTTCTCTCCCCTCTTATGAATGAGGAAATGGAGGCACGGGATATTGAATAACTTGCCCAAGATGGAGTTAGGAAATGATGGGACTAGAATATGAACCCAAGCAGCCTGGCCTTAGAGCCAAACTCTCAATCACTAGTTCTCCCTCTCACACTCATACACTCACATGCACAATATGCACACACAGTCATACTGAACAGAGTGTATGGGATATACTTTCCCACATAATTAAATATCCTCTGGCAATATCAATTTTATGCCTGTGCCATATTCCACTCTGGGGGTTTGCCAGAGGGATTTTTAAACCATTATCATAAGATAAATATTTACAGCTATTTTTCTTCACTACTGTTATAATTAATGTTATTTTCTATAAATCAAATTATCAGATTAAAAAGATGCATGGTCTCCGGGCTTTAAACAAATTTATATTAGCAAGTGGTTCCCCCAAAAAATTAACTTTATATCCATTTATATTACCCTTATAAACCTGAGCAATATATATATTAAATTTTAATTATTTTGATAAAAATTTTGTATTTGAATTTTAATTATTTGTATGTTTTGAAACCCTTTTCTAGTTTGTAATTGCATTGAAATTTATATGTTGTTTTATGTCAAAAAGGAATTTCATTTATATAATTATGTGTGTGCGCACATGTTTTTTTCAGAGAGAAAGAGACTGCAAAAGCAGAAGAGATGATCAGAGGGAGGGAGGGAGGGAGGGGGAGAGAGAGAGAGAGAGAGAGAATATCTCAAGCAGAGCACAGAGCCTGCTGTGAGTCTGGATCTCATGACCATAGGATAATGACCTGAGCGCAAATCAAGAGTCAGACGCTCAACTGAATTAGCCAACCAGGCCCTCCTTTTTGTGTGTGTATCTTTTATTCTGTGGTTCCCAATTAGTTTTTTACATTATTGAACAAACAGCCTAATGCATACCATATTCAACCTACTTTTAATCTTTGGTTTTGTTTACATGCTTTTATTCTAAAATGGAAAGCAGGTTTGCAAGCACTCTGTTTTGGCAAATGTTTACCTTTGATACGAAGCCAGTCATTGGGCACACTTGGTATTTCCCCTAAAAATGAAGAATTAGTTAAAAGAAAGCAAATAAAAAGAGACTAACATTTCACCCAACTATTGACTTGCTCTCCCGTCTCTCTGGGACTACCAGAGAGAACCAACGATGTAGATGATCATTTCAAGATTTTCATTTCATGAAAAGAAAATCATTTCAAGATTTTATATTTTATCTTCACCTAGCTGGTTACTGAGTAATTTATTACAAAACTGTGCCAAGTCAAAAAAGAGGCATTTAATTTTTCACAGTGGAATAGTGAGCTCAGAATTAACTTCGTGCTAGGGGCTATGCTAAGCAATTGATGATTTGTGTGTGTGTGTGTGTGTGTGTGTGTGTGTGTACACACACACACATATAGCATATTCACATGTATTTTTTATATATCACACATATCTTACATATACATCACATATTATGTATATAATTTCATGTCAATTACAAACATATTGATGCATAGAGGCACCTGGGTGACTCAATGGATTAAGTGTCTGACTTTTGATTTTGGCTCAGGTCATGATCTCGCCTCGTGTCAGCCTCTTTGCTAACAGTGAGGAGCCTGCTTAGGATTCTCTTTGTCTCCCCATCTCTCTCTGCCCCTCTCCTTCTCTCTCTCTCAAAATAAATAAATAAACTTTTTTAAGAAAGAAAAAAACAAATATATTGATGGATAGATCATCCAGTGGAAAAACTATTCTTTCTCATCTAATTCAATGGAGGTTTTCTATATAAATGCTCCCACTTCTGGAGAACATTTTGATAAGAGGAATACACAAATATTTTTTTAGTGCCTTTCACCAGTGCCCAATGGTAAATAAGAGAAAGAATTTGGGAGAAGAAATTCAATTGAATTATTCTGAGCACTGAGCTTTGAATAATTGTAAGAGTTGCAGAACTCTTTGTATCCACAGTGATATAAAGAAGTCACCAAGACATGAATCAATACAACACTGACTGTCATGGGTCATTGGAGCAGCCTGGAGAAAGAGACAGAATCAGATGACAAAAGAAGAGGACATTTAAAACAGAACAAGAAAACAGTCTTTTGAGAGGCTGTCTTGAAAAAAGGTATCTCCAGTTTCTAGAGAAAAGGGATAAAGTCAAACTTGAACAACTATCAAAAATAGGTGACTAGACTGCACTGTGGATAAACATTTTTAAAATAACCTTTTGGTAAAATATAGGCCATTTTTTCCAAAGAGTAATTTAACTCTTCTCAATAAATAATGATACTTGATTAAGTCTCATGTTAAAAGAACCCCTTTAGATGCTGAAACTATATCTAATCAGCACTAGAATAAATCCCATTGGTTTCAAGTTGGCTAGTAGAGCAGAGTTCCAGCACTTTTAAAATGTCACTATTACCCTTTCCCAAGCCACCATCATCTCTGACTTGGAACACTGCAAAGGTTTTCTAGTGGGCTTCCCTGAGTCCACACTTAGTGCCCCTCTACACTTTACTCCCTGTACAACAGGCAAAGTTCAAGTAGGGTTGCCTTATATCAAAGAGTGTCATGCTACTATTTGTACCAGTGCCTTTGTGATGAAATCAATGATTCAGGCAACTTCAAAGGAAAGAATTCATTATTTTTATAACAAATTGGAGATATAACCACTATCCCTCTCCATGTCTGTCCATAGACTCTGAACACAAAGTTCAGATACCTTCTGCTTCTGTGAGCAAAGCATCTTTTCCTGTGTCTCAGTAAGACATTACTCCAGTAAGATGGGGCGCCTGGGTGGCTCAGTCGGTTGAGCGTCTGACTTCGCTCGGGTCACGATCTCACAGTCCGTGAGTTCAAGCCCCGCATCAGGCTCTGTGCTGACAGCTCAGAGCCTGGAGCCTGCTCAGATTCTGTGTCTCCCTCTCTCTCTGGCCCTCCCCCCGTTCATGCTCTGTCTCTCTCTGTCTCAAAAATAAATAAATGTTTAAAAAAAAATTAAAAAAAAAAAAAAGACATTGCTCCAGTAAGAGATTATTACTCCAACCAGTAATAATCATTTGATTTCAGGTTACAATTCATAAACTTGGTTTTCCTTATCTCCCTGACCAGTCCTTAATTTCTATTGATGATTTCTGCTCCTCTTCCCAATTTTGGAGTAGTTGTGCCCATTCTATACTCTTCTATTCTAAAATTATACCAGAGCTGAACTTACCCAGTCCCATGGCTTTATATAGCATTTGTACACTAACAAACTAGAAAAGTAGATCTGGAATTCATCTCTTGCTTGAGTGACTATTTCATAAATGCAGCCACATTCAGCATATCCTTTGTAATGTCCAATGGATAACTCAAAATTAGTAAGTCCAAAACAGAACTCTTGAATTTTTCCTCTGGTCCCTAAAGTGTGCATTTCAGAAACTGGGCAGCAAAATCCACTTTGTGGTTCTGCTCTAAAACTGTGAAATCATTCTTAAGTCTTGTCTTTCTCTCATCTACTAACCCACTGCCATATCTATCAGCACATTTTATCTCCACAATCAAAACATATAAAAATAAAATTCAGAACCCAATCACTTCTCACATCTGCTACCACATTGGTCCAAACACCAGCTTCTCTTTTGTGGACTAGTGCAACAATAGCCTGACTGGTTTTACTGTTTTCACCCTTGCTCCAAAAATGCTCGGTGTTTCATTCCGCACCTACAGTGGTGTGTTTAAAATGCAAATCTGATCATTTCACTCTCCTGCTCAAAGTTACCCCAATTGTATTTAGAGTGAAATCCATCTTTCTTACTATTTTCTTCATGCCCTGTCCCCATGCTCTGATCCCTGACCTTAATCTTATAACTCTTCAAGTCTTCTGCTCTAGTCTTACTGTCGTCTTTGTGGTATCACCAAGTCAGGAACAATCTCAACTCCCAGCCTTTTCCCTTTGGTCGCCATGACTCAAAGCCTTTTTCCCAAATCCCACCACATTCGCACATATACACAAATGTTCACAGGACCTACTTTTAGTACATTCAGGCTCCGCTCATCTGTCACCCTCTCAGAGAGGTCTTCACTCAACGTTCACACCACTGTTCACACACATCTCCCATTATTGTAGATCTTCTTGTGATATTTTATTCACCTTCCTAGTCTATTACATCAGTAGCTGTTCATTTGCATATTCTCTGTCCTCCTCACTAGAACATAAACTTTATGAGGTCAGGCATATCACTGGTTTAGTTCCTCTATATGCAAATTTTCTATACCCCCAGTGGCTAGAATGGTACCCAGAACATAGCAATTCTTCTACAAGTATTTTGAATTAATTATTATATTAGCTAGCATTCAAAGTTGTCACCTAACATTGCTTTGTTTTGCAATAGACACGGAACTATTAAAATATATGGCAAAACTAATGCAAAAATTATCAAAATGACTTTTTAAAAATTAGTAGATATAAATGTACAGAAATACCACCAATATCTGGGTATTAATTCTATATCCTGTCACTCTACTGAATTTGTTTCTTCTAGTAGTTTTGTGGTAGAGTCTTCAGGATTTTCTACATATAGTACTATGTAGTCTATAAATAGTGACAGTTTGGCCATAGCACCATTTTTCTAGATAGGTCTCCTAGGACAAGAGAAACAAAAACAAAAATAAACTATGGAACTCCATCAGAATAAAAAGCTTCTGCACAGCAAAGTAGACCACCAACAAAACAAAACAAAAAAATGAAAATCCATTTTTCTTACTATTTTCTTCATGCCCTGACCCCATGCTCTGAATGGGAGAAGAGATTTGCAAATGATATGTGCAATAAGGAGATAATATATAAAATATATAAAGAACTTATACAACTCAACACCAAAAAAAAAAAAAAATCTTATTTAAAAATGGGCAGAGGACCTGAGTAGAAATTTTTCCAAAGCCATACAGATGGCCAACAGACACATGAAAAGATGCCCAATATTACTAATTATCACAGAAATGCAAATCAATACCACAATGACATATCACCTTATGCCAGTTAGAATGGCTAAAATCAAAATGACAGGAAATAACAAGGGTTGGAAAGAACGTAGAAAAAAAGAACTCTCATGCACTGTTAGTGGGAATGTAAATTGGTAGAGCCACTGTGGAAAACACTATGGAGGTTCCTCAAAAAATTAATAGAAATACCATATAATCCAATAATACCACTATGGGGTATTTACCCAAAGAAATTGAAAATACTAATTTGAAAATATATATTCACCCCTATTACAGCCATATCTTGGCTAGGCAAGATTTGATTTTGTCTAGTCATTTACAATGGCTTTTGTAAATCTAAATGTCCATCAATAGATGAATGGATACAGAAAATGTGGTATATATACACAATGAAATTACACATCATAAAAAAGGATGAGATTATGCCATTTGAGAAACACAGATGGACCTAGGAGTAATATGCTAAGTGAAATTAGTTAAACTGAAAAAGACAAATACTATATGATTCCACTCATAAGTGGAATCTCTAAAAAATGAATAAACAAACAAAAAGCAGAATCAGACCTATAAATACAGACAACAAACTGATGGTTGCTAGAGGGGAGAGGGTGAAGGGTTGGACAAAAATAGATGAAGGGGAAAGGGATGTGTAAGTTTCAAGTTATGGAATGAGTAAGTCATGGGACTGGAAGACACAGCATAAGGAACACACTTAATGATATTGTAATAGCAATGTAATGGGACAGATGGTAGTTACACTTCTGGTGACATTAGCAGAACATATAAACTTGTCAAATCACCTAGTTGTACCCTAAAACTAATGTTACGTTATATATCAATTATCATAAATAATAATAAATGGAAAAAAAATAGTAGATGTAAAAGGAGAGATCTGACCCTTGTATTTCCCGTAAACAAATCCACTGAAAAAGGGGGGATGAAGTCATTAATCCAAAATTTTAAACAGATAACATAATTTGTTAATCCATTACCACCATTACACACAAAATATTTTTGTGTATAAAAAGTTATCACTTCCTCTGTAGATTATTGAATAAAGACTACTTCCTCTTGCACTGTTGGTAGGAATGCCAACTGGTGCAGCCGCTCTGGAAAACAGTGTGGAGTTTCCTCAAAAAATTAAAACTAGAACTACCCTATGACCAGCAATAGCACTGCTAGGAATTTACCCAAGGGATACAGGAGTGCTGATGCATAGGGGGACTTGTACCCCGATGTTTATAGCAGCACTTTAAACAATAGCCAAATTATGGAAAGAACGTAAATGTCCATCAACTGATGAATGGATAAAGAAGATATGGTTTATATATACAATGGAATACTACTTGACAAAGAGCAAGAATGAAATCTGGCCATTTGCAGCAACGTGGATGGATAATAAGCCAGGCAGAGAAAGACAGATACCATATGTTTTCACTTGTATGTGTATCCTGAGAAACTTAAAGAGGACCATGGGGGAGGGACAGGGGGAAAAAAAAGTTACAGAGAGGGAGGGAGGCAAACCATAAGAAATTCTTAAATACAGAGGACAAACTGAGGGTTGATGTGGGGTGGGGGAGAGGGGAAACTGGGTGATGGACATTGAAGAGGGTACGTGTTGGGATGAGCACTGGGTGTTGTATGGAAACCAATTTGACAATAAATTTTTAAAAAAAGACTCCATTCAATATGTGATTGCTTAAATTATATCCTAAATTCTGTTTTTTCTGTATTGTTTTGTCTCCCCTTTTTTTTCACTTTATAGTACACCGTGTTGATTAATGACATATCTTGGGCATATGCCTAAAATTCTTTAGATCTATACTAGTTTATGTTATAGATTTGATTGTGAGAACTCTCCTTCCCCTAGACCAACTCTAAAACAGATTTAAAAATTTTAAATATATAAAATAAAAAAGATTTTCTTAGTACAAATGACTTTTTAAAAAAATTCTAAAATTCCATTTAAACTCAATATTTATTGACAATAAAAATGTTCTTTTAAATTATGCTTTTTTTAAGGTTTAAGAATACTCAAGGATTTAAAAAATAATTTCAATAGCCTAAATTAATGGTTCAGCTTGTTTCTCCTCCAGACTTATATGTAATTGTTTTTTTTTTCTATTCATTAAGGGAAAGTCACCAGTTTCAAAGATCATAATGTTTGTAATTGATCACATATATTTTTTTAGAATTCTTTATTCCAATTTCAAGTTGCCTGGATGTTTTAGCTAGATAATCTTTTTTTCTTTATGCATGAGTTATCAGCACTACATTATTTTTAATTTAAAGATTTTCTGATTTTTTTTTTTTGGTAACATATCTCTAAAATTTACCTGAATTTGCTTGTTCTGTGAATTCCTGAGATACATTGTATATATGGCTAGAGACTAAAGATGTGGCAAATGCTCTCCTTCTTCCCATGCTGGAGCCTCTATCATAACACAGAGCCAATCTAAATGGTATTTAAAAGTTTATGCCCAAGGGAAGTGTTCTCTATTAACTATAAATGTATACAATTAAACCTAAAGCACAGTCACAGTGTTTTAATCAGGAAAGCTCAGAGTCATTTCTGTCCTGTGGGGTAATAAATGAAGGCAAAAGCAATTCAACATGCTTTCTGATGTGTTAAGTGATATATGGGCTCTCTTGAGTCACCAAATTGAAAGGGCCACATGCTTAGTTAATCAACACTACACTGCCATATTGGGGGAGAGGTGATAAATTTCACAGATGGTACATTCACAGGGGTCAGGGTAAAATAGACTTGATCAACCACCTCAGTAATTAAAAGGATGTGTTTAAATGCCTATTATCAAATGCTTTACTATAAGAGAGAATTAATTTTTTATTCTCAGTCATTCACCATAAGTGAATTTAATAATACTATCAACCACAATGGTCAAAGCTGGCCATTGACTAATATGTACTGACTAATATGTTGACAGTTAGGGTAGAAAATCAGGTCCTGGGAGACCAGTTAATGCACTTCTTTTGAGAATTTTCAGGGCTGATTAGAACAAAACCACATCCAGAGAACCATTAAGACTACACTCAGAAGATAAATTGCTGTTCCTGTAGGCTTTTCTCCTTCAAGGATAAAGCCATGTACTCTCTGCCCAGAAACATTGTTTCTCTTGCACACAATCTCAGTGCAAAAAAAACAAAAGCAATTTTTAGACAAAACTTAGTCACCTTCCATTTAAACAGTGTATGCCACAACTTATGTTTGTATATGTGTTAGAATGGGCAAGTGATATTTCTAGAATTAAAAGTTTGGTGCCTGTTTTCTGATAAAATATTTTGTGTTCTGAAATTCCAGTAATTGTTTACATTTTTTGAAGCATCGAAGTTGAATTAAATAGCATATATGGATTTTTCCTATCAAGGGAGAGAACAGGGTTTCCTAAGTCTTTCCAATTCAACAAATTTAAATTTTTCCTCTATTTCCACCATCTTTTCAGACCTACAGTTGTAATATTGCTATTGGTTTGGTTGGTGGTGGTTTAGTTGGAAAAGAATGGGGTCTTGGAAGATGGCAATTTCCCTCATTTCCATAAATCTTTAGGAACAGAAAAGAAAGCCCTGTATCTCTTCCTCCCCTTTCTGCATCCTCATTATTGGCCCGAAAAATCTGCTCGGAAGTAAACCTAAGGTGAGGCTCCTGGGTGGCTCAGTAAGTTAAACATCCAACTTGATTTCAGCTCAGGTCATGATCTCACAGTTTGTGGGTTTGAGCCCTACATATGGCTCCATGCTGTGTGGAATCTGGTAGTGATTCTCTCTCTCCCTCTCTCTGCCCCTCCTCCACTCATGCTCTCTCTCTCTCTCTCAAAATAAATAAACAAACTTTATTAAAAAATAAAAGTAAGCATAAGGAAAGGTAAGAAAGAGCTATCTCCTTTATATCCCATGCCACGTTATGGTCATCCCATCTTATTCTAAAGCTGTGCTTGATCAACCACCATTTAGGTTGAACTTCAAGTCTGAGAATGGTATTAGAAACAAGGGCTACACTTTACTGATGTTCACAAAGTAAATTATTCCTGCGGCAAATTAGTTTGAAAATGTTATTTTAAATATACCCATCTACTGGTCTTACCTGGCCTCTTTTCTGTCACTGTCTCACATGAGTAAGCCAATACCTTTGAGCCTCAGTTGGCTCAACAGTAAAACGAAAATTAAAATTATCCCCATTTCATCTCCTTACACATGCAATTCTTAATGATAATTAACAATAAATTAATTAATGTTCCATGTAAAAAATACATAGAGGAGTGAATACCAAGTATTAAGAAACCTCCTCTCCACCCCCACCATTCTCTCCAGAAAACCCAATGCCTCTGAATTATCTTTTTAAATGCCACGTATTCTAAAACACACACACACACACACACACACACACACACACACACACACACAAAGAAAAAAGAAAAAAGAAAAAGAAAGAAAGCCATGGTTGAGTCAAAACTGAATCACAGACAATGGAAAAATATGTAGCATAAGAAATCTTGGAGTAATATTCTAGGATGGTGAAAATATAAAGAAACATATGTAGTATGATTGCACATGCACTGTTCTACACCTTGGTCTTTGCTTTTTTTAATTTTATACTTTATGCTATACAATAATCCTATTCCAATATCTAAATATCTGACACAGCTATATAATACTTCATCGTGTGAATGTGTCAAAGTATATTTAACTACCTGTTGATGGATATCAGGGTAGTTTTAGATTTTGATAAATATTAAGACCTTCCATAAAGATGTTAATCTATGCGTTTCTGCAAGACCACCCTTAGTGCTGGGCACCCATCCTAAGCCACACTTTAGGAGCTCCTCTGGTCCTGTTCCAACCTGGGCCTTGTGAAGAATGGGAGAAAACCCTAGAATTAAGGGATGTCCACCCTGAATTTATGTACTTTACTCTAGATGATAATCTGAATGCCTGAGACTGGAGAATAGTGTGTCTGAATTGCCCTGACCCTGCTTCCAAGACTGAAAGGCTATCTTCCCTGGATCTGGTCTTCTCAGGGTGGACTGCAAGTGCACACTCTAGATTTAAGGGGTGGCCAACCGGGGTTGTGAGCAGATGCGTGGGGATGGATGGAACTTGAGTGCACAGACTAAATTGTCCACACACATGCTGTGAGGCCCCTCCTGGTGAATGATTGCACTGGGACATGAACGGGGGCAGACTGAAAGCTGGAAACTTCCATTTGTATTCTTGTCTTGGGACCTGTAAATGTAAAAGCTCATCTGCTTGTACTAACTGGATCTAACAGGTTTTGTTTACTGAACCCTTGCCATCACTTAGTGTTATATTTTTCTTTTTTGATCTAAGAGCTTCAAAAATCATGTTTTATTTTTATTTAAATTTGCATTTATTTAATGGTTCATATTTTCACACACTGATTGGCACGTCAATTTTTTTCCAATATACTGACTGTTTTATTGTTTATTTTAACAATTGACATACAATAGGTTCCAGTTCAAGATGGCACCATATGAGAATCCTGATCTCCATTCCTCCCACAGACACACTGAATCTATAGCTATAAATGGAATGATTTCCTTTGGAAAAAAAAAAAAACCCAAAAGCTAGCTGAGCAACTCCTGTACATTGGGCAAACAAGAAAAAAAGAAGCCTATATCAAAGTGGGTAGGAGAGACTGAAACACAACCCCCAGAATGGCAACTCATAATCAACAGGAAACTCACAAACCTGCGCTCCTCTCTGAGGAACAATTGTTTAAACCCACATCTGGCACACCAACTTTTTTTTAATGTTTTCTTTTTTTTATATTTTTTAAAATGTTTATTATTTATTTTTGAGAGAGCATGAGTGGGGGAGGGGCAGAGAGAGAGGGAGACACAGAATCCAAAGCAGACCTGAGGCTCTGAGCTGTTCCGCACACAGCCTGATGTACAGCTCGAACCCACTAACCTTGAGATCATGACCTGAGCCGAAGTCAGAAGCGTAACTGAATGAGCCACCCAGGTGCCCCCTGGGACCCCAACTTTTAAGACCTGCACCTGAGAGATGAGTCTCAGGTCATCTAGCTTTGGGAGCCTATAGGGCTGGCATCCATGAGTTCCATAAGGCTGTAATGAACTGAGAAATGGCTCCTAGAAGGCTCATACATATGGACTCACCTACCACAGAGCTCACCATAGAAGCAGCTGACTTGCAAAGTGCCCAGAATTTCTGAGAAAGAATCTTATTTAATCATTTGAAAAATATGGCCTAAGTGGCAGGCATCTTATTTACACTGAATACTCTCCTAGGAGTCTTCTGAAGTACTCTCCAAAGATGGGGGCCAACAGGTTCCATCTAGTAGTCTTCTTCTGCCTTCTTCCAGTTCACTGGTATCCCCTATAAAGGAGCTTGTACCCTCATCTGGCTGGAAAAAATCTGAATTTTTTCCACTACCACCCAAGGGACTACTCTAGGTCACCTGGCTCTGGTCGCCAATTCGAGTTATGCTTGCAGGCCTCACAGGACTGTAACAGAGAGAGCTTTTCACTAGCTACCATCTCCAGAGTACAACAGAGGCTAAGGAGGTCTTTCTGTGAAAGAGGCCTATTAACTTATCTTCAGAATGATAGCTTGAGGGACAGTCTTCTAAATTTTAAATTTTTTTTTAATTTTTAACTTTTTAATGTTTATTTATTTTTGAGACAGAGACAGAGTGGGGGAGGAGCAGAGAGAGGCAGACACAGAATCCAAAGCAGGCTTCAGGCTCCAAGCCATCAGCACAGAGTCCAACATGGGACTCGGACTCACAGAACGTGAGATCATGACCTGAGCCAAAGTCAGACGTTCAACCACCCAGGTGCCCTATCAGTCTTATAATTATACATGATCTAAGAGCTGTCATTCTTTCCAGAGACCTTGAAGAGTGGACAATATCTTCACACACACCCTCTGCCATGCTCCAAAGTCCCAATATCTTCCGAAAGGGAAGTTATATACACATATTTGGTTCCCTGGTTTTGTAGCTACTGCAGAGAATACCCATTGACTGCCTGGCTCTGGTGGCCAATGGAGCTTATGTTCCCGGTCCCATGGGACTGTAACAAATGGGGACACAGTACTTGACAGGCTACCACGCCCAAGGCACACAGCACAGACAGCAGACTGAAACATACCCCCAGTCCTCCTGTGAAAGAAGTCTGTTTGGTTATCCTGGAGCTTTGGCCACAAGGGCAAGCTTCTAGTTTGGCATACATTTAAGAGCCTACTGAGGTACTCTCTGGGGACAAAGGACAGTGGATGACCTCTTCACTCTCTCCCTTTGCCTCATTCCAGACTGCTGGTCACTCTCAGAGAGAAGCTTGTACACTCATATGTCCCCCACCCCCGATTTTTGCAGCTGCTGCCCAGGAAACACTTCAAGATCACCTAGTTCTGGTGGCCAACAGAGCTTACATTCATGGTCCCATCAGACTGTCTATATTTGCATTCTTTAAATGCTGCTGCCTAAGGGTTTGGTTTTCAGTCAGCCTGAATCTGGGTGCTGACTGAGATCCTCCTCTTTGGAACATTGAAAGGTCTTGGCATACCCTGAACTATTGGGGGCCACTGAAAATAAGGTAGGCTGCTCAGACAATCACAAAGGTCTGAGAGATAACCAAGAGCTAGAGCAAGGTTGAACAATAAGCTTAAACTTCTACACAAGGACACTCCTTCAAGACTGAAATCATACCAACCATCTCTTCAACCACAGTGGTATGAAACTAGAAATCAATTACAAGAATAAAACTGGAAATTTCACAAACGTGTGCAGGTTAAACAATATGCCATTAAACAAACAATGTGTCAGAGAAGAACTCAAAACAGAATCAAAAAATACCTTGGAACAAATGAATATGAAAATACAACATACCAAACTTATGGGATTTGTGAAAACAGTACTATGAAGGAAGTTTATAGTGATAAGTGCCTATAACAAGAAACAGAAATATCTCAAATAAACAATCTAACTTTATACTTCAAAGAACTAGAGAAAGAAGAACAAAAAAAGCCCTAAGTTAGTAGAAGGAAGGAAATAACAAAAATCAGAATGGACATAACTAAAATAGAGACTAAAAAGAAAAGATCAAAGAAACTAAGAGGTAGTTTTCTGAAAATAAAGTTGACACCCTTTTAGCTAGACTCACCAAAAAAAGTAAGAGGACTCAGTATCAGAAATTAAAGTAGAGTTACAACTGATACCACAGAAATATAAAGAATCATAAGACACTATTATGGTTGCTTTTTGGCCTTTTGACTAAGGTCAAGTAAAGACACTTGAACAAATATACACTAACAAATTGGACAACCTTCAGAAAATGGATAAATTCCTAGAAACCTACAACCCACTAAGAATAAATCATAAAGAAATAGAAAATATGAACACACTGATTACCAGTGAAGTGATTGAATCAGTAATCTCAACAAACTAAAGTCTAAACCCAGATTCCTCACTGTTGAATTCTACCAAATATTTAAAGAAAAGTTGATACCAATTTTTCTCTTCCAAAGAAAAAGAAAAAAAAAAGGAAAATAAAAGAAGAAAACACTTCCAAATTCATGTATGGGGCCAGCATTACCCTATACCAAAACAATTCTCAAGGACATCCCCCCCAAAAAAAAAAATACAGACCAATATTTCTGATGGACATAGATGTAAAACTCTTCAATGAAATATTAGCAAACTGAAATCAGCAGCTCATCAAAAAGGATAACACACCATGATCAGGTAAGATTTATTCCAGGATACAAGGGTTGTTCAACATCCACAAATCAATCAACATGATACACCACAGTAAAAAAAAAAAAAAGGAAAGATAAAAGTCATATGATCATCTTAATAAATGCATAAAAAGCATTTGACAAAATTCAATATCCATTATTAAAAAAAATTCTCAACAATTTGATTATAGAGGGAGCATACCTCAATCAAATAAAAGTCAGATATGACAAGCTCACAGCTAACATCATACTCAACGGTGAAAAGCTGAACACTCCTCTAAAATCATTAACAAGATAAGGATGCCCACTCTTGCCATTTTATCCAGCATATTATTGGAAGTCACTAGTAAGAAAGTATCCAAAATAATAATAAGAAGAAAACAATACCATTTACAATTAAATAAAAAAGAGTAAAATAGCTAGGAATAAATTTAACTAAGGAGGCAAAAGACCTGCACACTGAAAATTATAAGACACCGATGAAAGAAATTGAAGAAGACACAAATAAGTGTAAAGATATTCTATGCTCATGAATTAGAACCATTAATATAACTAAAATGTCCACATAACCTGAAGTCATCTACAGATTCAGTGCAATCCCTAATACAATCCAAATGATGTTTTTCACAGAAATAAAACAAATAATCCTAAAATTTGTATGGAACCACAGAGGACAAAATAGCCAAAGCTATCTTGAGAAAAAAGGACAAAGGAGGCATCACACTTCCTAATTACAAACTGTATTACAAAGCAACAGTAACCAAACACTATTGTATTTCCATAAACTCAGACACATAGATCAGTGGAATAGAGAGACCAGATATAAACCACACACATATAGAGTCAATTAATTCATAATAAAGGAGGCAAGAATATACAATGAGGGCAGTCTCTTCAACAAATGGTGTTGGGAAAACTGGACAGCCCCATGAAAAAGAATGAAACTGGACCACTTTCTTACACCATACACAAAAATTAACTAAAAATGTATTTAAGATTTGAACATAAGACCTAAAACCATAATACTCCTAGAAGACAACACAGGCAGTAAGCCCCTTGACTTTGGTTGATATTTTTGACACCAAAAACAAAAACAAAAACAACAAAAGCAAAAACAAACGAGACTACTTTAAACTTAAAAATTTCAAATTTAAAAGCTTCTGCACAGCAAAGGAAACCATCAACAAAATGAAAAGGCAGCCTACCAAATAGAAGAAAATATTTGCCAATCATGTATCTGATAAAGTTAATATCCAAAACATCTAAAGAACTCAAACCAAAGAAGCTAAAGACAAACCAATTAAAAAATGAGAAGATCTGAACTGATGTTTTTTTTCTTCTACCTATGATCTTACTTATATGTGGAGTCTATAACAAAACAAAAAACTCATAGATACAAAGAACAGATGTGGTTGCCGGTGGGGGGCAGGGGTGTGTGTGGAGGACAAGTGAAATGGGTGAAGGTGTCAAAAGGTACAAACATAAAATACCTAAGGAGATGTAATGCACAGCATGGTGACTATAGTTAATAATGCTGTATTTTATATTTGAAAGTTTATGAGTAAATCTTAAAAGTTCTTATCACAAGAAAAAATAAATTTGCAACTATGTGTGGCAATGAATGTTAGCTAGATTTATTATGGTGATCATTTCACTGTATATACAAATATTGAATCATTACGTTGTACACCTGAAACTAATAGGCTGTATGTCAATTATCTCTCAATTAAAAAAATCAAATTAAGTCATTAATCTGTTCTCCTATACAACTTATTTGAGAATATTATATAAATGTTTTATTTTTTATGTTGGACATAACTCAGTATTCATTATTTTTATTAAATACCATAGCCTTTTACCTTTCTATTGGCATGTTTCATTTACATGTATGTGATAATAAATAGATCTGATCTTTAGTCTACATACTATGTTTTATTGTCAGCTTTAATTATTCATTTTATTGTCACCCATCTCTTGGCAATGTCTGTATCTTCTTTTTTTTCTCCTTCTGGTAGTTGACACTACTTAAAACCTATTCTTAATTTTCAACTATGCATTTACCTTCATAACTTTAATATACTTAAAACTCAATTTTCTAAGTTATAAGGTTTAGAAAGTATCCATTGTTTCCACAGTATAAAACATTAGACACACTTCCACTTTCTTTAACAACTCTTCTCCTAGTTTATTACCTTAATATTTTCATCTTTGAGTTCCTATTCTGATTTATAAACATGATATGCCTACAAGGTTTTACTCTTTATTCTATATTTATATGAATTCAAAGTACACAGGCAGCTCTTGATATTATAGCTTCCTCATTTCATAGTGTTGCTATTTTACCTTTTCAGTTGTGTGATAGATGACAAAATCGGCCCCAGCACTTCTCAACTTCTCCCACAAGAGGGGAGTTGATGTCTTAAGCCCTTAGCACATGCTTTGACCAGTAGAATGCTGCACAGTGATGCCATGAGGCTTATAAGCCAAAACCTCAGGAGGCCTTGCAATTTCAGTTCTTATGGTACTTTTGTTTTGGGGATATTGTCCTCTCCACCTGCAGAAAAGTCTGGGGTAGTCATGTAGATGATGAAAGGCATGTCATCAGTTTACCTTTGTTGCCCTACCCAACAGCCTACCAACCATCAGACACTAGAATGAGGCCATGCTGGGTTATCCAACTGCAGGAGACATGCAGCTAAAAGCAGATATAGGAGAACCCAGAGAGATGGATCAAGTTGTCTAGATCAGAAAAACTGCTCAGCCTACTCATAGGATCATGAGCTAAATAAAGGGTTATGGATTTAAGCCACTAAATTTCAGGGTCATTTGTTTCATAGCAAAAACTAACTGATACAAGTTGGTTGGTGGAATTCATAACTAAGATTCTTCCCCCATAGTCTCTCATGGGTAGTATATTCTGAGTCCTTTCTTATTTAAGAATGGTTTCTTATTACCTTTATTCTTGCATAAAAAGCTACTTATTAAACTTTTGCATCAATTTTTTAACTTAAAATTCTGCAGACATGCTCCACCATCTCCTGACATTGCAAGAATCTGAGTGTAGCCTAATTTTTCCCACTTGAAGGTAATTTCTTTTTCCAATGGATGACTATAATACTCTATTCAATCTTGAATATTAATATTATACCATAGTACTCCTCAGGATTGATAATTCCACTTTTTCTTGCAACATGGTGTTCAGTTTACATTTGTAAACTCAGCTCTTTTATAGAAAGTTAATGCTTTTTTGTATTCATTTCAGTCGAATACAAAGACAACAATTAGGCAAATATCAGATCTCCACTCTAGTCTCTATGGCTAATTGTTCTCACAGTTTTGTCTATGGAATTTCCTCAAACATATCCTTACTTCCACATTGTCTAGCAGTGAGACAATGAGCTGAAAAGATTTTACACATAATGTAATTTAATTTTATACAGTCTGAACTAATAAAGAGATATAGCTAAGGCATGCTAGCTGTGTCTCAATTTCTTCACCTATAGAACAGAGATAATAGTAGCAGTAACTAATGGAAGTCTTCCAAATATTCATTGAGCCTGTAAGAATAAGGCCCTCAGAAGAGTTCCTGGTATGTAGTAAGTCAATATTAGCTTTGATTAGCATTATAAATTATTGCTGGCTGTTTTTTCATCATGGATTCTACTTATTGCTTTTAATATGGCTCTCATTTTTGTAATGGCATTCTTGCTATCTTTAATTTCTTTCCTTAACCTACCTGCCTTACTTTTTAATTGCTCCTATTTTTCTATTCTCTTTAGACTCTTTTTCATTCTTTGGTATGGATTTTCTTTTTTTCTTTCCTCAGAGTCCCTGTTCTCTTATATTTCCATATACTTTTTAGAATAAAATTCTACTTTTCTAATGTAGACTAAATTATCCAATGGGCACTACTGTAACCCATTCCAATTTGGTGATCCGCTTGCTCTGAAGAGAGAAATTCCAAAACAGAAGGTAAGCAGCAACCAAGGAATTCAGAATTTATGTATTGCTCTAAAACGACAAACCTAGCTTTGGCTTCCCCTCCCTTCTCCGGCCCACGTCATCTCTATTGCACGTTTTTGTGTTAGAAGTATAGGTTTCATGAGGCAGTGTTCTTATTTTGGACCCGACGCTGCTGGTGCCTCATATCCCTCCACCTCTGATTTCAGCGGTGGCTCTAGCCGACAGTTCTGCGTGGGCTGTTTTACCTCATACCACCTGCACCAATCTGCAGTGAGAACTGTGTGTTGTACTGTTTTCAGTCTCAACTCCTTCCCAGGTGCTTCAGGAACCTGCTTATCGCTTCCAAGTGCTGCTAGGAAATGGGGGGGGGGGGGGTAGTTAGGACCCCTGAGGCAACCTTCAAATAACAAGAGATGGGATCCTGTAGAAAATTGTTCTGCTTATGGTCCTTCAAGCAGGGAATTCTGAGAGCCATTCTGTACACTTCTCAGAGGTCCCAGTGAAATCTAATGTGCATTACTCACCATGGCAGCTTTGATGACCCATGTGCACACCAGCTTTCCCTCCATCCTCATCTGTCTCTCCAGCCTTGTCCCTCCTTCTTTTATCCTCAACTTTTGCTTCTGGAATCACTGTCTGAAGAGTCTCTGTACCAGAGTCTTTGTGTCAGGCTCTGCTCTGAAGAAACCCAAACTAAGACACACTTTTGTACAATCTCTCTTTAAGCCCTTTACCTCCTATTTCTCTGGAATATGGTATTTAACCCCAAGTAGTCCCTAAACTTTCTGGTAGCCTATTAATGGCCCAAGTTTTTGTGATTTAGATGAGAGTATTATTCCTTTGGCAAATGAGGATCAAATAAATTCAAATTTTCAGATAAAGAGGCATCCTGATCGAGTTTTAGAGTTAGATATGATCTTGGCTCATGAAACAGGGGATTTTCTCCTCTTTCCTTTGTTGTTTTCATTCACCTAAGAGGATTTTGGTGAGCAGATTTAAGCAAATGGTAAAACCCTAAAGATAAGAAATCATTTTACCTGTTATCATAGAACTTCCAAAATAATGTGATTCTGGCCCTGTTTCCTCTGCAAAATAAAGAGACTGCTATTAAAACTAAATTCTCTTTGAGATTTATAATTCTGTGTTTGGTGCTAAACCATAGTGCCACAGTGTATCCTTTAGGAAAGGCAAAAGATATCGTCCTTTGTCCATAAAGTTCAGAACGCTTTAGTAATTCAAGCAGAAGTAGATGGTCTAAATTAGGTAAACATAGGAGAAGGAAATTTACCTATTGTTTCTCATTGTCTTGAACTCTATAATCAGGGAAAAGGTTGTATGAATAGCAATATCTACAATAGGAATAAACCACACTTAATTAGTTTCAAACTTCATTTTCATTTAAGTAGAATTATAAACAAATACAGCTAGCTGCAAATTTATCTACTTTCCTTTGAAAATGAATTACTGATATTTGCATACTGTTTAAAAAGTATAATAGGAAGAAATGCTACAATAACAATACAATAAATAATTTTGCAATATGCTTTGCTTTCCTAAGTCACTAAAATTCTGTTTTAAGTATTACCATCATGGGATGTTGAAATATTTAAAAATCTTAATTTAAAAAATAAATTATTCTACTTGGTTTACCCAATGAGAATTTACTTATATAATGTTTAAATATATATAAGGCCATTATAATTCTAAATGACTCAGTGATATGATACCATCCATGGAACCTAGTTATTTTTTAAGTTTATTTATTTATTTTGAGAGAAGGGGGGGAGAGAGAGAGAGAGAATCCCAAGCAGCCTCCGTGCTGTCAGCGCAGAGCCCAAAGCAGGGCTCCATTTCACAAACCCTGAGATCATGACCTGAGCCAAAACCAACAGTCGGACATCAACCAACTGAACCACCCAGGTGCTCCCCTAGTTATTTAAAACCAGATGTAAAACCGTATGTTTTCAAGCATTTAGTTGTACAGTGATGGCATTTTTTTAATGCCTTCTGTCTTCCACACACAGCTAGACAGGAGGAAGGTGAGAGGAGACCCTGACCACGTAGAACTGACGTCCAGAGAGATTACCATGTGAACAGGCAATCCTAACACAGAATGAGCACTGCCATGGTCAGAGAAAAAGAGCTATCGCAACACCCAGGACTGCTCTCTAATCCAGACTTACATGTTAAGAATGATTTCTCAAAAGAAATCCTTATCTAATTACCTAATAATTGAAATAAAGAGCTTTTCTATTACAAAGCTGCTTCCCAAAAAGAGATCAAAAGAAACTACCTGAAAAATCCCATGCAATTTAGAATTAGTTATTTTGCATTTTCACATCTTTAGATATATAGAGAGAATGTTTTCAATATAAATGTGTCTTTGAACAGATTTCTTCTGAAAGTGATTTATTGGCTATGACTAGTTCTCTGTAAGCATCCTAGAAGAACAAAGTTTTGATAGTTAAAATTATTCAGGAGAAAATAACCAAACACTTTCATTAAATACATTTTGATAAAGACAAACTACTGTTGCTAATCCTAATTAAAGCTCTCCACAATGGTCCAAAAAACAAAGAAGAGAAAATAATGATCTTAAAGAGAGACACTGTGATTGCTTTAATGCATTATTCTGGGCTTTTTAGAAGATAAATGTTATATGAAGATAAATAAATATTGGGGGAAAAAAGCTTTATCCTACTTAACTATACTAATATTTAATATTTATTGAACATTAACAATATGTAGGAAATAGTTTAAAATTTCAAGTTAGTCATGGTCTCTGGCAAAAGATAGTTATTTTATTCCTAATTGCATTTGGGTCCCAGCCATAACTCTTATAACACCATGCATTCTCTGATACAGATCTAAATGTTAATTGTTATAGAATTGCTAAATCCTTCACAGATGACCTTAAACAAAGCAATTGTTAAGTGTTCGTGACCCCTAAACATTAAGCATAGTGACAGAAAAAATTATTAGTATAAAATTATTTAAATACATAGAAAATTTAATGTAATCTATTAAAAAACTAACAGCAAGCTTAACTGTTACAAATTGATACGCAAATATCAATTTCATTTCTATATAGCAAGCAATTGAAATTTGAAAAAATTTTTTAATGTTTATTTTTTTGAGAGAGAGAAGCACAAGTGGGGTAGAGACAGAGACACACAGAGAAACAGAGAAACAGAGACACAGAATCTGAAGCAGGTTTCAGGCTCTGAGCTGTCAGGAGCTCGAACTCACAAGCTTTAAGATCATGACCTGAGCCAAAGTTGGACACTTAACCAACTGACCCACCCAGGTGCCCCAAAAGTTGAAATTTTGTTTTATTTTATTTTATTATTTTTTTTAATTTTTTTAACATTTATTTTTGAGACAGAGAGAGACAGAGCATGAACGGGGGAGGGGCAGAGAGAGAGGGAGACACAGAATCGGAAGCAGACTCCAGGCTCTGAGCCATCAGCCCAGAGCCCGACGCGGGGCTCGAACACACGGACCACGAGATCGTGACCTGAGCTGAAGTCGGACGCTTAACCGACTGAGCCACCCAGGCGCCCCAAAAGTTGAAATTTTATTAAAAAATACCACTTACAATGATCACAAATATATTACATATTCAGGTAGATATCTGACAAAATACTGTAAGATCTAAACACTACAAAATATTGCTGAGAAAAATTTAAAAGACAAAATAGAGGAAAAAAAATAAGAGGAGGGATATACCATGTTCAAGAGTCAGAAGACTTAATATGGTTAATATGGTGATTCTCTCAAATTAATCTATAGATTTAACACCATCTCAGTCCAAATCCCAGTGGGGTTTTTGATAGAAATTGACTAATTTTAAAGTCTTCATGAAATAGCCCAAAGACCTTAGAAAATAACAAAGTTGAAGAACATCACTTGATTTCAAGCCTTCTTATAAATCTAGAATAATCAAGCAATGTGATATTGTTATAAAGATAAAAAAAATAACTCAAACAGAATGGAAAGTTCAGAAATATACCCACATATATATGGACAACTGACTTTCAATAAATTTGAAAGACAATTCATTATAACATAGTCTTTAAACAAACAGTGCTAGAAAAATTGGATGTCCATATACCAAAAATAGACTTCAATTTATACTTCACATTTTATAGCAAAATTAACGTAAAATAGGTCATGAATAAAAATGTGAAGGCAAGAACTATTTAAAAAAAAAAGAAGAAAATATAGGAGAAAACTATTTGTGACCTTGGGATGAGCAAAGTTTTCCTAGATACAGCACCAGAAGTGTAATCCATAAAAGAAAAACTGATAAATTGGACTTCATTAAAATTAAAATGTGACCTCTTTGAAAGATATTGTTAAGAAAGTGAAAAGACAGATGTCAATGTGAGAAAACATTTGCAAATCATATATCTGATAAAGGAATTGTACCTAGATATACAAGATCTTTAAAATTGTACCCTTTTTTAAAATTAAAAAAAAATTTTTAAACGTTTATTTATTTTTTGAGACAGAGCATGAGCAGGGGAGAGGCAGAGAGAGGGAGGGAGACACAGAATCTGAAGCAGGCTCCAGGCTCTGAGCTGTCAGCACAGAGCCCGATGCAGGGCTCCAACCCACGAGCTGTGAGATCATGACCTGATCTGAAGTCGGACGCTCAACTGACTGAGCCACCCAGGCGCCCCTAAAATTGTACCCTTTAAACATGCACAGTCTATTGTGTGTCAGCTGTACCTCAAGAAAACTGTCTTAACACTTACTGAAATATTTCTACTCCATTAGGTAAACTGCATTTTGTAATGTCACCTTCTGCTTTTCTAGTATGGACTGTTCCCATTATTTCTGGAATAAAATGGAAAGCAGCTCGCAAAATTCACTCTAAGCAGTTTTCAGGCAGTCTTCTGGAATCTGAGAAACCTTTGAAAACAGGAATGAAAATGTGTGTTGTCTTTTCATGAGTCCCTTTAGAGGATCACATACCCTCAAATGAACAAGTTATTGTAATAAGACCTGGTTTTTAACCAAGTTAAAACCGTTTACCTTAACTCAGTTTCTTTTCTCAATTTTACCCATCATTCCCTTAGATAGAAATAATTTCCACATATTCAGCCTTTCTTATCAATATTAGATTTTTTTTTAATGCTTATTTATTTTGAGAGAGAGAGATAGAGCACAAGCAGGGGAAGGGGAAAAGAGAGAGGGAGAGAGAGAATTCCAAGCAGGCTCCATGCTGTCATCACAGAACCTGATGCAGGGCTTGAACTCCTGAACTGTGAGATCATGACCTGAGCCCAAATCAAGAGTCAGATGCTCAACTGACTGAGCCACCCAGGGGCCCCTCTTATCAATACTAGATTTTACTTTTTAAAAAAGTATGTTTATGTCTGAGAGACAGAAAGAGACAGACTGCAAGTGGGAGAGGGGCAGGGAGAGAGGGCGACACGGAATCTGAAGCAGGCTCCTGGCGCTGAGCTGTCAGCACAAAGCCCAATGCAGGGCTCGAACCCATGAGCTGCAAGATCTTGACCTGTGTCAAAGGCAGATGCTTAACTGACTGAGTCACCCAGGCACGCCAATACTAGATTTTATTTATATTTTTTAATATTAATTTATTTTGGGGAGAGCGCAAGAAGGGGAGGGCCCGAGAGGGGGACAGAGGATCTGAAATGGGCTCTGCACTGACAGGCTGGCAGCAGTGAGCCTGATGTGGGGCTTAAACTCATGAACCACGAGATCATGACCGGAGCTGAAATTAGACACTCAACTAACTAAGCCACCCAGGTGCCCCCAAAACTAGATTTTAAAGAGCAGTTTTTCCTAGACTATTTGGGCAATGAACAGAAAATTTCACTACTAAATGTATAAATGTCCCTTTTATCAATAAGGACATTATAAAACATCAAATAAAGACTATATACTTCTAATCCATCACCTCATCTAAACTCTTGCACCAGCAAATATGAAATAACATAATTGTGCGCTAAAAACTCTCCTTTAGAATACCATGAGAAATATTAATGTGTCCACTGAGCATCAGGGAATTACAGAACAAACATAAATGCATTTAAATCATGGATACATTCGTAAATCTAATAAACCAAGCAAGAAATCATGCAACAAGATTGAGAGTCAAATTGGCCTTAAGTATCCATTGGTAGAAATATTTATAGAAAGATAAAGTTCCAATGTGGATATAAGGTATGGTGACTTGAGGACAAATACTTATTAAACCTATTCTTAGATATAACTTGATGGGAATGCAAAGTGATGCAGCCACTGTGGAAAACAGTATGGAGGCTCCTTAAAAATTAAAAAAATGAAACTATCCTACAATCCAGTAATCTCATTACTAAGTATCTACCAAAGAAAATACAAAAACACTAATTCAATTGGATACATGCTCCCTTAATGTTTACAGCAGCATTATTGACAATAGCCAAACTATGAAAGCAGGCCAAGTGTCCATCAACTGATGAATAAAGATGTAGTATATAAATTTAATGAAATATTATTCATCATGAAAAAGAATGAAATTTCCCTTTTGCAACAACATGGACGAAGCTATAGAGTATAATGCTAGTGGAGTAAGTCAGTCAGAGAAAGACAAATGTCGTATGATTTCACTCATGTGGAATTTAAGAAACAAAACAAATGAGCAAAGGTGTGGAGTGCCTGGGGTGGCTCAGTTGGTTAACCTTCTGACTCTTGATTTCAACTCAGGTCATGATCCCAGGATCATAAGATCAAGCCCCACGTCTGGCTCTGTGCGAACAGCACTGAGCCTGCTTGGGATTTTCTCTCTCTTTTCTTTCTCTGCCCCTCCCCCTGCTCGCTCTCTCTCTCCCTCTCAAAAATAAATAAACATTTTTAAAAAGGAGTGAAGAGGAAAAAAAGAGAGAGACCAACTAAGAAACAGACTCCTAACTATAGTGAATTGATAGTTACCAAAGGGGAGGTGAGTGGGAGGGTGGGTGAATAGGTAATGGGGATTAAGGAGCACATTTGTCATAATGAGCACTGGGTAAGTTATGGAATTGTTGAATCATTGTATCGTGCATCTCAAACTGATATAACACTGTATATTAACTATACTGAAATTAAAATTAAAAAAGTAATTGAAAAAAAAACCTATTCTTAAATATAGGGAGAGAGCATGTGCTTTTGTACAAGATGAAGGTCACTGAGTCATTTTACATGCCAAACATGACACTTAAACTCAATGCATTTACCCAACATGACTTGCAATACATTTGCAGTGTCAGTATTATCACCCAGCTTCTGTACACAGAAATGAGAGTCAGAAAAGAGGATCAGGAAAGGGAAGTTTGAGGAGTCTGATTATCTGAATGTAATTTAACTTTAATTTAAAATAAAAATACCAATAGGATCTATGCCTCAAATCAAGAAACATACATGAAAATAGACTTGTGCTTTTAATTTTTCAAAGCATATAAGATTTTATTTTCTTGCAATTTTAGGATCCTCTAGGACCATTCTTTATGAAATGTATCAAGACATTGTCTAATCTATTTAAAGTGTCAAGCATTTTCAGCACCAGGCCAGAGGGTTAATGTCATCTCAAGAAAAGCCATAATAACTCAAGTACAATTTTTATGTGATACACTCAAAGAAATTACTATAATGAATGAGACATCACCATAAGTACTAGGGGGCATTTTCAAATGAATAATGGCTTAACATGAGCACATAATTAAATCCCAGGCCAAGTGAGTAAAAAATAATTTAACAGCATTGTTAATATATAGTTAGTTGATTTGTTCATTCCATTTAATTTATCATAGTCCACATTGTAAAAGTAAATAAATAAGTCTAATGCAATGTCAGCCTTAAGATAAGCATAGCTTCAGGGTGTCTAAGTGGCTCAGTCAGTTGGTTAAGCATCTGACTCTTGATTTCTACTCTGGTTGTGATCTCAAAGCCCTAGGTCAGGCTCCCTGCTGGGAATGGAGCCTGCTTGGGATTCTGTCTCTCCCTCTCCCTCTGCCCCTCCCCTGCTGGCAATCGCACACTCTCCCCGCCTCCCCTCTCCAAAAAACAGCCACTCTGATCACCTTCAGCTCACATCTTTTTCCAGGGAGACAATGACCCCAAGACATTTAAATTATCCTGTTGGTTAACACAAAAGCAAGCTACTTTGCATGAAAAAGGCATTGAACTAAAAAGCACAGTTGTAGATATAAGCACAGACAAGTCTGAGTTTTGTGAACCTGTTTTTCTTTATGTAAAATGAGAATGATCATGGAGAGGAGGTAAAAATATAAAATCTAAAATTCTGCATTCATATGGTGCTCAGGAAATACCAACCAAGAGAACTGAAATGAGGAGAAAAGGACTTATAAAAAAGATATTGTGGAAATCAAAACTTCAAAATTACAATAAATCTTACAATATTTTCTCTATACACCATTTCGAGCTCTTGTTCCAAATTACCTACCTAATAAAATGTATTAGATTATAAATTATTAGGATCTAAAGGACTGCTAATGATATTTTTAAATCAAGATCTGATTCTTCAAGTTTCTGTCTTAACTCTTCCATAATATTTCTACTGTGTACAGAAGGACTAAATGTCTTTGGCCAAAGTCCTTACCACATTTGTAGCCTTCCTCTTCTAGCTGTGTTTCTCCCTTTCCCCAGCCCTCCTGACTCAACTCTTTGGGAACACTCTGTTACTGTTCCCCAAGGAAACCGTACATTTTCCTGATTTCTTCTCTTCCTCATTACACAAGTTCTTATCTTTCCACGCAGCTGTAATGTTGCCTCCGTTGTGAAGGCTTCCCGGATCCTTGCCTAGAGAGTTGGTTGTTCCCTCTTTGTTTATGGTATAGTGAAAAGAACAGAGAATCCAGAGTCCAGCATTAATTGCAAACTTCCAGCTTCCAGCACTGATCATCTGATTCTGAGTAATCTGCCAAATCCCTCTCATCTTGGTTTCAACTCTTTAAGTACTTTAGTTCAGTAATTGCCTTATCATGTAACATGAGGGCCACATTCCCAAATGTACATAAATCATGTTTACCAGAACCAAGCACATACTAGATTCTTAAAGAACGAGAGCTATTAGTAGTAGTATTCCATACTGCTCTGAGAGTGCACTATTATTTAACTTACGTCTATCCCCCATACTAGACCATCACACAAAGGCATCATATTTCATCCTCTTTGAATTCTTAACAGGTAGCATAGCTCCTAGCAGAGAGTGAGCACTTACTGAAGAATGCATGCATGGAAAGATGGATGAATATAAATCATAGAGCACAACACTTTATTTTATAGTTGAAGAAATTGAGGCCTAAACTATTTAGATGACTTGCGGCAAGCCACACTTGTGGCTAAGGAAAGAAAGGAAGTGATAGAACAAAGGTAACGACGATTGAGTAATCAGGATCTTTCCTACTTGGGAACTGCATTTCCTCCAGTCAATGCTTTTTGGATGAGGTTGCACATTAGGTAGTCCTACTTTCCTCCAGCATCCACAAGTCATGTGACCCAAGCTGACAAATCAGAGTATTTCACTTCACCTCTGGGTTACTGTGATTGGTTCAGGGGTGCAACTGCAGCTCAGGCAAGGCTATGAGAGTTCTTTAAAAGTCACTATTCTCTAGATTTATGCTGTTCTCAAACCAAACTGAGCTAAAAGAGAGTAGACAAAGACAGGGGAAGAAACTTAATGTTGACATCATTGGAAACTGTGTCAGGCTGTAGTTGAAGCTCATTGTACTTCCACTGTCTCCTCTGTACGAGTTGAGTTTCTAGCATTTGCAACGGTAAGGATCTCAATACAATTTGTTTCCTAATTTCTAGACCCCTGTTTTTCCTTTACACTCTGATGTCTGCTAAACAACTACCGCATGATGTAAAGTGCTGGAAAACAAGCAGCAGTGTGCTAAGCCAGTTGTTTCGTTTCTAACGCCAAGTCCGATGCATTGAACGCCCGTATCCACCAGTTAATAGACTGCCCCAAACGTGATTAAGATGATACTGCTAAAACTTGATATTCACAAGTATTACCCCTTACCATTTATCGATATCACTTTTAATTAATAAATTGTAAGATTTGCCCGTTAGTTTTACTTCATGGACAATGCTTACACAAAGCATTTAACCCTCAGCTAGCAACAACTTTGTCATATTTAAAAACACGGGTCTTTGATACAGTGCTGTCAACACAGTCCTCTCTCTATCACTTGCCTTTGTAGAAACATTTCATTAACACAGAGCAAGTTTCAAATGAGAAATATAAACTGGGTTTTCCATGTGCAGAATACATTAAACTAGTGTATTTTTTTGAAGAAATTTTTAAAAGCCAAAATCTAAAACGGTTTTATAAACCTTTCATACATGGATCCATTTTTTTCTTCAAACATATTTATCAGGAGTGACAGAAATAAATACAGCAATTTTAAATCTTTGACCTAAACATAGTTTAAACCCCACTGATTGACAGAGCAGGCTGGAATATAATAAATGTCCTTTATAAACAAGGGTAAGGTAGGTGCATGCACTGGGCTATTATGGTTGAAATTTAAAACAAACTATCACTAAGTCACTTATAGTCTACTATTTTATTGTTACACTAATCTTTTAATCATTTTGTTAAACTATCTTCACAATTTAATAGAAATGTTCTTTCAAGTGAAAAAATAATAGAATCCAATGTGTTAAAATAACATATCAAAGATCAGAACACTTAGAGGCTAATTTCCCCAGAAGAACTTTCCAAAGTTTCATCTTCATCAATTATCCTTTCAAAATGGGGTTAAGATTTGAAAAATTTTAATAAAGTATTTATCGTGATAAATATTTGAAAAATATTATGTAACACCAGGTTAAACTAATTATTTATCTTTATAAAACAACCTTGTTCTAAATATCCTGTACTAGAGAAAATACTTTTACTTCCTCACAGTCATTATTCTTGAGTAATTTTAACTGAGAAACAGACACTCATGTTCTTTTTAAATAGCTTCGCCTTTCTTAATTTACTCTAAAAAATGTATGGTTGGAATTTTTAAATCATTAAAATATAATCATAAAATAGATATCAAAGTGTTTAAAGCATTAATTCGTCTATTTCTTCCCCAAAGTCCTCTTTGATCCCATCACCTTTATTCAGCATTTAGTATGTTAGGATGGACTTGTCAGAACAAAATCAAAAACCAAATGAGTCAAATTATCAGCTTTTAATTTAGTATCCCCAAATCCAGGTATGAAACAAAACAGGAAGAATACTTGCTATATAGGTTGTTCTCATTCAAGGGGATATGCAAATTTCCTGTAAAGTGTTGGGAAGGAAAGCCATAGAGTTGGAATGTTAAAGAGAATTTCTAAAAAAGGAAATATATATCCTGATCCTCTCTTGGGTCAAACAACTGGTGTGGGGGTTGGAGAAATGGAGAGGCAAAAATGATAAAATAATCTCAAATAAATATGGAATTTTGAGAGCAAAGAGGACAATTTCTATTTTCCCTAATAAGGCTCCAACTTCAGGAGTTTTTCCAGCCTTATAGAAAAGCCCTCTGGCCAGAGGCTAAAGAACAATGAATTAGAAATGCCTGCAGAAAGATTCTAGGTACCTCATCCTGAGGTCAGCTTCAGAGACCCCAAGGGCTCAGCTCAGAAAGGCAAGTGGTGTGGACAGAGGGATACAGCAACAGATACCAGCATGGACCAGAGAACAGATAGAACTGAGAATATGCAACAAAGGCTTAGTGTGGAAGGCCAGAATAGGTGATGATGCAGCAATGGGTATCTGACTGGGATGATTGCAGCTGAGTACCTGGTATTATTTCCTGACTTCTCTCCCCTCCAGGACCTTGACATTATGTGGTCTTATTAGAACTCTTACACAACCTTAAAGGAAAAAGGATATTTTAGTTAGCTATTGCTGTGTAGCAAATTACCACAAACTTAGGAGACTTAAAATAATACCTATTAGTTATAGTTCTGAGGGTCAAAAGTCTAGAGTGGCCACACTGAGTGGTCTGCTCAGGGTAACACAAGGCTGAAATTAAGGTGTCTGCCAGGCTGAGTTCTCATCTAGAGGCTCAGGAAAAATCTGCTTCTTAACTCATTAAGATTGTTGACAGAATCAGTTCTTTGTGTCTATGGGACTAAGGTCCTTGTTCCTGGCCAGCTATCCAGCCAAGGGCTGTTCTCAGCTTCTAGAAGCCAAACAGGGCACTCTGAGCTCCTAGAGACTGCCTGCATTCCTTTCCATGAGGCTCCTTCTGTCTTCGATGCAATCCATCTTGCCCACATCAAATCCTTCTCAAGCTTCCAACCTGTGACTTTTCGGTCTCCGATCTCTAATCCCACATCTAAAGGGTCCATGCCATTAGGCCAGATTCACCGGATAATCTCCCTTTTTTAAAGTCAACTAATTTGGGACCTTAATTATATCTTCAAAATTCATTCACAGCAGTACCTAGATTCATGCTTGATTAAGTGAAACCATATGAACTCCAGAGGGCAGGAATTATGGGGTAGAATTCTGCCTACCACAGAGGAGAGGAGATAATTAGCCTAGGATCTCTAGAACTGATTTAGAAAACCCCGAGAGTATCTATGTGGAATGAAGATGATGGAACACAGGTCAGGATAAAAATTAATCGATATTGAAATTTTTCTTTAAAAAAATGGTTTTATATTACACATGCCAGAGTTTGTAACCCATGGAATCTGTACCTATTCAAATAGAGAAGAGTATCACTAGCAAATAGTACTTAAGGTCATGTGTAAACTTAGCATCATGACAGAAAATGATGAGACAAAACTCCTTTAAAATTTTATGCACATCCTCATGTTAGCAGAGCAAACATAGGTACTTGAAATTATAATATTTGATCATCAGTCTTCCAGCCTTTCCTATCTTTAGCTAATTCTATTCCCTGACCCATTCTGGCATTATTTACATCTTAAAATTTCTTTCACCTAAATCTGCAGCTATCCAATTATATCTATTTTCTTTAGATCATGCCCAAGACTATTGAGTAGCAGGCTGGGACATCAAGAAATGTCCAAGTACATAAATCAGAGTTAGAACAGGGTTAGGAGGTGCCATAGGTGGCTCAGTCAGTTAAATATCCAACTTCAGCTCAGGTCATCATCTCACAGTTGGTGGGTTTGAGCCCTGCATCAGGCTCTGGGCTGACAGGTCAGAGTCTGGAGCCTGCTTCAGAATCTGTGTCTCCCTCTCTCTCTCCCCTTCCCCCACTCATATTCTTATTCTCATTCTTTCTCTCTCTCTCTCTCTGTCTCTTTCTCATGAATACTTAAAAAAAATAATAGGGTTAAAGTATTATTTTTATCTCCCTAACCAACTTTTTACCACCTGGGTGATTAAACCCAGGTGAGACCCAGGTCTCAGGGTTAGAAGTACACCTAGAGAACATTCAAAGCAGCAGCAGGGTCCTTAACATTCTTCAAAAGCTAAGGAGGGATAAGAAAGACTACAAGTTGCTTTGAAGAGTACTCTTGAATTCCACTTCCTGTAAGAGTACTCTGATCCTTATAGACCAAAAGGGTTTCATGGTGAAATTGCTACTTGAAAGAACCCTCTATTTTGACAGATAGTTGAGAGTCACAGTTTTCTGAGAATTACAGTCCCCACCCCCTGCCCTGTGAAAATAAAGCAGAAAGACATTGAAGACCGCTATACTGACACTACTTTCCTCCAAAACACAAATACACAGTTAATTTGCACTAGAGTAGGACTTTAAACATTAAAGTGTTAGTTACAAATATAATCTGTCTGGTATAGGGCTATTGCTTTTATCTTACAAACCAGAGAGTAAATCAGATTTTCAGTCAGGGCTTTACTTGGCTATAGTTATGCTCAACTATTATTGGTAATTACTTTGGCTCTATCCATAGTGCCAAGAGCTCTTCCCATGAACCAGAATAAATAACTAGTCTCCTTTAGGAATAAAAGAGGGACTGAATAAATTGAAGACACTCTTCAATCAGCATCAGGAGCACCAAGCAGCTTCTAAATTTATTCCATTCACACTTGGTTTTTAAAGAAGACTGAGCTATTTATTTCTGTCCTATGGGCAAACTCAGAAGTATAATGGACAAAATGTCAGAGAAAATGAAGAAAAATGATGGTATTCCCCAACAGAATAAATACATCTTTGCAAAAATCAAGTTACCAGAGTTTCTCTAAGCCCCAAGTGATCAGCCGCTGTGAGACATAAAACTGAGCTGAAAGCACTGGGCAAAGGACTTGAGTAAATGAGGACTTATATTTGTAATGAAGTAGCATTGGTAACGACTGATCATCTTTCAAGAGCTGAGGCTCTAGTTCTCAAATCCCTAGATGCTACCTCAATTTTCCTAAAGGTATTTGTATCTTTGGAGCACATTCCCCTCAGGGATCTCAGAGACTCATTGGTAGTGCATGTTTCGAGCTCTAATCTAGGGAGACAAAGAGCCTTGTCCATATGCATATGGAGGAACATTTGGGATTTCTGAACCACTACTTCGACATCTGCCAGAAAATGGGGTATTATTAGAAGATGCTGCCTCACATTTAATAATTCAAGCGCAGCCAGTTTTTTCTTAATGTTTTACATTAATCACTTAACAATGGATGAATATTGACTGTCCTGAGTAATATTTACCAGATCCTGCCAAATAGACCTCTTTGTTGTCCCCAAATTTATCTTAGACATTCCCTGCTCAAGGTCTCTGCTCACCATTTCTCCATAAAACCTGTACTTGTCCTCCCAATGCAGCTGAAAATCTGCTTTCAATGAAGCTTTCCCTTAAAATCTAAGACCGAACGATTCCCCTCTTTTCTCTAATTCTAATAGTTTTTATCTGCACTATTCAGATTGATGAGTTCCCGATTTCCCCATGAAGACTTTCTTGTTAAGTCCCTGCAATAGGTTGAATAATGGCCACTCAAAGATGTCAAGTCCTAATCCCTGGAACTTGTAAATATTATGTTATTTAGATAAAGGGTCTTTGCAGAAGTAGTGAAGTAAAGAATTTTGAGATGAGATTGCCCTGGATTATCCAGGAGGGCTCTAAATGCCTTCACAAGTGTCTATAAAAGAGAAGCAAAGAGAGATAGCACATTCAGAAAAGAAGGCAATGTGAAGACAGAGACAGAGATTGAAGAGATAGGGCTAGAAACCAAGGAATACCAACAGCTATCAGACACTAGAAGAGGCAAGGAATCAGTTCTTCTCTAGATTCAGTGGAGGGATCACATCCCTGCTGACCATGATTTCAGACTTCTGACTCCAAGAATTATGAGAAAATCTATTTCTGTTGCTTTAAGTCACTAGTTTTGACTAGTTACAGCAGCCAGAGGAAATTAATATAGTCCACCAAATAATTCTGATAATTGATCATTGCTCCTCACAGAGGGAGTATAATGCAGCATATAGCTGACCTTTGCCCTTTTTAGTCAACACTTGGGCTTTTGTAACTCCATATTTACATCTGGCTGGACAGGTTAAAATTTTGTATCCCCCCAATTTTAAGAAAAATGTAGGGGCGCCTGGGTGGCTCAGTCAGTTGGGCGTCCGACTTCGGCTCAGGTCACGATCTCGTGGTCCGTGAGTTCGAGCCCCGCGTCGGGCTCTGGGCCGATGGCTCAGAGCCTGGAGCCTGCTTCTGATTCTGTGTCTCCCTCTCTCTCTGCCCCTCCCCCATTCATGCTCTGTCTCTCTCTGTCTTAAAAATAAATAAAACGTTAAAAAAAATTTTTTTAATAAAAATAAAAAAAAAAGAAAAATGTAATCCTCTCTTTGCAAGGTTATTCTGATTCTGTTATTCCCCAGTAAAATAGTGATTTAGTTCATGAATTTTTGAAATAAGACACATGAGTTCCAATCTCAGCCCTGACACTTTCTAGCTTTTTTAGATTAGGCAATTCATTTAACCTCTTTAGGCTTCCATTTTCTTATTTATGAAAATTTGATACCTTATAGGATTTCTGAGTGGATGAAATAATTCATATAAAGCACAGTGAGTGGCACATTATAAATGATTAGTAAATGGAAGGTATTTTCATTTTGTGTTTCCTATAGTTTATTCTTCAACCAGTGTTTACCAAAGGCCCCTTATGAGCTAGGCTGTCTACTAGAATCTAAGATTACAAATCTAAAGAAAGAGATTCCCTCAAAGAATTAAAAGTAGAATTATCATATGACCCAGCAATTAAACCTCTGAAAATATACCCAAAGGAAATAAAAACACTAACTTGAAAAAGTGATCTGCACCACCATTTTCATTGCTGTATTACTGACAATAGCCAAGACAAGTGTGCATTGACTGATGGATGGATGAATTAGTAGTGATATGTGTGAGTGTGTATACACACACAATGGATTATTATTTAACTATTAAAAACAAGGAAATCCTATAATTTGTGGCAATATAGGTGGATCTTGAGGACATTATGCCAAGTGAAATAAGTCAGAGGAAGACAAATGTTGTATGATCTCCCTTATATGTGGAATCTAAACAAAAACAAAAGCAAAAAAGCAGAAAAAGAGATCAGATTTGGGGTTACCAGGGGTAATTTTATCCTCTAAACATAACCTAAGTGTAATTCTAAATGTCTACCAGTTTAGTTCTCCCAGAGGCCCGTGTTGCTCATAGACTAGCTACTTCCCCTGATTAGTTCCTAATCTTCCTCGGACACTATGTACACCATGAGGCAGAGGCAAGGCTGAGAAGGTTGAACTGGTTCTGACAATTGTGTTGAGCATTCACACGACATTGATTTATGTGATCTTAAAATGGCCACCGAACACTCTATTTGATCCTTTCTAAAAAGTTTTTCATCAAAATAATAAATTACTGAGCTTTCCTGTAGATATTTACAAATAATGTGTGTCACTCTATCTGAGAAAAGGGAAGGTATCCAGGGAGAGAAGTAAAGCTAAAATACACAACAGTCCAGGATCACCAAATTTCTTCATAGTTCATTTCATGCCATAGTCCCAGATTGGAGAAAAGTCCTATAGTAGCAACCTTGCATTCTTCAATTTGGCGACCTACTGCTGAACAGGATCATAATTCTGCAGGAGCTCAGCCATGGTTGAGGATTGGGCTGAGGACTGGGTTACAAAGGTTAATTAAAGAACCCAAAGGATTCAGAAGACAATTAGAATTCAGCACAAAGCATCAGCACTACCTTGGGCTTTATGAGGTATTTTCTCCAGCAAGGCTTTGCTAAATGGGGAGCTATTTTTATGTCACTATAAATTACATTTAATTGTAGGCTTTGTTGCATAATTTACCGCATCTTTGTCTTCTTAGAATTTCTAACTTAGCCTTAACTTTTGAGAACATGTTTTTCTTTGTACTTTTTCCTTACACTAGCTGTGTATGTCCATTCCTTTCCCAGTGCAGTCCCAGATTGTCGAAGTACTGGAGGTTTTGTTTTTTGGTCCAGAGTTCTAGGGTCCTCACTGAAAGTCAGCTTCAACATACACTTGCCTTGCTTCCAAACCAAGGTTTGTTCATGGGATAGTCAGTATATTCTGCATTAGGGAAACCCACAGTCTTTTAGAATGAGTTTTAATTTTTGAAAACCTGCTATTATCTTTTAAAATACTCTCTGGTCTTCACTACAGCTCCCTTTTGTGCAAGAGAGAGTAAGTATAAGGCAGGCTTATCCTGAACTCCTTCAATAGAGTTAATTATTAAAAGTGCTAGAAGAAAGGCTCCTGGGTGGCTCAGTTGGTTAAGCGTCTGACTTCAGCTCAGGTCATGATCTCATGGTTCATGAGTTTGAGCCCCACATCGGCATCTGTGCTGACAGCTCAGAACCTGGAGCCTGCTTCAGATTCTGTGTCTCCTTCTCTCTCTTCCCCTCCCCTGCTCACGCTCTGTCTCTCTCAAAAATAAACATTTAAAAAAGTCTTAAAAAGTGCTACAATAAACTCATGAGAGCAACTTCATGTCAACAGTTTTATGGCATGAATCAAAGCTACAGTATCAATGTTAGCACCAGAAGACATTAAATCTTACCAAAACACCATACAAATAAAAATTTATATTTGGTGTTAAATAGGTAACATCATTAAGTATGTTTTAAGGTGTTCTTAATAACCTGAATAAGATAAAAATAATATAGCTCAAAAAGAAATACAAACATGCTAAACACATTTAAGTTACACATTGAAGTTATCACTATATGATAACTTATCTATATGATAGCCTAACTTATGTGGCCTCAATTAGGCCATAGACCTCTTAACCATGTTATATTTAGCATCAGGGTTAGCAGGGGACCAAAATGCCAGTTTCATCCTTTTTTGTATCTTTTGGCCTATAGGGAAAATACAGTTCATATTAGAAATTTCAGCAAAGGGATAAACTAAAATGTTTTCATTCCATTAAAGGACATTATGGCACTCTAAAAAGCAGAACATATAAATCAACAAAAAAAGGGACTGATACCAAAATAGAGTCAAGGGCAAACTTTTTGTGTTGAAATATTTGGACTTACAGAAAGTTACAAAAATAGTACAAGGACTTGTCATACACCTTATCAAAGCCCTCAAATGTTAATATTTCAACTCATTTACTTCTCTCCCTACTTCCCTACCCCCTTCTGTCTCTCTGTATGTGTTTACACACCTTTACTTTTTCTGAACCATTGGAAAATACATTGAAGATACAATGTGTCTTACCCTTGAATGATTCAGTATTTTTATTAAAATAAGGGTATTGATTGATATAATCATAGTTGCAATTACCAAGCAGGAAATGAACTACAATCTAATCTAGAAACTGTACTCAAATTTTGCCACTATCTCACTTAGGTCCCTTATAGCAAAACAAACTTTTTTTCCCTGATTCAGGATCTAATTCAGCATCAAATGTTCCATTTAGTTGTTGTATTTCTTTAGGCCAAGTCTAGCAGCTTCCTCAGTCTTTGTAAGACTTTCAGGACCTTGACATTTTTCAAGAGTATAGGTCAGTTATTTTGTATGCTATCTCAGTTTGAATTTCCATGATGTTCCTTCATGATTAGATGCAGTTTATGCCTTTGGGGAAGGATTATCACCAAGTGTGTGTTTTCTTCTCAGTATATCCTATCAGGAGATACATGAATAAATATATTTATCTTATTGCTGGTAATGTTAACTTCAAGTATTTGGTTAAGATAGAGTCATCAGATTTCTCCACTTTATTCATTTTTCCTTTGTAATTATAGTACCTTGTAGAAGATATGTTTTTATTTATTTATTTTGACAGAGAGAGAGAGAGCGCAAGCAAGTGAGCACAAGCCAAGGAGGAACAGAGACAGAGGGAGAAAGAGAATCCAAAGCAGGTGGGTCTCAAACCCATGAACCGCTAGATTATGACCCGAGCTGAAATCAAGTGTCAGTCGCTTAACAGACTGAGCCACCCATCCACTCCCCCTTGTAGAAGGTATTTTGAGGCTATATAATCATCCTATTTCTTGTCACACATTCACCTGTTAGTTTTATAATCCACTAATGATTCTGCCTAAAACAGTCATTACTAGCAATTGCCCAAAGGTGATTTTTCTTATTCCTTTATTGTTGCTGGGTCAGAAAGTAAAATGTGCTTTAAAAAATAGCAGCAAATATTTGGGGCGCCTGGGTGGCTCAGTTGGTTAAGTGTTTGAGTTAACCTGAGTTGGGCTCAGGTCATGATCTCACGGTTTGTGGGTTTGAGCCCCACATCAGGATCTGTGATGACAATTCAGAGCCTGGAGCCTCCTTTGGATTCTGTGTCTCCCTCACTCTCTGCCCCTTCCCTGCTCACACTCTCTCTCTTTCAAAAGTAAACAAACATTAAAAAAACATTATTTTAATTAAAAAAATAGTGGAAAATATCAATAAACATAAGAGCTTGCTTCAAAGGGCTCTTCCTGATCTGGGCTAATTTAATGATAGCAAATGATTATAACCTGTAGGAAAAAGATAAGACTCCATAGATGATAGCCTTATATAGACAGTTAAATAAAAACTCTTAGAGTAGAAGGCAAGGCACTCTCCAGATACTTTAGAATGAAGGATAAAAATCTTAAATGAATACAATGAAAGAAAACCTCACCTATAATAAAGAAATACAAATTGAAGTAATGACATGCTACCCCATCCATTTATGTCAAGAAGGTTTCAACAATTAATGAAATTGGTAGTATCAACTGCTGATAAGAGAGTGGAAAACATGAGGTCTCAGATACAGTACTGATTTGGGCGTGTACATTGGTAAAACCTTTCTGGATAGGAGTTCACAGTATGCATCAATACTTAAATGAATGGAACACCCTGACCCAGCAATTCCACTTGAAATCATGGAACAACTGAGTAAGTAAAATGTGTCTATAATCAATCTGATTATCTGTCAATAGAATTAGATTGTTACATAACTGAAAACGGGATGATTTAGCTCTACTGATTTGGAAAGATTTAACATACTGCTATGTGAAAAATTCAGATTTAAAAATACATGTAAGTGTGATTATTCCATTGTTTTCATGCATATATATGTACACTTGTATGCACATATTCATAAACACACACGTAGTATCCTAGTCTGATCATCTGTTAAAGGGAGATAACATGGGAACTACTTCACAGATCACAGAGCTTATAAGAGGATAAATGATTATTTTAATCTGAGCATAGTGTCTGACACATGGGCTCAGTAAAAGTTAACTATTATTGTAACTATATTGACTATTATTGTTCCTTGAACAATTTATTACGGTTCTTATTTTCCTAAACTAGAACACAGTTTTGGGAACCATATTGTAATTTGTCTCCTTCTGTTAATCACGAACCCCAATTAGGCAACTTATACCAGATGTAAAATTGACCTTTAAAATCTTTGATGAACCAACTGAAAGACAGAAATTGAATTCTCACCCTTGCTTTGAAGAACATTATCAATATGGACCATTTTATCCTTTCTAAGGAATAAATAGGACAGAAATAAAACGGAATAGCACAGAGATACAGAAAAGAGTAATTTAAAAGTTGCTTAATGAACACCTTAGTCATCTGGTCCAAGAACTACTAATATTTAATATTTCCATATACAAAATTTTCCAAAAATAACTACTTATGGATATTTTTATTAATAAAACATACCCTTAAAAGCTGTATCAAAATACACTAATTATACTATTACTATTCCTTTATTTTACTTGTTTTAACATTGTGATTGCCATAAATCAACTGCAATCATCTCAACGAAATTCTGTAGACACAGCATAAATCAAAGAACGTATTTGATTCATCCTAAAACTTAATTAGAAAAGTGTATCTTGTGACCTTTCTGTGGGTGAGTGTTGAATATTTTCTTAACAAATGTCCCCAGGCAAGAAATAATTATGATAAAATGTGAGAAATATACATTAAGGTACATAGCAATGAGGTTATTTATCAACTAATAAGGTATCTCACTGTTTGATATCATGCAAATTTTTATCATTATGGAAATTTAATTTGCACCTTTGATTTCTTTGTGTTTTCCTTTAACCCAGTTCAGCTGTTAGGAGTTACCTTTTATCACAGTAATTGTAGCTCTGATTTATTCCTCTTTTTTAGGCCGACAAAATAGTCATGAAGGTATCTGCCATTAAATGACACAGGAGTTGAAGGTTTCCTTAGTACTCAAAGGCAATTTAATTGTGCTTACAATTGCGGTCACAGGAATTTGCGGGCACTTGGCTTGGTACTCAGCATGGGTGCATTCTAAAAAGTAGTAGCAACCACTCTAACATTCTAATTCTTCATTCTAATCGTCTCACCATTCTTCCCGTTTAGTGGCACAGGTAAATTATCACTTTATTCAAATCGTAAAACCAAGAACCAGCAGATCTGTTAATCAGAGTTTAATTTAGGATCTAGGCCAGATATTTATTAGGGTGATTCCCTGAACTGGCCTGTGGTTTCAGTGGCACAGTTCACATTCATTCATTTTCTGACAGGAGCTTTTGAACAACATCGCTTTTATACCTCCTACCTCCCTACTGAGATGCCACAGTTCTTAAATTAAATTAAAATAATCCTACAACTAAGTGCCAAAACGTGATGACCTAGTAAAAGGATATAAAAAGTTTGGGACGGTGTCTTATAATTAAAAAAAAAAATACAGTTGGATAAGATGAGCCTTGAAAATCCTTACTTTTGGCAAGCCTCAAGGCCATAGACTATGGTCACCTCTCAAACTGGAACCCTGGCTTAGAGGCCAGCCTTAGAGCATTCTGGTCATCCCAGCCACCTGTGTCTGACCACATATTCTACTGCAAATGTCATTCTGAATCTGATTAGATCACACAGATCAGGAAATCTCATTCATGTCCAAAAGTTGTCCATCTAATCTTTGGGGGACATATAAATAAAAGCAGGTGAGTTCAATTCAATAAATATTTACAAAATGATTAGATGCTAAGCCAGTTTTAAGTATTGCAGAAAATATAATCAAAGCATAGTTTGCAATCCCAAGGAATCTTCAATCTAACAGTGTGGTTGGCACACACAAAAACTAGGTACCGGGCAAAAGTGCTAAATTCTGTAAAAGGGCACAAAGTAGAATAAGAAGCCAGCAAAGGAAAGTGATTCTACTAAGGATATCAGTAGCAGAGTCCTTGATATTTTTCTCAGGTTAGTCCAGTGTAAAAGAGTACTGGCCTCCTACAGGCATGGCCAAATGATTCTACAGAAGTGACACTTGTAAAGTCCGTACAAGGTTAAGATGAAAAACAGAGATCTTATTCTCTATCCTGTGCACACTGTGCTTCATGTCTCCCTGAATCTTTTCATGAGAAAATATTCAAAATCATGCATCAGTAGCCAATTAGAAGATTTATAGAAGTTTAGTTTAACTGGCTTCCCTTAGTAATTATGTAATGATTTCATTACCATTTACTTTATCCACAGAAACACTTACTGTTCAAAAGAACCCACGCATCTGATAATTTCAAGTGAAAGCTATGTTTCGGATTATTAGTGTATGCCTTGTAACTTACAAAGAGGGAAACAGCTACTCAAAGAGTTTAAGTGACTCTTCCATCGTCACAAGTAGCTAAGATGGGCAGTGCCAGCAACTGATATTTTGTGTGTCTATAGACAAAGACTTTTATATTTTGTTGATCACTGTGTCAAATACTCGAGTACCCATTTTGTCTCAAAGTCCAGCCAGTAATTATTTAAGCATACATCTTTATGCACTTGAACACTGTAAGTATTCTAGTTTAGAGCTCTTTTAAAGATTTGTGGTATGGAAACCAATTTGACAATAAATTATATTTAAAAAAAAATAAAAGAAAAAGGAAAAAAAAAAGATTTGTGGTTCTTGCTTAAAGGACTTTATTGCACATGAGCACTCTGTATAATCTAGCTTCCAGATACATCAGGATCTAAACAGTGATTGCTCACTCCCTTTCCATTTCAAAGCGGAGACATTAAGGGAACATTCAGAAGCTCTTCAGAATGTGGTTCTATTGTTTAACTGATCATCAGGCCTTGATTTTATCATCCTCAACAACCCAGGAAACACGGAATAGATAACCATGTCTACCTACTGCCTCGCTCCAAAAGGCATTCTTCATGAGAATAATCCCAGAAATGAGGAACATTTATAAAAGGCTTTAAGGCAAGCAAGCTGTCAAAAGGAAAGAATTGTTAGATTTCTCCAAATTCAAAAGAATGAATGATAAGCATACAGTTAATATAAAACAGGAGAGAACCGTCTGTGTTGCTTTGCGATAGTGCACTGAGAAAAAAATAATACTAATGTGATGGCAGTCTTTTCCCAGTAGTTTTCTCAGCAATATTTTTATAACAACACCAAGTAATAAGGCCATGTAATGTATCTGGAGTGCTGGGAGAGACTGAAGACTTTCACAGGGTGGTTGATTCCTTAAGAAAATATAGAAAACTTAAATAGGAGCACAAATTAAATATCTCAGACAGATGAAGATAGCATAAGCAAAGGTATGCAAGTCTGCCTTGAATTGAAATATTTTGTATTACCATTTTCATGAGTTTAATCACATCTCTTTTTTAACTGTGCCTAAAATATAGCATATCTATCCTTAGCAGATTAGTTAATATTTCTCACTGGAGTTTATTCTATATGTCCTTTGTCGTATAATGATACCCTGTTGACAAATATATAATAAATATGACATCCCAGACAAGTTGACCTTATATTTGCACATAAACTTTCTGACCATCTCACGGTCATATTACGCCCCTCCAAAAAAAAAATTCCTACGTTACATACAGAAGTGACTAAACATAGTAGTAGTAAAAAGGAAAACAGTGTTGGAAAAAAAACCACTCTGCTTGAAAAAATCATAACTACTTTGAGATATGCCTTAAGCCAGTGGTTTCAGATTACACAGTATGGTGCAATATGGTCCAATACAATAAAATTGGGAAGGAGATCTAATATCTAAAGCATCTGATAAAATATTAAGTGGCAAAGTTATATTCTCAATCTGTTTCTCAAGTATGCTGTGAGGATCAACCTCTTAAAAAACTGGGATAGCATTTGACATAGTAATGTTGAATTAAATTGAATTGGACATTGTTCAATCCCACAATATAGCAAGGAGTCATCTCTAGGGAGATTTTGACAGCATGAACAATCGGCAGCGAAGTGGGGAGAATGTTATCTTCTTTTCAAAGATCTTCGGAGGGAGGAAAAGAGCCACTAAACAACACATTGAAAAAGAAAAGCTAATATAATTTCTAATTCTCTGCAACACCATAACAAATACTAATTTGTGTTTCCAAATAATATCACCAGAGGTTTTATGCAACTTATAGTAAACAGAATTAGAAAAGCCAAGAATTGGATTTTATAACATTCCTCACTCCCAAGTTTATGCTACATTCACTAGGAAATATCTTAGCCTAATAGAACACCATGTAAAATATGAAGACTGCAGGGACACCTGGGTGGCTCACTTGGTTAAGCATTTGACTATTGATTTTGGCTCAGATCATGAGTTCAAAGCTCGTGAGTTCCAGCCCTGTGTCGGGCTCTGCACTGACAGCACAGAGCCTGCTTGGGATTCTCTCTCTTCCCCTCTCTTTCTACCCCTCTCCCCAAAATAAATAAATTTTTCAAAAAATACTTTAAACAATAAAAAAATATGAAGACTGCAGGGGAGACAGGGTAGCTTAGTCAGTTACAACACTTGATTCGGGCTCAGGTCACGATCTCCCGGTTCATGGGATCAAGCCCTGCATTGGGCTCTGCACTCAGCATAGAGCCTTCTTAGGATTCTGTCTCTCCCTCTCTCTCTCTGCTCCTTCTGCTTACACAAGGGCTCTCTCTTAAATAAACGTTAAAAAACAAATAAATATATAAATAAATAAAATATGAAGACTGTAAAATGGGAAAGTGAATTTCAATTGTCATTTGATTATTTCAAGGCTGTATTTTCACACTGCAGGCCAAACCCCAATAATAACCTTTCCCTAGAGTTTACAAAACTAGATGTATGATAGAAAATTCTTTTTGAAATGCTGAACAAAACAAAATATGTAGAAAATCCCATTCATTATTTACCTATCAGAGAATAACAAACATAGATTATTTCTCAACTAATTCCTACACAGTCACTAAGAGATGTGACCATTTAGCAATCGATTTACATTTAATAATGATCTACATTTAATAAAAATTACCTATGTAAATTAAGTAACATGCTATCATCTTTATTTATGGGGAAATTGTTGACACTGTGAATCACTACCAAAAAAAATAAAAAATAGAAATAAAAATAATTTTTTAACGCCCTTATCTTCTACATAACATTTAATGAACACATGACAACCTGGCTTTATAAAGTAATATTAGCTACATGGGCATTTTTCAGCTTTAGAAGAGAAGTGGAATAATGCAAAGAAACAAGATGAAACATTGAAAGAATAATGTGTTTACATCAACAAAAGCATTTTAAATCAGCAATCTTTAATTCATAAAACCACAGACATTGAAGCATAATTCATAGTTCAATAAAAATAAACCAAAGCATTCTGAAAATGTAGAAGTATTTTGAAGTAATAGACCTTAATTTGTATGATAAATAAGGAAAGTAATTACTCTTTTGCCACAGAAATGCATTGTAATTCACTGGTCTTGTAAATTTGAATTGAAATTTCTAAAAGGCATATTGAGTTAGTGCTGCTACATGATACCCATCAGATTAACTATTTTTAGTTTTATTTGTTTTTGGCATCACTTATATGTAGCCTGTTGTTCCTTTGCTAAAATTAAAGTCATCTTTAATTTTATTTGTAATTTAATTGATTATGTAATCTCTTTAGGCGAGTGATTGTGTCTGTTTTATTTAATGGCATCTCCCCTGCTCCTCAAATAGTGTCTGGTGCATAGAAGGCACTCAGTAAATATTAGCTAAATTAATGAATTCATTTAAAAGTTGGACCATGGTAAGAAAGTACGTAATAATCCACAAAGGTTAACTATGTACAGCAGAAGAAAAAACAGAATCTAGATAATGAGAATAAACCACTATCCTAGCTGGGCAAACATACAGTATGCCAAATATTAAGGAAACTCAAAAGGAAACTTCATAGTGACTTTGTAGTCTATTTGTGAACATTTATGATACCTTGATTTCTGTGTCAAAGCCAAATTTGCTTTGCATTATAATTAAGTTGGAGGTGATATTGCATAACCACTAAATGATGGTATCGATTGTGGCTAATGTAGAACTTTTCATGGTAATACAGTAAGACGCAGTCATCAACACATGGCAGAACACATACTTTGGAGCACATCACAGTCTCTTGCTCCAAAGGAAGAGTTCAATACCTTTTTCTTTAGCATCCATCGCAGTGATTCCAGAAAATGAGCTTTTTCAAAACCACATCATAATGAAAAGTTTTCCATCATTTACACATCTGAACAAAGACATGTGGACAAATACACATAGCCATTGCACAAACACATATTCGTCACTAGCAATCCTGTAGCTGCTGCACAGATACCCTGACCATATTGTTGTCAAAACATCTTCAATGTTGCCACAGTGCCATAAAACATTTCTCTTTATAATACTGATCTGTACATACCTTAATAATATGAGAGAATGACACTGGAGACATGGCGTCTACTAGTCTTCCACTACATCTCCTAATCTAACTCTCCTTATTTAAAGAAAAACTGTCTCACATATTCATTAAATACAGGATTTAATTTAATGCTATATGGCCAGCATTGTACCAATGGCTATAGAGAGTTCAAACAAGGTTTAAGACTTGGTTCTTGCCTCTAAAAATCTTAAATTCTAACCAGAGAAATAATATTTATATACATAAAATGGCCATCTGTCAAACGTACAGAAATCACATAAATGAAAACATCATGATGGATTGATTTTTTGCTATGAAACACTTGACCAAGCATTTTCTCATTTAATTCTCAACAACTACAGTCACGTTGACTCTATAGTTACCATCCACACTTTACAGTCGAGACAAACCCAAGTTCCATGAAATTAAACATACTGGCCAAAATCATCAGTAGAATTCAATCCCCATCTGTGCCTTCAAAGATGGCACTAGGAAATACTACAACATCCCAAGACTGTGACTCAAAGCAGTCAGGAGGAGGGGCGTGCTGAGAAGGGTCAAGGCCTGATTTAAACAGGTATGGAGGGAAATTAATAAAAGACTTTGAACACTGGCCTGAGGAACTAGATTGACTAACATAGGAAATGGAGGAATAGCATACAGGTCCTAGAGAAGAAATAGGATATAAGAATGTGTTTAAAATACTATCCTAATAATTTTGTTAAGCTACATGATAGTTTTGAAAAGTTGGAAGAGATTTACGAAATCAAAGAACATGAAGAGGTATTATACTATATGTTAGCCAAAAGGAATTTAAATAAAAACTTGAAACAAAACAAAAATAAAAATAAAACACTGGAGAAAATCTCCATGGGTGTCTGGGGGGGCAGGGGAGAAGAACATGAGGAGGAGTGAATGAGACCAGAGTAATCATTGTGGAAATGGAGTAAAAGAGATAAAAATCCAAGGAATATTAGACATAAGTGAGAAGGTTTTTGCTGCCTGGCTAATTATAAATACTTTATAGGCTGTGTGTATTCCTGGGAGGCGAGTAACAACAACAATCATAATTTACAGGGTTTTCATTCAGGAAAGGCATTACACCACTTTCATCATCTCTAAAGGGTAGAATTAGAATGAGCTCAGTAGCCAAGAAGATAATAATACCTTCTTGAAATCATCAGAAAAAAAGAACTTTCTAGTGGAGTCCAAATGGGACCAAATGGGACATGGGGAATTTAATTGATTTGGGTTGTGGTCTTGCAAACTTTTTTGAAATCAGTCTCATAACAATATAAATATTTACCACTACTTAATGGTACAATTAAAATCGTTAAGAAAGTAAACTTCATGCTATATATATTAATTAAGATTAAACAACAGAAATTTTAAAAAATTTAAGTGTAATGTATCACATATAAGTTAGTAATCACTTGTTTTTCTTTTTTCTCTGTGTTCTTCACATGATTCCTTTTATAAGGACAACAGTAATATTGGATTAAGGACCCACCATAATCCATTATAACCTCATATTATGTAATTGCATTTACAATAATTCTGTTTGCAAATATGATCACGTTCTGAGGTGCTGGAGGTTAAAACTTTAACACATATTTGGGAGGGTGTATAATTAGACTCATATGTACAAGATACTGTCTAGAGTAAAATTATTACTAGATGATGACCCCCATGATAAATGATATTTTGTCTTATTCTCCACTGAAGCCCTAGCACCTGACCCAAAAAAGTAAATTAAGGAATATGTTTTCACTCACATGTGGATTTTGAGAAACTTAACAGAAGACCATAGGGGAAGGGAAGGGGAAAAAAAAGTTACAAACAGAGAGGGAGGGAAGGAGGCAAACCTTAAGAGACTCCTAAATACAGAGAGCAAACTGAGGGTGGATTTGCGGGGTGAGGAAGAGGGGAAAATGGGTGATGGGCATTGAGGAGGGCACTTGTTAGGATGAGCACTGGGTGTTGTATGTAAGTGATGAACCACGGAAATCTACACAAAAAAAAAAGAGCACACTTTACACACTGTATGTTAGCCAATTTGACAATAAATTATTTTTAAAAAAAGAAATATCTGTTAAATAAATAATTCAATGTGGCATATGAGTGCAAATTGAAATCATAAAGCTACTATATACTTTGGAAGTCTAATGTGATAGCCCCAACAACAAGCTTCAGAACTAATTTAGTCTGTGAATCACCAGCATTTCTCACCTTTTTATGTACCTGTGATGCCTGGACCTATCACAGAAAACATTTGCAGGATCTTGAGCACTCTCTTGATGCCACTTTGTGTAAAAAGATGAGCTGTGATGAGTTTCTGGAAAATAGCCTATTCTGCAGTGGAGAGTTCAGATGATACCATACAGCTACCCCAAGATGTAGTTGAAATTTTCAAGGAAAAACAACAGGATAGCCTAACGGCTATTGTGTGAGTGAACCAAAGCAAGAGCATCACAGGTAGTTGAAGAAAGGCCTTCTATGAGCCATTGATTAACATTTTTAAGCAACTTGGCACAATTGTAGGAAACAGTGATAGACAAATCAAGGTGACATCCAGCTATAAAGAAAATTCTTTAGCCACGTCTCAGAATAAACTAACAACCTACTCAAATTGCAGCCAGCAGAACAAATGACAAACGTCAGGTATGCACAGTGTAGAGGTGACAGGTAGTTCTGTACCGTCTTTTCAGGCTCATCCACACATAGAAATACTATTGTCACCATTAGTAGGTTGTCTGGAAAAGAATAGCACACTCAGAAAAGTGTATCTCAGACATTTCTGCAATGTACAAGCCTTAAAGATTTTTATTTCGACATATGCCTAACAAATTGTGGGCATTCAATCTACCAGAAGCTGATAGCTCAGTTTCTCAAAATAAGATCCACATGCTCTATAAGTTTTATGTCAGCATTTGACCCAAATAAAATTAACATGACAGAAAAAAAAATCACATTGTACTCAACCATCAGGGCAGAGTGACACAAAGAACCTAAGTTGGTGTCTTAAGAATAGTCAAGAGATGCCCATCCTGACAACCTCACTGCCTGACCTGGTACAAAGGATTTAGACTTTTGATCCTTTGCTTCTTTATGTCAGAAACAAGGGACAGTGGAACAGTCAGTGCTTCGTCCTGGTTATGTGCAGAGCTTAAGAGACTGCCCTAGATTTGTCAGTGTGTAAATCACCCCTCATGAGAAATATTCTATTATATTCTGGATACTGTGAACAGACAACAAATGCTTTTCGTATTTGCCAAGGGATTACCTGGAGATATTTTGCCCCCTCCCACAAAGTACACGTTCACTAAGCACAAGAGTGGTCCAGGCGTAACTCTGTAATCCATGCACAATCTTCGTGTTTGCAAACACTTGTCTAGGACAGGTTCACATTTAAAACCTGTTTAATTTCCAAAACTGATTTCAATTTAAAGTACAAATACCAATGAGATACTTAAAAGATAAGGCTGTCCTCATATTATTTTATTCGTTAGATCGGATTTCCAGCTAAGTCTTTAACAGTGTTTTAGAGATATTTTGGTTTAGTGTTACTTGTTAGAAAAGGGTTTAAGCTAAAATGATAAGATAGTACCTTAGACAATTACACTCAGCACAAGATCACATACAAATGACAATTACTGACTAATAATTAAAATCAATCCCCAGAGAAAATCCTCAAGAATTAATGAATCATAATCTTTTTTAGCATTTTGTATTGATGTATATTTGACACAACAAAAATTGATACATACTTCAAATGCATTATCTGAAGGGTTTACATATTTATATATCATAAAACCATCACCATAATAACCAAGAATAACCATATTCTCTACTCTCCCCAAAGTTTCCTCATACTCCTTTGTAATCCCTCCCTTGTCCCTGACTCCTCCCTTTCTCAAACAATGATTTGCTTGTCAACACAGTAGATTGGCTTGCATTTTCTAGAATTTTATGTAAGTGGAATTATGCAGTATGTACTTTTTTTTTCAGTCTGCTTTTCCTCAGAAAATTTTATTGGAAATTTTCTATTTTATTGGAATATACATATGAACATATACATGTATATGCTTGTATACAAGGAACAATGGCGTATTTTTATTGTTGAGTAGTATTCCAAGGTATAGATATACCACAATTGATTCATACATTCCTATGTTGACAGACATTTTAATTATTTCCAGTTTGGGGGCTATTACAATTAAAGTCACTATGAATATTTGTGGGTAAGTATTTGTATGGACATGTGGTTTCTGTTCTATTGAATAAAACCTAAATAGAATGAATCATATGTAGGCCTATTTTTAAACTCTTGAGATTTAACCCTAAAGCCAAGCTGTTTTTCAAATTTTACATTCCTGGTGGCTATGTTTGAAAGTTTCTCTACATCGTCATCAATACTTGATATGATCAGTCTTTTCAATTTCAGCCATTCTAACAGACATCTAATGGTATCTCATTGTAGTTTATTTTGTGTGTACCTAGTGATTAATACTGAGCATATTTTCATGTGCCCAATAACCACTATAAAAGCTTATTATGTAAAGGGTATGTTCAATCCTTGCCCATTTTATATTGAGTTGTTTTTTTTTCTACTTATTGAGTTTTGAGAGCTCTTTATATATACTGCATACAAATCCTCTATTAGATATATGGATATTTGTAAATATTTTCTTCCAGTCTGTGCTTGCTTTTTCTTTCCTTTAACAATGCAGTTCAAAGAACTGAATATTTATCTCTTTATGAAATGCAGTGTGTCAATTTGTTCTTTATGGATGACTTTGGTGTCATATCTAAGAAATGTTTGTCTAATCCAAAGTGACAAAGGTTTATTCATGTGATTTTCTTTAGGAGTTCATGATTTTAGGTTTATATTTAACTTTATGATTTTTTTTTACACTCAGATTAGCATTTTCCCAAAACCATCTGTTGAAAATACTAACCCTTTCTCCACTGTATTACCTTGCATCTTTATTAAAACTCAGTTTTCTTTCCAGTATTCCCTCTTATTGAGGTTTCTGGAAGAATTCCAATGGAATTGATATTATTCCTTCCTTAGGTGTTTGGTAGAATTCACCATACAGCCATCTCAGCCTGGAATATCCTTTATGAGCTGGGTTTTAACTACAAATGAAATTCCTTTAACAGGGCTATTCATATTATCTGTTTCTTTCGGGGTGAGCTTGGGTGGTTTCTATCATTTGTGGACATTTAAGTTACCAAATTGTTTGTAAAAACTCCTTCATGATATTTCATCATTATTCTTTCACATCTATAGAATCTGCAGTGATATTATTTTATTGATAATCTCTATCTTCTCATTTTTCTAATCAATTTGGCTAGAGATGTGTAAATTTTACAGATCTTAAAGCATTCGATCTCATTGATTTTTCTATATTGTGCTTCTGTTTTCTATTTTATCCATTTCCACTCTGTTATTATTCCCTTTCTTCTCCTTTCATGGGTTTCATTAGCTTTTTTTTTCTAGTTTCTTAAAAAGTAAGTGAAGTCACCGATTTAAGATCTTTCTTTTGTTCTAATACATATGTTTAGTATTATAAATGTCTCCCTAAATTCTGCCTACTCACAGATTGGTACATTTGCTCTTTAATTATCATAAAATTGAAAATACCTTCTAATTTCCTTTTTGACTTACATTTGACCCACAGGTCATTTAGAAGTTTGTTATTTTCCAAATAATTGAGGATTTTCCAGGAACCATTCTTTTATTGATGTCTAGATTAATTTCACTACAATCAAACATACGTTCTATGGTTTAAACCTTTTAAATTTATTGAGACTTATTTTATGACCCACATTATGGTCTATTTTGGTAAATGTTTCACATACACTTGAAAAGAACTTATGTTCTGCTGTTGTAAGGGGTGGTGTTCTTAAAATGCCAATTTATGTGTTGTTTGATTCCAAGTTCTTACTTATCTTTTGCTAATTGTTATAGCACTTATTGAACGGCATTGAAATATCTGACATAATCAAAGATTTGTCTCTCTTACCTTTAAGTTCGCAGTGTCTGCTTCTTTGAAGCTGTTTTGAAACTCTGTTATTAGATACAAGATTGTTTAGGATTACATGTGCTTTTCACTAAATGATCCCTTTGTTATTACGAAATGTTTTTTTTTATAATATTCTCACCTCTAAAATATAATTCTTCTGATATACAACTACTTTATTTTGCTTATTGTTTGTGTGTATATATATAAATATATGTGTGTGCAAATATATATATATACACACACACATATATATTTATATACACATACATATATTTGCACAGATACTAACATTTTAATGTTGTTCCTTTGAGATTTTCCTTTGTACATATGATCACATTTTCTTATAAAGTGAATCTAAAATTATGTACTTGTCTTTTCACTCAATATGTTTAAAGTTAAAAATACACATAGTTTTGTTTCCTGTTAACATTGTTTGATCCATCCCTTAATTTGAACTCACTTATATTTTCACTTTTAACCTATTTGGATACCCTTATTCCCATCAAAATCAAAGAATACAATTCTCATGAAATTATTTTAAACCAGAGCTGATTAACCTAAATGTCTTACGAAATATCGCTTATTAAATACTGATATTTTAAAAAACATTTAATAAGTTATATTCATGCCCTTTTTAATAACATAAATGGTTAGGCTAATATTCATGTATAAAATAAGAAATATATGTTTGTTGTAAGTTTTGGCAAGGAGTAGGCAGATGAATCTAATATCATAATTTGACAGCATGTTATTTTCCTTTTTTTTTTTTTTTTTTTTTACATTTACTCATTTTTGAGAGACAGAGAGAGACAGAGCACATGCGGGGGAGGGCCAGAGAGAAGGAGACACAGAATCTGAAGCAGGCTCCGGGCTCCGAGCTGCCAGCACAGAGCCCATCGCGGGGCTCGAACTCACAGAATGCGAGATCATGACCTGAGCCGAAATCGGACGCTTAACAGACTGAGCCACCCAGGTGCCCCAGCATGTTATTTTTCATTACTGTCTGTACATATGTATTTAAAATGTTAACAACTTATTTGCTAGCAGTTATCACTGCTAATAATTTAAATCAGCGTCTTTTTTCTGGAACCTAATAAGTACATATATTTGATACAGAAATTTCATTTCTACAGTTCTATTTTAGGTAATAATAATGGATATACACAAATTTTCTCAGTAATGATGTTCTTTAAAATAGTATTCAACAACCAGTAAATTAGAAATAAATTAAATTTTCAAAGTACATAATTGATTCACAAAAGTATACTAACTACATCCATAAAGCAGAATTCTATGCAGCCAAGAAACTAATAAATATTTAATGTCACAGAGAAGTATTCAGAATATACTATTAACGGAATACAAATTGCATTACCAAACAGCCTACACAGGATTTTGTTTTTTTAAATATGTGTACTAATAAAAGTTCTGAAATGAATATAAGAAATAAAGGTATATTAACATGTTAAAATTAATTATCTTGATATTAGGTTTGTGGATCCTCTTTATTTTGTTGTGTATATATATAGTATTTTTACTCCCAAAATTTTATACAATGAATATTTATTTGTTATAACCAAATAAAAATTATCATTCACTATTCATAAAATAATTAAAAACTTTCATTTTTACTGATCAAACATCAATTGGGAAAGGACTCAATGAACATCATGAGTTATGCTGGTATTTAAAAAACAAACAAACAAACAAACAAAACACAACCTTACCCTCAAGATACTAGAAATCAATCCTGACAGACTATGGTTCAGGAAAAACAAACATTTTAAACAAAGCTAAAACAGTAAAAACTGAAATCAAATTCCCTTTGTGATTAATTCACATGAGACTGCACTCAGCTGCTTTGGAAATATAAAAGATAATTCATACATTAGCTGCTAATACAAAAAAAACCAAACTTTTCATCAAGTTATACCTTTTAGAATTTTATAATCTCTTGCTAGTTTTTGCCATGTGATATACTAAATACAATTATTGCAATAGCCATCATCCATCCTGGTTTTCTTGTACATAGTGTATTGAAATGTTAGCAGAGAGAGAGAGAGAGAGAGAAGAAAAAGAAAGAGGAGGAGGAGGAGGAGGAGGAGGAGGAGGAGGAGGAGGAGGAGGAGAAGGAGGAGAAGCAAAAAGGGAGGGAGAGGGGTAGAATGGGAGTTTTATACTGTTTTTGCTAAACAATTGTGTGAATGTTTGGTGGCTGTTGTTGGGATTACATATATGAGTCAGATAATAGCTAAAAACTACAATGAATTTTGAGTCTTGGGAGGATAATATTTTATGTAATACAAATTAGCAGTCATGTACCAGATACCAGCATACAGCAATAAGTTTTGAGTTCCAAACTTGAGATTCAGAAACAGAGTGCTGCAAGTATTCTTGGAAGCAATAAGTATTTCTGAATTGGTTGTTCTAGAAATGTCTTCTAGTTGAATTATCATCTGAGCTGCAATCATGATCATTTACTCTCTGTAAAGTCAGCAGAAACCGTAGATAACAAAGGAATATCAAATAATACAGATACATTTTCCTATGGAGGAACCATGCAGTGCACACTGCCATCTACACAAATAAGAATTTTTCCTCACTTGACCTTTAAACTCTGACAAAGACTCTCCCTTGACCAAATTTTAGTCAGGCCCCTCTGAACTTTCTTATCAACTAGGCCTGTCTTGGCTCCCATCCTGTCTTGAATTGCCTACCCCCATCTTAGGAAGAATCCTTCTATGTCAGTTTAGTGACAATTCCCTCACACTTGGTATTGGATCAAATTCTTACCCATTACTCTTGATGCCTAAGTCCTGAGCCTACCTTCAGGAAGAATCCCATCAAATTAGTTTAGGAAAAATTCTCCCATCTTTGATGTTACTCATTTTCTCATCCACTGACCTCCTCCACTCTGTTCATTGTCTGTAAATTCTCAGCTGTCTTTGCTCTGTTTGGAGTTGAGCCCAATTTCTTTCCCCCTTGCAATATCCCCAATGCAAGAGTCTTGAATTAAGTTTTCCTTACCATTCTAACAAATGTCAGAATGTTTTTTTTTCTTTTCAGTACTGAAAGACAATCCTGAATCCAGTCAGTAAAAATATATCTTGTATCTAGTCAGTAAAGATATATCCAGTATACACATTTTTTTAATTGTAATTCAACTTTATAAATTAAGTTCTATTTTTACTTTACCAGAAAAACTGTTCAGTTCCTCAACTGGTGTTTGTTGAAAACCTATCAATAATAACTGAAGGGTCTGAGCTCACCATATTCCCAAAATAGCAAGTTAGCTTGCCAGTTTCATTGATGCTGGCAGAAGACATGAGACTCCCGGGTCAGAAACAAAGGACTTTCATTATTTATGGCACAGCAAGCAGCAGGAACATTATCATATTTGCAGCGCAGCAGTTCCCCTTTCCCCCAAGTCCTGTGGAGGTGATACAGATGCCCTCAAATGCTTACATGTACAGTGAATTGCATTAGAAGAAACTCAGATCTTAGAGAAACTGAATCTTTTAAGTATGCGGTAATCATGCCTGCTCTTTCCTCTGGACGGAGACTATTTTTCAAGGCTGTTCACTATTCAGACATCCTTCATAAGACAGTCTAGAATAAAGACCCATTAGTGCCTCACTCACAAAATGTTTAGAAATGTGACAGACCTTGTAGAATTATCTCCCAACACTACATTAGGCCTACCATTATAGGAATCCTGTTAAGCATGTAAGACTAAGGTAATTCACCAAAATGTTCATTTTCATATATTATTTTTTAAAAGCCTGAGATACACTTATACAAAACACTAATTTTGTTACTTAACCAAACAATGTCAGATATCAGTCCCTTTTTGATAGAAATTCTGGATATCACAAGAACTGGTTTGTGAGATGGAGAAAGATAAGACAAAGTACATTTAATGTCTTTCATCAGCTTCAATTCTGCTCTTCATCCTAAATTATTTCCCCAGAACTTTTCCCTCTATTCTTACTGCCTAAAAGGGAAAAAGAAAGCACTTACTGAGTGTCATCTTCTGTGCTGGGCATTGTAATGAGCACTCTTCTCTTAATGGTCTAACAACTCTCTCCAAACCCCCTATTCGACATATAAATCTGGATATTACGCAGAACCTTAGATTTAGCAAAACCAAAATATCATTCCTCCATCCCACAATGCAAAGCCTGTGGCTCAAGCAGATTTGAATTTTCATTAGATATTAGAGAACAACCAAAGGTTAGCCATGTATCATCTTTCTGGTTTTCCAACATTCTCACAAAGAAGAGCCAAAAATAAAAGATGGAAGGAATTCATATTCATTCATTCATTTTTTCCTCTCTCTCATCTTTATATTGTGATAAATACATCAATGGGAACTCTGAAAATCCATCTGCTTTCATTTTCTTGAGATACAAACTACTCCTGTAAAGCTTAACTTTTACATTTCAAATCGGAATAAATTTAGAGAGGCAGCCTACTGGATTGTCAAGAACATAAACTATACAGATAATAATAATCTAATAATACTGAAATAACTACTTGAAAGGAAGACTAATTGTCCAAATTCTCTACCTAATTTTATAATCAAATTTGAACAACCTCATTTGTGGTGTTAGCATCGCTTAGACTTATCCATAGCTCTCATAACACTTCTTAAACATTCAAAATATTATGTAAATTCTTTTCTCTAAATGTATGTTTTTTTTTACTTTGCCTTTAGTCAACGTACAGAGATTATTTTTGTGCAATATGTGTGATATTTAAACATTTCCTTTTGATGTTGCTGAGAATTATAACAAGGTTGGATGTCAATATCAAGTTTACAAGATTTTAACAGCTACATATGTTCATCATACTAAGGCAAAAATAAAAACCTTCATTTTCCATCCCTGGCATCATCAATAATGTTTTTAAAATATATTTTAATTACATAATTTCTGGATTCATCCTAAGGTTATAGACTGAAAGTGTACAGAACACATTGTCTTTGCCAGGAAACATCAGGAGCATGGGACATAGGCAAGGTTTGCCATGGTCTACCCTTCTCAAATGCTCTGAAACATACTACCAGAGTTTAGCTATTTCACAGGATCTAGCACCATCCTGAAAGTAGAAACACAATTTTGAGGTGGGATAAACATGAATAAAAGTATAAGAGATGCTTAATTAAGAGAGATTACAACTTATTCAAACTGTGAATAAGTTTGAGAATTCCGGGAATTTCTGAGATTTGGCTAGGTCTTAGGACATAATGGATAAGGTCCTGTGCTCTAAAGTCAGACAGCCCTGGGCTTGACTTTCAACTTCTATGCTGTTTATTGTGAGATGTTATAAAGTTACTTAATATTTTTTAGACTGCTTTCTCCTATCCAAAATGGGCATGGTAATACCTTCTACATTGTGTTACAGAAAAGATTAAAATAAGACAGAAAGCACCTACTGCAGTTTCAAGAATGTTACCTATTATAACAATGATGATGGCAATGATGAGAGAATGACATTTTCTGACCAATTTGGGGTCCAGATAACCAAAGACCATGTGTATAGAACACTAAAACAAAAAGCCTGATAATTTGATTTTCATACGTCACAAATCTATTGGCTATTTAACCACAACTTTATTTTTCACTGCATTTAGTCTTAACACGCTTTTTGTGAAAATGCATCCCAAGTCAGATTTCTTAGATTGTTTTTTGGTTTTGCTGTGTTTTTTAGAGATCAGTCACCAGAAAGCAAGGTTCATATAATCTGTAAACAACTCAAACTTTCAGGAATTTGCCCTAAGGAAATAATCAGAGACATTCACGAAGAATAATAGTCATACCAATGATTTTTAATGTTTTAAGATAATGTAAATGTATAAAATATGGGACTGGTTACTCAATTTTGGAATATACAAATATATGGAAGCATATTTAAAGTGGCCTTGTTTGAACATATTTCATGTTTGAAATATAAAAGTTTTTTTTTTAAAAATAAAAATTATAAAATAATTTCAACAGACCTATTTATCCATTTTTATTCACACACATATGTACATATGTTATAAACATAAAAAAACACACACATATATGGATACACATCAGGAAGTTAGTGAGATTTTTATTTATAGCTACTATAGTGAAGAGTGACTTTTATTTTCTTCTTTATATTTGCTATATTTCTAACATAAAATAATATTACCTTTATTATCAAAAAATAACATTCTTAAGTTGACTGCTCTCCTACTGCATTCATTTGCATGTATGAAGTAAAATGTCCTGGGACACAAAAAAATATTATGTAAGTAGATCATCCTAGGCTGAAAATGTTTGATTCAGTAAACCTGTTTCTTCAGGGATGAGTCAGTGCTACATTAGGTTATAGATAAACTATTTATTTAAAAGTTAAATTACTTTATAAAACTATAAATTCTATCTACCGATAAATTGCCTGGTGAGGTTCATAATGATACATCCATAATTCTCTTCTACCCATCAAACCAATAAAGTTGCACATCTAATATAAAGGGGGAAAAGTAATAATGATACTAGTTTTGCTCTCTTCCTGAGGCAGAATTCTTAAAAGCTTAAACTAATAAAGGATAATAATAATAACAGATACTAATGAGAGTTTTTATTATTTGAATACTTGCATAGTACATAGCATTGTTTTAAGATGTCTTATTTTCAGATATTATCTTATTCATCTCCTTAACTACATGAGGCAGACATTTACTATCATTACCCCTCCACCAATAAGAACACTCGGTAGGTTAATGTTGTAGGTGACACGGCTAATAACAGCAGAGCTCGATTTTGGACCAAGGTCATTCTGATGCAAAAGCCCATTTTCCATAAACAATATTGTTTCCCTTAACCATTAACTTACTTCCCAATTATCCCTCCACTTCCAGAATATTTCTGGGCAACAAAACCCTAACATACCTATTATTTTTATATAATAATAATCTAAAGGCTTAATCAAGAATTTTGGACAAGATTATTTTCCTTCCCCACTGTATTAGTTTGCCAAAATGGCCATAACAAAGGATCACAAACTGAGTGGCTTAAACAACAGAAATTGTCTCAATATTCTGGAAACTACAAGTCTAAGACCAAGGTATCAGCAGAGCCATGCTCTCTTCAAAGGCGCTAAGGAAAGATCTGTTCCAGGCCTTTCTAGGCAATCCCTTAGCTTGTGGCAGCATTAACTCCGATATTCACAAGGTATTCTATGTGTGAGTCCCTTCCATAAGGACTCGAGTTCATGTTGGATAAAGGTCCACTCTACTTCAGTATGACCTCAGCTTTACTAATGACATCTAAAGCAGATCTATTTCCAAATAATGTTACATTCTGAGATACTAGGAGTTAGGATTTCAAAATATGAATTTTGAATGAACACAATTCATCTCACAACACTCACCGTACTATATCTCATTTCTGCTCTGCGTATTTTAGGAACATGTATTTCCATAGACTACCAAAGGGATGGATACCCCCCAACAAAAAAATTAAGAACATAGTCGTAGAATGTGACACAAAACAAACACAATTTCAAGATTAAGATCTCCATGGTTCTTAAGCAAGCCTAAAAATCACCGGCGTAGCTGTCTTCATCTCTAGTAAGTACTTCGCAGAGACATGCTTACTCTGTCCTGTACCTTTTAAGACTTATCTATGTTATCAGTCTCCTCATTCCAATATTAAAGCAAAATTTCAGTGATACCTTAAGGCACTTATGTTTCTTCATACTTAAAATGTTTGTGGTTTCGTAAAAACATGTTTGCTCATTTTTGTTTAGTAGGGACTATGGGAAAAGGTCCTATTTTACATTTTGTTTTTTTTCACAGTGCTTATTATTAGCACTCACAAGAACTAGGTGATAGAGTTTTATGAATGTTATTAAATTAATGGATTGATGGATGAATAAACATGTATTTGGAGGTGCTCCATTTGATTCCGTCTCTAAGGTCTACCAGCCTTACGTGTAGGTCTCCTGCTTGAAGGTGTGAGCCTCGTTCACCATCCCATGGAATCTGATTTTTCAAACTAAGTTTTCCATATTTAATATCATAGATTAGTTGACCATATTCAGATGATTTGTTCCACTTCTAGCCTATTAATAGAAATATTTATATTTAACCTCGTAACATTAATAGCCTCTCTTTCTGCCCCTCCCCTGCTCATGCTCTGTCTCTTTCTCTCTCTCTCTCAAAAATAATCATTAATTTTTTTTTAATTTTTAAAAAAAGAAACAGTAGTGCTTGCTAGAGTTAGTTCCCCATGGAATAAGACATTGTTGGATATACATGCCAACACATATTCTTCAGTATTCTGACATCCGTTTTGCATACAAAAATAGCCCTTTTCTAATAACAAATGTATGGCTGTGCTAAAAACCATCTGCATTTCTGGAGGGGAAAAGAGGTCTAATACACAAAGTATTAAGACCTTGTACTTTTAAAAAATTACTTCTCAGGGCACCAGCGTGGCTCAGTTGGTTAAGCTTCCAACTTTGGCTCCGGTCATGATCTCACAGTCCCTGAGTTCGAGCCGCATGTCAGGTTCTGTGCTGACAGCTCAGAGCCTGGAGCCTGCTTCAGATTCTGTGTCTCCCTCTCTCTCTTCCCCTCCACTCACGTGCCATCTCTGTCTCTCTCAAAAATAAATATTTTAAAAATTGTTTTTAAATTACTTCTTGTAAAGTCCTCAATATCCATTATTCTTATAATAATGCAGTAACCTTGCCAAAGGAGTTGTGCTCTGCCCACCCCTAGAGATTTAAAGATAAACAAGGCAAACATCATCTGGGCACTTATAGTTCAGGCTGGAAAAAGGGAGATAGACTTGACAAATCCCACAAGCTTCTATGATTATTCAAGGCTGAATTATAGATTATAGCTCAAATTTATTTTTGTTCCAACCTGACCAGTTATTGTAAACTCAGAAAGTCTTAATGCTAGAGAGTGTCTTTAATTCAACAAACCAATTCAGTATATAGTCATTTTAAGGGCTAAGCACTAGACTACCCCCTGACTATACAACAGGCCCTGTCTTTGTGGAATGTTCAATCAAATGAGGCATACAGTAAACAGAGACGTAAAACACATTGGGACAAGTGTCATGACTGCAGTAACCACAAAGTGCTACAGAAGCACTTAGACTAGATGGCACCTGACCCAGGTGTTAGTGGTCCAGGAACTGCTTTCTGCGGGAAGTTACACCTGAACTGAGGACGCTAGGGCAACTGGGAGTTCACAAAGAGAAGCACAGGATGGGAAGCATGGAATGAAACAGACAAGTGAGAGGACCCAAGCAAAAGCAAGAGAGTGTTGGTTTGAAAAATAAAAATACAAATACAAATCCCAAGAAGTTTAGTGTGACTGAGGAGTTCAGATTAAAGAAAGAAGTAGAAAAAAGTGAGCCTGGGAAGATAAGCAGGTACCAGGTTATGAATAGCCTTGTGATCCACAGCGCACATTTTGAACTTTAGGGGTAAATATGAAGCCATTGAGGGATATTAGTAAAAGAAGTGCCATATGGTAAGACCAGAAAATTCTATCTCTTTCTCAGATTCTTCCTTGAGGTACTGGGGTGATGGGGAAAAAAAGCTGCTGACTATCTTCTTCATTATCATGTTCATCTACTGGAAAATGGGCAAGAAATGGGGCAACCATGTAATGTATCATTCACAAATAGTTGTGTTAGAATAAGTATAATGTGGGGAGTAGGGTCACCCTAAATTTAAACCTCTTCTTTGACTTTTGTCTACCCCACTAGTTTTTATTCAAATCCTATTGAAAACGCAGAAATCAAATCCTGACTTTCTAATAATCAGTAAGAATGTGTTCATTTGTAAGGCCAAAGGATTACCATTCTCTTCAGAATTAATTGTATCCTCTCTGCTTTTTGGGATACAACCTCCTTTTGCTGGACTCATTTACAATTTGTATCTCATTACAATTCCTAAGTATGTTTATACTATACTTGGGTTTAAAAAGTCTTTACTTCATAGTTGTTGGTCTCAGAATTTTTCCTAAAACAATGTATCTTGGTTTTAATGGATCATTTCTCTAATGTGCAGAGAGCACTTTCAATTATTCCCATCTCTGAGCTGTTAGTCACGGAATTATCAGCCATTAGGTCGTAAAAGACAGGAACTATGCCTTCCTGTATGGAATAAGTTACATGTCTGAGTACTTTCTAGGTGAAGGAGCCAAATTATGTTATTTTTATTGTTGTTTCTGTCAATTCTCTAACATATAAAGGTACTGTTATCACCACATTACACAAGAGGAAGATGAGAAATTGGACAATGGTAGAACTGAAATTTTTATTAGTTTCCAAATTGTCCTTGATTATTTATTATTAGCTGCCAAGTGAAGTTGCTGCTTAGCAATGATTATTTTTTCTTAATAAAAATATTGTAACAACACATGGACATTCATTGTAAAAACTTACTTAAAAACGTTAAGCTCCCTTTCAGTTATTAAAAGTTGCTGAAGACAAATAGTGGTTTACTTATGAATTAAAATGTTACATTGACCTTGTCATGGAAGTTATCAGCAGAGAGGAGCTTTTTTGTTGCAAAGTATATTGTTAGGATACAAACTGGAAAAGTCATTGAGACTAAAACATAATTCCTAAAATTATTTTCGTTTCTAAATACAGACACTATTATTTAATTAAAACATAGCTGATGGGTGCCTGGGTAGCTCAGTGAGTTAAACGTCTGACTTCAGCTCAGGTCTTGATCTCACAGTTCGTGAGTTCAAGCCCCATGTCAGGCTCTGTGCTGAAAGCTCAGAGCCTGAAGCCTGCTTTGGATTCTGTGCCTCCCTCTCTCTCTGCCCCTCTGCTCATGCTCGGTGTCTGTCTGTCTCTCTCTCTCTCTCAAAAATAAAAATAAACATTAAAAAGCTAAAAAAATAATAAGAAATAAGAAAACATAGCTGACACATTTTATATTTATTGATCCTCAAATAAAATCCTTTTAAAGCTTTTTTTATTCCTCCTGAATTTCAGGATTCTAGTTATGAAATTAATTATCAATATCTATTAATGAAATTAATAATTTCGTTTCCCTTAAATTTCTTTTAAAATTCATACACTAGAAACATCCTTCATCTGGCATTAAGAACATATACAAAGATCTAGTTATGTATAATTAATTTTGGTTTATATTTTAAATGTTCTTTCTTACATTTAAATCCACTACTGTGAGTCCCTCCATTTCCTTGGAAACTTCAGTGACTTTCACTCCACTCTTTTTTCAGCCATTCAGGTCCATGCCCACAGTCTAATGTTTCGCATCCCTTGATACTGAAATAATAAATGCAAACATTTGTCTAAGTTCCATGTCTTCCTCTAGCTCTCTCTTTCAATTACTTATTTATGCTTTGTTCAACACTCAACCTGTAGAGACCCGAGTCTTGTTCTGCAGATTGTTTTATCATTTGACCATGGTTTGGGGATATTTTTCTATGTGTGTTTGTGTGTGTGTATGTGTGTCTATCTGTTATCATTTTCTAGTAAGTGTGTAAGCAAAGGGAAAGGAGCATTTCCATTGGTGTAAGTTATGTATAATTAGTTATATATTTATCCAGCAGAGCTGAAGGCTCACAGCGCCATAAGGCTGAAGTCTGCACTGCAGTTGCCACATGGATGACACCTGGACCCCAGGAGTCACTGATAGACTGTCATTAGTCCTGAGCTCTTAGACTCCTTTATGCCCAGTGTGAGACTGAGTCAACCCAAGTCAGCATGTCAGCACCACTCTGACATGATCACACAAAACAAATATATCACAAGCTATCAGGAGCAAATTGCTCATCCAGTTACCCTTTGGAAACTGGACCCAGCCACAGAGCCTCTAGACAACTCCATGGTCACAAATCCTCTCGTTTTTCTGGTCGACACCATGTGTGGAGTAGAGGAGTGGAGAAACAAGTATGAGGGTCCACACATGGTTCAGTCTGGCCTGAAGTATCTTGTCCAGATAGCATTGCCAGCCCCAACCAGTCCTAGGCACCAGACAGGTCTTAGAAAACTCCAAGGAAGGCATTCCCAAGTGTAACAACACCCTGAATCACAAAGCTTGGAGCAGCCTCACTTGCCCAGGTCAAAGGGAGGTACAGAATGCTGGTTTCAGAGAAGGAACATTCTAAGATCATCTAGAAAGGGAGATTCCAAGAGTCCAAGGCAGCTGTCACACTTCCAACCTAGCCTCAGAAATCCAACAGCATTATTTGTCTCATTTTATTGGAAACAAGAGTATGACTGTGGGCAGACCAGAAGCAAGGGAAGGAGAATTGGACTCCAGCTCTTGATGGGGGTGGTCAAGGCCACATTCCAAAAGAGCAGGCAGGATGGATGATATTGGTGCTACTACCTTTGGAAAATACACCACAACTTTAATTTTGCCTCCATAGCACGAACAGTGTTTAACTCTAACTCCTATCCACTTCTCTATATTCTCCACAAGACTATTAGATGATTGAGTGACTAAACACCAACACTTTGGTCTTCACTCTCCTTGACCCTGTTGATGGAGGTAGTATGAGGAAATGAAAACAAATGTCTGAAAATCAATTAGCAATCAAATTCTACTGACTGGTGTGCAATTAATCACATTTTAAAATGTCTAAAAAGTACATAGTAAAATTGGTTTTTGCTTTTATGAGAAAAATCAACTTCTGTGGAGAACTGGGTCAAATTCAGCCCTTTGCCATAAAGCTTTTGCATAATATTCAAAATTCTTCTATGCTTAGTTCAATGTAACACAACAAGGAGAACACAGAAGATAACCTTTGGGCAGAGAAGTGTGTATGCCAAGGATAGTATTGCCTCCCAATGCCCATGGAAGGACCGTGAATGCATCCCGAGAGTAAGGAATTGAGCTGCTTTAATAACGAAGATGAAATTAATAGCTCTAATCTGTTTATCTATTCTCATTCCAGTCTGCTCCATCTTACCATGTCTGGAAGTTTTCAGCCTCAAAAAAAAAAAGCCCAGCTCTTTATGAGTCTGTCATCTTGTGCTAATCTTCAGATGCTGAAAATCACTTTAAACCCCTTCTTGTCATTTTGGATTTGCATAAGTGTCTTGAAAGAAAAGCCTAAAAAGGCAAAGGCTGATTTAGTGTGAATGAACATGCCATAAACCATTTCAAACCTTATATCATTCATGTAAATCTTTCATGATTTAAAATTTTTCAACTTGCCAATAACAAGTATTCCAGTGTCTGGCTAGATGCAATAGCAAAGGCTGAGAAGGCACTTTCATTAAAATCTTCCCTTCTGAGACACTTGCAAGTTTGGGAGAGGGTAGAATAAAGGAACCTTCACTTCAGCCTGGAATTTGCACCCTTGGTCTAAACACATCAAGTACTAGTTGAGGACATAAGAAAATTCTACAAGTCTTCATTAAAATACCAAAGGGAAATACGTTATTTGCCACTCAGACATGGAAATGTTTTTGCTACTTAAATTCTTCTATATCCAGATCAGTTTGGTAAACATATTTTTAATTTAGTCAAGTAATTGATTGAAAAGATGACTTATAAATTTGGAATTTAGCTTAACTAACTTGGCTTTACTGTTTTTCAAAGTGAACATGGTTCTAGACCCTCACTCACACAGTAGCTTGGAATAGAGTCAAATCTCTGACTGGTGTATCAACACTTGGCCCACAAAAAAAGCATCTGGGCTCCTAAATATCAGCTTTCATCAAACACAAGTCATCCAACCATGAATTAATCTAATTCAGACCATACCAAAGTCTTCACGTTAATTTGTGCCATAAAGAAATGGCCATTACATTTCAACTAAATTTTTAAAAACCCTAAGCTATTAGTGGCTTACAGGCAACACTCTGACTTCCCCATTATACTGACCTGACACATGTGTTGCTGCAGTGTTTAAAAAGAGAAATTTCAGGGGCATCTGGGTGGCTCAGTCAGTTAAGCATCTGATTCTTGACTTCAGCTCAGGCCATCATCTCAGTGTTCCTGAGATACAGCCCCACGTCGAGCCCCACATGGACAGCACAGAGCCTGCTTGGGATATTCTCATTCTCTCTCTCTCTCTCTCTCTCTCTCTCTCTCTCTCTCTCTCTCTGTCTCCCTCTGCCCCTCACCCCTCTCAAAACAAATAAACATGAAAAAAGAGAGAGAGAGAGAGACTTCATAAAATGAAATTACTAAAAAGAAAATCCACAGATATTTGGCAGACACTAAGTAAACAATCCTATGTGTGTGTGTGTGTGTGTGTGTGTATGCTATTCTTAAATCTCAACTAAAAAATATAAACTCTTATCATTGAGGGTGGAGGGTAAGAATTTCATGTTTAATGCCTGTGACTCAGAACAGCATTGTAGTGTGTTTTTAGAGTTCTTATTTATGGGAGTTGTTCAGTTCCAGTCAGTGAGGAGGCCATGAACTAATGTCTTACACCTGCCTGTAGAGACTATGGCGAGCACTGGAGACACTGAGCCTAATAAGGCTGAGTCTCCCCTCCGACAATGCACAGAGCAGGCCTCTACACAGTTTGTATTAAGGATTGCAAAAAGGAAAGGGCCCAAAGCAGCTCTTTCACCTGAGGAGCCACAGGGACCACCATGAGAAGCATATTGCTTGGGATGAATTGTTTCTTTCATGCTCTCCTATGTGAAAGCCACACACATACACAATGAAGACACTACGCTGACAGATGACTTGTGTTTTAAACTGAGAACCATCCTTGTGCTCTGTCCCCACTCCCAGTGCTGTGTACCATTTCCCCAGAGACATCTTGAATGCTACTATTTAAAGTGACAAAAACACGCAATATCTAACCTGAGCATCTGTAACATTTAATCAACATATCCAATCCTTTCAGTTCCTTTCTTATTGACTCTCCCACATACCTGAATTCTCCACAGCATTTGCCTCAAAACTTTTCCAGTTAATGGTGATGGTTATATAGCCTTGTGAATATACTAAAAGCAACTGAATTATATAGTCTTTAAAACGGTGAATTGTATGGTATGTGAATTATAACTTAATTTTTTAAAAAAGAAAGAGGTAGGACCCCAAGATATAGATAAGAGCCATCAACAAATAGGTCAGTGATTCCTTAGGAAGCCTAAAATCTTTCAGCGCGTATTCTATAATCTTGTCTCTAGCGTTGCTGGTACAGCAGACCCGGCAAGTGCACTAGTAGTTTGCACTTCAGCAAACCCCAGAGGTGATCCTGATGGAGGTGATGGAGGTAAATGGTCCTGATGGAAGTGCAGGACGCCTTTGGAAAATGTTAATATTTTTGCAGATATGACAAAGAATGCTCACGAATGAGAACTGGAGTGGAAAGAAAGAAGGATGGAATTCTAGTGAGGGGAGGGCATCACTTTCACTTCTGAACTAATCAGTGTTTAAGAGTTGACCAATGCTTGTTGATTAATAGGAATTCACTATCAGGGCTTGAATGTTTATATTAAGACAGTTATTAGGAGAGATTCTTTTGATTCCAAATAAGTGATATTAATGAGAAACTGTAGGCATCAGCTTAGGTTAATAGGTAGACCTATGTTGGCAGGCAGACCTTTCTTTTTTCCCCTCAAAGCACACACCACAGGTGGCTTCCTACTTTCCCATGCCTAGGGCCAGCTCTACTCTCACATATTAGCCTTTTGAGGTTCCAAAGACCCAGATCTGAAATCCCAAGTTCTGTAAAATACTGACTCTAAAACCTTTCACCAAATAACTGTGAAAGTCATTAAATGCTTACTGGACTTCAGTGTAGTCTTCTCTCCCTGAAGAAGGAATAAAATAATCTATGCAGGTTAATGCATACCAAGCCTGAAAGATTTGAAGCCCGTAACAAGACTTTCACTGAAAGCTTGGTATGACTAAGTGGGGTTATTTGAATTATGTTATGCAAATTTGTCTTAAGAGACATTTAAACGAGTAATAGAACTGCTTTCTTCTTCTTCTGCCATGTGGGTGAATTTTAATTTACTCTTCTAATATCATTACAAAAGCAATGAAGAACAATACATATTCCTGCTAATACTAATGTTAGGGCCATTAAGCTATTAATTACATATCTAGAGTATATCTAAAATGTTGCTAGCTTGCTTATGTATAATAAAGATATAAGTCTTTCTAAAATATCTAACAGTACTTAATATAAAACTAGGGCATAATTTCTAATCACCCTTAACATATTGCCCTTATAAAACACAGTCTACCATGGTTGTTTGTCCTTTGAGGTTTCAACTGTAAAGGGAAAAAAAGTAGACACAAATTTCAAGACAAACCTTAAACCTTCTAAAAGGTACTGAAATCTAACTCTGAATCTGAAAGACCAATATTTTAACATAAAACTTTGTTAATCATAAGTCAGTTGTGTTCCACTCTATTATCTTTTTTTAAGTTTATTTATTTTGAGAGATGAGAGATGAGAGAGAGAGAGAGAGAGAGAGAGAGAGAGAGAACACACAAGCAGAGGAGGGACAGAGAGAGAGGGAAGGACAGAGAGAATCCCAAGCAGGCTCTGCACTCCCAGTGCAGAGCCCAATGTGGGGCTCAAACTCATGAACCGCAAGATCATGACCTGAGCCGAAACCAAGAGCCAAATGCTTAACAGACTGAGCCACCCAGGCACCCCTTGTTCCACCAATTTAAAAGAACTGTATGTATTTATTAAAATTCATTTGGGATGGAAATTTTAAATACTGTAATCAATTCAAACTCTTTCCTGTATATTCTTTCCTATCTCTTTCCTATATAACTTCTTCCTTGTTATTAACCAACCCACTGAATATTAATCCCACAGTTGGGAATCACGGAACTAGCACAACCTATTTTCTGTGCTCTCTTTAGCTATACTGTAGCAGTGAGCTGTGTCCATTATCACCATCTCAGATTAAGTGCTACTCCACTTAAATTCTAACATCAGCATTGTGAGCCTGGATTTGAAGTCTTGGCAATCGTGATAAAAATACCAACTCCCAGAATGCATATGATACTTGATATTCTTCAGGGCCATTTATTCCACAGCAATGACTGAGAAACTTCTAAGAGGTTCAGCATTGTACTTGGCATTATAGATACCCAGGCAGATAAGACATAAGTCCTCTCCTCAGGGAAATGGTCTAGTAAAGATTACCAATGCTTTAGCACCAAGATATACTAGTGTACTGGGCTATGATGAATATATATAATAAACATGGAAACAAGGAAGAGGGTAGTTATTCCTACCTGAATTAAAGAGGACTCCTGAAAATTTATTCCAGAAAAAACAATGCTAAATGTTAAAAATAATAAGCAATCTTTTATCCAGTGTACAAAGAGGATGTATCAATCAGGATTACACAAAGAAACAGATGGCATATTCCAAGTAAGCTAATGTGTGGGGAGTTGATTGACAAAGATCATTCATTTCTGAGTAACCTAGTTTCTACACTTAAATAACCACTTGACAGCTTTCAAGACCCAATACTACTTGTATAGTTACTAATAAACACCACCATTTAAGTATCTACCCTGGGTCAAGCACTTCACTAACACCACTTTTAGAAAAATAGGTAGGTATTCATTCATTCATTCATTCATTCATTCAGTATAAATTCAATGAGTCCCTACCATTTGCCAGGCATTGTTTAAGCCCTGGAGATACAGCTGTGATCAAAGCAGTCACGGCCTTTTCCTTCATGGAAATTTCATGGGAGGAGGAAGACATTAACAAGTAGGTAAGATAATTTTGGCTAGTGATAAGTATAGAGAAAAAAAAATAGGCTTAATGTGGCTGTGTAATCATGTAAGGAGGCTATTTTAGGAAAGGCCTCTCCTAAGAGAAAACATTTGAGATAAACATGAGTCATGAAAAAAAAACCTGACTTGCAGGACCAGGAAGGGAGCATTCCAGACGGAGGGAGAGTTAAAAGTAAAAACTGCCAAATGAGTCTGGCATATTCAAGAAATAGGCAGAAGGCTTCAGTGCAGGACAGGAGGGAACAGGCAAAAGAGTTCTGGGGAGTAGGGATGCCATTGGATGATGTCTTAGAGGTGAGGAAAAGCCAGGTCATGTTGGGCCTTATGGGCCATGGTTTCATTTTCTCTCCTTTAGAGTAAAGATTGTCACTTGCTCTATTTGCATGGGTGGTAAGTAGCAGAGTCCATATTCAAACCATGCCTGTCTGACTTAGCCTATTTCACTAGATTAAGAGAAAAAGATTCTGTCATTTTATTGAGTTTCACCCCCTACCAAATGGGTTAGAAAGTGTAGGCTGAAATTGCTTTAAGACAGTATAAAAGTGAGAGACCATATAGGCTAGTGATTTTTGTACTGCTACACATAACACTGGTGTCACATTCTTGACACTCAAATTCGGCCATTACAAAAGCTATTTCACTATATTGATGAAATAAGAAGAGATCATGCCTAAGGAAGTTCAAATTATATTCCAAAATAAATAAGGAAATGTTCAAATGTAACATATGATCATCTAGCTCACAACAGAGCTCAATTAAATTTTCTGGGATTCAAGTTAAAAGAGATGTATTAAAACCCTAGGGTATCATTTATATAATGAGAATTTCTTCGGGTTAACCTGTTGGAATCTGGAGTCTCTAAGATGCACTCATCTGCTAGGTGAATTTCAACACTGTATTTGAATTAGGTGATTGCACTGAGGAAAAAAACTGATTGCTGCATTTTCAAGCTTAGAAACATGTTGGGGGATGGATTGGGACAGGATGGGTATGGAATGAAAAGATGTAAAAGGTAGGAAATTATAGGGTATTAAGCAATTGAAACTGATCTGAGTAAAAGCAAAAGCAGTTTCAGTGCAGTGTGAATCATTAAGTCAGCACTGAATGCCACTGGTTACTATAGGAACTTGGGTAATGGAAAATGAAAACAGCTGGATTTATGACTCCCATAAATGTGTTAAACAGCTGCCTACACAGTGCCAATGAAGACTATTGAGAGTGGTAAATGGCGATACTTTTACATACAAGTAAGTGGAAAGGAAAATGAATAAATTGATAAATCTTTACCTTTTAAGACACAGATTAAATATTGTATTAATGAATGACCAAAAATAATTTTAAACCACCAGTTTATTATAAGAGTTAAAAAATCATAAAGCTTCTATGTATATTTTTTTCTCAGTTGTTGGGTTGAGTTGAATTTGGTCTCCTACAAAACAAACCAGCAAAGCTTACTGTCAGCCAGCCATGCTCCACCAAGTGCCTCAAATAACGACAGAAATCTAAGTGATACATAGTATAACATACACAGATATTGACTCACTGTGTTGTATACCTAAAACTAATGTAAAAAACATTGTGTGTCAAGTATACTATTAAAAAGTGATGGTTGCATATAATATTAAGTATAACTAAGAAAAGCAAAAGTATCCATTCTAAACCACAATAAGCTACACATATTAATGTCATCTTATAACTAACAAAGGACTGTTTATCTCAAGTCTGTTATGTTCTTGATTTCCTTTCTTCTAGCCCCAGGTTCATGGCTGAATTCAGGATCTCGTTTGCTTACCCATGGGCAATTGCAAAGACCACCTAAACTGTGTTCTTCAAGCATTCTTCTCCAGTCTATCCTCCACACTTGCCATCTGGGTCATCTTTCTAAAACATCACTTCCTGCTGAAATGCAGGATCCCCAGACCTACAGGATACAAGCAAAACTGCTCACTTGGGTGTACGTGTGTTTTAGAACCTGGATCCACCTAAGATTTTTAGTTTTATCCTTTAAGGGTGAGAGGTGCACATTAGAATACCTTTGTGAAAGAAGGAGTTTTAATAATTACACTGGGAAAACAAGCACAAAACAGACTGTTGAGGTAAATCAGGAAATATGATTACTTTACTTAAGAGTCCACACTGAAGACTTTTTAACATTTTCTAAACTTTCCCCAGATACGTCAGTTTCTCTCTCTTCTGTGCTCCCAGAGTACTTGGAATGTTTCTCTATTAGCAATTTCACAAAGTTTTGTGGGCATCCTTATCATAGCTATTTCCCCCCACTAGGTTCACATGTCCAAGAAATCAAAGATGCATCTTTGCATTTTGAGTACCAAGCACAAAGCACATACTTACAAGGTGTGTAATAAATGTTTCTGGATGGTGAATTAATAAATGTTTGGTTAAATAAATAAATAAATAAATAAATAAATAAATAATTAAATGGTGTAATAAATGTTTCTGGATGGTGAAGCAGAGGCCTGACTTATTTAGAAGCAGTAATACTGAAACATGAAACAAAGATCAGATAGAGATCCAATCACCCAGATGAATCTATAAAATTCTGCTGCATAGGAACTCTGAGTATTCATCCCAAAGGAGAATATTGTATATAAATAATCAATATTGCTGATCCAAATTATTACGCAGGATTTGGTACTTGTATTTATTCTTTGAGATGAAAGAATAACTTTACATTCTCCCTTTAAATGGCAATGTGCAAAGATAAAATAAAAAAAATAATCTTGGTTTAAGAATGCTTTGCCCTTTGTTAAATAGCATTTGTTATGGTTCCAAACACATCTTTTCCTAGTCACACCAGGACCTTACCATTTCTTCTCAAATTCTTAACTAAGGTATGATCCTGCAATTATTCTGCTCAATTGATTAAGATAGTTTCCACTTTACTCCTCACAATCCTTTCTCTCCTGCGAGATGTTTCCCACATAGGAACATCGCAACTGTTTCTGCATAATCACCATAGCAGAAATAAGTGAACAAAAGATGTAGCTGGAATGGAAACATCTATGCCTCCAGATGGTACATCATTAGGGATCTTGCTGAAAAATGCCCAGATTTTCAAGTCTATTTTCTTATTTTGCAGAAACATGTATTTGATTTTTTAAATATTTTATTTACAAGGATATAAAATAAAATGCCTTAAAATGAGAATATAAGGATGTACATTCACAGGCTAGCCTTGTATTATTAGTTTAAGTAACTTTATAGCAATCTGCATGGGACAAATGATCTTTTCTAGTAAAATATAAGGAGAGCACCCTCTTCCAAAATCTTGCAAACCCTCCCCCTAAGTAGAGCCTCGGTCATTTTTTAGAAATCCCAAGACAGCCTCATCAGCCCCCTGAGATTCAGCCACACATACCTCACCAGGGTTCCTCAGTCTAATGCTTACAAACAAATGTTATCAAACATACATGAAGCCAGTTGTCTTTAATTCATCTTCACCTCCAACACTCTTGGTCACATTTCCTTACTACTCTGCATTTTTTCTCTCCTATTTACTCTATTTTTCTTTTGATAAAATTTTATCATGAAAAAATGTTTTCTGCAGGCAACTTAGAAAATATTTTTAAAGTAGAACAAAATCATCCATAGGAATATTGGAATACCAATATCCATACAGATACCAACATCCAGATACACTGATAAATACATATGTATGTATGTATGTATATATACATATTCACACATATACATACACATACATATGTGTATATACATACACATATACATACATATGTATATACACATATGTATGTGTATGTATATTCCTATTTACATACATACATATGTATGTATATGTGTATATATACACACACACATATATACATATACATACATTATAACATTGTTTGCATCATCCAGTCACATCTTCTAGAAACTTCCCCTGTCCATAGCCCCAACCCATGGGGCAGAACCAGAGGTCTTGCTTTACCACATGACCCTATGCTCCTGGTCACAACTGATTAGATCAGGAGAGCAATTCTTGACTGGCCAAAAAATCAGTTTCACTCTCTTCACACTCTGTCTCAAAAATCTGAGTTAAGATCCAGGGAGACTGATGACAATAATGGTAGTTACTACTGATATTAATGTTTTATGTAGGCAGATAAAGAGGGATGGAGGAGACAGAAAGACACAGAAGCTAGAAATAAGAGAGAACATACAGTCCTTGAGAGACATAGAGATTAGGACATCAACCCCCAGTAGTTACTCAGCGTTGATTCCCATGACTCATGGCAATAATTTAACCAATCCATGATCTGCAAAACTGCTCTTTGTATCTTACAATAATTCCCCACCCTTCTTATTCAGCTTTTATTCTTCTGTCATTGTTACTATGATATATTCATAACCAGTTTTGTGTATAAATGTTATAGGATTTTGTTTTGTGACCAACTTTTTCAATGAATACATCTTGAGACAGTCTATGTTGTTAATTATTCTATATTTTCATGACTGCATCATTCTCTACCATGTAATATACCAGCGTTCATGTAACCATGTCTGGCTGCAGACATTGAGATTCTAATCAATGTCTTATTGTTGAAACTCCACCCCTTCTCCTTCAGCCTTTCCAGAATCCCTTTTCTGTTACAAATAACCCCTCCGATATGCTCAGCCTTTACACAGACTCGTCTCCACTACTATGCTTAACTCCCCAGGAAAAGCTGTTTAAATTCCAGGGGGTTGATGGTAGAGTCTCAGGACTTTTAGACTTTTTTACCTCTCCATTCTTGTGAACAGAAAATAACAAAGTAACAAGAAACTAGGAGCCAGACTGCATAACTGGGGTTCAAATTCCAGCTCCACCATATGCTACCTGTGTAATCTGAACTAAGTTATATAACTGCTCCAGACTGTTTCCTCATCTGAAAAAAATGGAGATAATAATGTGCCTGCTTTGTAAAGTTGTAAACGATGAGTTAAGGGCAATCAAGCACTTAGTGGACTCTCTGGCATAGTCTAATATTAGCCATTACTACTATGAGAATTTCTTCACTTAGATTTATCCATCTGTTATAGACAGTTTTAGCCTCCTCATTGATAGAGCTCTTTAGATTCTTTCAAAGTTTTATTTTCCAACTTATAGTTATGATAAACCCAGGACAATTTAACTTCCATAAAATTTCATTTATCATTAAATTTATTTAAATATTTTTAATGTTTTATTCATTTTTGAGAGCACACAAGCAGGGAGGGGCAGAGAGAGGAGGACAGAGGACCCAAAGTGGGCTCTGTGCTGACAGCAGCAAGCCAGATGTGGGGCTCAAACTCACAAGCCTCAAGATCATGACTGGTGTCTGACTCAAGTCTGACACTCAATTGAATGAGCCAGCCAGGCACCCCTATCATTAAATTTAAACTAAATTTCAATTTAACTTACTACAATCTAATTTTCCACCTTATAATTATTATAATCCTATGAAAATTTAACTTCCGTGAAACCTCCAAAAACCTCATCTTATAATTTCTAAACTACCTTTCCTCCAACAATCATCATTTTGGTTCACTTTCAGTGTCTTCTTCTCAAGGCAACACCAAGGATCATGTGATCACCAAAAAGTACTCCATCTAAGAAACGATCAACCATTCAAAGCCACATCTCTCAGAGCAGTCAACCTAAGAAAAGGGCAACACATAAGATCACTCTCAACCTGGAACCTTCCTATTTACATACATCCTTCTTTAATTCTATTCTCAGAAGACTAAATGGTCCTGTTCCTGCTCAAGGCCAAATTTCCTGCTTAAATCTTGTTCCTTTCTCCTCCTCCTTCAGGATTTTGCTTACTTTGTGATGACAGTTCAGATTCTTTTACACACAACTTCTTTTCTAATCTACCATGTCCTTCCCTTCATCTGAAAACAAACTCAAGTCTATCAGAGGAAAAAAAAAAAAATGTTTCCTTGTGCCTTTCATTCATCTCTAGATCCTGCCCAGATAATTTTTCCATGTCTTATCCAACTTTCCTTAAAAAGGAATCTGCACACATTATATTTCCACCTCCTCACATCCCATTCACTAATTCAATATTACATATAATCAGCAAAACTGACCACATGCTCCCTAATGCCTGGCAGTTAGCCCATACCTAATCACCTAACACTTAATTGTGAAATCCATAAACATTTCTCAGCCTGTCTCTGTCTGGACTTTCTCTGCTGTTTTGGAGTGTTTATCACTTCATCAATTTTCATTCCACATGTTAACATCCTGGTTTTTAAAATTTTCTTTCTACCTAGTCTCAAAGACAAATTGCACTGGATGGAGTTAAACAGGCAAAGAAGACTTTACTCAAGACTACTGCAATAGAGGAGAGAGACTGAACTCCACTGAAAAGCAAGATTTTTAAACACTGGAGTGAGCTAATGGAAGAGTACTGGAGGAATTTAGGTGGGGCGATTAGTCAATGTGATAAGGCCAATTGTATTTGCTAATTGGGGTTTATGAAAGTTAGGCTCCTATTCTCCCACAGACTGGGAGATAGGGACACTATCTTTCTTGATGATTCCATTTGAAAGAATGCCCCAAGCTTTTGAGAAAGGTATTCCTGAGTTGTAAAACTGTCAAGGTGGTTGGGAGATTTTCATTTCAAAATGACAGAAAAAAAAAAAAAAGTACAACTGCAAGTTTTTGTAAAGGGAAGAAAAGGAAGGTTAACAGTCTATAGTCAAGGAAGAAATCTATCTAAAGTTTAGCCATGCTAGGGGAAATGTTAAGTCCACACTGATCCCTCTGTGTTTTCCCCTCATCCCTTGCTCTTCTTCTTAAATGTAGGAGTCCTTAACAGTTATTCTTTTACCCACCACTCTCTTTACTCAAGACCTCCTAGGAAAACTTGACCATCTCATGGCTTTGGTTACCACCTGTTATGTATCCTCAATGGCTCTTCTCATTCCTTTGCTAACCCCAAATCACAAATTTTATCTCTTAAATATTTCCCAAGTTCACCCTCTCATGTTAATTCCTACTATAATTTCTTACCTCAATCATTGCTACAGCTTCTTAAATCAGTGCCATCCTAGGAGTCCCCCTTCACACAGCAGTCAAGTATCTATCTGAGGTGAAAATCTAACATGTCACTCCAGAGCTTAAAGCTCTTCAGATGCTCCACAGAATCAGAGGACAAAGCCTTCCTGACGTGGACAGCAGACAGGCCTCCACAAAGAGGTCCTAGCCCCTCTCTACAGCCTTTGCTCTCAAAATTTTGCCCTATGCACATTGTGTTGTCTCTCACCTCTAATCTTCGGCTCCTATCTTTCTCTACCTAGGTCATTCCTATTCTCTCAACAAACCAAGTCCAACCTATCCAGTAAATCAGTCTAATTATCACTTTCCCCAAAAGTCCCTGATTCCTTTAAATTGGCTAACGTGCCCTCTGTAATGCTCCAAAGGTAACACAGTGCACTTAAGTATCTGTGTGTGTTTGTATATTTCCCACTAAACATGAACTCTTTACAAAGGCTTCATCTTTTCCATTTTTATGTCATAGCAAAAAGCACAATGCTAATACATAGATGTTTAATAATTGTTTGTTGAAGTATTAACTGAGTGACCAAATAAATTAGTAAATGGAAGGATGCCTTAGACATATTTTTAACACTCACAGCCAGATCCTAAAGAAAGTAAATACTTCCAAACATAGAGATACATGCATTTGTTAGTAAGCAGGCATCACATTTTCTTAAAACCTGTACTGTAAGTTTTAATCCTAACTATGACATTTTAAGTGCTTTAACCATACACTGTATAAACTTCTCTTGGATGGAGGGGGCATGTTTGAACATATTCAAAGGCAGAATTCACTAAACCTGATAGTGGACTTTAGACAATTAGAATCTTCCAAAGTCATGACAATACACCAGGCTAGTTCAGCAGTAAGCCTCCAGTGCCATTCTTAAAGACGAAGGGCAAAAAGCTCACTAGTTTTACATTCTGCTTTGGCAATGTGAGGAATGCTTCAAAAATATGTTAGTCAATCTAATATTTTTAAACCACCACTTTCACCACCATATTTCATTTACATCCATTATGCTAATTAATAAGCCATTAATTCTGCCAATGAAAACCCATTGCTAAATTTGCTAATTAGCTAATCTTTGGTGCTAGGGATAAAGGAAACTAAAGCACTTATCACAGTGCCTCCAGAGTGTGACCTTGCTAATTAAATGCTTGTTGACCACCCTTGGAGTGTGAATATTGGATTGGGGCAACTGACTGCCCCTCCATGCAGATTAAAGGTAACTAATGCACATTTACATCACACTGTTTACTGAAGTATTATAAAGTAGATTATGGACATCATAACAGCCACCACCTGACATAAATGTAAACTCTGACTACGAATGAAAGAATTCCCAAACCCTGGTTTAGCTCTTCCACAGAATGAGAAAATTGTGGTCCTAGATTTATTCTCTAATGGACTCTGCAGGCATTTTACAAATGTGGTCTCTACAATCAATACTTAAGAAGAGAGAAAAGGAAGTGTATTTGATGTACCTGTCCAAAGGTTTAGCACTATACCTCAGAGGAAAATGTTTCCTCATGTCTTTATTATGTCATCAGCTTATGACCTGGAGTATAAAGATAAATTTTTTCAAAGTGCTTCTTTTTATTAACAAGAGAAAGAATAAATAAGAACTTTCAGCATTCCAAGATACAACGCTTGCTTCTGTAATGTCATAATATTAATCTTTACCTCTGCAATGGTGATGAAAAACATGTAGCATTATTGTTGTTTGGACTAGAAAAAGACATATTAGCAAAGATAATCTAAGGGAGATTGTACTGTATCATGGCTCTGAAACCTGCAGTATTAATACAGTTCACAAACCCGTAGGATAAAGATATGACTTTCTTCTGGAAGTCAAAACATCATAGATCAACACATGGTGCAGCTTATTGAAATATATTTTGATATATCTTCCCTCCATTTATCTTGGATGTGAATGCTAGTCAATTTCATATCTCAAATATGGTTTTCTGTGTCCTATGCTGAAATAGCATGGGTGACAAGGAAAGACTCCTGAATAAGTACTAAATCTTTGTTCAGTTCTTATAAAGGTAAAGAATTAAAAAAAAAAAATGGACTCAAGAACAAGAGAAAATGTTGACATATTGAGGTAGTTTTAGTTCTCCATGCCAATATAATAGTGAATAGTATACGCATATACACACACACAAACTCAATAGGTATTAATCATGTTTCATCTTTATGCAATAGGTGTTACATATTATAAATTATTTCACCTCAGCTTTGTATAACTTAAGTAGAGTTTGGTCAAAAACCTTGAGTCTTATTTTTACATGACCTAAAGGCTTCTTTACTACAGAGTGTCCGTTTGCTCTGGAATACTCTGTAAATTCATCAAGCTAGTAAGTAGAGTTTTCCATTCAGGGCTGTCATAAGTGGGAATGACCATCCTGGTTATCTGTCTAAAATACTAGTATTAAAAATTCAGCTAACCTATTCAAAGTAAAATTATGATGTAAGCAATTATTTTAAGTAGGATTTACCCTAGCAAACTTTTTTTATAAAGGCCTATTTGTTTTACAAATGCAAAAAATGTTACTCTTAGCATTCACCACATCCTTTGTTCTATTTCCTCATGATTATACTCTACAGCTATCCGTGGGCCACGCATGGATTCTCACAAGTGAAACCTTTCCTGAGCTTACCCATTCCCAACACAGGCAGTGTTCAAACCTTTCCATTTCTCGTTCCATTGAAATGTCTTCCCTGTATCTCATTTACTCTGGTCCTAGATATCCATTAGGAAAGCAAATGAACTAATTTACACTGTGCTATTTGCTATAGCTTGAATGGTTGTGTCCTCTCAATATTTATATGTTAAAATCCTAACTCCCAAAGGCAATGGTATTAGGAGATAGAGTTGGAGAGAAGCAAACGGGTCATGAGGGCAGCACTCTCATGAGTAGTATAAATGCTCTTAGAAAATAGACCCCACAAAAAAAATAGACCCCACAGAACTCTCTGGCCCTCTTCTGTGTGAAGGCATAGCAAAAAGGCCCAATCTAGGAAGTGAGCCTCACCAAACACAGAATCTGCCAGCACCATAATCTTGGACTTCCCAGCCCAAGAAAATTATTTCCCAAAAAAATTTCTGTTGTTTGTAATACACCCAATCGATGGCATTTTGTTATAGCAGTCCAGACTAAGACATCATTAATATAATAGCTTCATAGAGAATCCTCTAAGAAACAAATTTGAATATGAATATATTCATTCTCCAACAAATATTCATTGAGTGTCTCCAATGTTCTAAACATTGGTCTAGTCTAGATCATTAAGAGTACATCAGTGAAGGGCATCTGGGTGGCTCAGTCAGTTAATTGTCTGACTTCTGCTAAGGTCATGATCTTGCAGTTTATAAGTTCAAGCCCCATGATGGGCTCTGAACTGTCCTTGAAGCCTGCTTTGGATTCTGTGTCTCCCTCTCTCTCTGCCCCTTCCTCTCTCTCTCCCTCGAGCTCTGTCTCAATTTCAAAAATAAATAAACATTTAAAAAACAAACGAGTACATCAGTGAAAAATGTAAGTGAAGAAAGCAGACAATGATCTGGAGTTTACATTCTAGGAATAAGATAGACAATAAATAGAAATGTATTCATATAGTAAAAGAATGACATATATTAAAAGGCAGTTAGTATTATGGGCAAAAAATTTTTTAAAATGAAACAGTATAGGGGCACCTGGATGGCTCAGTGGGTTAAGCATCCAATTTCAGCTCAGGTCAAGATCTCACAGTCTCCAAGTTCGAGCCCCGGGTCAGGTTCTGTGCTGACAGCTCAGACCCTGGAGCCTGCTTCAGATTCTGTGTCTCCCTCTCTCTCTGCCCCTCCCTGCTCATGCTCTGCCTCTGTCTCAAAAATAAATTAAAACATTTAAAAAATTTTTTTAATTAAAAAAAAAATGAAACAGTGTAAGCAGATCAGTAGTGCAGGGAGAGGGGAAAGGATTACAATCAGTGAATGGTGACATAGGACCAGAGACCTGAAAGAGGTGAGGAACAAGGTATTCAGATACAGAAGCAAAGCACATTCCTGGCAGAGAGGCCCTGAGGGAGGAGCAGGCCTGGTATGCTTGAAGTACAGCAAAGACAGTGTGGCTGAGCAAACTGAGCCAGGAGGAGAATAGCAAGACAGCAGCATCAAAAAGGGAGAAGGAATAGAGGGGGAACAGCAGATTATCTAGGGCCCCATTAATAAAAACCTTATGAACTTAATCTATCATGGTCAGACACACTGTAAGAATTCCAGTTCGAACTGCCTATTTATTTCCTTTATTCATTCAGTAATTTTTGAGTGCCCAGTGACTGTTACGCATTATGTGAAGTGCTGGGGATTCAAAAGTACCAAGACTGCCTTTGGAGAGTTTATGATTTAGCAGAACGACAAAACAGCCAATTACAGCATCAAGTAATAAGATGGGAATATTTATAAGACACACTCAGAGTAGAGGGGAAATATGCCCACTATGGAGTGCCACAGATAAGACAGGAATTGGTGAGTCAGGAAAGGGCAGGCAGTACCTGAGCTGAGATGAGCTGGCAGAAATTTTGGTGTCTTATATATGGGAAGGGCGTTCTAGGCAAAAGAGATGGATAAGCAAGTCAGAAAGTAATAAAAAACCATAATGTTTTTGGGTATTGTAAACAGTTCAGTAGCTTCCCAGCAAGAGAATGTATTGTCTCATAAACATCAGAATAAAGCAAGTTCTTTCCTATCACAGTGCCCTGTCTTGATGGGCAAATTGGTTGGGGATCCTTAATAGGAAGAATGGCAGAACTAGCCACCCACAAATTTTCATTCCATTTCAGGAACGTAAGGTTACATGGTCCTTTGTGGGGTTCTTGGAATTACAAAGGCATCTCACCCAAATGGAGACAACTGTACAAGACACATCTGAGCCTCCCCAGGTCCTGCAATCACAGAATGTGGCAATTCATTAGCATGGCATCCTCCTCCTCAAGCTACTGTTGCTCACATAACCTTTCGTTCTAACAACAAGTCCGCTGGATAAGTATTATCTGCTCCCATTTTATGTTACGTTGGTGGGAAAATGGTTTTAAATTACTGCAACAGCTTGTTTCTTTGTTTTAGGCCATCTTTGACATTCCTCTCTGGAGTAGATAGAATTTAGGTTAAGAAAGTTCAGTAACGGGTCATTTTTAGTGTTCATCAAAGGTAGCCATCAGAGCCTAGTGTAGGATGAGAGCTGTTAAGACGAAAAAAAGCCCCTGGAACAGTCAGCAGAGTGGAACCTCAGGAGAAGGATATCAGCAAAGGAGCCCTCATGACCAAATAACCAAAGGTCCTTCAGAACTATGACATCGGATATTCAATTTTAAGCAGTTCTTAAAATGACACTGATCTTTTCCCTTCCCACCTCTATTACACACCAAGAAAAGAAAAGAGTAGCATCTACTAATAGGAGAAAGCTATGGGGAAAGACCAAAGTTGACAGAGAAGGTATAACAGCAATTAGGGTTTCAAGAATAGAGCAGAAGAATTTTCTGAATGTATGTCTCCTACTCTTTTTCCCCATTGTCATCATCTTGGTCCAAGCAACTGTCATCCTTGGCCTAAACTACTGGCAAAGCCTCTCAAATAATTTGACACTCATTTCTTCCCTGGCCCCAACCCTCAACCTACCCAGTTGCTTCTTAAAATGTTAGTCATCTCTTTCAATCATCTTCACAAAACCATTCCATTGCACTGGAACTGAAATCTAAAATCGTCTCCACGGCCTTTACTGCCTGTCCTGATTTGACATCTATCTACCTCTCCTATCATATCTCACACCACTCTTAAGACACTGTAGCCCTCCTGGTCTTTTAACAGAAGGCTGGTGTCTTGGCACATGCTGTTCTTTCTTCCTGGAGTGCAAATTCCATTACCCTGCCTGGTACCTGCTCACTCTTCAGATATCAGTTAAAGTTCTGCCTGACTCCATCCCTCACATCATGACCTCTATATGAAATTCATCATGATTTGCAATCATGTGTTTATTGTCTTGTTTGTTGTCCTCCTAACCCATGAGACTGTAAGTTTCATAAGGGTAATCATTATGCCCCTTTCCCATTGTAGTCCAAGTGGTTAGCAGAAGGCCTGGTGCACAGTATGTATGACACAGTCAAAAAATTGTCCATACTTCAATGCAGAAAAAATCCAGCTCCTTAATTTTTTCCCTAATTAATCTTTTCCTCACCATCCCAACTGCAGAGTATATCAAACAACAACCACAAAATCAGAAAACAAACAAATGATACTAAATGCTGACTTGGATAAAATCAATATGATGAAATGTCTCTTTTTAGATAAAGCAAACTTTAAGGCAAAACTTCTCAGTTTCACATTTCTGTCCCCAGCTCCTGGTTGTTCTTAAGATGGCTTCAGGGTATAGCTCAGGAAGATAGGCATAGTTTATGTAATCCAGAGGCAAAAGAGTTTTGAGGGTGTGCTCTCGTTCCTTTGGTTTCTAGGGTAATGGTTTCTGCCTCCGGGATTGCTGTTTAGAATCCAGGTTCTCAGAGCTGCGGGTCATTTCTGTTGCCATCATCTTAATCTTTTTCAGGCAGATAAATGCTTCAGGTAGACTATGGAGTTAGTGTTACACACAACAAATGGGGAAAAATTGCTTAGTGTGTTTGTACATTATTTCTCTTACTAAATGAGACCTCACTCAATAAATAGTCACTGTATAAAAGAAATGTTTAGGTTTTTAAATTGTTTTTCACAAGGTAAAAAACAGAAAATGGCAACAAGCCTACCGACTATCCCCTCAGTTGGTAATAAAACTCTGTAAAATTTAAGTGTCTGCTATAGTCTTTCTTTGCCTTACTACAATTTTATCTTGCAGAAATAACAGGATCTATAAGTTTAATTTTAACAAGAAAGAAATTAGTGCTATAGGAGTTCATGGTTGAGGCTTACATCTCCAGACTTTAGGCTTAGGACAAAACAAAGCAAAAAGACCCCTATTTTGCTCATATCTTCTCCAAGGAAAATAATCTTCAATGGATAAAGTAAAACTCACATGATTTAAAGTTATTTAAAACTTACATGATTTAAATGAGAGTTTGAGGCTTAGAAAAACTCTGTCCCAAGATATGGAAAAACATCACAATTATAATTTTAAAGTTGCTGCCCATAATTTTGAGAAATTTTGACTAATGAGAAAGATACCAGGAAAGCTTCAAGAACAATATTGTTTTGGAGCTGCTCCTTTAAAGATAAAAGTAAGCGAAAGTGGTCTTCAAAGGAAAAGGAAGAAGGGCTCAGAGTTGGGCAAACACGAAGTAAAAGTTAACTATACTGTTGGTATGTGTATGGAGGTGGTTAAACAGAAGCCTGGAAAGGGTAGACATCAAATCCTGGAAAACCAGGAATGTCAGACTAAGTAGTGTAGTGATTTTTATTTATTCTTCAATCCTAGGGACACAACTCAAAACTTACATCCTCTTCATTGTTATTTATTTTGTCAAAGAAATACTGCCTAGTGTAGGTACACTTTTGAGATTCCATGCCTACATATGTAGTCAAATATGACTCATTCAGTCATTTCAACTCCACGTAATTTTTTAAAATCAGTTATTCTCAACAAGAGACCTTAAATCAACGGAAGTAGAGTCAAGTGAACATGCCCCAGGAAGGCTTCCTGAAGAGATAAGGTCTTAACACTCATTCTGAAGGGAGGCAGACAAATTTTATCAGAGAAGAAAAAAGAATTTCCAAGGATAGAAAATAGGGAGAGAACTAAAAAGCAAAAAGGCCAAGAGATGGAGCATTATTTGTTAGGCTAATAAAGAGAAATATGAAGTTATATTATAGAAGGAAGAGCTATATTTCACATTACCTATTTCCACTTACTACAAAGTGCCCAAGGACAGAAAGCTTGACTTACTACCTACAAAAAGAAATTATTATTTCCAAAGATTTGATAGATTTTCCTGCCTTGGCCAGTCATGCCAATGTTCTTTCCTTCCTTAATGTGACTCATGATGCTTTCTGTGTTTTTTCCCAAGAAAAAAATCAGAATGTGTCTGTTTAACAATATATCTTTTACACTGCCACCCAATTTTTACAATCATAGGTGGAAATAGATTTCTCCATAGTTTATACCCCACTTTCCAAAGATAGTAGAAATTCACATTAATGATCACCTCTGTTTTACCCCTTTCAGAGGGCAGAAATGATAGTTCTTGTGTATGAAAGAAGAATGAGTAAGAAAGTAAAATGAACGTTTAGGATTTAAACAGAAAAAGAAATCTCAGTTTCAGGTTTCTTTATAAAAAGTGTCCACAATACTCTTTAGAAAACATACTATGAATAAATACTATGTTGCTTAAATCCACTGGAAATTGCTCTGAGCATACTCGAGGCACTGCATAAGTGTTTATTAAAGTGATTCAGGATGAAGGTAGGCCCTGAAGAACAAGTAGGTAAGAACTTAACACTGCATTGCTTAGTGTTTTTGACAGGGACCAACAATTAAGAGACTGTTTACAGTCTACAATCTATAATCAAGGGTAAACATACAATAAAAATTATTGGCTTCATAATGTTTATAGCTAAATTAAAAACAATCTTTAGCTTCTTGTTCCAACTGTGATGAAATAAGAGGTATGGGATTTACAACTATAAAACTGGACAACAGGCAGCACATGGCTGTGATCTCTGAACAATGGGAAAAAGCAATGGGATCTCTGTGACTGTACCAGTCTATTGCCTGGAATCTGTTGCGAGGCCACAATACAAGGAGCAGAACCCAACCAGAGTCCAAAGTCCCCCCAAGTTTAAGAAAGAGAATCGAGTCTGAGGAGGCAAAGGCAGCTAAAATTTGCTACCTTGCATACTGCAGAGGAGGGCACTGCATAGAGACAGTTCTAGAGTCTTTAGCTAACTATTGATCTGCTCATATATACAAAGAAACTACCCAAGACCAGGACAATAACCACTGACAAGTGGTAGGCAAAGTTAACACAGGGCTATAAATCATTCATATTTTTTAGCAGACAGATTAGAAATATCTCATAATACAAAGGGCATTATATCAAGTCAAGTTATGTATTAACCTACATAAATGTAAATCACCTATACTAAAGATATCTACTAAGGAAAGATATCTCCTTAGTAGAGAGGCTAAATTAGCCCTAGATTAAGGCTCCTCTGCCTAACAAAGTTTAAAATAAAGCTTCAAATGATTCAATTGATTTCAAATAACATAACTTTATGCTAGAATAAAGCCCAATGCAATTTAAAAGAGTGTAACAGCCAAGAACATATAATTTACAGTAAGTACAATTCAATAAAAACATTATTAGGTATGGAGAGAAAAAGGAACTTATGACTATAAGAATTATCAATCAATAGAACCAGAAACAGAAATAAAGAGATGAGAGAAATGGATGATACAATAAGTGCATATTGAACTTCTAGAGATAACATAACGATCTCATCTAGGGCTCTTTCCAGTGATTGATACCAGAATAAATAAAGAAAAAAAGATGAGTGAACTTGAAGACAGCAACAGAAACTGTTAAAAATAAAGCACAGAGAGGAAAAAGTGAACAGAGCATCAATTATTCATGGGATGAGTTCAAAGCTAACATACTTGTAATTAGAATCACAGAAGGAGAAGAACACACTAAAATAGATTTGAAGAAATAAGATCTTAAAAAACTCTAAATCTGATGGAAAATATGAAACCTCAGATCTAAGAATATCAGCAAACCTGTAGTAAAAAAAAAAATAATACAACACACACACGCACACACACACACAGCCACATCATATTAAAATTGCTGAAGACCAGAGGTAAGAGAAAAATCTCAAAAGCAGCCTAAGAAAGAGAGAAAGATTATAAAAAATAATGAGAGGCTACCAAATGTTTAACAACATGTGCTCTTGAGAAAGAAAAACAAACAAATACAACTTGTAGTATTTGCTGATTCCTAACATATAAATACTCACACTTGGCCTATTTCAGCCTATCAATCTGATGTCCATGAATGCTGAATTTACAAGTGAGGGACACAATCAGCTTTCACAAGGTGGTATAAGCCAGACCCAACACACCATTGTATACAGAGGTTAAATCTAAGAATGGTAGCAGAATTCTTATCAGAGCAATACAAGCAAAAACACTGTTAGTTTAAAATAGTTGTAAGAAAAAAAAGTCAACTTGGACATTTTTATCAAGGAAAATATCTTTTAGAAATAAAATGAAAACTAAATATTATCTTATTTAAGCAGAAGTTTAACCTAAATAAATTTTTATCAAAGAAAATATCTTTTAGAAATAAAATGCAAACTAAATATCTTACTTAAGCAGAAGCTTAACCTAAATAAAGCTTAACCTACATAAATGTAAATCACCTATACTAAGGTGATTATAATAATAAGTTAAGGCAGAAGTATAATGATATCAGATGGAAATGCGACAAGTGACAGAAATGGTGAACATACCAGTAAACGTAAAAGGCATGTATTTCTCACTTTAAAACCTGTAAGTGATAACTGACTGTTCAAAGCAGAAATAACAACACATTTGAACATTTATTGCACATGTATAAGTAAAATCTATGCCAACAATAGCACAAGGACAGGAAAAGAAAGGGAGCTATATAGTTTTACGATTCTTATATTCCAGGTAATATAATATTTGAAGATAGATTATAGTAAGCCAAAGATGCGAATTTTAAAATTTAGAAAAAAAGTAAATAAAATGGTATAGATTTTAAACCAAGAGTAGAAATGAAATTGGGAGCATAAAAATTAACCCAAAAAGGTAAGGGGGAAAATACAACAAAAAAAATGGGACAAATGAAAAACCAATGTCAAGATAGTTAAGTAAACCCGTATTTATGGGTACTGTATTAAATATAAATGATCTGTAGGGGCACTTGTACCCCAATGTTTATAGCAGCACTCTCAACAATAGCCAAATTATGGAAAGAGCCGAAATGTCCATCAACTGATGAATGGATAAAGAAATTGTGGTTTATATACACAATGGAATACTACGTGGCAATGAGAAAAAATGAAATATGGCCTTTTGTAGCAACGTGGATGGAACTGGAGAGTGTGATGCTAAGTGAAATAAGCCATACAGAGAAAGACAGATACCATACGGTTTCACTCTTATGTGGATCCTGAGAAACTTAACAGAAACCCATGGGGGAGGGGAAGAAAAAAAAAAAAAAGAGGTTAGAGTGGAAGAGAGCCAAAGCATAAGAGACCCTTAAAAACTGAGAACAAACTGAGGGTTGATGGGGGGTGGGAGGGAGGGCAGGGTGGGTGATGGGTATTGAGGAGGGCACCTGTTGGGATGAGCACTGGGTGTTGTATGGAAACCAATTTGACAATAAACTTCATATATTGAATAAATAAATAAATAAATATAAATGATCTAGGGGCACCTGAGTGACTCAGTCATTTAACATCCAACTCTTGATCTCAGCTCAGGTCTTGATCTCACAGACATGAGTTCAAGTCCCGTGTTAGGTTTTACACTAAGCATGGAGCCTATATATAAAAAATCCACACATTCCAATTAAAAGGTAGATTGAAAGATTGGATAAAAAGAAAGACTCTGATATATATTCTCAACAAAAAGCCTGCTTTAAACATAAAGACACAGTTAAAAGTTAAAGAATAGAAAATAATGTTCTATGTATACAGTAATTTTTTTGAGTGGCTATATTAATATCAGACAAATTAAATTTCAGGACACTAAAAGCATGAATTGTCAAAGAATATATTGGACTTCATCAAAACTTAAAACTTTGGATATATTGGGCTTCACCAAAACAAACTTTTTCTCTTCAGAAGACATTCTTCAGAAACAACAAAGAAAGCAAGCCATGCCTGTAAGAATATATTTTAAAAATAATTATTACATAAAGGATTTGTAACCAGAATATAAGACAAACAACCCAGCTTTTTTAAAAATGAATAAAAGATTCTGATAGACACTTCACCATAGAAGATATACAAATGATCATCAAATATAGAAAAAAAAAGTAACATGTATAGTCATTAAGGAAATACAAATTAAAACCACAGTAAGATACCACTAAACACCCAGTAAATACCACTTCTAAATTACCATTACTGACAATAATCAAATTTTGGTAAAAACATGAAGCTATTGTAAATGCTCACACATTTCTGGCATGAATGCAAAATTGTACAACTTTGGAAAGCAGTTTGACAGTGTTGTATAATGTTTAACATTCACTTAGATGCAAGCCAGACACCCCACTCCTAGGTATTTAACGAAAAGAAACGAAAACATTTGCGCAAGGTTTGTACTTGAATATACAAAAAGTTATTCATATTAGACAAAATACAGGGCACTTTCCAAATGTCTATTGTTTTATGGCTATAAACAAGTGCTTGTATCCATATGATGGAATACAGTTCAGTAATAAAGAGGGAAAAAGTGCTGATGTATACAATAATATAGGTAAAGTTTTAAAACACTATGCTAAAGAAAACAATCCAGATACAAATGGCTATCTTCTTTTTTATTCCATTTAAGTTAAATTCCAGAAAAGACAAAACTATAGTTACAGAAAGCAAATCAGAGGTTTGCACAGGCCAGGAGTAGGGTTGGGGATTGACTGCAAAGGCACACAGAGAAACCAGGAGGGTGACAGAAATGTTCCACATCATTTTGGTAATTTAGACAACTGTGTATATTTTTGTTAAGACTCATTGAAAATAATTTAATTTTATTATATTTAAATTACACATCCATAAATCTGATGATGAGGGAAAAACACTTTAGTTTAATTCCCATCAAAAACCCAAACTCCGTTAACACTTGGGCTCACTGAAACTTATAATCAAGATTGGAATTAATGATAATTATAGAGATGAAAACTAAGGCCCACAGAAGTTGATTAACTTCTCTTATATGACCACACATTGTAGTTTGCCTGGACAGTCCCCATTTATTTCTGTTACCCTAGTGGCATCATTATTAATGGTACCCTCTTCCACTTTCAAAAACCCCCCAGTTTGCATAAGAAATGTGGTGGTTACTATACCTCTATCATTTGGCAAATCAGTAACATAGCAAAGTCCAAACTCATGGTTCCTTGCTCCCAACCACTACTTGGGAGCACTGAACCACACGGCTGTTAGTCTGAAATAGGAGGCTAGGGAACTTTACTGTCTGTAAGTCATCTTGTTAGATTTGATAGAGGTAAACATTCTCCTTTAATATGCACATATATATACTCCTACACTCACATACATAGATGTTTACACATATGAATTCACACACAGGAGTTTACGGCCAGAGCCTTCCCACTTGCCAGTGTTGAAGATCAAATACACTGTGTCCCAAGGAAGAACACAGCTATCTCTGAGTATGGCCTTAGTGCTTTACTTCAGTTCTCCACGTCTCAATTCATCCTTTGTAAAAGATTACCTCTGTAAGTTTTGGTTATCTTAACTGAAAATATATAACCTCGAATTTAAGAACCAATATGTGTTACATGTTGAATTGTGCCCCCCAAAAGATACGAAATTCTAACCCCCAATACCTCAGGATGTGACCAGATATAGTTAAGAGGAGACCACACTGAGTAGGGTGAGCCCCTCATCCAATATAATTGGTGTCCTTATGAAAAGAGAAAAGACACAGAGACAGAAACACACAGGGAAAAGATAGCCATGAGATGGAGGCAGAGACTGGAGTGATGCATGTAAAGTCAAGAAATGCTACAGTTTGCCAGCAAACATCAGAAACTAGAAGAGGTAAAGAAGGATTTTCCCCTAATGACATCAGAGGAAGCCTGACCCTGCCATCTCCGTTATTTTGAACTTATAGCCTCCAGAACTGTGAAACAATTCATTTCTGTTGCTCTAAGACATCTAGTTCGTGGTAATTTGTTGCAGCAACCCTCAGAAACTAATACAGTAGGTGACCTGCTTAGTAAATTCTCAAATACCAGGATTGTAGAATTTTACTAACATTTATACATTTACTCTCTAATTCTGACTGGCTGAATCTTTAGAATGTTTTATTAACCTTTTATCTCTCACCAATATCGCCATTCAGGTAAAGCCATGTTTCACATCTAGATTTATAGAAACTTTCATAGCTTAAAACCCTGCCTACTTTACAAATCCTTCCATTACTCATCCCAGCACCATGACAACCTATGCCCCTTATTTCTGCATTTACAATAAGCAGGGAGACTCAGCAACCTATACTCTGGGTATGTGGATATCTCAGTCTACTCTGGCTGCTATAACAAAATACCATAAACTGGGTAACTTATAAATGACAGACATGTCTTAGTTCTGGTGTTTGAGAAGGCCAAGATCATGGTATCACTGGATTTGGTGTCTGGTGAGAGCCCACTTCCTGATTCATAGATGGAGTCTTTTTGCCATGTCCCCACATGGTAAAAGGAAGAAGGAAGTTCTGTCGGCCTCTTTTATAAGGGTAATAATCCCATTCATGAGGGATCACCCTCCTGACTTATCACCTCCCAAAGCCCCATCTCCTAATACCATCGCCTTAGGGGTTAGGATTTCAATATACGAATTTTAGGGGTATGGGGAGACACAAACAGGTCATAGGAATAGATCAGCCAAACTAAGAGGCAAGGAGATCTTATCAAAATAAATGGAAAGAGAATCTTCAGTTCTTTCCTCTTCAACTTTATATCTTTCCATAAGAAAACCTTTGAAAATTCTCTCTGATGTTTACTCCTGCACTTTCCTGATGTTTCAGAGCATTGCAGCACCAACATTAAATGTCCTTTACATGGGGCAGTGAACCCTCAGCTCCAGAGTATCAACATCACTTAAATTTTTTGTGTTTTTCCCAAAGGCCAGGAAAAGTCCAAAAATTGGAACATGGCAATGTCAGAGAAAATTGAGTTAAAATGATCCCATCTCTTAGATCAGAATTACTTATGAGGCTCTAACAGCAACACCCACCTTCTCCTGACTGTATGAAAACCACTACCTAAAGAAAACACTCATTTAAGAGTGCCTTAAAACAAACAAACAAACAAAGGATAGCCATTATAGATATTCGTCTGTCATCTATCACATTCATTTATTGACCTTGGTGTAAGTTAAAACCTGCAAATTTTTTTTAGAAAAGATATGTTACCAAATGGAATCTGTACTATGGTCCCAATGTTTTAGCCTTTTTATTGTGGTAAATATATATTTAATATAAAATTTACTATTTTAGATATTTTTAAGTGTTCAATTCAGTGGCCCTAGGTACATTTACAATGTTGTACAACCATCCCCACTATCCATTTCCAGAATTTTTTCATCATCCCAAACATAAACTCTGTACCCATTTGATCATAACTCCCCTTCCTCCCTCCCCCAGTATGGTCCCATTTTTGTAATAAAAGTGTGTGTGTGTGTGTGTGTGTGTGTGTGTGTGTGTGTGTTTATGTGTGTGTATATATAAATATATATATAAATAAATATATAAAAAATGGGTAACTGGATTAAAGGTCACTTTTAAACTTTTTGAAAGTCATAGAATAAATGAGTTAGAATAGGTATATAGCCCTTAGAAACAGCACCTGAAACCACAGTATGCAAATACTGGTGTTATAAGTATCATTTGTTTTGCTTGTCCTTATTTTTCTGTTTTTTTCTAAAGTGACTTCTTTTTATAATCAAAATAAAGGTTATTATGACATTTTTAATAACAGAAAGCCCATGAAGTCACTACAAAATAGGTAAGTATCCAAATCATAAAATATGACTTAAAAAGCAAAACAACAATATAAGATATGTAACCATGCATATAAGTAAGCAAGCCTATCAGTGGAACAGTCCTAAAATACAGCAATAAAAAAGGATCTACCCAGAAAAATAGAGGTCAGGCCAAACCAGAGAACAAAGATTTGACAAGATTTCACCCCTTGCAAGTCTGTTTCTGAACAGTTTCCCATGGTCTCACTAGGGTCTACCCATTATGCTCTTGCATCATCCATGGCCTGATTTCTTTTAGCTGTGATTCATTTCATATCAACCCTGGGTCCAGGGCTAATTTTTCAGCTACACAAGGAAATATAGTAGCACAAATCCTGATTAGGAACTTCTGAAAACGCAGGATTTCCTGTGTGCACAGATCAGCAGTGTTGAGTTCTGTCAAAAACGTAGGCCTATATCTTCTTTTTCTTTTATTCTTCAAACATATTCTGTCTCAGTGCCCACATATTCTATGTACATTACTCTCATTTACTGCTGCTCTGAATGTGAGCATTTTATAGTCAGTGGTGCAACGCTTATATCCTCCATAGATTCCTCTTCAATACGTGTAACTGACTCCAACTCTTTAAAATGTAGCTCTTTACACACAAAGGTGTTGAACACAGCCATTTGTATCATCTCTGCTAAATTATACAGTTTCAGCTTTATCATGAAATTTTAAGACTACTCAGGAAGTCACTAAATTATGTGTTCTGCTTACCAGAGAAAGAGGATACGTCATCAGGGTCTGATACTTTAACACTTTGGGGGCTTAATGTCTTATTCAGTCCTTCTTAGTGACGAATCCAGACCACATTTGCATTAATAGCCTTAACCCTAGTCACAGGTTTAATTTGTTTGAAACTATATTTAGGCCTTTGGGAGCCTCTATAATGAATTTCATTAAATGGAAAGATTATATAATGTACTCTTTTATGATTAACTAACTCTGTATAAAGATGGTAATTATAATTAAACTCATAATTTGACTCGTGTCATTATAATAATTAATCAAGTCATTTTACCCCACAAGTGTTCAAAAACTGCAATGTATGTGAAACAGAAACAATTCTAAATCACCAAAAAAATGCAACTTTCCCATACATTTCAGAAATGCTCCAGTCTTCTGTCAGTCCTTTTAGCTAATGGCCACTTCCCTGACTCCCCTCCACTTTTCATTACTTAAAAGATGACAATACTTTTATCTAGAACATCCTCATTTCAGATCGGAGGGACTGTATAGCTTAGGCATATATGATGTTTTTGCTTTTAACAGAGAGGATTTGCTACTTTCCTCAGGTTATTCAACTTTGCGTGTGTGGTCTGTGGCGACAACATTAAATAAATGGGCAGTATTAACCAGAATCCCCATGAAACCCACTTTCAGAAGTATGACCTGATAACCTGGTGAAAGCATTGGCACTAGACAGCATAGAATTTCCCCATTTCAAAAATGAGAAGGAAGACTCAGGACTCACAGCAGCCCAGAAAAACCCACACAAATGCTCCCCAGGAATTACAATTAACCCCAATGAACTGCCACATTCTAGGCTTTCAGAGGATTTATCTAAAACATCACTGATCATAATGCATCCCTGTCCCTGCACAAGTTTACAGTAACAGCTGCAGGCCAAGGAAATGCTACAGGCAAAACAAACAGTAGCATCATTATGACTATTTTTAGCCTGCAGGATGGAGTCAGCCCAGGGCTGCTGGTTGGGCTCAGAGCCCAGGTACTCAGGTGTCAGCATTCCACAGCACAGCTGAGCAGGATCATTTCAGCAACAAGTCAGGATCCTTCGGAAAACCCTGACTGAGCATAGCATCCTCTATGAAATTGTTATACTCATATTTAAGGAAACAGTACAAGGCACAGTGTGAATTCTGTGGTACCAAAGGTTTTCCCAGCCAAACCACGTTCCTGGGGGACACAGGTGTGTAGTGAACACACATGACATTTTGGCTTTTTTAATTTTCTAGCCCTACTTACCTTTCAAAATTTAGCTCAAACAATGTCTTCTGCAAGAAGCCTTTCGCACTCACCTACCCCAAGCATTTACCATGCTGTGCTGTGATCCATGACTATAAAAGCCTTTCAAGTAAAAAACCATCTTTCATTCATCTTTGTAGCCCCAACACTTAGCACAACGCCTAACAGGACCTAAAATAATTGGTTTACTGAATGAATAAACAAACGTCCTTTCCAGCTCTGCATCCAGGAAGATTGAGATAGGCCAGATACCCAGCACAGCCTTCACAAATGAGGAAAAGGACAGCTAACTCTGGTGAAAGTGGGGAAGCTTAGGAAAGTGCAGAGAAAGATCCACTTGGCTCTATAGGACAGGCCCAGGATGAGCACCGATTAATAAAAAGGAAGGACAAAAGAAGGTTTCGCTTATTAACTTTGCCCAGGACTAACCTGGGGTTTTGTAAGGTAAGTTAAATGTGATCAAGCTTAGACTTTGTGGAATGACCTTAAACAGAATGACCTTATATCAAGATTTCTAAAAGTCCTATATACACTGTAACAATCAGGAGGGGCATCAAATCTTAATGATATATTTTAAAAATACTTAGATTTACAGTTCCCCTTGACCATGTGGTTCTTCAGTGTCCTCAATGGGGCATTACCGCTCCACCTTAGAAGTATTTTGGAAATTTGTGGGGGTTCTTGATCTTCTAGTATAAATGTTCCTGTGCATTACATACTGAAATGTATTTTATTATTACTTACTTTTCCTTTGTATTTCCCTAAATTACAATTTTCTATTTTCAAATCAAGTGTACCTAGGTTTTATTATCTATATATTTTTTAAAGAAAGTAAAGAGAACATTACATATTTTCTATGTAAAAGCTCAGTCTCATTTCCAGGCATCCCAGAAAATGGACCAAGAAAATGTGGAATGGGTAATGCACACTGTACTTGACTTTCTTCGAGTCTTCATGTCGCATATCCTTCAGCTACAAGGAAGCTTTGCCCCCGGAGACTCCACCTAGAACTCTCAGACAAGGATGTTATGCTTCAACATTTGAGACAGATGCTAGTGACTATCACGTTGTCAGATCTGCTAACTTTGGAGGCAGAGAACAGCTTATGCCACTGTGGAGATCAAGGAAAGTCCAGAGGTTGCACTTAAATTTGTCCTTGAAGAACAGAATAGCAGGGAGGAGAGTTCCAGTTCAAAATGACATGGTAAGAAGACTCTAAACTCACCTCCTCCATGGACACATCAAATTATATCTATTAATAGAACAACTCCCCATGAGGAACTAAAGGTTGGCTGAATAACCAAAGACAGAATGGTAAGAGTACAGTAAGAGATATAGAGGCATGGTAACAAAGAGTATACTCACCCCCCAACACTACAAATAGCAGTGGGAAGGGATACTACTGAGGAACTGGGAACAGATTCCTCTATCTTTGAGCACAGAAGAAACAAAAAACAAAACATACAAACAAACCAAAAAACACCTCAGGTTTAAAAGAGTATCTAGTGTACAAAAGAGACAACACTGGAAGTCTATCAAGTGGCAGAGGAGCTACAAGAAAGCTCTCTAGGTTAGAGGAACTGGAGAATGATATGGTTTATGTTCTCATCCCCACCTTGGAAGCCTAGACCACAGCAGGGTTCAGACACCATGGCAGGTAGGTCTGGTATGCTTGTGAATTAAGTGAGCCCAGAGTCCACAGACACACAGCAGCTCTAAGACCCTCTGGGACACAGAAGAAAAGCCATAGTTTAGAAGGGCTAGAGAACTGTGGGAACATTCTCTCCCTCTTCCCTTTAAAAGCCCAGACCAGAGCAGGGTCCAGTTCACAGTGAGCTTGCAACCTCAGTGAATCCAGGGACTACAATCTCACACCAGCCACCCCATGGTGCTGGGGCACAGAAAGCAAGCCATGTTTCTCTGAAAGTTTTGTTGTTATTGTTTCTGTTGTTTTTACTTCTTACATTTTTTAATTTTTTTCTTTTTGCTTCTGTTTTTTTTTTCTTTCTTGTTCTTTTTATTCTTCTCCTTTTTCTTTTAGTTTTCCTTTTATTATTTTTTTCTTCTCTCTGTAAAAAGCCATGGTTTATATACAGCCACAGCTCTGGCAAGCCAGCAAAAGTCACCATGCATACAGTCTGCATAGGAATCACCAAACACAAGACCACTCCCTTCAACTTTAGGAAAAGTAGCCATTTCACCTAATCCATAGAAACACGGGAAGTCAAACAAAATGAAAAGACAGATGGATATGCTCCAAAAGAAAAAACCTCAGTGAAAGAATTAAATGAAACAGAGATAAGCCATATGTTTAAAAGAATTTAAAGTAATGATTACAAATATATTCATTGGGCTAGAGAAAAGAATGGAAGAACTCAGTGCGACCTTCAATAAAGAGATAGAAAGTATTAACAAGAATCAATCAGAGATGAAGAATAACTGAAATAAAAAACACACCAGAAACAATCAACAGTACACTAGAGTATGCAGAAGAATGTATCAGCTATCTGCAAGACAATGTAATGGAAAGTACACAAGCTGAAGAGCAAAAGAAAAAAAAAGAAAAAGAAAAAAAAATTAAGTGAGGATACATTAAGAGAATCTTGGACAACATCAAGCAAACAATTATTTGCATTTTAAGGGTCCCAGAAGAAAAAAAGAGAGAGAGAGAGAAAGGGGTAGAAATCTTAATTTAAGGAATAATAACTGAAAACTTCCCTAACCTAAGAAGGGGGAAAAAAAAAAACAAACATCTAAGTCCAAGCAGCACAAAGAGTTCCAAACTAGATGGACTCAAAGAGAGGTCCACACCATGATGGATGATAATTAAAATGTCAAAAAAAAAAAAAAAAAAAGATAAAGAGAGAATCTTGAAAACAGCACGAGAGAAATAAAAAGTTACCTACAAGGGGAAAAACTTGTAAGACTGTGAGTGGATTTGCCAGCAGAAACTTTGCAAGCCATAAGAGAGTGGCATGATATACTAAAAACACTGAAAGGAAAAAATCTACAGCCAAGAATACTCTACCCAGCGAAGTTATGATTTAGATTTAAAGGAGATATAAAGAATTTCTCAAACAAAATAAAAAGGAGTTTATCACTACTAACCAGCCTCACAAGAAATGTTAAAGGGATTCTGTTAAGTGGAAAAGATAATTAGACATAAGAAAAATATAAATAGAAGGATGTAAAATATGACAACACATACATAAAATGTGAAGAAGTGAGTACAAATAGAAAATGAAAAAGAAAAAAGTTTTTCTCTTGTTTTTTTTTCTTTTTTATACAATGTGTTTGAACTTAAGTGACCATCAAATTAATAAGGACTGCTATTTACTTAGGATATCATATGTGAGCTTCATGGTAACCACAAACTCAAAACCTAAGATAGACACACAAAACATAAAGAGAAAAACAGCCAAACAAAACATTATAAATCCTCACTGATCACAAAAAGAGAGAGCAAGAGAAGAAAGGAACCAAGAAGATCTACTAAAACAACCAGGAAACAAATTTTAAAATGGCAATATGTACATGCCTATCAATAATTACTTTAAGTGTAAATGGCTTAAATGCTCCAATCAAAATACATAGAGTGGCAGAATGTATAAAAGAAAAAAATCTGTATACTGCCTACAAGAGATACACTTCACACTTAAAGATGCATACAGACTGAAAGTGAAGGCATGGAAAAACACTCACCATGAAAATTGAAGCAAAAAAAAAAAAAAAAAAAAGAACAGGAGCAGCAATACTTACATCAGACAAAATAGACTTTGAAACAAAAACTATAATAAGAGACAATGAATAGTATTACACAATGATAAATCTAACAAGAGGATGCAACAACTGTAAATATCTATACACCCAATGCTGGAGCACCTAAATATATAAAGCAAATATTAACAGACATAAAAAGATAAATTGATGGTAATATAATAATAGTAAGAAACTTTAACCTTCCACCTACATCGAAGGATAGATCATCCAGACAGAAAATCAATATGGAAACAAGGTCTTTCAATGACATACTGGACCAGATAGACCTAACAGATATTTATAGAACATTCCATCCAAAAACCATAGGATACCCATTCTTTTCACATGCACAAGGAACATTCTCTAGAACAGATCACATATCAGGCCATTAAAAAGGTCTCAATAAATTTAAGAATATTGAAATCATACCATGAATTTTTACTCACCACAATGGTACGAAACTAGAAATACATCACCAGATTGGCCCCCCAAAAAAATTCACAAACACATGGAGACTAAACAACATGATACTAACAACCAGTGGGTCAATAAACTATCAAAGAATAATTTTAAAAAATACATGGAGACAAATGAAAACCAAACACAAAGTTCCAAAATCTCTGGGACACAGTGAAAGCAGTTCTACAAGGAAGTGTTTATCAACATAGGCCTACCTCAAGCAACAAACAAATAAAACCTCCGTCTAATCATACACCAAAAGGAACTACAAAAATACGAACAAACACAGGCCATGGTGTGTATAAGAAAGGAAATAATAAAGATAAAGGCAGAAGTAAATGATGTAGAGAGTAAAAAAAAAAAAACAAAAAAATCAATGATACTAAAAGCTTTTCTTTGTAAAGATAAAATTGGCAAACCCTAGGTCAGACTCATCAAAAGAAAAGGTGAAAAAAAACCCAAGTAAGTAAAATTAGAAATAATAGAGAAGTAACAATTGACGTCACAGAAATAGAAAAGGATTGTAAGAGAATACTATGAAAAAATGTATGACAACAAACTGGACAACCTAGAAGAAATAGATCAATTCCTAGAAACACACAACCTTCCAAAACTGAATCAGAAAGAAATATAAAATCTTTTTTTATGTTTATTTATTTATTTTGAGAAAGAGAAGGAGTGCAAGCAGAGGAGGGGCAGAGAAAGAGAGGGAGTGAGAGAATCCCAAGTAGGTTCTGCCCTGATAGAGATCATGACCTGATCAAGAGTTAGACACTTAAATAACTGAGCCACACAGTTTCCCCAAAATCGAGTATCTTAACAGACCAATTACAAGTAAGAAACTGGAACAGGTAATCAAAAATAAATAAATAAATAAATAAATAAAATAAAGGTGAAGGACTGCATGCTTTCACAAGTGAATTCTAACAAACATTTAAAGATGATCTGATACCTATTCTCCAACTATTCCAAAGCAGCAGCAGCAGCAGCAGGAGGAGGAGGAAAGCTTTCAAATACATTCTATGAGGCCAGTATTACCAGATACCAAAACCAAGCCAAATCACTACAAAAACAATAAATAAATAAAATAAAACCACAGGGCAATAGCCCTGATGAACACAGATACAACAAAAATCCTGAACAAAATACTAGCACACCACATACAGCAATACAGTAAAAAGATAAGTCACCCCAGAAATGGGATTTATTTCTGTGATACAAGAATGGTTTAATATTTGCAAATCAATAAACATCATATCCACATCAACAAAATTAAACATAAAAATCATGTCATCATCTCAATATGCAGAAAAACATTTGACAAGATTCAACATCTATTCATGATAAAAACTCTCAATAAAATGGGTTTAGAGGGAATATTCCTCAATACAATAAAGTCCACATATGAAAACCCCACAGCTAACATTATCCACAATGATGAAAAACTCAGAGTTTTCCCTCTAAAGTCTGGAATACAATAAGGACATCTACTGCCACCACTTTTATTTAATGTAGTGCTAGCAGTCCTAGCCACAGCAATCAGACAAAAAAAATAAATAAGAGGCATCCATATCGGTAAAGAAGAAGTTAAACTGTCCCTGTCTGCAGATGACATAACTCTATACATAGAAAATCCTCAAGATCCCACCAAAAAACTACTAGAGGTAATAAATGAATTCAGTGAAGTGGCAGGATACAAAATAAATACACAGAAAGTGGTAACATTTCTATACATTAACAATGAAGTCACAGAAATAGAAATTTAAAAAACAGTACCATATACAATTGTAACCCCCCCAAATAAAATACCTAGGAATAAACTTAACCAAAGAGGTAAATATATTTACTCTGAAAACAATAAAAAACTGATGAAAGAAATTAAAGATGAGACAAATGGAAAGATATTCCACATTCATAGATTGGAAGAATTACTATTATCAAAACGTCCTTATTACCCAATCTACAAATTCAATGCAATCCCTATTGGAATACCAGCAGCATTTTTTGCAAAACTAGAAAAAATATTAAAATTTAGGGGCGCCTGGGTGGCGCAGTCGGTTAAGCGTCCGACTTTAGCCAGGTCACGATCTCGCGGTCCATGAGTTCGAGCCCCGCGTCAGGCTCTGGGCTGATGGCTCAGAGCCTGGAGCCTGTTTCCGATTCTGTGTCTCCCTCTCTCTCTGCCCCTCCCCCGTTCATGCTCTGTCTCTCTCTGTCCCAAAAATAAATAAAAAACGTTGAAAAAAAAATTAAAAAAAAAAAATTTTATATAGAACCACAGAAGACCCTGAATAGTTAAGTCAACCCTAAGAAAGTAGGTATCACAATTCCACATTTTAAAATACACTACAAAGCTATAATAATCAAAATACTAGGGTACTAACACACACACACACACACACACACACACACACACATATAGATCAACAAACGGGTGAGAGACTCCAGAAATAAACCCACATATATACAGTCAATTAATCTATAATAAATAGGCAAGAATATACAATGGGGAGAAAAGTATTTTCAATAAATGGTGCTTGGAATACTGAACACCCACATGTAATGTAAAAGAAGAAACTGGACTACTTTCTAACAACATACACAAAAATAAGCTCAAAATGGAGTAAAGACCTAAATGTGATACCTGAAACTATAAAAATCCTAAAAGAGAACTCAGGCAGTGATTTCTTGGACATCAGCATAGCAATATTCACATTTTTATAGATACCACCCCAAGGCAAAGGAAACAAAAGCAAAAGTAAACTATTGGGATTCCATCAAAATAAAATACTTTTGTAAAGCAAAGGAAACCATCAACAAAACAAAAAGACAATCTACTGAATAGAAGAAGAGATTTGCAAATGATATATCCAATCAGGAGTTAATACCCAAAATAGATAAAGAACTTCTACAACACCAAAACAAAATCTGAGTAAAGAATGGGCACAGGACCTGAAGATATATTTTTCCAAAGAAGACATGCAGATGGCCAACAGACACATAAGAAGATTTTCGATATCACTAATCATCAGAGAAATGCAAATCAAAACCTATACTACCTCATACCTGTCAGACTGGCTGAAATCAAAAAGACAAGAAATTAAGTGTTAGTGAGGATGTGGAGAGAAAGGGAACTTTGTGCACTGTTGGTGGGAATGTAAATTGGTACAGTCACTGTGAGGAAAAAATATGGAAATTCCTCAAAAAATTAAAAATAGAAATACCATATGATCCAATAATTCCACTATTGGCTATTCACCCATGGAAAACAAAACACTAACCCAAAAAGATATATGTACCCCTATGTTTATAGCAGCATTATTTATAATAGCCCGGACATGGAAACAACCCAAGTGTCTACCAATAGCTGAATGGATAAGGAAAATGTGGCATGCAGACACACACACATACACACACACACACACACACACACACACACACACACACACACACAGTGGAATATTACACAGCCATAAAAATGGATGAGATCATGGCATTTGAGACAACATGGATGGACCTAGCAGGTATTATGCTAAGTGAAGTAAGTCAGACTGAGAAAGACAAATACCATGTGATTCCACTCAAATGGAATCTTAAAGAATAAACTAAAAGCAGAATCAGAACTATAAATACAGTGAACAACAACAACAAAAATACAGTGAACAAACTGATGGTTTCCAGAATGGTGAGGAGTGGGGCATGGTCAAAATAAGTGAAGGGGAGAGGGAAATACAGGTTTCCGTTTATGAAATAAGTCATGGGGAGGGAGGGTCAGGGGGAAAGGCACAGTATAAGGAAGACAGTCAATGATGTTGTAATAGCAATGTAATAGGGCAGGTGGTAGATACCCTTGTGGTGAAAATGGCATAATGTGTAAACTTGTCAAACCACCAAGTGTACACCTGAAACTAATTTAACATTGTAAGTCTACTATACTCAAATAAAGGGGACAAAAGAATAGCACTGTTAGGTTTTCCCTACTTTTCTTTCTTCTCTTCTACTAAAAAAAAAAGTGCAAAGAATTGGATCAATCATAATCCTTTGCCTGTAACACACCATTATCACTGGTCCACACCAAAGGATCCAAATCTCTTGACCAAGATAGTTATAGCAGAACAGAATCTTATTCCAGGATTAAATAACAAAGCCACTACAAAGCTAAAATTACATAAATCTAATTATCTTAGAAGTTTCCTTACTTACATCAAGCATAAAGTACACTGTACATGATTTTCATGAATAACCCTGAATAGCAATTATTATGCATATCAAAGTTTTACAATAATAGAAGAAATTTAAAAATCATCCATGCAGACTTCTGATTATTTGAACATTTCTGCTGCTATAACTCTCAAATGCTTGGCAGCCAATGGGGATGGGTGGAGACTTTCAAAATATTCTCACTTTCCTGTAAGATTTATTCAATTCTGTTTTTCTTAAGACTTCTTAAGGGTTTTTCTTTCTTTTTCTAATCTTAGAATACTTTTAGATGTACAAAAACGTTGCAAAAATTGTAGAGTGAGTTCCCATGTATCCCAAACTCAGTTTCCCCAATTATTAACATCTTATATTAGTGTGGTACCTTTTTCATAATTTATGAACCAATATATCAACACACTATTATTTATTAAAATTCATAATTTTTGCACATTTCTTTAATTTTGTCCTTTTTTTGTTCCAGGAGCTCATCCAAGATTCCACATTATATTTAATTATGTCTCCTTAGGCTCATGTTGGCTGTAATTTTCTCAGATTTTCCTTGTTTTTGATAACCTTGATGTTTTTGAGGAGTACTGGTCAGGTATTTGGTAGAATGTTCCTCAAATGGGATTTGTCTGATGTTCTCCTTAAGATTGGCTGGCATTATGGAGTTTTAGAAAAAACAAACAAACCACAGACATAAAGTGCCACTCTCATCACATCACAGCACATCATCATGATTTATAACTGTTGGTGTTAACCTTGTTCCCTAAGCTGAGGGTTTATCATGTTTCTTCCATGTAAAGCTATTGTTTTCCCCTCTTGACATATGGCAGGTACTCTTTGGAAGAAAATTATTCATACCACACTTAAAGAGTGAATTATGATCATGATCCTCCTCCTTGAGGACACATTATCTACATAAATTATTTGGAATCTGCACAGATCTATTTCTCCATTTATGCAATCACTCATTTCAATCACTATAGAGTCATGAATACTTATTTTATAATTTGATACTGCTTTATTTATGGCATTGCTCCAATGGTTCTAGCTTTGGCCATTGCAAGAGCTTTCAGTTGGCTCCTGTGTCACTCTGAAGGGTTTTTTTCCCCTCTTGTAGCATTTCCATGCTTTTTAACACTACAAGACTACAAGATATTCCAGGCTTCTCTGATTCAAAATTTTATGGATGATTCTAGCTTTCTCTCCTTGCTTGTCTATAGCCTCTCATTCCACCAGTAAAAAGAAACTTGCTCCCAACGTCAGCCAGTGTTCAATTTGAAAATACATACATGCATAGTGGTTCCAGGGTTTTTTACCCATACCTCAGTGGGAAACTATTATCAACTAGAATACAGTGCTTGTATGCATTTCCAGTTGTCATCAACCTTTCATTCTCCATTCATTTCCAAAGTTACTTAGGTCATCAGCTTTTCCTCTCACCTCCATTGGTGAGGTTATTTTTTACATTTTTTAAAAAATTTTTTAATGTTTATTTATTCTTGAGAGAGAGAGAGAGAGCATGGACAGGGGAGGGGCAGAGAGAGGGAGACAGAATCTGAAGCAGGCTCCAGGCTCTGAGCTGTCAGCACAGAGCCCAGTACGGGGCTCAAACTCACAAACCATGAGATCATGACCTGAGCTGAAGTCGGACGCCCAACTGACTAAGCCACCGAGACGCCCCATTTTTTTACATTTTAATATAGTTATATTATTTCATCACATTCTGCATTCCATCCCAGAATTCCCCACCTTCTTAAACCATTTTTTTTAAATTTGCATACAGTAGAGTTCACTCTGTGCTGTTAAATTCTTTAGGTCTTGAGAAATGTATAGTGTCATGAATCCAGTGTAACGGTATCATATAGAATAGCTTCCTCACCCTAAAACCTTCCTTGCACTTCATCCACTTAATTCTTCTTCCTTCCCCAAATTCTTGGCAACCCTTGATCTGTCCATCAGTTCCAAGTTTTACTTTTCTCAGGCTGTTTTGTAAATGGAGTCATACAATATCAAGACTTTTCAGACTTGTCTCTTTCTCCTGGTAATATGCAATTAAGCTTTTTCCATGTTTTTGCATAGCTTGATAGTCCTTTCCTTTTTATCGCTAAATACTTTTCTATAGCATGAATGTATCAGTTTTCTTTTTTTTATCTATTCATCTATTGAAAAACATTCTAGTTCCTTCTGGGTTTGAGTGATTATGAATAAAGCTGCTATGAACACCCACATGCAAGTTGTTACATGGACACAAATTTTCAAATCAATTGAGTAAATGCCTACTAGCACAATTCCCAGGTTGTATGGCAAGACTATGTTTGGCTTTGTAAGAAATTGCCAAACGATATTCCAAAATGACTATACCATTTTGTTCTCCCACCAGCAAAGAGGAAGAGTTCTTATTGCTCTCCGTTTATGGCAGAAATTGGTCTTGTCTGCTCTTGGATTTCAACCATTCTAATATATGTGCAGCGGTAGCACGTTGTTCTTTTAACACAAAAATAATGTTGAGCATCTCTTCACATATTTATTTGCCATCTCAATACCTTCTTGGGTGAGGTGTCTGTTCAGATCTTTTGCCAATTTTCTTATTTTTTTGATACTTTTGAATTTTAGGAGTTTTGTAGGTTTGGGATGTCTTTTATCAGATATGTGATTTGTAAATATGTTCTTCTAGTCAGTGACTTACTGTTTTATTCTTTTAAGAGTGTTTCATAAAGCAAAGTTTAATTTAAATAATGGCTAACATATCAAATAACCCAAGGTCACACAGACTTTTCTCCTATATTTTCTTCTGGAATTATTATAGTTTTGCATTTTTTATTTAGACCCATGATCCATTTTGGTTAAATTTTGTGTGGCTAGGTTCTATGGGAGTTAGGGTTTTTGCTTTGTTTTCACATGTGAATGCCCAGTTCCATACTGCAAGCTGCTCTAAGGAGCTGGGAGTGGAAGAGTGAGGTGGAGGGATAATGCTGGTTGAACTAAGAAACTAAAACCAGTGTATGAATTAAATGAATCAATGATGTGACCCTACTGTGCTCACGATGAGGATATTTTATCTTTCTCCTTTTACAGCTCCTCCAGGGAAGCCATGTGGTAAACAAGCTTCAGAAGGCCTACTTCAGAGTTCTCATTTGCCTCTGAGAAAAATGCCTGCCTGAACTACTTCACAGGGCTGTTTTAGAGGACAAAAGGGATTATGAAAAATTAAGGCACTTTGAGAAATCCAAAGGCCAGTACAAATGTAATTGAACGTGCACCACTTTAAAAGAACATTCTTCCTTTAAGCTCCCTTCCTACACTGTGTCTGGGAGGAAGAATCATTCCCTTCCTTACCGGAGAACTTTTCATCATATAAACATTCAATATAGAGAGCATTTCCATGTCAGGCTGAGGCCTGATGTGCTCTGATTGGCATTCTCTGCAGAGTAATTGATAAGATTAAGCATCCCCTAACCCCACTTCATTCTTCCTTCCCCTTCCCCCTTTCCTTCTCTGTAAAGAGCTGACTGAAGCCACAGTTAAAGGATACATTTTGTTTTATTTTTTTAAAGATGAATTTAGGCATATTAAACATTTTAAGAGTTTACCTGAGCAAAAATCAATTGAAATAGGGCAGTGCCAAACCGGAAGTGGTTGGGAGTGCTCCACGTAGAGGAGCTAGGGAAAGATTCCATAGAAAAAGGCAGAAGCAGAGCAAGGAAATTATATGATTGGCTATAATTTATTGCTTGCCCTTAGGTTTTGATTTCTCAACATTGAGGCACTTACAGGCTTAGGTTTTGGATTTCTTACATAGTCTGCTAATGTCTTAAAACCACCTCAGTTTAACGGCCTCCTTGTTTAATTAAACAATTTGCACATCTATTTAGCAAACAGCCCAGCTGCCTGAGCTTACAAGGGAACAAGATCCTATTTTGAGCCCTCTTCAACACCATGCTTTCTTTACCTGGAGGAAGCTGAATCATCCTTTGCCTCCACCTCCAGGTCATAAGTTGAATATCAGGCACAACCCCCTGCCACAGAGCTACCTACCTAGTAGACATCAGCCCTACATCATCCAAATCATCTGCCAAGACATTCTTCGGGGACTGGCAGTATGAAGCAGCATTAATCCTCAAGACTAGAGTTTGGCAACAGAAAACTAATCACTAAGTGAAAAGCTAGCCAATTCTTGAGCTTTTGTCTTCTTTATGAGTTTCCCTCAGCCCCAAATTCCTTTTCAATAAAAAGGGAAAATCTGAGCTTCTGGTCCACCTGTGTGCTCAATAGATTGCCAAATCATTCTAGCTTTGAAATAAACTACCATGCCTCCAAAATGTGAAATCTCTCTGTGCCTTCTCAAATTGAAATGAAAAGGAAAATACTACAAATTGAGGATTTCAAATGCTCAGTTCTCTTCTTCCTTCAGCAAACTGAACATCAAGTATAAAACATTTCCTAATGAGAAGACATGACACTTTTCTAGAAAAAAATGCAGATGGGTAGTGATACAGTCAATATTTATATTTCTATTAGCCTGAAATCCCAGTAGAGACATTTGTAATTAATTGAAAATATATTTTGAACACAGAAGATTTAACAAGAATACCATGTTCACGTTACATTCTAATTCTGTTGATCTGGGTCTTTCTATCTCTGGAAACAACTTGTGTAATGAATACCTAACCTTTGCTATGTGAAATGAGGGACTAAATGAAGCTCACATTTAAATGTAACTGAAAATGTGTCAAATGAGTTGTAAGTGAATAAAGCATGTCAGAATGATTATTTTCTAAAGGTGACAGACACTTTAGCTATATTTCCAGGTATGTGGAGAAGCTATTAAAATTCTAGCAAGGTCTATCAGGTTCAGAGAATGACACTGGAAATTTATTACAGGTGCCAAATTCAGTCATATTCTGAAGCGTGTTAATGTTTCCCACTGCAGACTCCTATAAAATTCATTTCAAGATCTTTGGGGGAGAGTGTATTTATAAAAACCAGAGCTTCCAAAGGAGAAATGAAGAAATGGAAGAGTAAGTGTGTGTGTGTGGGTATGTGTGTGGGTGTGTGTCTGTGGGGGGGGTGTAAACTGCTATATTATCAAACAAGATAAACTAAAAAAAAAAATCCAAAATAGCTCTATGTTCCTCACCTTCCAAAAGGCCATATATCCAAAGCATTCAACAAACCTACAACTACCATAGCTTTAGTCTTTCCTACTTCTGTATAAAGTGTACATGATGATATCACCATGGTCTTATCTGCTCCCAAATCAACCAGGGTTCCAAACAAGCTTCATATTTATTAACTGTATTCTAAATACCCCCTGAACATATAACCAAATCCCCTCCATCATAAAACCAAACAGAGCAGGAAAGAATCATGGGTGAAATGAATTTTCTTTGTTTCTTTCTCTAATTCTTTTACCTCTTCCCCATTTTCTTTTGTTTATTGGTTGGTTTATTTGGTTACGTGGCTAGATAGTTTCTGCCTGCTTATGGCAAATCAGGGCATTTATCTTCATGACTTAAAGTTTTATGCTTCAAATTGTCTTTAAAGTCTTTAACTCTATCCGTAGTTAGGATAATTTAAGAAATAATCCTCATAGGAGCACATTTATCTCCTCAGATATAAGTAACTGACTCTGCACTAATTTAGCAAAACTATGCTGGAAAGAACATATTGAAAGTAAACTCATTTTGTTAAAGAATCATCATAATTGGGAGGGTGAACTCTGATGGGAATGAGCCCCACAGGGCAAGTACAGTTGTGAAATACAGGGAGTAAAGTATGCAATATACGTCTGTGATTACAGTATGATACTACATCCCAGTGAACAGTGAAAACCCTTCTGTGGAGTGACCGTAAACTATGTTGCAACAATGCATCGATTCCAACAACTTACTGATTTGACCTAATTGACATGAAGAAGAATGTGTCAGTCTGTGAGATTACAGAACATGGAAAAGTTCCATCTAAAATCTAAAAACGAGAGAGAGAGAGAAAGGAAATTATAGTTCCAGCCTTCACTCAATCCCCATCTCGCAGGATACTGAAACTATTTTCCACATTCCACTTATGCAGATAAACTGTCAGGAAATCCATAGCTACAGAGACCTAGCTGGCAAACTGCTTTGTCACTCTCTCAGGAATATAGGTTGACCCATTTCTGAACTACATCTTTATGCTCCTGGCACTTTATGGACCTGGTTTAGGAAAATCTTGGGTAAATGTGTGGTCTCATATTCTTCTCATGACTATCAGAGGTTTTTCCATTGCTACTAGTGTCTGAGATTACTAATCACCCTAAAACAAGATGAGAGAGTTAAAATTAATTTTCCCATACATGCTTAAAATTCTCAAGTTAACATTTTTTTGTCATGTCTCACTAACAATGAGCTCACACTTTTGGTTCAGATTCATCTCTGCCTGCCCCCACAATTCAAATCTTCTACCCTTCTTACTAGACCTCACTCCTTACCCCAGGGCTACTTTCTCCTCTATGGCCCTGAAGAAAACGTAGAAAACAGGTAAGGAACCACACACAAAAAAATTAGATAGCATATATCTATCCATCAAGGCAAGATTATTTCATTGAAAACAAATATACCACTTAGAAAACACAGAATGCACTCCCAAGAAGAAGAAATTGGAATGGGAAAAGGTCAACAGTTGTCTCAAACATTTGGAAATTTTGTTCCTAGTTTGCTAGGTAATTTGCAATCTGAAAGGTGGTGATAGCTGATGGGGACTTGATGGTGATAGCCATGTGACATGCTTGTATCTGTAGGCTCCCCACACTGCCGTATGTTGTTTCTGTCCCATATATGTGACCTATGTCAGGAACATATCAGTATTTCCTTCAATCATCTACCCCAGGAGGTCTTCCATATCTGTCCACAACAATATGGCTTTCGTTGCTCTCCCTTTTAACCTCGTTCATACACTTCTTAGTGTGCTACCTACAAATAGAAGCTTCTCCAAACAAACCCATCCCGAAAGGAGTACACCTGCTGTTTGAAGTTGATCATGTATTGTTGATACATGACAAGAGGAAAATTGCACTCCTCAACTCTCATGTTGCTTTTATACTCACTGTCAAGGGAGAAGACATTTAGACTAAATGAGTACAACAAATATTTGTTATCTAGGAATTAAAGTTCAAAATGAGAGAAGTTTGTAAGGGAACATTTATAGGGGTAAGTAAGTTCAGATCTTTTGACCTGAGAATTGTATTTCAGGTTACTAAAGAAACCTTCACTTGACGTTGACAAATTGATGTAAGCAACATTGCATCAGTAGAAAAAGTGAAATTTGCAAAAAACAATGAAGAAAGTAAATGTGATTCTACTTTTCAAAGGGGGCAAGGTATGTTTAGTACAAACTTAAACTCTACACAGGACCCAATTATGAGAGGAAAGGATGGGAGCATCATGAGCTCAGAGGTTGGTATCCTTTCATGAATGATAGAAGTCCCTTTTATATAGATCTACCCTATGACCCAGCAGTAGCACTGCTAGGAATTTACCCGAGGGATACAGGAGTGCTGATGCATAGGGGCACTTGTACCCCAATGTTTATAGCAGCACTCTCAACAATAGCCAAATTACGGAAAGAGCCTATCCAACTAATGAATGGATAAAGAAATTGTGGTTTATATACACAATGGAATACTACTTGACAATAAGAATGAAATATGGCCTTTTGTAGCAACGTGGATGGAACTGGAGAGTGTTATGCTAAGTGAAATAAGTCATACAGAGAAAGACAGATACCATATGTTTTCACTCTTGTGTGGATCCTGAGAAACTTAACAGAAGACCATGGGGGAGGGGAAGGGAAAAAAAAGAGAGAGGGAGCCAAACCATAAAAGATTTAAAAACTGAGAACAAACTGAGGGTTGATGGGAGGTGGGAGGGAGGGGATGCTGGGTGATGGGCATTTGAGGAGGGCACCTGTTGGGATGAGCACTGGTTGTTGTATGGAAATCAATTTGACAATAAATTTCATATTAAAAAAAAGAAGTCCCTTTTAGGAATCTGACTTAAGTTATGAATATGTTTGCCCTAAGAGATTTATAACTGAAATATAGAATGGATATCCATCCTTCCAAAATATGTACATGCACATAAAAACTTTGGATGCCATTTCAGGAAGTTTATAAACCTCCTTAATTTCATTTATGACTTGATTAATGAGCCAATAAGAAAGATCATATCTGGTTGAAACCACTTCTTAACAAGGTTGCTAACTAGTGGATCTATAAAAAAAAAAAGGTCAATACATATATTGATTTAAACAAAACGCTTGATAGACTCATCATATTCTGTGGACAGTATGATCGAAAAAAAAAGTGTATTGGCTACTAGTAAAACTAGTTTGTTATTCCTCTAACAAATATTCACTAAGCATCTGTTATGTGCCATTTATTATAGGCACTAGGAAAAATTAATGCACAAAATAGGTAAGGTACCATTATTTGAAGACCTTGTAGCCTAGTGGAAAATTCAAACAACAACCAAAATAATTTCAGACAGTGATAAGTGGTACAAAGTAATCAAGCAAAATGATGACATAAACAGTAAGGTGTGTGGGAATACAGGTATTTCAGAAAGTCTAGGAAAATGTCCCTGATGCAGTCATACTTGATCTACAATTTAAATTTTATGAATAGACATCCATGTGAAGAACAGGAAAAAGAACATCCTGGACAGAAAGCAAAGAAGGTATAAAGACCTACATGAAATGGAACAAGCTTGGTTTCTTCAAGGAAGAGAAAGAAGTTAAAGGAGATAGGCAAAAGCCAAAACATAGAGGACCTTAAGATGTGGTGAGGACTTTGGGTTTAAGAGAGAAGAGAATGTATTTGTGTATTTTAAGCCAAACCATGACATAATCTGATATACTGGTTGCAGTATGGCAAATGGATACTGCTGGGTGGGAGGAGCAGAGCTAGAGAGGGAGTAGAATGGAAGGCCTAGACTAGGGCAATGGTTATGGAGATGGAGAGAAATCAATCTACTAACAGTATGTTTTTGGAAAATTTGTTGACATGTTGGATATGGAAAAGAAGAAATTAAAGGGTACTACTAAGTGTTGTCTTGAGCATCCAGGGAGGATGGTCAATTTATTTACAGAGATAAAAGAAGACTAGTGAAGGAGCAAGTTTGGTGAAGTGTGGGTGGAGACAGGACAAATTTAGAGTGAAATTACTTTGTTCTCAAGTGGTTCTTGTCAGGGATTAGTACTACTCTATTACAAAGTATTTGGTGATGTGGAAATTGACAATACCTTTGGTCTTCTCCTGCTCAATTTTTTTCATTAATAGAATTAAAGTAGAAAAGTAGTATTTATTAAATCTGTAAATGAAAAGAATTGAAGTTGAAATTTATAGTGAAAGTATGTGCCAAATATAATAAAATTAAATTTAAAAGGAAAAATACAAAGTTCTCTTGAATCCAAAACCTGTATATTTAAGCTTGAGTTGGAAGATGTGGTTTGTATCAGCATGTAAAAAAGGCCATGAGTTTTGGTCAACTATAAATTCAAATGCCTAAGATATTGAATATAAAGTGCTTGGCATATAGACTGATATATAACCATACTGAATCTGTGATGTTCTTGTTGTTATTATTTTCATTTTTATCATAGTTTTAAAAGTTTAAGATATCATGTATCTGTTAAATAAACGCGTTTTTACGATGAATTAATAGAAGTAGAGTACCTAGAAAATAGGAAGTAATAATTTTAACTTATTTTAGGCTGATGAAACTACACATAAATTATTATATTTAATTATGTAATGGTTACAGACATGCTGCCCTTGCTGGTCAACCAGGATAGTGAAGGGACGGACTAACAATGCATCACATGAAGAACGTTGAAAAATGAGGATATTTAGTCAGCCATAAAAAAGAATGAGATCTTGCCATTTGCAACAACATGAATGGACGTACAGGGTATAATGCTAAGTGGAATAAGTGATTCAGAGAAAGACAAATACCCTGTGATTTCACTCATATGTGGAATTTAAAAAACAAAATAAGAGAGAAAAACAAAACAGACTCTTACACATAGAGAACTGCTGGTTGCCAGAGGGAAGATGAGTGGAGGGATGGGTGAAATAAAGGAGATTATGAGTATCTTTTTCTTGATTAGCATTGAGAAACATATAGAATACTTGAATTATTAATTGTACACCTGAAACTACTAACACTGTATGTTAATTATACTTAAGAAGAAGAAGAAGAAGAGGAGGAGGAGGAGGAGGAGGAGGAGGAGGAGGAGGAGGAGGAGGAGGAGGAAGAAAGAGGCAAAGGGGACATATGAAGGACTTTCATGTAGAAAGTCGACTTTTGCTCCATGTCTCCAGTAAACTGAAGGACAGTTGTATAAAAGTAATAAGGAGATAAATTTTGACTCACATTTTCCGATGAAAAAAAGGACTCCTGTAGCTGGAGATTTATAAAACACAGGGATATTGGAGAATTGTCTGAGTGCCCCTGGGCAAGAGTGTTACAGAGGATCAAGAAGTGGATAGTTATGCCAGATGACTATGAATGTCCTTGTCAGCCCAATGATTCACGCTTGCTTTATATGTGCACAAATATAGTATTATACAGTACAGTTTGACTTTTTGTGGGGGTGAAGAGGCAACAAAACCATAACAGTGGTCTATTTTTCAGTTTGAGAATGTCCGAGACAGTACATGCACACAGGCTCGGTATATGCTATATATTTTGCAAAATTATATGTGGAAAATCTTCCCCCATGATCAGAGCTGGTGCATATAAAATTGTCAACAGAATGGGTCATGTCCTCAAACTCCTACCAAGAAATAGCCAGTCAGTGATTTGGTCTTGCTTGTATACATGAAAGAAACCCTATTTCCACATTTCTCATTACTAAGTCATCACTACTAAGATACAGTTATAAAATTTCATTTGATTCATAGGAAAATATTAAGAAATCTAGGTCTTCCCTGAGCTCATTATTGAAACAAAGCATGCACCTTACTAGATGGCTTTGCTGCCACAAATAAGATCTTACTAAAATTGATTTATGATTCCAAAACCATTTATCAACTGCCCACTTCCCAGAATGCATAACTGAGCAATTTTATGAATTATCTGGAAGTTCTAGACTTGCATATCCAATAACATACTATCTCCACTTGGATGTTTCACAGAGTCCCTATATTTAGCGTATCCCAAACCAGCTCTTGATTTCTGTCTCTAAAGGTTTCCATACCTCCAGTCTCCCCCCATCAAAAAACCCTATCTCTGTCAACCCAGCTGCTCAAACCAAAAGCCTGGAGGTCATCCCTAAGATCTCTTTTTCCCTCTCCTTCTCCTAAGACTGGTTGATTGCTTCTTCACAGTGTATATGGAACCATTTAGCTTTTTGCTGTCTCCTTAGCCATTTCACTAGTCAAGGTAACCATCATATTTTTCCTGATCTGTTATGACAGCCCCCTACCAGTCTTCCAGCTGCCACCTTCACTTATTCCTGTCTATGCTTTTCAAAAATCAGAGATATTGACTTAAATTATAAACGAGATACGGTCACTTCCCTGTTTAAATTCCTTCAATGATTTCTCCCAGTCACTTGGAATATTACTTTCTTACCATCACCCTCGAAGCCTCAATTTATATGGTGTCTACTTATCTCTCTATCCTTATCTCACGCTTCTCACTCCTCCTCTCATTATGCTTCATATTTCTTTCAGGACTTCAAAACCACCAAGCCCTTCTGCATTCTGGGTCGTTCAGATATTCTTTCTTCTGCCTAGAATGTTCTGTCCCCAGCTTTTCTCTTGCTGGCCCCTTCTCAACTCTCAAGTTTCACCTAGATTATCCCTCTTGGGCTCCCATGAAAACCTCTCTAAAGCAGATTCCCTGTCCCACAACTCCCCCATCCTGCCTATTATCTCCAGCTCATTTACCACTCTACTCATTTCCTCTTTAGCATTTACTAAAATTTATAATTATTTCACTTGTGTACCTATTTTTTGTCCCCATACTGTAAGCTCCAAGGGCAGTTTTGTTTGTTGTGTATTGAGCAAAAACATAGCATAAAAGTTAGGGGCATAGGCTCTGGAGCTGGACTGCTTGGATTCAAGTCATGCTTTGCAAATTCATAAATTTCTGACCTTGACTTGTGTGATTTCAATGACTTCTTATGTGAAATATGACAAGTAAACAGTACTTACTTGAAAGGTCTTTAAGAGGATTAAGCAACATATATAAAGTGCTTAGTATACAGTAAACACACACTAAATGTCAGCTAGTATTATTTTGGTGCCTAGCATTAATAAGTGCTGAATAAATATTTATTAAAAGAATGACTGCCTCCAGGGGACTGGGTGGCTCATTTGTTTAAGTGTCTGGCTTCAACCCAGGTCATGATCTCACGGTTCGGTTCGTGAGCTCAAGGCCTGCGTGGGACTCTAGGCTGACAGTTTGGAGCCTGGAGCCTGCTTCGGATTCTGTGTCTCCTTCCCTCTCTGCCTCTCTCCTGCTCATGTGCTGTCTTATCTGTCTCTCTCTCTCTCTCTCAAAAATAAACAAACATTTAAAAATTTTAAAAAAGTAAAAAGAATGACTGCCTCAAGCAGTGGTCTTCACAAGAGATGTCAAAACTAAACTAACTGGAGAAATCTTTCACATTAAGAAATAATCCTTACCTGGAAGAGATTTATAACTTCAAGTAAATTTTCACTGCTGTTCCCTTTTCACTCATTCTGGGTTGACTTCCCAAATGACTTTTCTAAACATTCATCACTTTCTTCAAGCCCTCAGTAGACCACCTCACAGCCTTCATTTTATAGCACAACAAATGTGCTATAAAATTTGCTGAAAATATTTTTGGCATGACCAAGAACACCCAGTTTTCCTCTTCTCTACTTCCAAATTGAACTTCTCCTTTAAATTACCTTTCCTAGCAACTCAGTGAAAGACCTTCCTTTTCTTTCCAGGGCCAACGTTTTTCCTATACTTCTAAATTTTATATTCTCTTAACTCCTCTAGATGTAATTCTATTTTGTCTTCCTTCCAACTCTACCTGTACCTGTATGTTGACTCCTTGCTCTCAGTCTACAAGAATGCTGATTTCTTCACCCCACATATTATATTGTTCTTTCTGTATACATAAAGCCTTTCTCACAAATATTTTTGTCTATCAAAAAATTGAATTATCTTTCAAAGTCTAGTGTAAATGTCACTTCCTTTGCTTGGCCTACCCTATTTATTCCTTTTCTTCCTAGGCAAAATTCGTAACTTTTTTCTTTTGTCTCTAATCGCACTTCATTTATTTTTTTATTTCAAATTATTTTTAGAACAATGTAGATAGATGAATGAATAAAAAGATAGGTAGGTATTCCCTCTGCTAGCTTTTGAGCCCCTTAAGGACAATGCCTTTCTTCATTCATTTTTTAATCTTTACTGATTGAGCATGTACACTGTTTCTTTCAGCACTTATCATGTTTTGGTCACTGTGCTAAGACCTTACTTTGAATCCTCAGACTATGAAAAGGGAAACTGTATTATTCCCACTTAAAGATGAAGAAATTGAACCTTTAAGTGGTCAGTTTACTTGCCTAATACACCAGCTAGTATTCTTAGCCTTTTTATTGTATTTCCTCCCAGAAGTTTTGGGAAGGAGAGAAAAGAAGGAATGAGGTAAAAGAAGCAAAACAAAATTAGTATCATAAACACCATCTCCAAATACCTTTCACCAATAGTTGAGATTCTTTTATTATTTCAAGCCATTGTGATAATTTTTTTTTAACAGTGACTAAAAACTAAAGATTAGGATGAGATCAATAGGTAAGATTATATTCTGGTTAATCAAGCTTATTCAACTATCAGACTTTTCTTGGTTTATTTCACTCTGTAACATTCCCAGACCATTGTTACCAAGATTTTACTTTGAGAGGAAATAGCAGAAAAAAACTTGAGTCAAATTCTGAGTTTTAGAAATGTTGAAAGGGTTTTAATGGAGGGGACTATAGGCATTAGTAAATATAAAAAACTGAATAAAATAAACAACACAATTTTCTTTTATTGTAGTAAGTCATTCATAATTTGGGGATGCCTGACTTTTGTTCAATTTAGATGACTACCATCAGGTGATATTAGAAAGATAAAGAAGAAAGAGGGAGCCAGAATATATAAATGACAAAGAGAAAAAAGGTAGAATTAGAAAGAGAAGTAAAAGCAGTTAATTGGGTAGAGGCAGAGAGCTGAAGAAAATAATTTATTCAACTTCTCTTACCTAAGTAGCAATATTTTAATTCTCTGTCCTTAACAGCATTGACAATAAAACTATTAGACTCATATATTTGAAAGTTATCAAACACATGCCTTATAACAGGTGAAAGACTAGAAACAACCCAAACATGCATCCATACAAATGGTTAAATTGTTATTGAAAACAGCAGGCTACACAATATTTATATCAGACAAAATAGACTCTAAAACAAAGACTGTAACAAGAGACAATAAAGGACACTGTATAATAATAGAGGGGACAATCCAACAAAAAGATAAAACAATTGTAAATATTTATGCACCTAGCATGGAAGAATCAAAAGACATAAAACTGTTAATAACAAACATAAAGGAACTAATCAATATCAATACAATAAGAGTAGGGACCTTCGCACCCCACTGACATCAACAGACAGATTATCTAAACAGAAAATTAACAAGGAAACAATGGCTTTGAATGACACACTGGACCAGATGGACTTAACAGATATAGTTAGAATATTCCATCCTAAAACAGCAGAATACACCCTCAAGTGCACATGGAACATCCTCCTCCAGGATAGATCAAATATTAGGCCACAAAACAAACCTCAACAAATTGAAAGAGTGAAGTCATACCATGCCTCTTTTCTGACCACACCACAATGAAGCTAGAAGTCAACCACAAGAAAAAATCTGAAGAGACCACAAATGCTACTAAACAATGAATATGTTAACCAGGAAATAAAAACCATTCATATAAACAATATGTTAACCAGAAAATAAAAGAAGAAATAAAAAACACATGGAAACAAATGAAAATGAAAATAACAGTTCAAAACCTTTGGGACACAGCAAAAGCACTTCTAAGAGGGAAGTATATAGCAATGCAAGCTTACCTCAAGAAACAAGAAAAATCTCAAACAATGTAACCTTATACCTAAAGAAGCTAGAAAATGAACAAACAAAATCTAAAAATCAACAGAGGGAAGGAAATAAACTTAAGAGCAGAAATAAATAAAATAGAAACTAAAAAAACAACAGAACAGATCAATGAAGTCAGGAGATGATGTTTAGAAAAATAAGTAAAATTGATAAACCTCTAGTCAGACTTAACAAGAATAAGAGAAAGGACTGAAATAAATTAAATCACAAATGATAAAGGATAAATAATAACAAGCACCACAGAAATAGAATCCATTAGTAGAGAATACTATGGAAAACTATATATGCCAACAAAGTGGAAAACTTAAAAGAAATGTTTAAATTCCTAGAAACATATTAAAAACTGAATCAGGAAGAAATAGAAAATTTCAACAGACTGATTACATGCAAAGAAATTGAATCAGTAATCAAAAACTCCCAACAAACAAAAGTCCAGGACCAGATGACTTCACAGGTGAATTCTACCAAACATTTAAAAAAGAGTTAACACCATTTTTCTCACACTATGCCAAAAAATGGAAAGGAAGAAAAATTTCCAAATTCATTCTATGAGGTCAACTTTACCATAATATCAAAACCAAATAACACCACTAAAAGAGAGAACTACAGGCCAGTATCTATGATGAACATAAATGCAATAAAATTCTCAAGAAAACACTAGCAAACCAAATCCAATAATATATTTAAAAAAATCATTCACCACCATCATGTGGGATTTATTCCTGGGTTACAAGAGTGGTTCGATATTCACAAATCAATGTGACACATCACATCAATGAGAGAAAGGATAAGAATTATATAATCATTCATTTCTTTATCGTGTCAGATGAAGAAAAAGCATCTGACAAAGTATATCCATTCATGTTAAAATCCCTCAACAGATGGGCACTGAGGAGGGCACCTGTTGGGATGAGAACTGGGTGTTGTATGGAAACCAATTTGACAATAAGTTATATTTAATATAAAAAAATCTCTCAACAAAGTAGGTTTAGAGGGAACCTACCTCAACATAATAAAGGCCATGTATGATAAAATCACCGCTAACATCCTCCTCAATGGGGAAAAACTGAGAGCCTTTTCCCTAAGGTCAGGAACAAGACAAGGATGTCCACTCTCACCACTTTTATTCAACATAGTAGTGGAAGTCCTAACCATAATAGTCAGACAAGAAAAAGAAATAAAAGCTACCCTAATCAGTATGGAAAAAGTAAAACTTTTGCTATTTGCAAATGACATGATACTATGTATAAAAACCCTCAAGTCTCCACCAAAAAAACCACTAGAACTGATAGATGAGTTCAGCAAAATTGCAGCATACAAAAATCAATGTACAGAAATCTGTTACATTTCTATACCCCAATAATGAAGCAGCAGAAAAACAAATTAAGAAAACAGTCGCATTTACAGTTGCACCAAAAATAAAAAGATACCCAGGAGCAAGTCTAATGAAAGAGGTGGAAAAACCTAGATTCTGAAAACTATAAAACACTGATGAAAGACATTGAAGACCACACAAAGAAATGTGAAGACATTCCTTGCTTATGGATTGGAGGAACAAATATTGTTAAAGTGTCTATACTATCTAAAGCAATCTACACATTTAATTCAATCCCCATTAAAAATACCAGAAGCATTTTTCACAGATCGAGAACAAACAATCCTAAAATTTATATGGAACCACAAAAGACCTCAAATAGCCAAAACTGGAGGCATCATAATTCCAGGCTTCAAGTTATATTACAAAGCTGTAGTAACTAAAACAGTATGGAACTGGCACAAAAACAGACGTATAGATCAATTAAACAGAATAGAAAATCCAGAAATAAACCCACAACTATATGGTCAGTTAATCTTCAACAAAGCAGGAAAGAATATCCAATGGGGAAAAAAACCAGAAAATGGTATTGGGAAAACTGGACAGCTAAATGCAAAAGAAGGAATTTGGACCACTTTCTTACACATACACAAAAACTCAAAATGGCTTAAAGACCTAAATGTGAGATCTGAAACCATAAAAACTGTAGAAGAGATTACAAGCAAGAATTTCTCTGACACCAGCAAATTTTTTTCTAGATAGGTCCCCTAAGACAAGGGAAACAAAAGCAAAAATAAACTATCAGCACTACATCAAAATAAAAAGTTTGTGCACAGCAAAGGAAATAATCAACTAAAAGGCAACCTAATGAATGGGAGAAGATATTTACAAATGATCTGAGAAAGGGTTAGTATCCAAAACATATAAAGACCTTATATAACTTAACACCTGAAAAACAAATAATTCAATTTTAAAAAATGGGCAGAAGACATGAACAAACATTTTTCCAAAGAAGGCGTACATATGGCCAACAGACACATGAAAAGACGATCACCACGTATCATCAGGGAACTGCAAATCAAAAACTATGATGAGATACCACCTCACGCCCATCATGTGGCCTAAAATTAAAAAAAAAAATCATACAGGAAACACGTGTTGGCAAAATATGGAGAAAAAAGGAACTCTCGTGCACTGTTGGTGAGAATGCAAACTGGTACAGCTACTCTGGAAAACAATATGGAGGGTCCATATTTACCCAAAAAAATAAAAAACACTAATTCAAAGGGATACATGCACCCCAACTTATAGCAGCATTATTTACAACAGGCAAGATATGGAAGCAGACCAAGTGTTCATCAATTGATGAATGGATAAAGATGTGTGTGTATAGATATAGATATAGATATATAGATATGGATATTGATGATATAAATACAGATGCGTATACACATACATACAATGGAATATTATGTAGCCACAAAAAGGAATGAAATCTTGTCATTTGGAGCAACATGGATGGAGCTAGAGAATGCAATGCTAAGTGAAATGAAACAGAGAAAGACGAATACCATATTATTTCACTCATATGTGGAATTTAAGAAACAACAAATAAGCAAAGGGGGAGAGAGAGAGAGAGAGAGAGAGAGAGAGAGAGACAAACCAAGAGACAGACTCTTAATTATAGAGAACTGATGGTTACCAGGGTGGGGGAATGGGTGAAATAGGGAATGGGGATTATGGAGTGCCCTTGTCATGCTGAGTGCCAGGTGATTAAAACAAAAACTTTTTCAAAGTTTTTAACAATATCTTTAAAAAGCTGCAAAAAATTTATACAGTGCAGAACTTAGCTTTTTATAAACAAATTGGACTACATGTTATACATTGTGTACATGCACATATTGCTATATAAATGGTATAAAATTACTTGTTATCTTTGTTCATTTCCAGGTGGATAATAGGATTGAAGACGAAGTGAATTTCACTTTCTACATACAAAATTAGTATTTAAATATTTTATAAAATATTTATTTTTGAAATTTTACAATAAGTATATATTACCTTGATATATACATATATGTATGTACACAGATATTCTAAAATATAGTAATTTCTCAATGAATACAATATCTGATTAATGACAAAAATTTTTAGAACTTAACTTTTTTCTTGGAAGTTACAATTAACAAGTAAATCACCAAATTGTAAACTAGAGAGTTAAGACTATCGAGTTCACTCTTCCCCTTAGATGAGGAAATAACCATAAAGGGGACAGTGAGCTATCTAAAGTCTCATAGACATTTAGCATTAGAGCTAGAAGGAATTAATCAATGAAGAAAAGGGAAGTTGCTCAACTAAGTTAACAAGTGATCAGGTAGAAAACGTATGATAAGGTGCTGGTATGCATAGGAACCAAGACGACCGGAGTGTTTTCTTTTGTTCCTCTAAAGAAATCACTTCTGCTCTGAGCGCCTCAGTACTTGAGGGCAGGAGTCAGAGAAACCGCAAAGGCTACAGCAAACTTAAAGAGAAAAAATGTAGTGTCTTGTTCCAATAGAAAAGTCAAAAGAGCAATTCATTTCCAACAATATTTATTGCTTTCCTACCGTGTGCCAGACTGAACACATCTGACAATGTTTGAGAACAAGGAGAAAAAAAACAGAGGTCATAGGAAGCCTCTAATCATTACACAAACACCCAGACCAAATTATAATAGATAACACTGTACCATTCAGCAAAAATCATCTGAGCGCATCCCCAAAACAACAAAAGCCAAAATAATTTAACTGGGTGACTATTACAGTAGTACAAACACTATCAAAGACTGCTTCTCTTTATGCTTCTTAGTCAAAGTAAATTTAGCCTAATGAATAAAAAGGACGCTGTTACACTTCTCACTACTGTTCAGGATCACATCAGGGAAGACTTGTTGGCAGTCCATTCTGAGTATGATTTTTTAGCAGTAGACTCTTCGAGGTTACCACACACACTACATGTGCACCTTCTTTCAGGACAACAAACACCAACTTACGCTTTTCACTCTTTTAGACAAGATTCAGCTTTTAGGTTTAAAAGCTCTAGATCCAGGGGCACCTGGGTGGTTCAGTCGGTTAAGCCTCTGACTCTTGGTTTAGGGTCAGGTCACCATCTCACAGTTTTGTGGGTTCAAGCCCTGCACTGGGACCTGCGCTGGCAGCACAGAGCCTGTCTGGGATTCTCTCTGTCCCTCTCCCACTTGTGCTGTCTCTCTCAAAATGAATAAACTTAATAAAATGAATAAAAGGTCCAGATCCAGACCCTCTCAACAATTACAATAAAATAACTATTTTCTAAGAAAACCTCTGTACTTGTAACTGGTGAAATCTGAATAAGCTCTATAGATTGTACCAATGCCAGTTTCCTAGCTTAGATAACATCCGATAGTTGCTCGAAATGTTAACATGTGGGTGGGGAAGCTGAAGAAAGGATGCATGGAACTTCCCTGTATATTTATTTGCTAACTCCTGTGAGTCACAGTTATGTCAAGATAAAAAGTTAAAAGAAATCTCAGGGGACACTTTTAACTGAAATCAAAAATGGGACTTACATTACAAATCAAGCAGCCAATCCCTTGGTTTAAAGGGCTACGAATTGTTACCTACAGGGGTTCATTTCCATACACTGCCAATCGAACTGACTTACTTTTAGAGGGTTTTCTGTTTAACAAGCATTCAAATAACATTACAAGAGCTAAGAGAAATTGCCCTGTTGGCAGCTGTAAGACACCTGGGCCACACTTCATCTTGTTAATAGAGTTTCAATGCAGATTTGTCTATGTTCTTATTTCACAGCGGCTCTCATTTTCTTCCATTTGTTCTTCATAAAGTATTTTCATCATCAGAAATGTGATTTAATAACAAGTACTAAACATTTCCTCAAATCATATTCTCTTGATCACATTTCTTTATCTTTCTGGTGAAATATTAATTTTCTTTTGTATCACAGAAGCTGATTTAATATGCTCTAATGTTGGAATGAGAAAAAAACATCATCTCTTTGACTTTACATGGTATCTTCAAATTTCCAGGTAGTTTTTGTTGTGAAATCATTCTTTAATCTTCTTGTTGAATAGGGACGTGTGAGAGAAGTGTCTGTGAAAATGCTGATGCTTGATTACTAACCTAAACAATTTAAATATGCCCTGGACATCACTGCCCACCATCTTGCAGACAGTGAGAATAAGAACACCCATATCTCCAATTTGCCAATCAACGTTGAAAAGATGAAAGCAACCAGAGACAAGTCCTATAGACTGGATGTTTGTGTCCCCCAAAATGCGTATGTTAAATTCTGACTCCCAAGGTGATAGTATTTGGAGGTGGGCCCTTTGGGGGGCAATTAGGTAATAAGAGTAGGAGCCCTTATAAATGAGATTAGTACTCTTATAAAGGAGACTCCAGAGAGCGCCCTTATACCTTCCTTCCATTTGAAGACATAACAAAAGATGGCCTCCTGTGAACCAGGAAATGGTCCCTCATCAGACACTGAATCTATGGCTCCTTGGTCTTGAATTTCCCAGCCTCCAAAACTGTGAAAAATAAATTTCTGTTGTTTATAAGCCACCCTGTCTATGGTACTTCATTATAGGAGCCCAGATGGACTAAGACAACAAGAGAAGTAGAGGGAAAAGTATGGAAGTGATAGGATCTTTGTCACTGAAGCCAGAATGTTACAGATATGCAAGAGTGGAACTCAATTAAAGATATACTTTCTTAAAAATTATCAATAGATACAGAACCAATATTTTCAGTGGCCAATTAAAAACAAATAAACAAAAAAGTTAAGCCCATGCTCTTGATACACAGCTGACTGTGGCAATGTCTTTGTTTCAGCTAGAAACTCAAAGCCTACCTCAAGCCCCATTACTGATGATTGGTTATAATCAGCTTATAGAGACTCATTTGCTGTGTACTTGTCACACAGCAGGATGGATGACCAAGTTATTGGAGCTTCCTTGATCATGTACAAGGTTAATTTGAAGGTTTTAGTTTATCATCAGAAATTTTAATTAGTTTTATAGGCAAATGGTGGCTGACAGGACAGAGTAATCCTTGCTCTTCATATCAATCAAGAGGTGAGTAAAAGGGGCATTGCTATAAAGGGAGGGATAGAAGGAGAACCAGAGGTGTTGCTGTGTGTGCTTCTTTCCTCAAGGCAAATGGCAGCACCAGCTGTTACTCCCTCTCTCTTGAGATTAGAAGGAAAAATGGATGGCTATTTTTGTAATTGCAATATATTTAAATGTGTTTGCAAGGGATTTATTTATATCCTACAGTCAATACATTTAGTAAACTAAGCAAAACCCTGCTTGCAATGACAACTTCTTAAACTGCATTAAGCAGCTTTGTTTCCAGCTCTAGTCAATAGAGGGACAACATGCAACTCCTCTGTGATTTCTGGACTATTTGCCTTTCCTGATTAATTGACTTTAGAAGAAGTTCTTCTTCATTGAATTTTGCTGCTGTGTATAAATAGTTACAAGAAGGTGTTACAACTGAGAGAAACATTAGTTACAGTCTTCTGACCCAGTCCTTACCCAACAATATACACCTCAGCAGAAATATAGTTCCCATGTTGACAAGTAAATAGAAGAATGACCTTCCAAGGATCCTATGAAAGAGTTCACTCCTGATAAACTAGCTCTCATTAAGAGAAATTAAACACACAATTCCAAATGGTACAAAATACCAGGTCTTGTGGGTCTGAGAAGTTCAACGTCAGTAATCTTTCTTGGACAGTGTCTAAATAACATCTTAGAGTCAGTAACACCACTTTCCCACCTTTTAAGATGGAAGAAAGCCACAACCAATGAAAGTAAAAACAAACGAGACAACATCAAATTTAAAAACATCTGCTCAGCAAAGGAGACACCAACAGAGTGAAAAGCAACCTATAGAATGGGAAAAAGTATTTGAAAACGATCTATCTGATATGGGGTTAATATTCAGAATATACAAAGACCTCTTACAACTCAACAACAACAAAATAAACCAAATAACTTTATTAGAAAGGCGGCAAAGGACTTGCTCAGACATTTCTCCAAAAAAGACATACAAATGGTCAACTATCATATGTAAAGATGCTTAATGTCCCTAATCATTAGGGAAATGTAAATCAAAACGACAATGAGATATGACCTCACACCCATGAGGATGCCACTATCAAAACAAACAGATAATATCAAGTAGTGGTGAATATGTGGAGAAAGTGCAACCAGTGTGCACTGTTGGTAAGAATTTAAAATGGTGTGACCACTGTGAAAAACAGTATAGAAGGTCCTCAAAAAATTAAAAACCGAATTATCATATGATTCAGCAACTCCACTTATGGATATAGACCTAAAATAATTGAAAGCAGGATCTCAAAGATATACCATTGTTCACTGAAGCATTATTCATAGTAGCCAATAAGTAGAATCAACTTAGAGGTCAACTGACAGATAAATGGATCAAGAAAATGTGGTACATACAGACAATGGCATATTATTTTGCCTTGAGAAAGAATTCTTTCATATGTTATGTCTTGAGGATATTATGCTAAGTCAAATGAGCCAGTCATAAAAAAAAAAAAAAATCTGCATTATTCCACTTCTCTGAGGTATCTAAAGTAGTCAAACTCTCAGAAACAGAAAGAAGAATGCTTGTTGCCAGGGGCTGGAGAAAGGGGAAAAGGGGAGTTGTTCAATAGGTATGGAGTTTCAGTTGTGCAACATGAAAATGCTCTAAGGATCTGTTACACAACAATGTGCAATACGGTTAACACTACTGTACTGTACACTTAAAATGGGTTAAGATGGTGTTTTTCAGTTATATACATTTTACCAAAACCAAAAAAATTAGGGAGAAACTCACTGCACCATACTCAAAGCAGAGATTTCTTACTGATACGGGTAGCAACAGAACCTAAAGAATATTTGGATTATTATTGTTGAATGTGGCATTGTAAAATAGAGTAAGATACAGACTATATCCACACCTATAGAGGTAGAGGCTCCAAAACTCCAGAATTAGAGTTCCAAACCCAGAAATGCAAAAAATAAAGGAAAACAAATTATCCTTGGATAAAACAACATGAGCATAATTTTATTTAGCCTCCATATTAGGCATGTTTCTTTTTTATGTAACAGAAAATACCTAGTCAGACACTAAGGCAGTGTTCAACACTTCACTCTAATGGTACATTTGGTGCAGTGAGCAAAATGCATTCGTATCCTGAAATGTGGCCCTACCTAATACTCCCTTCTTGAAATTTTGGTCAGAAGTTTAATGAGACAGCATTCAAATCTACCATTGTGGCACTGTCCATAGTGTTCTCCTGAGCTGCAAAATCCACCTATTTGACATCACTGATATGTTTCCCATAAAACTTAAATCCTAAATATACACATTAAGTGTGTTTTCTACACTCTTCCATAAGTAATTCTTCCTCCCGGTTTCCTAGGTTCTGTTAATGACAATATCCATCCAAACATTCTTGCATAAAATCTTGGAATCTTTTTATCTTCCATTCTTCCATTCAGTAAATTTTCACTCCTTATAGATTCTTCCTCTGCAATGTGTTTCACTTTTCTGACCGTCTTTTTCTCTGTCGCTAACCTAATTCAAGACTTCATCATTTCTTGTCCCCCTGTACCTGACTTTCCCATTGGAATTCTATAGAATTTATAAGATCAAACATTTTAATCCCAGTGCTACCTACACCTCTGTATCTCTAGATCCCACAGCACAGTATGAAGTGCTCTTATTTTTTCCATTTTATCTTAAAATTATTCATCACTGCATCTTTCACTTTGGGAGAAGAAAATTCCTATCTTCTACGAAGAAACATCTAGCAGATATTTGTTCAAAAAATTTCTTGAAATTAAATTGAACTTAATTCAGAAAGCTACCTTTGCAAGGAAAATGTCAGACATTACACGAATTTAAGTTCTTCAAAACCATAAACATGGTTGCCATGACATGGTAGATATCATTAGAAAATGTTGGTGAGATTACCAAATATCACACAAAGGATTAATGTATAGGAAACACATGCGGTCATTTCAAACTTTTTTCAACTGTCCATATCCCTCATTCTCTTAATATGATGGTTGATTCGTCCCATGAATGGTATTGTTTTTATGCTACTCCCCAAGGTGCACATAAACATGTACACACATACACGTACACAGAGTAGATAATTAAGTTGCAAGAATTGTATTAACTCTAGTTTTAGAGAAGGGGAGCAGATTCATTCTACCTAAAGAGGAAAGAATCTGAGTTAACTTGGGTACTCACTCAAGTTATTCAACCTGAAATCCAATGGCCAATGAGGGATTGATGGAGGAAACAATTTTTTTTAAGAAATTGTTTTTAAATTTAATTTTAAAATTAAATTTAATTAAATAAATTGTTTTAAATTTAAATTAACAATTTTTTTTAAGAAATTGTATTTCTACATTTATTGTTGCATGGAATATCAGATAAAAATTGCCAGATATAAATTTTATTGAGTTGAGTAAATGTATGCATCGTTTATCAATATAAATGATATGTATTTGTAGAGTTATATAAATATGGCCCTCCCATCCTTATTTATCTTTGCAGCCTGGTATTTATGAAGTTTTGCATTAAAAAGGAAGTCACTAAACACTTGATAAGCTGAATATGCTCATTTTTGTCTCTGTTACACTCTTGAGAAGTCTAAAGTTTCGCTTGTAACGCTTTATTAATCTAGGCAAAGGTTTTAGTAGCGTAGGTGTGAATGTGCATATCAGTTGAAGAAACAAGAATCAGAACAAAGAGATCCCAAGGCAGGGGGACTTTGCCTAGGCAAAGATTGCTATAGTCCATGGATCAGCAGCAACAACATCTCCACTGCCTGGGAACATGCCAGAAATGTGAGACTTCAGGGCTTACCCAAGACCTAATGAATGAATCAGTCTGCATTTTGACAAGACTTACAGGTGAGTCATACAATGAAATCTGAAAAATGCCTTACTCCATCTTTTATAAGGTTTCACAATGCACCAATAATGAGTGATGGGTAAGAGCTAGGATTGGACAGTTCTTAATAAAATATTAAACAGGACAATGCTACCTAAATATATCAACACTAAGAATATTCATCCCACTTTGAGTCATATTTGACTCCATTATGAACACAGGAAAGGGGTATTAAGGACAGCTGTGGCTGAGTCTCCTTGGGTGTAGAATCAGAGGCCTGTGTTGGGCCAAACGGAGTAATTCTGCTGACGTTTAAATTGCACACTTAGCCAAATAGTGAAATATTGCTCCTTTAGACTCAGTACCTTCCTCAACCTGGGCCTTACTTTGCTTGTGATGCCCTATCACGGTCACTGAGGAGCTGTGCTTGTTCATTATGGATTATGTGTACACATTTCAGCAAGGCAGTATCCATCTCTGTCCACCCTATCAGACATCACAAGGTTAATGTGGAAAACGTTATCTGAGTGTTAATCATGCAAGAAAACTGCTGCTGAGCAGAAAAGGATGGAGAGGACTAGGTTTAACTAAGGAAATGCATTCTCTAGCTGGAACGTGTACGTGGCAGGAAGAGATGGCCGAGATGCACATCCTTGCAACTCTAGATGAGGTGGGAGACAAGCATGTAGGACACCATCAGTATTCCTACTACTCCCGTCATATACATTATGGTGCACGTTTAACCACTTGTGGCCTGGAAACTTTTCTCTTCTCTAAGGGGCACCTGGGTGGCTCAGTCTGTTAAGCATCCAACTTGGGCTCAGGTCATGATCTCACAGTTCATGAGTCTGAGCCCTGTGTCAGGCTCTGTGCTGACAGGTGAGAGCCTGGAGCCTGCTTTGGATTCTATTTCTCCCTCTCTCTCTGCCCCTCCCCTGCTCATTCTCTCTCTCTCTCTCTTCCCTCTTACTCTCTCTCTCAAAAATAAACATTAAAATTTTTTTAAATAAAAAAATAAAAATAAAAATAAAATAAAATAAAAACCAATTTTCACAAGAGCAATGTACTCAGGGATTTTGCCACAAAAAAAGGAGGGGTGGTTTGCTATAAAAATGCCATTACTGGGGCACCTGGGTGGCTCAGTCGGTTGGGTGTCTGACTTCGGCTCAGGTCATGATCTCATGGTTTGTGGATTCGAGCCCCGCATTGGGCTCTGTGATGACAGCTCAGAGCCTGGAGCCTGCTTCGGATTCTTTGTCTCCTTCTCTCTCTGCCCCTCTCCCACCTGTGCTCTGTCTCTGCCTCTTAAAAATAAATAAATGTAAAAAAAAATTTTTAATGCCATTATTATATTGAACGTGGAGATTCGTTTGTTTTAATGCCGTTGTGAGGAGAGATGATTCTTTATAAAAGCAAGCCCTTATAAATGAAGTTTAGCCTCTTCTAAATGCCAAAATTTTTTTCTTCATCTTAACCTCACCTTTGCCAATTCAGTGTAGCTCATTCTTTCCAGTTTGTAATTCACTTTCTTCTGAGCAACTGCTCAGTCCATCTGCGACTCTCTCCCCTCACATTCTTCCTTCTCTTCTCACTTGGTGTCCATTAGGTTCAGGACAAAGAGGAGGGTGCAAGGGAGAGGAACATGCCATCCATCACCTGTACTTAATGCCCTCTTGAGTCATCCTCAGCGCTCTGGCCTCAGCCTGTGGCAGCCAGATCTACGCATGGTCTCCTGACGCCAAGAAGTGTGTTGAGTGTGCAGGCTCACCTCAGAAACTTTAGGGGAGCTTGGGAGGGGGAAGGCCATAAACTTTTTTGGTGGATTCCCACACTATATTTAAGAACTCTAAATGACTCATGTCCTGGGAAACACAGACATGTTGCTACTTTGTCATTCTGGTGTCGTATTCGATACATGCTTTATCTAAGAGTCTCACCGAGTTCCTATTCTATGCCTTAGGCAAAAGACCCTGCTCTCAGACCCCCTAATTCTGTATTTGATTTTAATCACTCCCCTCTCCCCCAAGACCCACCAATGCAGGAGAGAGCATGGGGCCCTTCTCAGGGACCTGAGCAATATCTGAGTGCTCATCAAATCCGACTCCAATTCTCTTATTCTCTCTGGCCAGGAAAAAATCGTGTTTACATCATTCAGTCATCAGGCATGTTCCCCACTGTACGGGTGATGGTCCAAATTCTAGGCACTTAGTTTTCTAGGCTTAGGCCTTACTGTTTAAAGCCAAGTTTTTGGAATTCATGGAATTTATTTTTCTGACCTGAGTCTCTGGCTCTTTCAATTGAAAGCTGTGGCTTTTAAGACTTTAATCTCTGCTACAAATACATAAAAGTATGCACAAGAGCTCAAGAGTCAAGTATGTGACTCTCTCATATCTGGACTGCCTCTACCCCGCACTGAATAACAACCTGCATGACCCCCACACTGTTTTGATAAGAAGTGACGAGGTATAAGGAAGTGAAAAAATACACAGTTTAATATCAAAGTATTCAACGCTACTACACATGACTTCTTAGATAGGGGAAGCTGAATACAACTGTGCCTTTTCTGAATATAGGGCCCTTCTTGGCCAGGGTGGTAATTCCCTTCTGTTTCTATCTCTTCCACTAGACTGTGAGCCATCATTGCTATTTTGGTGGCTTCTTCCAACAGTTTCTTCAGTTAGTGGTTGCTTGTCTGCTATGAGCTGGGAAACCAGATAACCATCCTTGTTAAAAATTGTGTGTTAAAAGAAAGTCAAGAAAGCTCTGACCCTAGGAGTTAAGTGCATGCCTTTGTAACCACTATGTCAGCCTTCAAGGCTCTTTTTTCTTACTTCTAAGTTAGGGCTGAGTTCCCAAGGGTAGAGGTTGTCAAAAATTCCACCTCTGAATAAGCGGGTCATTGCTATAATTTAAAGCATAGTATGTATCATTCTCCTTCATAAAAATGACAAAATAAAAGCCTTTTAATTTATACTATGAGCATCATGTTTGAACTTAAAATGGGAGTCAAAGCCCAGGAGGTTATTTTCAGACATCTCTACAAAAGGCAAGCACACCATTAGGAAGCAATGCATTTTTCTTTCTGTTTTCAGCGACTAAAGTGTATTTCCATTTCTCTTCCCCGTGAGAACACTGACTTCAGTTTTCAGAGTTCAGATTTCTGACCCAGCTGCCACTGTGAAGGTTTCAACCTAACATCTTAAATTGTGAAATATCAGTACCCAAGTTGGACTGTAAAACCAAGAGATTTCCTTATAATTGCTTGAAAATATCCCATTAGAAATGAAGTCAAAGATAAAAATAGAAGGCACTCAGGTTAATCCTTGGGAAATTTTTAAACATCTTAATAAATATATTCTATAGCAATTGTCCTCACCCAGCATTCTGACCTTTTGAGGGGAAGAACTTTCTACCTTCAAAGCTGAAATCTTTCAGCTTTGAGGTTGCTCAGTTTTTCTCAAGTATCAATAACAGAGATGTTCCTAGTGAATAGGTACCAAAGATCAACCACACAAAAGCCATCTCACAACCCTCACAAAACCCCCAGGAACACGGAAGAAGGTTTACTCTTCCTGGTTTCTATAGCTGCAGACATTCCATACCAGCCCGCTGGAACTGAAGCCCTCTCTCTAGCTGGGTTTTATTTTGTTTTTCCTTTTCTCCATCTCTTACCCACTAATAGGAAGAATGTGTTACACGAGCAGGTGAAACATCCAAACTTGCTCCTGTTTCACAGAAGACACCTAATTAACTTTAGTCTTTGTGCCCCCCCAGGTAATACAGCATTCACATGTTGTCACACGCTTCCAGTCCCAGCTTCACAGCTGATCTCCTGCACTTCTTGCTTTCATAGGATTTCTGTCTCTTGCCTTTGCTTGTGTTGGACACCCTTAAAATAACTCTTTTACTTAGTGGATATATAATAAACATGGGGTGAATTTTTTCATTTAGGAAATATTTATTGGTACACCCTTAGGTGAACAAAGGAACACAGTCCATTCCTGTATTAGTTATCCAATGCTGCGTGAAAATATTACTGCAAATTCAGCAGTGTAAAATAAGATACATTATGTCTCTGTTACTATGGGTATAGGTCCATAGTATAGTGGGTATAGGTCCAAGCACCGGCCTCAAAGACTTTATAATCAGCGCACCTGGCTGGCTCGGTTGATTAGACGTCCAACTTCATCTCAGGTCATGATCTCGCGGTTTGTGGGTTCAAGCCCTGCACAGGGCTCTGTGCTGACAGCTCAGAGCCTGGTGCCTGCTTTGGATTCTGTGTCTCCATCTCTCTCTGCCCCTCCCTCGCTCGTTCTTTGTCTCTCTCTGTCCCTCAAAAATAAACATAAAAAAAAAAGAAGTCTTTATAATCTAGTGAGGGGAACAAATAGCTTGCTACATTATGCTGTGATGCCTATCACCTATACCTCTAGACCCAGACAGAGGGGAGGAGGAAATGAACAGCCTTAGATGTGTGGACTTCAGTATTTACATGCATGCCTGGGAGTTCCCTTCAGGTGAGAGATGAGGTGAGGGGATGGCAAAGGAAGTGGGGCAGGGCAGAAGCTCTGTGTTTCTCTGTGTCACTGTGTTCCAGCTGGAAATGTGGAGAGGTAAAATTCTAAATGTGAATCAGGCTTATCGGGGCTATTATGAACATGCATTTGTCGGCTACCAATATGATTTATGGGCCATCACCTGTATTCTCATACCAGGCTCCTCAAACTTTAGGGATGGATCTGGTGATAATATTATGATAAATGTATTCCAGGGGACTGAGTTCAGAGAAAAGCTACCTCACTCAGACTAGGAGTTAAGGAAGGGGCAGGATGGGAAGCATTGAGGGTTACAGCAACCATGCAATGAGCCTCTTAATTTTTTTTTGATAGAGGGGAAGATAGAGGGGGGGAGAGGGAGGGAGGGAGGGAGGGAGGGTGAGAGAGAGAGAGAGAGAGAGAGAGAGAGAGAGAGAGAGAATCCCATGCAGGCTCTGCACTGTCAGCATAGACCCTGAAGCAGGGCTCAAACTCATGAACCCCATGAGATCATGACCTGAGCTGAAATCAGATGCTTAACTGACTGAGCCACCCAGGTGCCCAGAGCCTCTTAAATTCTGAGTGCTGGAAGCCTCAGTTGAGCTCAAATGGCCTTGTTCAAACTGATCAAGGGCCTCAATTGCTGTGCTCAGACATCTATCATCATGTTCGCACCAGGCCACTCTTGCCATGGGTTCACCCAGCCCATGACTGATATTACTGATATTACTGATATTAAGACAGGCCTGCTCTCAGGAGATGTGGAACTCCTCTAAAGGAAGACTGGCTTCATGACTCCCCAGTGGCCTTGCTGAACTCTTTTTAGGACTGCTTTACAGCCTAATAAACTTACACCCAACTACCCTTCCTTCCCTCCTTTCCAACCTTCCTTTCTTCCCTCCCTCCTTCCTTCTCTCCCTCCTGCATTACTCTCTGGCAGCTCTCTTAATCTCAACCAGCTTCCTCTCCATTTTCCCTCACGTGACTTTCTCTTATAAATTCATTACATTTCATCTGGTCTTGGCATCAGCTTATCAGAAGATCTATACTAATGCAAGGAAAAAAGGAAGGCTTCCTAGAGTAATATCATTGGAAGCAATTTACTGAAAGAAAAGGTTGTACAAGTTTTCCAGAAAGGGATCCTGATCAGAATAGCAGGTTTATTGGCTATTTCATCACTTATTCCACATCATTCAGGGTTCTTTGTCTTCAATGCCCTCATACCACCCTTTTTCACCCTAAATTCTAATCATGACAAAAAATGAGATTTTTTTATGTAACATAGCAATAGGGAATATCTATGTAACAATGCCAGATTAAAATATTGGGATATGATAAAAAATTAATATATGGTCGCTAAAAAGGTATTATATAAGCATATTTATTGACATGACAAGATATGTCATTATATTTACCGTGTTAGCATTAGAGAACCCGGTAGGGATTATTAGTTTGGCTCATTCTCTATTTTCAATGAGCATGTATCACATACATAATTAAGAAAAAATAGCTATATAATTGGTCTCCATAGATGCTGAGAATATAGCTGTTTTATGGCCTGACCCAGGTTGGAAAGGAAGGAGATTGTTTCCTAGATCCTCTGCTGAGAACTTGTAAGCAGCAGTGAGAGCAGTGATATGTATGGGGAGATACATGTAGTCCATATGTGAAAAAGAAGAACATAGCCAGGACCTAACTTAGAACTTGGAAAGATAGGGCGAAGGACTCCTGAAATCATCATTACAAGCGTTGAGTGCCCAAGAATCACCTTGTCTTAATGCCACTCAGTCAGTGAGAGGCAGAGGGAAAGGATGCAAATTTTTTAGGCAAGAGGACCAGGTTTTGAGCATATAAAACACCCCTTTCTTGGAGGACCTAGAATTAGGACTGGGATTCCCATGTTTACACTTAAGGGCTGTGCTAGACAGATGATTATGTGTTACCATAGTCTGGTCCCCAGGCAGGGCTGGCCTGGAGAAACACGGGAGCTTATCCTCACAAATGCCTACATGCTATTTCCCACTCAAAATATTTTCTTATTCTCTGAAACACATTTTGTATAAATGTGCAAATACTATTGCCTGTTTGCTCTCGGATATGTTCCCAGGCCTTTCTCCTATTGATACCCCTCTCAGGCTCTCTTGTCACAGAGTTTGGCTCTACTGGAAAGTGGAAGGAAGGGAAACACAGATATTTCTCTTCCTGCATTTCTGCCTTGGAAGCACCCCCTGGAATGTCCACAGCTCCCTACTCCATATCCTGTACAAATAAACCTGGCTGTGCCTTACTTAGTTTTAGCTCCCTCCAGATAACCCATGGTCTTTCCAGCCCTAGAGGTATTGGCAGCTCCCTGCTATTGCTAACCCTGAGCTATTCCACTGTTTCTTATTAGGTCTAAACCAATCCCTCATTTCTCACACTGCCCAGTATTAAATTCCCTCTGGGTGAAGTATCTGGAGTGATTTCTGCTTTCCTAAATCAACCCAAACTAGTAACTCCATCTGCTCAAGTCTATCAACACAAGAACATCCCAGCCACTGACTGCTAGGATTTACTGTGATATCACTATATTTATGGGTTTTATATAGTAACACGGAAGTCAGTCAACCATATTAATGCAAGTAACTTTTTCAGCAGCTAATTAAAACAACAACAACAACAACGACAACAACAACAACAACAGGAGCACCGTAAGTGTAACCCATCACAAGGTGATTCTTTTGTCTAATACAGAAGCCAGTAGTACTAATAGTAAATATAACACTACAGTTATATTATTTGAAGTCATCCAAAGTTGAACTCACTAAATCTGTTTCATTCAGTTTCATATACAAAGTGATCTCAGACGTTAAAGAAAGGTCTCTTCTGTCTCCTTCAAGAAATGCATACCCTCTATTCTTTATTCCATTTTCCTGAGATGAAGTTTTCCCTCTGCTATGCTCAGCAGATTCTCTTTGCTTATTGCCAGGGTAAGGTATTCACTTTCTTGGGTTTTTTTTGTTTTTTTTTTTTTAATGTTTATTCATTTTTGAGAGAGAGAGAGAGAGACAGAGACAGAGAGAGAGAGTGGGGGAGGGGCAGAGACAAGGGGAGACAAAGAATCTGAAGCAGGCTCCAGGCTCTGAGCTATCAACACAGAGCCTGACGCGGGGCTTGAACTCATGAGCCACAAGATCATGACCTGAGCCAAAGTTGAATGCCTGACTGAGCTACCCAGGCACCCCAAGGTGTTCACTTTCGACTGAATCCTCAGTATTTTCTTGATGGCTGGTATCTTGTAGATTTGCTTCCTTTTCTTTATCTCTCCTTTACTTCCCCCTCCACCTGCCCATTCAGTTTTATACAAGATGCTACCCAATAACTCTACAAAATAAGCAATGTCATGTTTATTTTGGAGTGACCCCTTATACCACATGTAGCCACCATCATCTCAGCAACACACCACAGAATCAGAAACAAAGAGAATTAGTCATCCTCAGTGGGCAGTGGCATGGCCTATGGAGACTGCAGGGGCTCAAATCCCAGCTCCTCATATGAAAACTGTCTAACATTCAGCAAATTCTTCAACCTCTGACCTTCAATTTTCTTAACTGCAAAATGAAGATAATAGTAGCAGTTACCTCATCAGGTTGTAGACAAATTAAATAAATTTATTTCTGTAAACCTTTAAGGATAGTACATTATCTCGGGGATCCTGGTGACTCAGTCAGTTGAGTGTCCAACTTTGGCTCAGGTCATGATCTGGAGGTTCATGGGATTGAGCCCCAGGTTGGGGTCTGTGCTGACAGCTCAGAGCCTGGAGCCTGCTTCAGATTCTGTGTCTCCCTCTGTCTCTGCCCCTGCTTGTGCTCTCTCTTGCTCTCTCTCTTTCTCAAAATGAATAGACATTAAAAAAAAAGAAGATCTTAGGATCTTTCATTAAGGATAGTAGATATCTCCATTGAAAGCACTCAATAAACATAAGGTATTCAGAAAAGGGGGAAAAAATTTCCACCTCAAAAAAACCATAAATCCTGTTAATAATTTTAAAATCCTTGGCACCTAAAACAAAGCTACACTCACTTTTAATTTTCTACAGAGAGGCTTCACAGAGATATGAACAAATGACTCTATGTACTTTACATAAATACATTAATACACAAGAATTTATATAAAGCAATGTACATTTCAATGGGGCTATGATTCTGTGTTTGCATTTGAAGATGTGACTAACATATATAGCCATTTTAGGAAATTACCAATATCTTATTCTTAAGGGATTTTTTTGTAGAAAAAATATCTTGAAGCAAAGGTATTTGCCGACCCCTTGTTAATGTCAAAAAATCTACAGAAATCTCATCATTATAAGGTAGAATTGATGGTGTCAAATATACTTGCTTCTTTAAGCACTTGTTTAATTTACCTCAATAATCTTTACAAAAACGAAGACGAAAATTGGTACTTCTGTCTAAGTCTGTATGTGGGGGCATTTAGATAATTTAGAGCTGGCAGATCATCTGTTAAAGATTACATTCCACCAAACATAAAAAAAAATTATCACAACTTAATAAACTTTAATGTCGAAAATCAGGCCTTTCAACTCCAAAAACAGTGAATTTTGCCCTTGAAATATAGCATTCAGAACTGCACCTTTTCTGAAACATTATTTTCAGATGAAGAAAAGTACTTACCAAGTACTACAGGCCCAAATGAAAAGTATCCTTCTGCACACTTCCCTCATGTGATAGGGAAATCTTCCTTAGAAGTTTTGGGAGTTTGCTTTAGATAAACATCTAAAACTTAACCCCTTTCCAAGTTGCCAGTGCCTCTACATTTAGAAAGGGAGCCAGAACCACACAGTACAATTTTTTTAATGACTACCAATTTTTCATTGACTTTTTTCTGTTAAAACCACTTGTGTTTATGATTACTTATAATAATTATTTACAGATACATGTTCTATCTTTGAGATTGCCAGATGTGAGTCACTATCAAAAGTAAAATATTTTTCAATAAAAATAACTACAAAAAGATTTTTGAAAGACAGTGTGCACATCTTACAGCCTGAGATTTCTGGTTTCAAAACATGGGCCACCTGTTACGACCTTTGTGACTCTGACTAAATTACTTAATATCTCTGAGCCTCAACTTCCTCATCTGCCAAAGAATTTTGTCAAGAGACTTATATGAAATATACTATGGAAAACTTCTGGAAGAATGACTCATGAAGGCACTCATCAGATACTAGTTCTCTTCTACTTCCCTTCATAAAAACAAATTTAAAATGGGAAGATTTGTGGTTAATAAATAGGTTTCGCCCACTTAAACTAACAACTGTTCATAAACACTCATTTCTCTCCATATGACTGCAACCCAACAAAAACACTCCTGGGATACTAATAATTATCTAATAAAATTTAGTCTACTGTGATTATCTTCTGGCAGGATCAAACTCTACCTTAATCTACTTAGAATAGTGACAGCTTTACATACCTGCCAAAGTTAGAAACATTCTGGTTCTTTGTGACCCAAAGGGAGATATCGATATGTAAAATCATATACAAAGTGTAAATTTGTTATATTGAAGAGCAGTTTTAAGCCTTCAATCATCGTATTTCAAGGAACATGAGAAGTCTTATTCATCTTGCTATTTCCCTCGAGGTTTAACTCTAGTTCAAGTTGATTCCAAAGCTGGATATCTGCCATGATCTATGGAGGTCATGTCTAAAATTTCTTAAGATTCTGAGTCCCTCTAAAATGTAACCCCATTTCTCCTCACCCCTAGCTTTAGAGCAACCTGCTGAGATTTCCATATATTTTTGAATCTGTCTCACCTGGCTAACAGAAGACTCTTGAACTTTTATAGAAAAACTCATTGAAGTTGAAATGGAACCAAAAAATAACTAACTCTTAGTCATTAAGAGCTTAAGAGAAGCGCCTTGAAGAGGCACTTGAATGTGTTAATACTTCTCACTCAGCTTTGAGAGGCTTTTTGACAATCATATAATAATTTATAAATACAAGTACATTCTTGATAACTATATTCACATGAACTTGGGGTAAAATCATTAGGCTAATTATTACTATAAAGTTATTTCCAAGTATTAAAGGAGCATAAAAACAAGTGTGAGAAACTCCAAGAGTAAGGGAAGGGAAACAAGAAGCTTCTCAGATGACATTCCAGGTAGATACTAAGAAATAGAAATATGATCACCAAGTCCATCAAGTTGAGAGGATGATTAGAAGGTGAATTCCAGGTAAAGAAAATAATCTAGGAAATGGCATATGGAATAGCAAGTACACAGTTATCCTGTTTAGTGATGGTCCTGTTAGCACTAATATCTTTTTTTTTTCCAATATATGAAATTTATTGTCAAATTGGTTTCCATACAACACCCAGTGTAAGCACTAATATCTTATAAAACTACTAGTTTATTTGTTTTATAAACTATTTGTCCCTGGATTTTCTTCATTAAAATGAAGAAAGCTATATATATATATATATACATATACATATATATATATATATGTATATATATATATATACATATATATATATATATGTATATGTATATATATATATATATATGTGTGTGTGTGTGTGTGTGTAGGAGATATATATATAAATATCATATATATCATCATGCAACAACTTTCAGCCAATGAGCTCTCTATCGAATAATCCTGGACTGGGTGTACCTACAAGATAAAGAGTTTACTTTTCTGAGGCACCTGGGTGGCTCTGTCAGTTAAGCATCTGACTCTTGATTTCAGCTCAGGTCATTATCTCACAGTTTGTGAGTTCAAGCCCCACATCAGACTCTGCACTGACAGCATGGATCCTGCTTGGGATTCTCTCTCTCTGCCCCTCCTGCACTCTCTCTCTCTCTCTCTCTCTCTCTCAAAATAAATAAATAAACTTAGAAAAATAGTTTACTTTTCTAGGACCTCTCTTAATTAATGTTATATTCTGACCAACAGTTTTAACCCATCACGACTGTCAAGAGAGGATATTGCTGGACTTACACTTAAAAAACAAAAGATGATGTGGATATTTAAGTGCCCAACACTGAAACCAGGTATACCTTGCAGTAAATGGTCAAGGAAAGCAGGATAAAAATCATGAGGTAGTATGAAGTACAGAGTAAACATCACTGGGAACGAAACAACCGTACAAATGTTAAGTGACAGAAACAAGATATGGCATAGAGGTAAAGGGATTTGAATCAATTTAAGAAGGAAGAGCAGCTTCCAGAGAGTGATGCTGGAAAGGAACTTTGGCTCTGATTTATTTAGCACAAAATTTAATTCTAAAGTAGGTATGCTTACAACTCATTGTGGCTGGAGCATAGAAATGTTGAGAGATGTGGGAGGAAAAAAGTCGGGAAGGTGAGCCACAGCCTGTTCATAAAAGGTTTCATGTTGGGCACCTAAAGAGTTGAGCTTATTCTTTAGGGCAGGCAATAGAAAACATTAAATGTTTTTAACCAATGAAATGACATAAACAAGATTTGTGTTTCTGAAATGAAATTGGCAAGGAGTACCACCACTTTCTTAGTATCATAGAATGATATCATCAAGGAAACAAACAAGGAGATTTACACTGCCACAGAATGAATTAAGAAAAGAATAAAAATAATATGCAAGAACCCTTAACTCCCAACCCAGGTTTGTCAAATCCAGGGCAAACATCATAGCAGGTTAATAGGAAGGATTCCTGGTCTGGAACCAGCTGCCACTTGACCCATCCACTCTTAGTACCTCTTCCCATCCATGTCTATTCTCCATTTCCTTCTATCAGATTCCACCTCTACTCTGAAAATAGGGATGGGCCCCAGAGGATAGAATAAGAGATGCTTAAAATGTCAGGTCACAGGTAAAGGTTACTCAGCAGGAACATAGCTTACTCGAGCACGCCCCACCTAGCTTGACAGAGGAATTGAAAAGGTTGTCAATGCCTGTTAGACAATCTTACTGGAAAGAAAAGGTCCTTTTATTTCTTTTAACCAAAGGATCACAGGAAACTGAAGGTCAGGCCTTTCAACAGAAGATGAAGGCCTACTTCATCTTGAGTTTCAAACACAGAAGATCATAGCACCACAACAGGAACAGGAGAATGTCAGAACAAAACCAACCATCATATTTCCTGCAGGGAGTTTTCCAAGCATAATTGTTTAGTTTCACAGTCCTTGAGATTTTGAGATCCTCACTCATTTTCATGGGGGCATTTTTCTTTAAAAATGCAACCCCTAGTCTTTTATCACTTAAGGACAGAAGTGCTTAACACATTTATGTAGTCAAAACAGTGGCATTCAGGAATATCCTGTTAGTGTTACAGATAAAATTGGTTCAACTTTCTGCAGTAATAGAGATCAGCCATCATGATTATGGCACTCCGCTGTAAAGATGACACAACTTACGAGATTTTGTTACAGCGAATGCCCTCAAAAAGGACTCCATGTCATCCATTTTCAACATCCTTGCAGGAAGAATGACTTCAGTGGTACTCTGAATGTGACTGCTGTACTAATGATGGCAGCCAGAGTGCCCATTCAGAATGGCCAGTGGATTTATCAGGTTTATCTGTCTCTAAGTCTTTAGGATCCACTGTCATTAGCCTGAATAATGGCTTTAGTATCTATAAATGAATATGGTCCTTTACATGAATAATCACTTCAGAGAACAAGGAATGGCTAGGAGAGGAAATCAAAGACTACATTTCAATGTGGGAGTTATCCATAACTTTCTACTAACTTCTTTAATGAACCAATCGGGAGAATCTTACAACTTTTGTGCCCAGCCAGAACTAGAGAGAAGATGTCAAATAGGATTTATGACTGAAAATTGAGATAGTTTTCTAAATAAAGCTTAGGTAAAGAATGGAAAATCCTAATAAATACTTTGCTTTAATGTTAATTGTGATTTCATGAGAAATCACAAGGAAAAATTAAAAATCAGCTTAGAGATAAAATTTAATGAAATAAATTTGTCCACATAAATCTTTGCATTCTCAAGTAGATTTTAGAAACTTTAAGGCTTTACTGATACAAAGAAATGGACTGTGGGAAAATGACATTTCCATAGAGTAAACTGTAGTTTATTTCATAGCAAATAACTCCACTTGTCATGTGAGTCCTTATTAGTCTAAACAAAAATGTCAGCTACCACATGGAAATTAATTAATTTGCCTCATAAATAGCATTTGTCTTAGAGTGCTCTAAGCTACCTAAGTGAATAGTTTATGTATAGATGCTGATTTGCAACCGACACTAAATTATCTTTTAAATGTGTCCCATGGAGGAAGATATACAAAAGACTTATGAAAAAGTCTCATTATAGATTGGTTTATTAGCTCCAGTGAATTCAGAATTAGCCAAGATGGCTGATCACATCCAAAGCATTTATATTGATGAGAACTGCAGTTCAGAAAGCGCCCCTACCATAAGAAAACCACCAGAACATGTTCACATTTAGAAGTGAATGTCAAGGCCTTCACAGACTAATCAAATCAATTGCCCCACTACCCTCTCAGCCATTTTCAACCGGGTAAGATATTGAACCAGCTGAATCTTCAAATCCTAAATATTCACTTTGTGAGGATTATCTACTCCTCAAGAGAAAGACATTTTCACACATTGTCAACACACATTCTTTTCTTAGCACAAATATATACTCACTTCTTGATAAGTGTGTTTTGTTCTAATTCAGGGAAAATATGCTCTCCACTTTCCTTGGCTCTATAATATGCACTCATATAAACATGATTGAATTATCTTTCTAAAAATGTTGAATTTTCCAGCCTTTTTGTCTACCTACTGCTCTTGAATAATTCATGTTAAAAATTCAACTTTTTTTTTTAATCTGCCTTATATGATACTTCATTTCTTAGTTTTAGAGACTATTTACTAGCACTAACTTCACGGAAGGATGGGTTTGTAGCTCACTCTTATGATGTTACATTAGTTTAGATTTGGTACAATTTTACACAAGAATTTAGAAATTAGGGGCTCCTGAGTGGCTCAGTTGGTTAAACTTACAATTCTTGATTTCGGCTCAGGTCATGATCTCACAGTTCCTGAAGTTGAGCCCCACATCTGACTCTGGGCTAACAGCTTGGAACCTGTTTGGGTTTCTCTCTTCCTCTCTCTGTCCCTCCCCCTACTCATGCGCTCATGGCCTCTCTCAAAATAAACATTAGAAAAAAGAATTTAGAAACTAAAAGATTTTATTTTTATAGTTAAAATAACCCCTGTCAAGTAAGGCAATACAGAGTTCCATCCAGAGCATTTAATATGAAGAACATCATCAAGAGTAGAACACATGGTTCCTATGCTAGAATGCTTAAAATCTGATGCCCGTATCAAAAGTTATTGCTACACATGGGGCACTCAGTCAGTTAAGCATCTGACTTCAGCTTCAGGGTATGACCTCACAGTTCGTGGGTTCAAGCCCCACACTGGGCTCTGTGTTGACAGTTCAGAGCCTGGAGCCTGCTTCAGATTCTATGTGTCTCTCATTCTGCCCCTCCCCTGCTCATGCTCTGTCTCTCTCAAAAATAAAAAAACAATTAAAAAAATTTTTTTAACCTTAAGAAGAATCCTTGAAAAAAGGAAATTGAACTTCAAATAACTATCAAAACAAAATGCAACATTCTTTAAAAGAGGAAAACAAAATCTAGATAGTAATGGAATGCTGACAATGCTAAGTATCCAATTAGCCATTAGGATTTCAGTGAAGCAGAAAAACAGGATTCATAACCAGAAGTCATTCAGTAGGAAAAAAATTATATAAATAATACAGTGATAGGAACTTTAAAATCATTATTATAAATATTTTCAAGGATTTAAGTTAAAGCATGACTATAATGAGAAAAAAATTGAATACATAAAAAAAAAAATTACCAATTAGAACCCTTAGAGATGTGAAATGCAGTATCTGGAGAAAAAAATTTCACCAGATGGGCTGAACTACATATACATGTAAAAGATTTGTGAGTAGTGAACCTGAAGACACAGCAATAGAAATTATCCAAGTTAAAGCACAGAGAAGGGGAAAAACAACACAAAACAAAAAACAAACAAAAAAACGCTAAAAGGTAACAGTCTCAGATACAGGTGACAAAATATCAAAAATCTAAAATATGCTTGGGGCGCCTGGGTGGCTCAGTCGGTTAAGCAACCGACTTCAGCTCACATCGGTTTGAGCCCCACATCCAGCTCTGTGCTGACAGCTCAGATCCTGGAGCCTGCTTCAGATTCTGCATCTCCCTCTCTCTCTGCCCCTCCCCCATTAGCACTCTGTCTCTGTCTCTCAAAAATGTATAAAAACATTAAAAAAATTTTTTAAAGATCTAAAATATGCCAACTGGAGTCTAAGAAGGAAGGTAAAGAGTGAAAAAAAATATTTGAAGAAATAACAGAAATGTTCTAAAATTTGGTGAAAACTATTTATCATACAAACTCAATGAATCCCAAATGTAATAAACACAAAATATTACCAAAGCATGTTAAAACTAAATTACCAAAAACCCATGAAAAAAAGTGAAAAATCTTTAAAGCAGCCAGAGATAAAGACAAATTAAAAATAGACATACAAAAATGAAAATTACTACTGACTTCTCATCAAAAATATTGCAAGCAAAGACAAAGAAGCAACATCTTTAAAGTGCTGAGAGAAAAATGCATTAATCTAGTGTACATATATTCAGTGAAAATATCCTTCCAAACAAGTGTAAAATAAAATTATTTTCAAAGAAAGCCTGATTGATTTTGTCACTCATAGATATGCATGCAAAAAAAATTTAAACGAAGTTTTGTTTTTTTTTTAATGTTTATTTATTTTTGGAGAAAGAGAGACAGAGTGAGAACCAGGGAGGAGCAGAGAGGAAGACACAGAAACCGAAGCATGCTCCAGGTTCCAGGCTCTGAGCTGTCAGCACAGAGCCCAACTGCGGGGCTCAAACCCCCAAACCGGTGAGATCACGACCTCACCCAAAGTCTGATGTCCAACGGACTGAGCCACTCAGGCGCCCCTAAAAGAAGTTTTTCAGGATGAAGGAACATTCCAGCAGATGGAGACATGGATTCTAAACAAAGAAACAAAGAACGATGGGGCACTTGGGTGGCTCAGTCTGTTAAGCTTCCGACTTTGGCTCAGGTCATGATCTCACAGTTCATGAGTTTGAGCCCAGTATCTGGCTCTGGGCTGACAACTCAGAGCCTGGAGCCTGCTTCGGATTCTGTGTCTCCCTCTCTCTCTGCCCCTCCCCCACTTGCACTCGGTCTCTCTCTCTCTCAAAAAATAAACTTAAAAAAAAAATTTTAAAAAGAATGATAAATATGTTGTAAATATTAAAGCAAAGTGGTTTTTTTTCCATTTAATTTCAAGATAATGGACTGTTTAAAGCAAAAATATTAACAATCTGGGAGGCAGAATAATGGCTCCCAGAGCTATCCAGGCTTGATTCCCATAACCTATGACTTTGCTATATTGCATGACAAAGGGGGTTTTGCAAAGGTGATTAAGGTTATGAACTTTGAGAGGAGGAGATTATCCTGCAATATCCAGGTATGTCTGATATAATCACACAAGCCCTTAAAAGCAGAGAACCTTTCTCAGTTCTTGTGAGAAAAAAAGATACAATAGTGGAAAAGGGTCAAAGACATTTGGAATGAGGGGTGAGTCTGTCAAAGATCAGGATCCAAGGAGTGCAGCCTTCTCTAGAAGCTTAGAATGACCTTCAATTTATAGCCAGCAAGAGAATGGGGACTTGGATGTTACAACTGCAAGGAAATGAATTGGCTGACAACCCAAATGAGCAAAATGGATTCTTCCCTAAAACCTCCAGAAAGAAATACAATGCACTAACACTTTGGTTTTAGCCCAATGAGAACTACAGAATACTTCTGACCTAAAGAATTGCAGGATAATACATTTTTATTGTGTGAGCCACTAAATGTGTGGCAATTAGCTACAGCAGCAATATAAAATGAATACATATATATTTTGGGGGTGATTAGAGAGAGAAGGGTAAATATATGATAATAGCAGAAAAGAGAAAATGTAGAATTTTACATTATACATTCAGTAGTATAATATAATCAGAAAGTAAAGAATAATAAGTTAAAGATGTGTGTCAGAAATGCTAGAACCATCACTTAAAAATTAAGGGAACTATAACTTAAAGATCAGTGATAGAGATAAAATGTATATAAAAATAATAAATTGACCAAAAAAATTAAAAAAAAAAAACAGTAAATGAAGGAAAAGGTCATATGGGACAAACAGAAAACAAAGAAATGCTGTACACTTAAATATTATTGTATCAGTAATTACATTAAAAGTCAATAGGCTGACAGGCACCTGGGTGGCTTAGTTGGTTAAGCATCGGACATTTGATTTTGGCTCAGGTCATGATCTCAGGGTTCATGAATTCGAGCCCCGCACTGGGCTGGCTCTGCACTGACTGAAGAGCTTGGGATTCTCTCTTTCTCTCTCTCTCTGCCCCTCCCCTGCTCACACTCTCATTGTCTCTCTTTCTCTCAAAAATAAATGAACATTAAAACAATAAAAGTAAATGGCCTGGACACTCTTAAAAGGCAGACATTTTCAGTTGATAAAAATAATAAGACTCAACTATAGTCTGGCTATAAAGGTACAGATAGATTAAAATAAAAGGATTAAAAATGACAGCTCATGAAAATACTAATTAAAAGGTGTGGACTAGCAGTATTAATATCACCAGGGGATAAAACAAATATTTTGAAATGGTAAGAGCCAATTCATCACTTCAATTGTTGTGCCTGTACCTAACACCTTGAAAATAAATGAAGGAAAAACTGACAGATCTGAAAGGAAAAATAGATAATCCAAAACTATAATTGGAGATTTCAAAATGCTTCTATATTAGGACAAGCAGACAGAAAATCTAAGAATAAGAGAAGATTTGAAAACAATACTGACCAACTGGACTTAATCAGTATTTATAAAACATTATTCCTACAATGGTCAAATATAAGGTTGTTTTTTTTTTAAGTGTACAAATGTATTATTTTTCTATTGCCATGAAATGAATTATCACAAATCTATTTATTACCTCCAAGTTTATGTGGGTTAGGAGCCAGGCAAAGCACAGCTGGGGCCAGTACCTGGGTCCCGTGCCAAGTTTTCACAAGGATACAATCTAAGGTCAGTTGAGTTCTGTTCCTTGCTGGAGCTCAGAATTTCCTTCCAAGTTTATATAGCTGTATACACCTGTGCAGCTTCTTAGATTAAAACAAAACAAAACAAAACAAACTAGGAGTCATTCTTATTTCTTCTTATCTCTCTTCACATCTAATTTTTCATCATGTCCAAACAGCTCTACCACCATAAATGGCCAATATTCACTATCAAAAATGCTAAAACTGTCATCTGTTGCACCATTATCTCTCACCTGAATAATTTTAGATCTTATAACTTATTTTCCTCATCCTTTGTTGTCCCTCTCCTCCTTTATCCACACAAATCCACACAAAAACCCAGATTTTTTTCTAATCCTAAGACATACCTTATTACTCCTTGACACATTGTGTATAAAATTAAGTGGTCTAAGATAAAGGAAAGTTTTCTTTGCATTTTGCTTTTGCATGATATTAATGAGCTTTTCATATATTTGAGAGTTATTTCTATTTTCTTTCCTGTGAGACACTATTCATGTCTTTTGCTACTTTTTCTATTGTGCTGCTGGGCCTCTCTTCCTGATAAAAGTTCTTTATATATTAAGGAAATCAACTGTTTGTTATGATGTGAATTTTAAGTATTTTCCCAGCTGTTTTTCTTTTGTTATACCTAGATTTATAAACATATTTTTAACAAGTGTATTTTTTTATTTAGAGAGCGTGTGAGCAGGGGAAGGACAGAGAGAGAGAGGGAAAGAGAATCCCAAGCAGACTCCATGCTGTCAGCATGAAGCCCTACCCAGAGCTCAATCCTACCACCCACGAGATCATGACCTGAGCCAAAAATCAAGAGTCAGACATTTAAATGACTGAGCCACTCAGGTGCCCCTAGAAACATACTTAAGAAGGACAGACTTTTCAGCTTATAGGTAATAAAAATATTGCTCCATAATTTCTTCTAATATTTTCAAAAATAGTTGCCTTCAAAAATAGTTCTTTGATAAATTTGTTTATTCTGATTTTAAAACAGAATCCAATTTTATTTTTTTCCAAACGTTTACCAATTCTCCCAAAACCCTTTATTAAATATACATTTTTACTACTGTTCACAAATGACATTTTTTATCATAAACTAAATTCTGATGAGCATTTACATTTGTTTCTGAATTTTCCATTACATTCTATTATCTGTATATGTATGTATATATCTATATCTATATCTATATCTATATCTATATCTATATGTATCTATACCTATCTGTCTCTATCTCTATATATATCTATATATATAGATATGTATCTCCAAGCACCAGTGTTAGGCCATTTTTAATTATCATAAACTTAAAACATGGTTAAGTAAGACACCTAGTGCATGCGTGCACACACACACACACACACACACTTCTAGTATTTTTTTCATATGAACTTTTTTCAAAAATATTCTCTACCTACCTTTTTAAAATTATTTTTAATGTTTATTTTTGAGAGAGACAGACAGCATGAGCAGGGGAGGGGCAGAGAGAGAAGAGAGAAAAGAGAGAGAGAAAGAAAGAATGAATCTGAAGCAGGATCTAGGCTCTGAGTTGTCAGCCGGGCTCAAACTCACAAACTGTGATATCTGACCTGAGCCAAAGTCAGATGCTCAACCGACTGAGCCACCCAGGTGCCCATCCTGTCAACTTTAGAATCCATTTTTTCTAGTTTATAAAAATATCCCATTACCATTTTCATTATTATCCTATTAAACACGTAAATTAACTCATCCAAGAAGAACTGTTAATTTTATGAGATAAATTGTTTTCTCCTAACATACTAGGTCTGTTTCTTGATGTATTCTATATATGTATATGATTTTAGGGTGAGGGGTCATCTACAAAACAACCAGTGTATTTATTGGGTGCTACTCTATGTTGAAAACTGTACGATAGGCTGACCCATATATTACTGTGTTTAACGTCAAACAACAAATGACTTAACCATTAAAAGTATCTGTAACTGTTAGCACAAAGAGCTAATTTTTATAAAACTTTTAATGATAGGGAGAGAGTGCTAAATTCCTGCAGCTGCCACAAAACATTCAAATGCTGGATAAGTTATAATAAACATACTTTCAAAGTAATTTCTAAGCTCAATTCAAAGTACAGAAAATCTCTAAGAGCCAGATAAAAGCAGACTAAGATTGGGATGCCTGGGTAGCTCAGTTGGTTAAGCGACCAACTCTGGATTTCCACTCATGTGGGGAGATCCAGCCTGGCCTCCATGCGTCGCATGGAACCTGCTTGAGATTCTCTCTCTGCCTCTCCCCTGCTTGCATGTGCATACTCTCTCTCTCTTAGATAGATAGATAGATAGATAGATAGATAGATAGATAGATCTTACAAGGAAAAACTAAGATAAAATCATAGGCACAGAACTTTGCTTTGTGACCAAGCAATACTTGGAACCTACAGCTTTGGGGATTAATAACTGCTCCAGGATCAAAAGATTAGACTTAGGCAACTGCAAAGTGAATCATAGCCTGAAACTATTTGCATGAAGAACCCCAGGCACTTAACCAGGTTTTACCTTCAGAGAAACGTTCAATGGTAAAAATTACATTTGACCACAAAGAGCACTGTTAAGCAACCTATTTCTGCTGTTATTCTTGAAGTGGGTGTGTGTAAGGCAACAGAGCTCAAGAATGGTGTTCTAGTAGATTCCATTCATTATATTTATTCAAAATTTGGTAAGAGATTTTATCATTAATAATGTTGAATTTTTTCAAATGCTTTTTCTTTATTTAGAGCATAGGGACGGTGTCCCTTGATCTATTAATAGATTTGTCAGTTATCCTTGCATGTTTAGAATAAACCCAATCTGATGGTGATTTATTATTATTTAACATCTGCTGAAATTGAATTGCCAAATGTTTAATTTAGGAATTTTGCATTTAGAAGTATTTTTTGCATTTAGAAGTACTTGCATTTGCAAGTAAAGTTTTGCCCATAAATTGCCTTCTCATTTTATCCTGGTCTACTTATGTTATTGTCATGAGAAAAATCACTTTTACATTTTTTAAGATGAAAAATCTATTAAATCTATTAATTTATTAGCTTACATTTGTATTCAGAATGAGAAAAGACAAAAAATTCCTTAACATATATGCAGAGAATAGAGTTAGGTACCCCAGACCAGATGTCATCTTCCATGAAAACCAATTGGTTTGCAAAGATTTGAGATTAAGGACTACGTTCTTCAAAAGATAACTTTATACTTTCAAAACCAGAATGTTTCACAAAGAATTTTCTACAGATAAGAACATAAGGATACTTAAATGGCTGTAAGATAAAACAAGAGGATAACAAATATAAATTCTAATACATGGTTCTATTCCTAACAGGTAATAAATACATATATTTGTGTGTGTGTGTGATCTTACCTTCCATTTTTATCTACTAGCTTCTTTGAAAATATTCCTAAAATAAAAATTCTATCTACTTGTACTTCATAAACAGCACTTATTTTTCCAGAAACCCTTTTTTATACCAATTGAGAATTAGAAACACTAGTATTTTCAAGGCTCCACACAGAATTTCAGAGGCTAAATGTGCCTAAAATTAAATAGAAAAGCATATACACCATGATATACATCTTTTTAAATATGAGATTAACAATGACCTTCTTCCAAAGCATTAGATGGATAACATCTGTTTCTTGAATGCTTGCCATAATTCACCAGTAAAGCCATTTAGGCCTAACATTTGTGGCTTGGATTTGGAGAGGCTAAATTTTTGTTTTTAATATATTTAATCAGGTTTTCCATCTCTTCTTGCGACAGTGCGGTATGCTTTTCTAAGAAAGTTTATTCCAGTTAAGTTTTTAAATTTATTGGCCTAACGTTTTTCATAAAATTCTACCTTTTCTTCTCTATTACACCTATAATTGCAATGTCATTATTTCTAATAATATTTGTGTCTTCTTTATTCTTGATTTTCAAAATACTAGCATTTAGTTTTGTTCATCTTCTCCACTATTCCTTTCATTTATGTTCTAATAATTTCTGCTGTTGTGTTTCTTAGACCTTTTCTTCTGTATCATTTCCAGATTTAGATGCTTAGCTAATTTTCAACTTTTCTTCTTAAGATTTTATGTCTTCCCATGTCCATTAAATCCTTTTCGCTGTAGCCCTCAAATTTGAGGTGTAGCATTTTTACTATCTGATATAAACTACATAAAATTAACTATATAAAATAGTTTCCAGTGTCTCTTTTCTAATATTTAAATGTCACACCATGAAAATGTGTTCATCTGCAGATATCTGGAGACTTTTAAGTTACTCCTTTTATGGTTATTAGTTGTACTGTGATTAAAGTATATGGCCTGTATGATACCAGTTTTTTGGTGTTTTTGAGACTTGGTTTATAGCATAAAACAATTTCTATATATTTTATGTTTTTGACATGAATTCTTACTCCTTATACAAGATTCTATACTTGTCATTAGATCAATTTTATTAACTGTGCTATACAAATTATTTTTAACCTAACCAAATATTTGGCCTACTTCATCTAATTATTAAGAGAAGTTTATTCAATTCTCTCTCCATGACTTTTATTTTTTAATGTATGTTTATTTTTGAGAGACAGAGAGGTGTGAATGAGGGAAAGGCAGAGAGAGAGACAGTGTGAGACAGAATCTGAAGCAGGCTCTAGGCTATGATCTGTCAGCACAGAGCCTGATGTGGGGCTCAAACTCAAGAACTGTGAGGTCATGCCCTGAGTCCAAAGTCAGACACTTAACCCACTGAGCCATCCAGGTGCCCATAACTGACTTTTTTGATCTAAACATATTTTCATCAATTTCTCTCTATATATTTTGAGACAGCAGTATTAAGAACATGAGATTTAACTTTCTCTTCCTGAGACCTGTTTTTATCATTGTATGCCAGTCCTCTATGATCTCTAAAGTATGTTTTTTGTAAAAAATACAACTTCACCAATGTCTCTTTAGTTCATACTGACCTGATATAATTCTCTCACACTTTTACTTTCCTTCTTTCTGCAGCATATGTTTTAGGAATTTAAGAATTTAGAGCAACTTTATTTTTTTTCAAAGTGAGAAGCTCTTTAACCGTGAGCTGAGCCCATTTCAATCTATTTTGATATGAATACATTTAGAGTTGTCATCATCACGATCTGTGCTCTTAATTTACCTTCCTTTTCCGTGATATTTTTAGTTTTCCTTTCCTATGTTCCATTAAGCTATTTAAGTTTCTTTTTTCCTTAACTATATTAAAAGTTATAGATTCTGTTATACTGAACTGTATGAAATTGCTAGTATTTGAGCATCTTTTACTTGCAAAAATGGTAACACATAGTTTCATAGTCAATAGGTTTAACATACACATTTGATTTCGTATCTAAAATCAGTCAATCTCTCTACCTCCTCTAATAGCAGGAAGACCTTAGGACACTACTTATCCACCATCACTTGCCTGGATTATTGCAATGATTTCCTAAACCTTCTTCCTACCTTTTTTTCCCCTCTTCTTAACAGTTAATTGCCAATGTAGGATCCAGACTAATCTGCGTAAAACATAATTCTCCTTCTGTCACTCTTGTGTTTCAAACCCTCCAATACCTATTCATCTTAGGATAAAAGCTCAACACCTGATGAATCCCTGTCATCCAGCCCCCAATCCTCTCCAGCTTCACCCCTCAATACTCTCCTACTTTATTCGGAATCTGTTCCTTCTCATACCTGCCAAACTCCTTCTTTGGGGCTTTGCGTCTACTCTTCCCTCTGCCCAGAACGTTTGCTCTCTTTCCTCTTCCAGACTGTTGCTCAAATGTCACCCTCTCAGTGAAGCCCTTCTGACACCCTATTTGAAATTACAACTCAACCAATTTAGGAATCTTTTCTCTGCTACTTTTCATTTTAATATGTATCATCCCCTGAGATAGTATATGATTCACTTTGATTCTTGCCTGTCTCTCCCTTCTAGAATGAAATCTCCATGAGGGCAGAACTTTTGCTATTTTGCTCTCTGCTGTATCTCTTTCACTTCAAGTATTTTCCTGACTCACAAATGCTTGTTAAACAAATTAATGGCCTCTCTTAAAATGCTAATGTTACAATAACAAGGCCTACTTCCACCTTGATTTTATACCCCCAGATGAACACTTACTACCATTGTTTTATATAACCATAATGTGCATTTTAATTGACTATTTGTGTAATAATTTCTTTGCTCACTGTTTTCTTGTCAGGTCTATTTCTGGGTATGACTTTTTTTTTTAATTCCCATAGTATATTCTTTCATTATTTTTTTAGTGTCTATTAGTGGTAAACTATCCCAATCTTTGTCTGAATTTGTTATTTTGTCTCACTCTTAAATTTTTTTAATATTTTATTTATTTTTGAGAGAGAGAGAGAGAGAGAGAGAGAGCGCTTGAGCAGGAGACAGGCAGAAAGAGAGGAAGGCACAGAATCCGAAGCACAGTCCAGGCTCTGAGCTGTCAGCACAGAACCAGATGTGGGGCTTGAATTTGTGAACCACGAGATCATGACCTGAGCTGAAGTCAGACGCATAAATGACCGAGCCACCCAGGTGCCCCTAGTCTTAAAATTATATTTTACAAGGATATAGAATTTCAGATTAATAACTTTAAAGATCATTCTACTATTTTTATGGTTTCTATTATTTGTATTGATAAATTACATACAAAGAACTGATAGGTTGTCAGTAATCATGCTTTACTCTTTGGCACTTTTAAAATCTTCTCTTTGCCTTCATTATTATGTTCCAAATGTGAATTTATTTTAATTGATCTTATGTTGGGATTCATTGTAATTCCTGAATATGAGAAGTCATGTCTGCGAAAAGTCTGGAAGATTCTGAAAAATTCTATTATTTTCTATTTCAATAACAAAACAGCAATTTCCCAATGTCTCCTTCTAAAACCCTTTCAGATAGAGAATTTTCAGTGTTAACATTCAGTGATCCATGTTTCTTAGCCATATTTATGATCTCTTTATCTCTCAGGGCTACATTCTGGGTAATCACCCCAAATATGCCTTCTAAATCATGAATTCCTCTTAAGGTATCTCTAATTTTAACTTTAAGCCCACCCACTGGAAAATATTTTTAATTTCTAGCAAGCAATTATGCCATTTTAAAAAGTTTGCCTGTTTTCTTATCCTGTCCTTACAAATCTATTTTTTTCCTTTATTACTTTCATAATTTTAAATGTTTCTATTATGGTTTATGAATGATATTTTAAATGTTTATGGGCCATACCCTGTATTTGCTATGTCTTCTAAGTCATTCTTAATTTTTTTTCCTTGCAAGTTTGGTAACTTTGGGTCATTGGTTTATATTGAGTAAGGTTTTATCTGTAGGTTTCCATAGAAACATTTGGCATCTCTTGTCAGTTACCCCGAGCAAAAATTTTATGTTGATTTCCCAAAATTATAAGACATTTTACAGATATGAAGGCAATTCATACAAAGGCAGTCCTGACTAAGTTCTTCTGAAATAGTTATTTACCTGTTTATGTTCTACCCAGTGTCAAAATCAAGTTTGGCCAACTTGTTTTGTCACATTTCCTAGCCAGTGGGAATTTTCTTTCCTTTTCTACCATTTTATCCGAGTATAGTTCTCTCTCACTACCTAAGACTTAAAATTATAGGCTCCTCATTTACCATTGTTTCAGACCTATGCTTCCTGAATTGGTTCTCTTCTTCATTTTTAGGAGCTAGAAGGGCCTTTACTTTTTGCTTCCAAGCTCTGGAATTTAAAATACATTTTATATTTTATACATGTATAAATATTATACAGTGGGGATATTTTTAGGTTGTCTACTACCACAGTCCTCGAAACCAAAGTCCTTTTGAAGGGTTTCAAACACAGAGTGCACTTCAAGAAAATCTACATCAAAGAAGTTTGACTTAAATACGGTATAGGAGGCAGGGCCAAGGCTTCCACAGCATATGGGTGACCCTACTGAGATACAGCCCTTGAACACTTCAGTATCATGTGCTTCAGTGTGAAGGAGCCTTCAAGAACGGGCCAGGGAAAAAGCTACTCGTTTAGAAATCTCATTAGAATTCTACACAATCCATGTCCATACTCCTTATGCAGAAGGCACAGTCTTTGAGAAGCATTTTCTTGCACCTCTGATCCATTATGTCACTTCCCAAGCCTCTCAAGTGTTTGTCCCATCATCCCTTTCCTTAAGCAAGTCTTAAATTTTAAGCATTCATAAGGGAACACAGTGAGAATTGGATGCATAATTACACATGGTCATGGTGACATTGTTCTGAAGCTATGTCAAGTTCTGAACATACATATTCACTATTAATTAAAATAGACACTAATAATACTCTCAGTCTTTGATTGGATATATCCAATTATAGTTTGTAAATATATTGTATTATAAATTATATCCTTTCTAGGAGTGTTTTCATTTTGCAGAGTATATTTTCCTTGTAACTGTGAAAATTGGTTGTAACTGCTCATTAACTGGGACACTTATTTATATAGGCTGGCATAACTTGGAACATTAATTAAGACAGTACGTGTTTCAAATATACATGCCCTTTCCAATAATTACTGAAATGGTTGGGAGAGGCGTGCCTATCTGTTTGGTATAACAACATTTATATACTCTGTTGCTCTTCTGGTGCTATGACATGACTTCATAGACCTGAGGCAGTATGCTTAAGAAAGGGATGTAAATAGGTCCACAGTACTTCATCCACAATTCTGAAATTCACAAAGGCTCTGAAAACTAGAAGCCTTGTTTTTTAATTCATTTAGCAACAAAATATGGCCTGAATTCATTCAGTGACAAAATATGATCTGAGCAGATATGAGCTCTTTTAACCCACTTAGTGTGACTATTTACACGTTTTATTCTGTAAATATTGAATAGTGTCCTGCTCCAGACCATGACAGGGTTTTATATAACATACATATTATGTAAAGTTGTCACTACATTACTGGTCTAAAATCCAAAAAGAATCTGAAACACATTTAGTTTAATATTTTTAAATGATGGATTATAGACCTGTAATAGGCTAGAATAAAAACTATTAGCAATATTTTTTAAATGATTAAAGTACCTATGAAATTAGGAACCCAACAAACTGACTGAAGAACTTTCATGAATCACAATTATATTTCCTTGTAGAAAGCTTAAAAAAAGTGAATATATGTAGTAATATATTATTAGATTGTATTATAAATACATTATAATGCTGTGGTGAATATTATTTTTAAGCATACTTGGAATTAAAGTGTAATTTAAGTTAAAAAAAAAAAAAAGAGCATTTATAGCCACTAAAGAATGGTTGGAAAAGTAGGATAGTAAGCCCCTTTGAGTTATGTAAATGTTGAGATTTTAAAATTTTAACCCAAGGCTTCTCAACAGCAGTGCTACTGACATTTGGGTCCAGGGAATTATGTGTTGTAAGGGACTGTCTTGTGAACTATAGGATGCTCAGCAGCATCCCTGTCCTCCATGTACTAGATGCTGGTAGCACACCTTCTACCTCAAATTCTATCATAAATGCCTCCTGACGGGGGCACCTGGGTGGCTCAGTTGTTTAAGTGTCTGGGTCTTGATTTTGGCTCAGGTCATCATCTCACAGTTGCTGAGATCGAGCTCTGCATCAGGCCCATGCTATCAGTACAGAGCCTGCTTGGGATTCTTTCTCTCCCTCCCTCCCTCCCTCCCTCTCAAATAGACAAACAAACAAACTTCAAAAAAAAAAAAAATGCTTCCTGACATTACCAACTAATCCCTATGGTACAAATTGGTTGAGAACCACAGTCTTCACCCAACTCATAAAACTTTGTAGTTTGTAAAATTAGTTTCAATATATATATATTTTTAAATATCACAGAACAACTCTGTGAGTTAGGTATTATCATACCAATTTGCAGAGGAGGGAAGTAAGGTCCAGGAGAGTGAGGCAATTTGGCCAAACCACAGAGCTAGTAAGTGATCAGCTAACACATACGCATTGGCTCAACAGCCTGTTCAACCAGGTTCTTCCTTCAACATCACCTTGAAAAGATTACTGGTCCAATGAGACAAGATGCAGATGATCTGATTTTTTTTTTTAAGTAGAACAATGCATTTTGAGACATGCATTATTTCAGCACCATAGCAGATGATTGCTTATGAAAACCACTCATCTCTGGTTCTAAGCCATAAAGGCATGCCAAATAGAAGCAGTTATTTTCATATGTGTAAGTCTTGCTAGGCAAAGACTCTTGTAAGTAGAAAAACCAGCAACATAAGCTGGTTTTAATAAGCTCGTGCCGTAAAAATCACTTTGCAGCTTCTTACAAATAACCCCAACCATAAAATAATTCCAAATTTATATTTTAAAATGGAATATTACAATGAAGCATAATAAGAATGATCCAGGAAAATTAGCATTTAACCTAGGAAATTAGTTCCCAACAGCTCTAGCTGTTTAAAATTCAGTTTAGAGAATAGGTAGTATCACATTGCCTTAAATGCAGAATAGGAATGCATTTTCAATTGCATGCTTATCTCTAAGGCTTTAAATCTTCATGAAGTTAATCTGACACTGCACCTGATAAGGAGCAGCAATGCTACTGAAGCGAGTGCACAGCCAGTCCAAGCTGCCTTCCAAATCACTATTGACAATTCCAATGAAATCTAGAGGAGTCGCCACATTATTGACGCAATTTCATTTTCAAATGTCACATTTGTGTCCAATTGTTTGCTCCCAAGTGATTTTGTAATTCACAGTTCAGAGGCAGAATTTTCTTACCCAAACTAAAATGATTAAGCAGTATCATATATGACAGCTGTATGTGACACGGCTATTCTTATATAAACTAGGCCTAAGTATACACACCTAGCATTCTTTAATAGTCACCAAAATTATAGCACTTTATTTAAAAGTCAAAGATCAGTTGATTGGATTCTCTATCTGCTGAAAAATAACTCTCTTTACCTATTTAAGCTTTGTTGTTTTTCTTTGTTTTTGTTTTTATTTGAGCGAGAGAGAGAGACAGAGACAGAGACAGAGAGAATCTTAAGCAGGCTCCATGCTCAGCACAGACCTAATACAGGGCTCCATCCCACGACCCTGGAATCTTGACCTGAGCTGAAATCAAGAGTCGGATGCTCATCCAACTGAGCCACCCAGGTGCCGCTAAAATTTGAATAAACATAATGTCCATATAAAAATACAAGTACATTACTTAAAACAGTATTTCTAGTCACCCTGGACATTTCCTACATTTCTGGTTTATTTAATTTTTTATTAAGCCTTTATTTCTAGGGGACTTTCAGGTTTAAAGCAAAATTGAAAAGAGGTTACAGACATTTTTCATATAGCCCTGACCCCACCCATGCATGTCCTCCCTCATTATCCACAGCCCCCCCTCCAGAGAGATACATTTGTTACAACTGATGAACCTACACTGACACATCATAATCACTCAAAGTCCATAGATTGCATTACAGTTCACTCTTAGTGTTGTACATTCTGTGGGTTTGGATAAAGGAATAATGACATGTAACCATCATTATGGTATCATACATCTTTTATCAGATGCACTGAGCAGCCCCCAAAAAAGTTCCATCTCTGGACATTCCATCCAATTCTTCCCCTCAAAGAGAAACCAGGAAGTAGAATGTTGCATCCACTTGCTCTTGCTGAACCAGGGGAAGGGGGCAATGGCAACCCAAATCTCCATCTCTGTTCTTATTGTCTCCAGACAGCTAGAGTTTGCCAGGTCCCATCAGCACTGTGGGACAGGCAAGTCAGAAGGCTATCCTTTGGCAACTCCCAGAAGAGCTGGTGATGTTAGGTGCCTAAACAAACTCTTTCCCTCCTCAGGGAGAAGAAGGCAGCCATGATTTTTGACTACTCATTCTGTACTGAGCTGAAGGGAGGTACCAGGTCATCTATCAGCCCAAGCTGACATCTTTCTTCTCCCCCAGGCAGCTAGAGCATGCCAAACCCTTCAGATTTCCAAGACTGGCAAAGCAGCCGCTAGTCCCCAGAAGTCAGGAGACTGGTTGTGTAAACCAACTCCTTCCCTCCCCTTAAAGAAGCTGATAGCTGGGGGACTCTTCGTGATTATATGGCACTGTGCCAGGGATAGGGATTTTGGTGACAGAGTGTCCTAAAACCCCCAAGAGGCTTCAGGAAATCTGATCTTGCATTTTTCAGTGTCTAGGAGCCATTCAGTTAGTTTGGATTTCTCATAAAGGAAATCTGTCCATTAATTGTCATTGAATTGATGTGTTTGTAGGGGAGGAGGGTCTAGGGCTCCCCACCCTGCCATCTAGCTAGTATCACTCCTTGCTAATCATTTTTATGACACTTTATTGTACTTTACGGAGCCAACAACGTTAGCATATATGCTTGCTTCCAAGCTCCAGGGAACAAGAGTAACTGATGGATGCCCCATCCCACCCCATTTATTGTTCCTTAACCATCAGAGTGACTTTACTCCTAAGTTTTTGAGTTTATAAACTCCAAGATCTAAGCGACCTAATGTATTACTGTTTTATTAAGCTTATCAAAAATCAATTATTTCTCCCTAGAATAATTGCCCCACCCTATAGTTCATCCATTCAGAAGAGTGGAAGCCAACCTGAACTGAGTGTGCTGAGATGCCACACCCATCTTTACTCCACCATTAAAGAGTTACAGGAGCAGACTCTGAGCCACAGTGTCCTACACTGAGAAGTGAACATAACAAAATTCGGGCTATTCTACTTTCCTTACCCAGTTGTCATAGAGATTTCATTAAAAAACTTGCTTCTAAACACATTTTGAAAATGTAAATACACAGACATATACATACATACATACATACATTATACACTCACTCATCCACACAACTGGATACAAATGTAGGATTGTTTTTTACTGAACATTACTTTCATCACATTCCAAGTGGTTCATCTCTTCCAATGATTTTTAATCCCCAAAAAAATTTCCAAAATATGTTAGGAAAGTTGCATCCTCACAATAACCTAATTCTAACAAAATTTAGAAATTTTCTAGAAAATTCATTAATGAATTTTGACACTGAAAATCTTAATCTAGATATCTAGAAATCTGGATTTAGATGAAGCATACCGCAACACAATAAAGATCATACATGAAAAACCCACAGCTAAACAAACCTCACAGCTAACATCATACTCAATGGTGAAAAGTGAGAGCTTTTCCTCCAAGATCAGGAACAAGACAAGAATGTTCACTCTTGTCACTTGTATTCAATATAATTCTTACTGTAAGCCCTAGCTACAGAAAGCAAACCAGAAATAAAAGACATCCAAATTAGTAAGAAAGAAATTAAACTGCCACTATTTACAGATGGCATGATAGTGTACATAGAAAACCGTAAAGATTTCACCAAAAACAAAAAAATGATTAAATGTAGTAAGTGAATTTCGTAAAGTTTCAGGATACAATATTAATACACAAATTGGTTGCATTTATATACATTAATAACCAAGCAGTAGAAAGAGAAATTAGGAAAATGATCCATTTACAATTGCACCAAAAAGAATAAAATATGTAGGAATAAATTTCATTAAAGTGATGAAAGACCTGTACTGTAAAAACTATGAAACATTAATGAAAGAAATTAAGCACAAATGGAAAGACATTCCATGCTTATGGATTGGAAGAATGAGTATTATTAAAATATCTGTATTGCCTAATGCAATTCCTGTCAAAATACCAATAGTATTTTTTCTCAGTAGAACAAATAATCCTAAAATTTGTATGGACCCACAGAAGACCCCCAATAGCCAAAGCAATCTTGAAAAAGAACCAAGCTGGAGGTATCACAATTCCAGACTTCAAGATATACTACAAAGCTATAATAAAGTAATATGGTACTGTCACAAAAGTAGACACAGAGATCAACAGAACAGAATAGAGAGCCCAGAAATAAACTGATGTTTATATGGTCAATTTATCTATGAAAAAGAAAGAAAGAATATACAATGGGGGGAAGACAGTCTCTTCAATCAGTGGTGCTGGGACAATTAGCTAAATGTAAAAGAATGAAACTGGACCACTTTCTTATACCATACACACAATTAAACTCAAAATGGATTAAAGACCTAAACACGAGACCTGAAATCACAAAACTTGTAGAAGAAAACATAGCCAGTGATCACTTTGACCTCAGCCATAGGCAATATTTTTCTAGGTAGGTCTCCTCAGACAAGGGAAACAAAAGCAAAAATAAACTATTGGAACTACACCAAAACAAAAAGCTTTCACACAACAAAGGAAACTAACAAAATGAAAAGTCAACCTACTGAACGGGAAAAGACATTTACAAATGATGTATGTGAAAAGGGGTAAATAGCCAAATCATATCAAGAACTTCTACAACTCATCAAAAACAATCCCATTTTAAAATGAGCAGAGCCTACCCTATGACCCAGCAATAGCACTGCTAGGAATTTACCCAAGGGATACAGGAGTACTGATGCATAGGGGCACTTGTACCCCAATGTTTATAGCAGCACTCTCAACAATAACCAAATTATGGAAAGAGCCGAAATGTCCATCAACTGATGAATGGATAAAAAAAATTGTGGTTTATATACACAATGGAATACTACGTGGCAATGAGAAAGAATGAAATATGGCCCTTTGTAGCAACATGGATGGAACTGGAGAGTGTTATGCTAAGTGAAATAAGCCATACAGAGAAACACAGATACCATGTTTTCACTCTTATGTGGATTCTGAGAAACTTAACAGAAACCCATGGGGGAGAGGAAGGAAAAAAAAAAAAAAAAAGAGGTTAGAGTGGAAGAGAGCCAAAGCATAAGAGACTCTTAAAAACTGAGAACAAACTGAGGGTTGATGGGGGGTGGGAGGGAGGGGAGAGTGGGTGATGGGTATTGAGGAGGGCACCTTTTGGGATGAGCACTGGGTGTTGTATGGAAACCATTTTGACAATACACTTCATATATTGAAAAAATAAAAAAATAAATAAAATGAGCAGAGGACATCAACAGACATTTTTCCCAAGACTATATATAGATGGCAAACAGACACATGAAAAGATGTTCAACATCAATAAACATCAGGGAAATGTAAATCAAAACCACAATAAGGTATCACCTTACCCCTGTCAGAATAGCTAGTATCAAAAAGCAATAACAAGTGTTGGGAAGATGTGGAGAAAAGGAACCCTCATAAGCATTGTTGGTGAGAATGTAAACTGATGCAGTCACTATGGAAAACCATATGGAATTTCCTTAAAAATTTGAGAATATAAATACCATACAATCCAGTAATTCCACTACTGGGAATTTACCCAAGGAAAATGAAAAACACTAATTCAACAAAATATGTGCCCCTACATTTATTACAACACTATTTACAATAGCCAAGATAAGGAAGCAACTAAATGTCAACAGAAAAATGGATAAAGAATACACACACACACACACACACACACACACACAAATAGGCTATTACCCATAAAAAAGAATGAGATCTTGCCATTTGAAACAACATGGATGGACCTAGAGGGCATAATGCTAAGTAAAATAAGACTGAGAAAGACAAATCCCATTTAAGTTCACTTATATGTGAAATCTACAAAAAACAAATGAACAAATAAGTTAAAAAAAAAAAAAGAAAACAAAAAGGACAGAAACAGACTGATAAATACAGAGAACAAAATGGTAGTTGCCAGAGATGAGAGGGTAGGGGATTAAGAGGTACAAACTTCCAGTTATAAAAAAAAAAAATAAGTCAGGGAGATGAAAAGTACAGCATAGGGAATATAATCAATAACATTCTAATAATGTATGGTGACAGATGGTGACTACACTTAAGACACTATACATTGAGTAACATATAAAATTGTTGAATCACTGTTGTATATCTGAAGCTAACATTGTACACCAATTATATAATTTTTTACTTAAAATTCTACTGAAAATGTTAATGGTAAAAAAAAATAACCCTTCAACTGTTTACTCACTGAGTGAAGTATCAAGGCAATCGATGAATACAGGTAAAGAGGAAACATTAAAAATATGTGAGGTTTTTTTTTCAATACCATACTCTATTAGGTCTAGAGGCATATAGCTTGACTTACAAGCTCTACTGTAAATTATATTGTAAATATTGGCAAAAATACTACCAACCTTTTTTGAATACCATATAAGCTTCTTAAAGGTAATATTTGTATTTAATCTCAACAACCATCACAGTACATGTAGGATTAGGGAATATTTAACAGCCCCTATTCCAATGACTGACAGGTACTGAAAATGTAGCATGTTCAAAACCCAATTTGTGCTGTTTCTGTCTAATTCATATCTGCTTTATCACTGCAGTTATCTTTATAGTTGCAAATGTTTTCAACAATTATCCAACTATGTAAATTAACATTTAGAGTCATTTTTTACACCTTCCTTGCCTTCAAATCTAATAGATTCCCATTAACACAGATTCTTTTTCCTAAATTGCTCCTCAATATACCCTTTTATCCATCACATAAGCCATACATAGAGGCCATACTCACTCTTTGAAAAGACTGGGCATTTCACCAATATCGATTCATTTAGATTTGTGAGAAATAAAGTCTATTAAAAACAGAACACCACATTGCCTGACACAGCCATTTAAATTCACAAACTATTTTTCTGGGTTCTCTGTATCAAAGTTTCCTAAGATACACTGCCTTTAAACTTTAAGAATTCACCAAAGAAAATAGAATATATAGACGTATCTGGTGACCTCTCAATTTATCCCATTTAAAATATTAAAATTCTTTTCTGCAATAGGGCAATCAGATTCTATTTCTAAAAATACTTGTAATTCCCAGTTTTTGGTAGTACCTTTAATATTTCGTCTTTTTTTCAAGATCGCTAAAGAGACAGAGCTCAATACAGCGAAATTTAATATTGTAATGCATTTTTCTCCTGTCATTTTAGCCAATAACACTGTCCAATCAGTTTCACTGGCACAGCTTACATGTAACCGGTAAGAGCTTGGAAAGGAAAATAGAAAAAGCTATAAAATCTAAGGTTTCAAATACATGTTTTCCGGAAGCCAGTAAAATTATTTTTAAAATTCCAGTTCTCAAATTTCATCATCTATAGTCCTATTTGATGAGCTTATTTATATAAGCTTTTTTTTCTAATTTCTCAATAATGTCTGCATACAGCTTATCTTTCTAAGGATCATTTTCTGTAATAAACCTTACTGAGGTTGTGTAATGTACGTCTCTTCCTCCTTCCATTCTTCAGAATGAGGTTTTGGTACACTGTACCCCTTTGTATACCACTCAGGTCCGACCAGGCTGTCACAGGAACTACACACTACGACTTCCAATTAAGACTCGTCTCACTCACTTCTGAGTTATTCCTTCTCCTGCCCTCTTCCCCAACACAAGAAAAAGAGCTCTCAATATTTAATCTGTTGCAATACATTTCCAACTGTTGTCTATATTGTGCTCAGTCTCTGGATCAAATTAACTTATTTCAGCTCTAGAGTCAATTACATGGTTATTTTTCTGTTACAGTTAAAACTTGTTTCAGAAGAGCATTTTAAAGTTCAGTTACTAAAGGAGAAGTTTGCCTAGCCTATTCGAATTAATTGTGAATTGATCCTATCTAACAATACAAAAAAAAAGAGAATGCTCTTTCCTCATTTCTCTGGATTTTCTTCTTTGGTAAGAGGGCACATCTGGAATACCTTCTTAAATGTATTCTTGTAAGCATAAAGAATAAAATGTCCATTAAATTTGCATACTAACATCTCCAGACCTATACTTATAACCAAGGATGTTTTCATTATTCACTGGTGTTTTCACTCAACATGAGTTTTCTGCTATGTCTACACCCAAAAATCTATTTGAAAGTGGGCTAAACTTGAATAACTTTTTGTGAACAGGGAGTATTACCACATGGAAATTCTTTTTTTTAAGTTTTTTTTTTTTTTCTTGATAGAGTAAGCATGGAGATGGGCAGAGGGAGACAGAGAGAATCTGAAGCAGGCTCCATACTCAGTGCAGAGCCCAATGCAGGGCTTGATCCCACAACCCTGGGGATCATGACCTGAGCCAAAATCAAGAGTCAGACACTCAACTGAGTGAGACACCCAGGTGTTTCACCATATAGAAATTCATCAACACCTTATATAGGTTATTTAAAAGACAAAGATGATAGAGTCAGTGCTGAAAAATAAATTTGAAAAAATTAAAAGTGAACAGTTCTTTAGGATCCCAGATTTCCTCAGATTAACATAGTAATTTGCACACTGATAATAGACCAGTATACAAAGAATATTTTCAAACTAAGAACTTACCAAGGCAAGGCAAAGTTTTCATGGAACATGCCTACATCTCCAGAGTTGTTGGATCTGGAAGCTTTAGATGCTTCAACTTAGATTCAGACTCCTGCTCTATTACTTAGAGTCTCACGACTTTTGGCTAATTACTAAACTTCCCCAAAGCTCAGTTCTCAAGCTATAAAACAGGTATAATAATGCCTACCCGTCACTGCAAACATAAAAATAAAGTTAAATTTATGTAACAATCCAGCTACCTAATACACCTGAAGAAGTGTTAGCACTTTTCAACTACAAAAAAAATTTCCCAAGTTGAACCCTGAAGATACTACTATACTTCACTTGGGATTACATATTACTTGAAAAATGTTATTTGTCTTGAATAAATTAATCAGACCAAGTATATTAATTTGGTAAATCCTACTGTAATGAAAATATTCAGTATTTTTTTTAAATCAAAAACAGCCAACATTCCTAAGGGAAACAATAAAACCCACTCAAGTATTCGACCAATACTCAGTAAGCACTTTTATATTGCCATTCAGGTTCTATTCCTGCCAGTCTGTTGAGAAGGTCTCTCTTGCCAAAACAAGCCTTTGGGCTTTTATGGGACAAAAAATGAGCCTAGGAAAAAGGACCAAAATCAGTCTCAAGCTGGGGAAAGAGTATAGGAGAGAAGTGTGCAAGCAGACTAAGGAATGTGAGAGAAGTAGACTGAGAAGAAAACGATGAATTAGTAAGTAATTCCATGGTTATGTGTTCCCTAGCGTGAAGTTCAAGAAAAGCAAGCACAACTCACAAATTGCTATTACTTTTGGGGCACCTGGGTGGCTCAGGCAGTTAAGCATCTGACTTCAGCTCAGGTCATGATCTCACAATCTGTGGGTTCAAGCCCCACATCAGGCTCTGTACTGACAGCTCAAAGCCTGGAGCCTGCTTCGGGTTCTGTTTCTCCTCTCTCTCTCTCTCTCTCTCTCTCTTGCCCCTCCCCTGTTCATGCTCTTTCTCTCTCTCTCTCTCTCTCTCTCTCTCTCTCACACACACACACACACACACACACACACACACACAAACATTAAAAAGTTAAGAAACAAAACTGATTACTTTTGGATTTAGGACTGTGTTGGTTCCACAAAATGACTGATAAATACATTTAAAGGCCACGAGTGTGATGAAGTAATAGAATGCTCACAGCTTAGGAGGAAGAGCTTCCTCTGATGGGAGTTGAGTGTGGAAATACACACAGGACTTTCTGGAAAGAAGTGAGAAGTTATGGGTATGGAAGGAGTGAGAACAAACATTTTTGTGGTTAAGAAGAGTTAAGTACTTAAGGCTTACTGTGTACCAGGCTCTGCTCTGAGCATCAGTCATGTGATGACTCTTAATTTTCGTAACAATCTTATGAAGTAGGTTCGATTATTTTCTGCTTTTTACAAATGAGGAAACTGAGTCACAAGGTGATTAAGTAAGTTGTACAGTATCATGAGCCAAAAAGTGACAGCATCGAGATTCAAATTCAACCAGTCTGGCTCCTTGTTTTCAACTGGTGTTTCATTAACTGACATTGAACAAATTAAACCTTTCTAAGTAATCTGTCCTTAATATAACTTAGTTAAATTCGTTTCAAGATTTTGAAATGCATTTACACCTTTGACAAGTTTTATTTGTAATCACCTCATGGACCTGATAAATGCTTTAAGTACTTAATCCTTATAAATTAAATTAAATACTAAGTATGCACTTAGATATTGCATTTCCTTAAATGTTATCAATATTTTTAATGACAAAGATCAACCTTAATAAAGCACAAAATACTCACATCATGGTTTTCTTTGTTTTGGATTGGTTTTCATTCTTAGTTTTTCCCCTAAGATTGTTTAGTCCAATTGTAGGGGGTTTTGAGGTGGGGGGGGGGGCAGGGGAGGGCATGAGCAGGTAAGGTGCAAACTACCATGATACAGGCTAAGATTTCTGGATCAAAATTTCAATCAAACAGTTAATTTCTCAGTGGTTAAAGATTTAAGACTGGACAAATTTCCTAAGGGATAGCAGCTTCTAACGTGATTCTACTTAATTGTTTGCTATAGTTGCTATGTTAACAGGCACCTCAGAATTCTGTTTATTAGAGGAGATTCATTTCATTCCCTACATCCCCTGAATTAAGTAGTTATATCCATACACAATTTATTTTAACCTTTCGATTTTTATTGTCTAATTTGTGTAGACAGAATTTTCACCTCCTTACAGGTTGTTTCTAATTTCCTTCACATCTGCATTCCTTTTGTATTCTATTCCAGGGATTTCAACCACAACTCTACCATCACATTGACTTTTTTGCTGAATTTTTCACTGCTGTTCCATCTTAAATAGGATAGGCCTGGGGTGCTTCTAAGTGGTATTTTGACCAAAGAACCTATGTCTGCCCCCAGATCACAGCCACTCTTCTGGAGTAGACCCTAGGAAAGGTGTATTCACAAAATAATGACAAATAAATGTAGGTGAAATAAATCATCCTTGATTAGCTGTGAAAGCACTCTTGGGCCACTTATTAATTAAAGACTTAGAAGACTGGGGGAAATGTGTCAACTATGCCCTCATATGCCACACTTCTGTTTTGAAAGCCCCCCTTCAAGAAATCGAGCAGCATCCATAAACTGAACTAGGATAACTCATCACTGTTTCTTTCTCATTTTATGGAGGGAACAGAGAGCAGTGAAGAAGCCCACAGAGAGACACCTTGAACTAATTCACCTTGAGGCCTCAACTTTCTTTAGTTGTATTCTTCTTAAAGCTCAAGACTTAAAACAATAAAATGAACAACAGGACTTTTTTCAGAAACATTCTCTCCAGAATCAAATACATTTCATCATTCATTAAAGACACTGACACACTTTAAAAACTAACAGACTGACATTTGAGCCCCTCTTTTTACTATTTCCCATCTTTCTGAACTTGGTTAAATTACTTAAGTTTTCTTAGCCTCAATTTCACTCATTTTAAAGTGAGCTCAATTTGACCTACCTCACAAAGCCATGATAATATTACTATGTTACTATTTTCTCTCTCTCTCAAAAATAAACATTAAAAAAAAGAAAGCAACTACCTCATCTCTTCACCTTAAATACATGATTCTCCTTTTCCATTGTTCTCCTAACCTGAAGATTATATATAGCTTGATATAGTTTGCCTTACCCAGCTTATAACATGAAACCATGTAACTACAACCAACTTGTGAACAGTCATCAATCTCCAGTTAGTCTACCTATAATGATGGCGATGGTCTCTATGACTAGCTTCCTGAATTGTATCAATTACCAAAGGCTAGTTCATCACTCTAATTTTAAAATAAATAAGGCCATCTATATTCAAAGAGAATTGATGTAAGCCATTCTTATCAGAATTGGAGGTATAACTAATGTTTGCCATGCTATATCCCAAGAGCTGAGTGACTGATACTGTGTGTCTTTGTCAACTGTAATTCCACATTGACAAACCACAATTCATGGAATTATTTCATGGCCTTCTGTAGCCATGTGCAGACCTACTTGTGGATAGCATTTTTCTTAGGGTTTTTTCCTATTTTTCAACAAAGCTAGACAAAGGTTTCATTCTCATGAGAAAATGTTTATATTCAACAGTTTTATGCTGCAAAGGTATTTTTTTTAATTATATCAGACCCAAAAGAAAGCTTATGGTAGAATCATTGGAAGGCATGAATTGCTCATAATTTTAATATACAAGCATATCTTAATTTACTTCCACATCTTGCCAGAGGAATACTCAATCGCCATGGAGTAGGGTGGATTTCTCACTGCTTAAGCTGCAATTTGCTCAAAGCACACACTCCCATGGCTTCCTTTCTTGGCTGGATGCCTCCAGAAAAGAACAAAACTCCTAACATTGCCCTCATCTTTTAAACCAAAAGCCAGTTGCTGGAGAGCAAAGACATCAATACAGATGAAAAGAAAACGTTCTATTTTGAGGACCTTCAAACTCACAGTCCCTCTCTTCCACATATAGTTAGCAATTATTTTTAAATGCAAATTTCCATAAATATGAAATGGTCAGTCCATATTTCCTGGTGCCTTACTTTTGTTGTTAAAAATGTTGAACATGGGTACAACTTCTCCTTGGGAACAAAGGAAAAAAAGCAAGCACACAATTAGCTATAGAAGACCAGGTTACCATAGCGACATAGCAAGGATAAAATGATCTTTCAAACTTTTTCAGCACCATGTGTCAAAGGAAAGTTTGAGCTCTTTCATCCTTCTTCCTGGGATGGAAAAGGCACACTTTATTTTCATCCAAAAGGAGCACCTGCTTCTATATATCCTTTCCAAGTGACTTGCAGCTGCTGAAATCAAGCTATGTAGAAGAAGGACAAAAGGCGTGTAATATCCTGGGTACGACAGGTATCAAGTTCACCTTATCAACAGCCTATCCTGACCCAGCCTCAACCAGATGGACTTTCTTGTCCCCTTAGGCCTCAAAATCCTGTTGGGATACACCATAATCTCAAACTAAAATTGGAACAGGAAATTTTAGTATTTTATGAACTTTTTCAGAGCATAGAATGTATAACAAGTGTTATATGTGTTAGTTATGAAACTAGAATAAACTGTGATATTAAACATTAAAACATAACCCAAGAAAAAAAGAATGCTAGCTCTTCCTCAATGAATACAGATGTAGTCGACTAGCTCAAATGCCTACAAATTAATTACAGTATGTTACAAAGCAACACAATACAGGAAAATCAATACTTGGTTAATATTATGAATTAGCAGATATCATAAATATGGCTTAAATTAGAAATATTAGAAATTTTGACCTACAGTCTGTAATTACTCACATCAAAAAACAATGACAATCTCAATAGGTCCTAAAAAATTTATTTTAAAAGTTGGGAACCATGTCTATATACACAAGTAACTCTGAATCCAGGAAGAATAGAGCAACTTCAAAAACACAATGTTAAGTAAAACTTTGCTGCAATTCCATTGCTATTGTTGAAGTCCAAACCTGAAAATACAGAATGTAATGCTCCCATATTCTAAAGAGGAATGCAGGGATTCCCCCCTTCCTACATACCCTCCAAACTCAAGCCATGTGAGAGTGAGGAGGGCTTCAGAAAGTTTGAGTACATTATCAGAAGGAGAGGTCAACCTTTCATACTAAGCTGGTTACTTTCTGAGCTGCAGAAATCTGAGCTTCTCCTTTCTCTAGTCCTTTTGTTAAAGATCCAGATGAAGAATTGAGGAAAATGCAGATCCCTGCCTTAATGCTCTTCAAAAAAAAAAAGAGCCAGAATGTGAATATTTGCCTCATCAAGGTTCCAAAATCAGATGACAATTGTACCAACCAAATGAGAACTCTCCTGTCTTCAACTTGTCCTCTGTCTCCCTTTCCCCAACACATACCATCGTGGGGAGAGAAAGGTACAAGAGAAGGGAATTGGTGAAGAAATGGCCATATCTGAGTTGTTGTTTTTTTAAATCTAGACTTTCTTCCACATTTTGGTCCTTGGGAACTCTCCTTCATGTCCAGATGGATATCAAAATTGAGTATTTCTTACATAACTCAATAGGTCTAGCGTGAGACTCAGAAAATGGTTTTTTTTTTTCCTTGTTTGTTTATTTCCTTATTTTGAGAGAGAAAGAGAGTGTGAGCAGAGGAGGGAGACATAGAATCCTAATTACAAATTAATTACAATACTAATTACAAATTACAAATCCTAATTACAAATTACACAGAATCCTAATTACAAATTAATTAGGCACCTGAGAAAAGGAACTTTTAGTATCACTCTACCACCAAGGTATGGGAAATAATATACTAGGGAAGATAATAATGGGTAGCAGAATTTTATCAGTTATTTCTGAGTCATGAATGGAGAAATGCAGACTGAAGGATAAAACCATGACCATCCATAAAGAATATCAAATCCTGAATGCCTAGGTCAGGAGCCCAGAGTCTCCTCAAATCCAGTGCCTACCAGTAGTGAGCAAAAGCACAGAGTTATCGGTCACACAAATTCCTCCACCACATAAGATCACCCCGTGAACAGCAAGTTACATTAGAATCACTCTCGGAAACAAAAGCTATGGGTACCACCTCAAGTCAAAAATCAACTTTTAGAAGTCTCACCTATAATCAAAATTTAAAATAAAATCTGACAAGGAATCCTTGTGTTCTTATCCACTTAATCCAATTTTGAGCCTGTTCCAGGTCATACATCCAGAGATGATTAAATAGGAAGAACAGGTTGAAATAGGTTTACACTTGTAATGTTACTTATGAAGTATGTGTCCACACTTGGGTGAAACCCTGGATTTACTTCTTTAATTCTAAAAAGAGTTCAATCTTGTAAAAATGTCCTAAAATTTCAACTAGACGAACAAAAGGTCAAATACCAATCTTCCTTTCATCCATGAACTTTTACATTTTTATCCAAAAATATTGTCATCCGCCTAAATGTGGTCATCACCACTGTCTGACCAGTATGTCCTCATATAGGTGGCTCCCATATGCCCTACATTTCTAAAAAGCTATTGTCTTTAGATTATTTAATTCAAACTGAAAATAAAAGTGGGGCTAGGGGCACCTAGATGATCTCATGGTTCATGAATTCAAGCCCCACATCAGGCTCTCTGCTATCAGCCCACAGCCCATTTCAGATTCTCTGTTCCCCTCTCTTCCCCTCCCCCACTCATTCTCTCTCTCCCTGTGTCAAAATAAATAAACTTAGAAAAAAGAAACTGGGGATAAAATTAAAAGGCTGCTTTCTCAATTTCTATACTCTTCTCCATCTTTTGAGGAAAGATGAAAACTGGTAAAAGAGAGTAAAACCGTCCTCATCTTCTTAAGGAAACATAAGGAAAAAAAGTGCTCTTTGAGACCAGAATTTCTGATAGTTCTTTCCAAAGGGAGTCTTTTGTCCTGAACGTCTTAATGAAGTTTATGATTAAGAGCTGAAGAAAGGTACATTACTCTACAGAGAGGAAGGAATAAGAAGAGTTTGGAGTTACCAGTGCTCTCCAGGGACGGAAGGACTTGGAGAGCAGAGATGGAAAGTGTGAAGGGAGAAGCAAGCAACATAGTATGTGGCCAGAATCTGTAAGAGGCAAGGTCACAGATGAAGAATCTCAGGTTTCAGAGGATCATGGGAAAAAAAAAAATATATATATACACACACACACATATATATTATATATAACATATATGTATAATTATATTATATATGTGTGTGTGTATATATTATATATAATACATAACTTTGATATAATTTGAAATTGCATTGCTGTATGATGAATCTGTCTGTATCCCTTCCCAAAGTTTTCTGGTATAATCTGTTATGTACATCTGCCTTATGAGAATAGTTTTTGTATGGAAATCGGGTAAGGACTCAAGATTCCTATTTTGGACTCCACATAGTAACATAAAAGCAGCAAACAAAGGACTCAGTCCCCAAATTCAATGAATTCTGAGGAAATTAGAACTTGGAGTCATATAAACCCCCAAGAGATCTTTGGAAAACCACATGGCATGGAATGGGATGCTGTAAGCAATCTTATCCAGATTTTAGCAGAAGGAATACCCATGCTAACATCTCAGTTTCAAAGAAATAAAATTTAATTAAAATAAGTAGAGAAAAAAATACGTTATTACTAAGCCATAAGGCCACACCCAGAGTAAAAAAACCTATTGTTTACATTGGGGTATCTATACTTTGAGTGGTTTTCCCCCCCCTTTCCTCTGTATCTCCATACACACACACACACACACACACACACACACACACACACACACACAAATTTAAATAGACTCATGCAATTTTGTGATGATAAATATTGTAATTCCCAGTCTTCACATAAGCCTTTCCCAGTTTTTCTCCAAATGCCATGTAATTTCCAAAAAAAAAAAAAAAGACGAAACTCACCACTATGTCAGCAACAGAAACCAGCATGGTCTTGTCACAATCTGAGAGAAACTTACAAGGATTTGAAATTTTATGGAGCTGGATTTGGATAAAATCATTTGGGCCTTAACACAGGCTATATTCTGAGTTTGCTTTGTGAATCAAGAACTGCCTAAAAGGGAAAGATGCTTTCTTTGGCCACCAACTGTCCTTAACACTGAAAATGAAGACCGTAGGCCAAAGATCTAGGCATCCAACACTCTAACACATTGACTCTGCCTTTTTTTTTTTTTTTTACATGTCTCCCTTTCTTTACTGAGGTATAATTAATAAAATTATATTTTAAGTCTACAATGCAGTGAGTTGATTTATGTACATTGTGACGTGATTACCCCAACTAGCTAATTTACGCATCCATCATCTCACATATTTACTTTTACAGGAGGAGGGTGGTGGTGAGAATGCTTGAGACATCTCAGCAAATTTCAGTTATACCATATAGTGTCATCAACTACAGTCACCATGCTACACATTCCATCCTCAGAATTTATCCATCTTATAACTGAAAGTTTATGTTCTTTTACCAACCTCTCCCCATTTTTCTCATTACCTAGCTCCTGGAAATCACAATTCTACTCTCTAAGAGTTCAATTTTTTTTTTTTAGGATTCCACATATAAGTCATACCTTGTAGTATTCACCTTTTTATGCATGATTTATTTCACATAGCCTAATGCCCTGAAGGTCTACCCATGTCATCTCAAATGATAAGATAGCCTTTTACTCATGGCTGAATAATATTCTAATATATCTACGCACGCACACACACACACACGTATATGCATACACCACCTCTTCTTTACGAACATTTAGGTTGTTTCTATGTCATTGCTATTGAGAATAATAAACATGGGACTACAGATTATTTCTTTGATATATTGTTTTCATTTCCTTTGGATATGAATGCGGAAGTGGGATTACTAGATTATTGTCGTTTTAATTTCCTAACGAAACTTTATGCTGTTTTCCATAGCGGCAGTACCCATCAATTTACATTCCCGCAAACAGTGTACAAGGAATCCCTTTTCTCCACATCCTCACGACCATTTTTATCTCTAGTATTTTTGATCGTAGACATACTAACAGGTCTGAGGTAATAGTTCATTGTGGTTTGATTTGCTTTCCTTTGATTAGTGATGTTCAACACCTTTTCATGTACCTATTGGTCATTTGTAGGTCTTTTGAGTTTTTCTTTAAATTCCAATTAACAAACAGTGTAATATCAGTTTCAGGTATACAACATAGTGATTCAGGACTTCCATACAACACCAAGTGCTCATCACAACAAGTGCCCTCCTTAATACTCATCACCTATTTATGTCTTTTTTGAAGAAAAATGCCTATTCAAGTCCTTGGCCCATTTTTTAAATTGGGTTTTTTGTTGTTCTTGTTTTGTTATTGAGTTGTATGCATTTCTTAGGTGTTTTGGATATTAACTCTTTACCACATGTGGGATTTCCGTATACTTTTCCCACTACGTAAGTTGTCTTTTCATTTTGTTGGTTCCTTTTGCCATGCAGAACTTTTTAGTTTGATGTAGTCCCAGTTACTGATTTTTTCTTTTTTTTGCTTTTATTGCTTGCGTTTTTGTAGTCCTATCCAAAAAAATCACTGCCACAATCCATGTCAAGTAGCATTTATTTTACTCCTAGAAGTTTTATAGTTTCAGGTCATACTTTCTAATTCATTAGTCTATGTTGAGTTGATTGCACCCCTATCATATAATACACACAAAAAAATTTTAGTTTGCATGTGGCTATCCAGTTTTCCCAAAACAACATATTGAAGAAACTATTCTTTTTTCCATTATGGATTCTTGGTGTCCTTAACAAAAATTAACTGACCAAAAATGTCATGTTCATGTATTTGTGGTTACTTCTGGTCTCTTTATTCTTTTTATTGATCTAGGTCCATTTTTTATGCCAGCATCATACTGTTTGACTCTGCCACTTTGAACCAGCATTTGATTATTCTCTCACTTCCTGGCACCTTGGCCTGGTCTCCTGCTGACACTCATGAGTTCTGCCCGAAGCTTCTTAAAGAACTAGGTCCTCAGAGATAGCCTTCTCCTTAAGAGGAATACTGTTGTCAGATATAATGGGCAATTTATTATCCTTACATTACCAAAACCTAAGAACAAGAACATCCCTCTAAGAGAAGAAGGGAGAAGAATTGTGAGATGGTAAATATGATAAATTATCTTCTGCAGTGTGTGTTCTTCTAAATACTCTACTGGGCAAAGGTAAGTATATAATGAAGTCTCCTGACTCATCAAGTGGAAAATTTCTACTAGTAACTTTGAAAATGTGTCTAGCCAGTTAATGAATTTTATATAGCATGAATATCTACGTATCTTAGAAAATGAGTACTCTAGGAAGAGGATTATATCATGCCTTTTTGGATAAGAACAGATGGAACCAGATTTAAACTGGGGATAAAAACAAAGATTCACTGACTGTATTGATCATTTTCTACAGGATTATCTAAGAAATTCGAATAAGCAACACATGCCTTTCTTCTGACTCTCAGAATTTTGTTTCCTAAGTTAAAAAACATACTGGAAATACAGATACATTAATTTATAGTTAGAAGTCAAAAACCTTACATACATAAAAATGTAACAAAAAGCAAGTGGAAGTTAAAGGAGCAGACTCCAGTTTCCTAACAATCATAATCAGATAACAACTATAAAGAACATGACCAAACCAAACCCTTCATCATGCTCTTCCTGTTTCCCTTGGAGGAACAAGTAACACAAGATTTTATTAACTTGGGTCAAATATGGAGCCTCATACTTGAGGGTTATCCTCAACTCATCCTTCTTTCTTCCTCTTCTCTTCACTCACACAGGTTCAAGTGGGTTCAAAGACTGTACACAAGGGGCACCTGGGTGTCTCAGTTGGTTAAGCATCCAACTTCAGCACAGGTGATGATCTTGTTCTAGAGTTTGAGCCCCGCAATGGGCTCTGTGCTCAGAGCCTGAGCGTGCTTCAGATTTTGTGCCTCCCTCTCTCTCTGCCTCTCCCCCATTTGTTCGTGCTCTCTGCTTGCACGCACACTCTTTCAAAAATAAAAAAATAAAGACTGTACACAACAAATAAGACGCCAAAATTAGCAATGTTAATATAGAGAATTGGAAGCCAACCCACTTTTTCAGTACCTCATCCCAGCTTTGTGAGCCATCTTAATATTATACCTTGAGAACATACGTTTGACTGAAACAAATTGCACCTACTACATTTGCATTGTGTGCTTGTGTTGGGTTTACTTTTTTAAGATGTTTCTTCTAGAGGCAGAAGGCTTTCAAATAAGAGTCAACTGATACCACATTTTCTGTTTTTAACATTCACATACATTTCACAGCATTTTCTTCTCCAAGTTGTTTTGTTAATTACACACACTTAGTCATTATGATTACAAAATCATAATTATGTCTAAGTGACTTGACAGTGGCACATCCCTATTATGAGTGTGAATTCCGAGCTTATTTTCTGAACTATCAACCATCATTAGATAGTAGAAATTGCCGTCAATTTTCACTGTTATCCAATGTGTCACTCAAGGATTTAACAAATGCTTAGAAATGTGCTTAGATCATAATCTCAACACCAATTTGTTTGTGAAATTTCATTATATAAAAACAAATCCAAGCCTGTGTGTAAAATACTCCTGTTTATAAGTATGCATGATTTTGATGCTATAAAGTCTCCTTCATTACATATTTAACACACAATTTGGGTTCATGAAAAGTTAAGGTCTTGCAAAGAATTGCTGGTTTATTTACTAAGGAAAAGAAATATTCTGGTTAACTTATAAAATTCAATTTTTTTTTTATATCTTGGCAATCTCCAAAGCCAGAAAAAATAAACACTGAATAAATTAGGTCTATTTACATATGCAGGTTTGATAAAAGGGCCAAAAGTTTCCAGTTGTAGTTTCTTCAAAAGATATACAAATACTTACCAAAAAAATTACATGAAGCAACTAGCATTTTAAGGAGATTCCTTGCTTTTCTAACAGACTGTACTGTGACATTAATTTAGAAAGGTAAATAACAGACTAGTAAACCACAATGTAATCTCTTGGCCATCTTTGGTTAAAAAAAAAAAAATTGACCTGAGGAATTCTTTTAAGTTTATTTTGAGAGCGGGGGGAGGGGCAGAGAGAGAGAGAGAGAGAGAGAGAGAGAGAATCCCAAGCAGGCTCCATGCTTTCAGCACAGAGTCCAAAGCAGGACTGGAACTCATAAACCAGGAGCCAAAAATCAAGAGTCTGATGCTTAACCTACTGAGCCATCCAGGTGTCCCACTCAGGTCCATATTTAAGTGTAATAACACTTGGTTCAAATGAAAGCTCTTATAGATGTCCAACATCCTTCCCCCTCCCTATTCTCCTCCCTGAATTCAGCCCAAGGTTTCTTGACAACTTATTTCAAAAACTTCTACTAAAGAGTACTTACTATTCTAAAGTAGTGTTGAGGAGAGGGTGTCACACAGTCTTTCAATAGCATTCTTGTTAACTAAAAAGAACAGGTTTCTGGTGCTGAAATGCAGTAGCAGTCTCAGGAACGGAATGTGTGGTACCGTATCTTTATTGCCTGGTGAGTAATAGCGCTATCCCAAGACTACGCTGGAGTATTTTACATTATCTCCAGTGAATCTCTGAATTGTTGGTTTAATGAGAGAGAGAGCAACTAAGAAATTATCAGCATGTAAAAACTAGAAGCTGCTCACCAGTGTGCTTATTGGGAGTAGCTTCACTTTTGCTTTGTGTTTAGTGTCATACCTCGAAAAAATTGAATCAACTGCATTTTTATTATTCTTAAAAGTCCGTTGATTTCAAACTCAAAATCACTTTATTGCTCTCTCGTGTGGCACATAAAGTCAGTAGAAAAAAGGAACACAACACTGCTGTTCATTATGGGATACGTAATAAAAGAACCCTAAATCCAATCTAAGGCTGCACAATATCACTAGATTTGTGGAGTCAAATAAAGTTATTTTAGTGCGTAAAAACAATCAAACTACTTGTTTTCTGAGTGAACCAGATGTGATCCTGCAAGTACCTCCTGCCAGTAAAGAGATCAGCACATTCCTGAGACAGTTAGGGCTTCACCTACCTGTGATTCACCTAACTTTCCGATTGAATAGGACAGAGCTCTGTAGGAACAACAATAAACTGTCCGTCATTTAACAAATAGGTGTTGGCACCCTAACACAGTATCAGACATTGTTCTGGACATGTGTGACCTAGCAGTGAACCAGGCAGAAGTTTCTTCCCTGGCAGAACTGACATTCAGTTTGAGATGAGAGGAAGATAGACATAAACGAAGCAAATTCTAGGAGATAAAGAAGGTGTTAAAAGCTATGGGAACCAAAAAACAAAGGATGATAAGAACTGGGAGTGTCTGAGGTGGGGTCAGATTTGCAATTTTAAGTAGGATAGTCAAGATGGTTCTCACTGAGAAGGTGGCATTGGCAGTAGGCTTGGAGAACAGGGCATGCACCAAACAGACAACCAGGGGAAGAACATAGAACATACCAGGCAGAGGAACAGCCAATGCATAGTGAAAGTTAAGAACTTTACTTGCCTGTTTATAGAGCAGCAAGGAGACCATGTGGCAGGAGAAATAGAGGAGATGAGATAATAGTAGGAAATAGACCCTGAGGACTGTTCTGGAGGAGGTGGCCTCCCAACCAGCTTTCTACTCCGTGCAGCACCAAGTCTTGGTCCACTGTCTCCTGGCCTCCCCCCCACCTAGTACTAGTCAGATGGAACTTTTGTATTTCTAAGTACCCCCTTTGACACCCTCAGGGTATACAGCAGTTTTAAGACGACTTTATCTCAAAAATGCAGATTTTCACTTTTTTTTCTTTTTTTTTTTCTTTTCCTGCTTGCTTTTAAAGTATTTCCTCTAGTACTTTAAAGGTTTTTTAGCCAGGTAATTTTGGAAACTCCAATCTGCCACAAATATTAAGTAAAATCATATGAAATTGTCCTATTTATGTTAAAAATCAAATATTGACACCTTCAAATGGTTTGCCCTAATAGAAGTATTCTTTAATTACTTTCATTACTTTAGTAACCAGAAATATATATGGCATATGTTTCATAATATACATGGCAAAGACTGCAGTGGCCACCTCTTCCCCCCCCTTTTTTTTTGGAAACAGAACCCTGATTTTTTTCAAGTTAACCCCGAACCCAACACTACAAGAACATTTTCCCAGCCTTCCTCACTGCTAGATGTCGTCTTTGACTATTATCTGTCCAATGGCTTATAATTGGAAATGTTATATAGGACTTTCAGAAAGATTTCTTATGGTGGAATGTACTTGACAGGGAGATTCTTGGTTGTTTTTGTTTCTTTGTTTTGTTTGTTTTTCTTTTTCTCCTCTTCCCTTCCCTTTTCCTCCTTCCTACTTCCTGAAATGCTAGTATAAGGACAGGAGCTCCAGTGGCTATTTAAACCATGAGCTGTCACTGAAGAAAGAAACCACAAATAAAAATGACACACAAAAAAGGTAGCAGGGTATTAGAGTTCCTGATGACCTATAAGCTTTCACAAGTAACCTTAGACTAACAATACCCAAGTATCTTTCATGGAATCAATTAACCCTTATGTTTAGGCTGCTGGAATTTCTGTATTTATTCCTGTTATATGAAATCAAATCTAATTTTTAAAAAAATACAATACAAATCACTTTTTAAGATGTATCAAAAAATGGTGGAAGATAAATCATTTTAGATTTTCCCCTGTTGTTTGTTCCAGCAATCAGTTATTTATGTAATAAAAATACCATCTAGAAATGTAAAGCCAAAAAAGTTTTTAAATTTTTTTTTCTTTTGAAAAATATTTTTAAGTCATCATATATTAAGTTTTTTATTTCATTGCTGGTCATCATCTTAATAACGTTAAAGGTATGACCCAACTCATGAATTATACAGATGAAAAGCTTTAATATTTCAACTTATTCTACAAGGAAATATTCAAGTTTGGTTTTTTTCTTTGAAAAATTCTTTGCTTTACCAAATTTAATTTTAATTATGGTTATATAGCACTACAATTTAATAAACGTTTCTGAATAACATGAGGCTACTAAGATTAGAAATACCATTACAGCAAAATTCAAACATTTTCGAGAACTGTTTACTATACACTTCTAACCTTTAAACTGTCCGTATATATAAGCCACTGTAGAGAAATTTAATGTACATTTTAGTGCTTCTAATGAATATTTTAAAAGACAGTAAAGGAGTAATAAAGATACAGATTTGAGAACATGTATCAACATTCATACCTCAATAAGCCAAAAAATAATTATAAAATTTGAAATAACTTTGAAATATTTAACATGCTTACAAGTTTTAAGGCATAAAAGTTCTCATGAATTAAAATAATGAGATTCAAAAACTCACATTAAGACAGTCATTGTCTTAACTATTTGAATCAGTGGCTCTCAATTCCATTCTGGGAAATGATGCCATCCATTATAGTTTTCACTGGTCAATAGTGAAATAAGAAGGATAAAGACAACATACTGAGTTTTAATAAAGCTGACCTAATTCAATTTAAAAGAATGTGCCTTATTCTGAAAGGATGCCCTTTGTTTCTGAAACACTATCGATCACAGATGACAGTTTGTTGTTGTTGCTTTTTTTTTTGGTTAATGTCCTTAGACTCTACTTTTGGTTTCCAAAATTTGTTTTAAAAGTTACCAGTCTCTTAAAAATCAAAAACTGAGACAACTCATAATTCAAGTGATTTTCCTTTGTCTTTTTCATTTAGTGCTTTTTTTTTTCCGTTTTCCTTGGAGATTTTATCACAACTTAAAATCTTTTTTCCTTATAATTATAACTCAACTGCTTAGAGTACTCATGACTTTGAAATTAACTCCAAAATTAAAAGCACAGTCTTCATTAATTTCCTATAACAGTCATGTTTATTACTATTATTCATATGCATTATGAAGGATTATCTATTGTCCATTAATGCCCACTTGTTTTTTTTGTGTGTTTTTTTTTTTTAAGTGATCCAGCCAGGAATGAAATTTAGAAAGTCTCAGTAAATGACAATTATTTGTAAATATGCTTTGCACAAATGTAAAGGTAAGGAAGAAATGTGACCATACCATTTCTCCTTACTAACATGTCACTGCTTGAATATCAAACTATAGAGAAAGATTTCCCTTTTATCTACATAGTCATTCATGTAATAAGCACATTACTACAGAGATTCAGTATAAGAAATATGAGATCATATTTTCCTTGTCTATAGAGATATAAAACTTGTTTTTCATTGTGTAAAATGAAGAGCCAAAAGCAGATCTGTCCCAACAAGATATAGATTTTTTTTTTAAGTTTATTTACTCATTTTGAGACCAGAAGAAACCAAGTTCGGGGGAGGCAGACAGAGAGGGAAAAAGAAGGGAATCCCAAGCAGGCTCCACACTGTCAGCACAGAGCTCCAAGGAGGGCTCTATCTCATGAACCATGAGATCAATCATGACTTGAACCAAAATCAAGAGTTGGACACTTAACCAACTGAGCCACCCAGGCACCCCTGGACAAAATATATTACCTGCCATACATGTATTCTTAAGTTCTCTAGTTGCCTTAAAAAAGGTATATTAAAGTATATTAGAATTTTAATGCTTATTTAACCTAATATAGCCAAATATTCTTTCAACATGTAAGCAATATAAAAATTTTAAGATATTTTACAATTTTTGATACTACATCCTCAAAAATCAGTGTGCATTTTACATGTAAAGTGCATCTCAATTCAGACCAGGCACATTTCATGTGCTCTATAGCCACATTTTGCTGGTAACTACCACATTGCACAGCACAGGCCTAAAGGTATATTATTCTTAATCCTGAAATAATTGGGATACAGACCACAGGTCTGTGATTTTGTAAATGTATGATAATGTAACATAATAAACTGAACTGGAACCCAGGGTTTCCACCCACCATGTATTCCTGGAGCCTGCAAAACAGGATTAACCCCAATGAATAGGAAGGATCCATTCACTTTAAGTAAAACCAATTTACAAATAATGAAAAACCAATTTACATGTTATTCTTAACATAAATAGAGGGAGATAAACTAGGTAAGACAAGTAAGTCTGGCAGTGGGTTTGAGGACTGATAAGAATGAAGTTCCCATCTTGGTTGTATATGTGCATTGTACTTTCAATCACCAAATCATCAGACAAAAGACACTCATGAAATCAAGAACATAGATGAGTGGGCATGACTCCAGTTCCTTAAGGAGATATACTCTAGTGGGAATTATACAACCAAGCTTGATCATTTATATCATTTAATATGGACTGTGGCCAGAGAAGTGATTAAGGACCAATCCTTTTACAACATAAGGAAATCCTTGATATTATATAGACGTGTTTTTGCTGTGTCTTTGGGCTGACCCAAGCCTCAGTGCTGCAGGCCTAGCAGGGACATCCATAGGGGATATTGCTCTTAAAGGAGCAAGTCTCAAAGACAAGACATCTCTCTCTCTCTCTTCCTCCCTCTCTTTCTCTCTCAAAATAAATAAATTAACTTTAAAAAAAATAAAAGGCAAGACAAAATTTCCCCACAGGTTGATTGTTAATTGGAATGGGAAAAAAAACAAATGATGCTGTAAGAAGCCAGACAAACATTTGTTAGATAATCAAATTAACATCCCCCACGAAGGGCAGAAGGACACTAGTGCCTCCAAATGTGATACCCTGAGAAAGACACATCATCACTTCTGTGGTACTGTTAAGAATGCATAACCTCGGGGTGCTTGGGTGTCTCACTTGGTTA